>NC_140975.1:32186863-32331863 GCF_056783735.1 Eptatretus burgeri | reverse complement strand
GAGACGTTGATATGTAAAAAGTATACATTTCAAGATTATCTTACCAACTACATATACCAACCAGAAGGGCACTCGGTAGAGCGCACACCTCCACCACGCCATACCTGATCCACGAGAACATATCGGGTCCAATACATTTTTGAAGCATCATGCTATATATCGGTTTAGCCCTCTCCCTCAATGGTGAAGAATCACTTAAAAATTAAATAATCCTCGTATCCAGATCCGGATTCCGATCTTCAACAAAATCGAATCAATTTGTCGTGGTCACACACCCAACTTGTCCACCAAGGTTCATCCGAATCCATGCACAACTTTTTGCGATATCGTGCGATATATCGGTTTTTGCCCGATCTCTCAATGGTGAAGAATCACTTCAAAATTTATCAGATCCGGATCCGGATTCGAATCTTCACAAAAATTGAACCAACTCTTCCATGTCGAACACCCAACATATCCACCAAGTTTCATCCGAATCCGTCCACAACTTTTTGAGATATCCTGCTCACAGACAGACAAACAAACAGACAAACAAACAGACAGAGAGGAGTGAAAACATCACCTCCATCACCTTCGTTGGCAGGGGTAAAAATGAAAAAGGATGTGCGGATGTTCCTCTAAAAGTATTTAAACAAGGTCGAGGAGGTCACAACAAATTATTGTCTTTGTTCGATATAACTTTGTCGATATACATACGATATATAGCAGGATATCTCAAAAAGACGAAACTTGGTGGACACGTTGGGTGTGTGACCACGACCAATTGATTCGATTTTGGTCAAGATCCGAATCGGATTTGGATAGGAGAATTATTTCATTTTTAAAGTGATTCTTCACCATTGAGAGACAGGGCCAAAAACGACATATAGCATGAGATTTCAAAAATGTATTGGACCCGATATGTTCTTGTGGATCAGGCATTACGCGGCGGAGGTATGCGCTCTACCGAGTGCCCCTCTAGTTAAAAATCTTTTTATTACTTGCACATATACATATGTTGAAGGGGTGGGGACATGATGATAGTAGGAAGTACTGGAGAAGGGTAGGACCTTCAGTAAATCTGAACAACCTCCTGTAAATAGGGAAGAGAATAAACATCGACCAACGATTGGACGAGTACTCGATGTAGATCAGACCAGGGATGTGAGTCAGGACAGATTATGCCCACTCTAAAAGTCGTTAATGAGCCAGCTGGGTTTTTAATCGACAATCCAATGGTGACGTTGGCAAGTCGCTTGACATATCTGAACATTATAATCCCCATCATTCATACTGCTTCCATTAGCAGGATTTATACCCACAATCACTGCGATTCCAGTCTAGTGTCCCTACCTTTAGGCCAGCAGTGCACATTCGAAGAAAAAAAAAAAAAACGAAAGAAGTTGAGAACCCCTGTTCGAGAAATTTGTCACATAGTGAGACGCAGTAACTACAAATTACAGAATGAAAGTGCCAGATCTCCTGGCTACGTATGGTGTATTTTGTAACTACTGACAAGGAAATTTTAAACTGATGATCGTTCCTTAGCTGACACATTTCCACCTGGGAACGAACATGATTCATAATTTCAATGCGCTATTCACATTGTCGACGTTGGTGCTCTCTCTAGCCCTTGTAGGTCTGAGGGTTAATTCGTCTTTTTGAGAAGAAACAAGCTCAAATGAGCTAAGATCCTCGTCCTCTTAATGATGACGTCATAAAAACGAATATGACGTCATTGTGATGTATCAGGTTTGCGATAAATTATCTGTGCTAATGCCCGGCTTGATTCCCGCAAACAAAATTCAAACAGCTTGCCAAGTTTTGGAAATAATGGTATAGGCGATTTCCATTCGCGGCGATATTATGACGTCAACTTTTTTCTAGGAAGAATTTCCAAAATCGGAGATGGTTACAGCCTGCGTGTGGGCTTTCTGCATATACATGGCAAGTTTCACGAAGATCCGATGAAAATTCTGGGTTGTGAAACAAAAAATGTCAAAAAATAGGAATGACGTCATAAAAATTGATATGACGTCATAGTGATGTTTCATATGTGCGGTAATTCATCTCTGCTAATGCCCTGTTTGATTCCCGCAAACATAATTTTAAAAGTTTGCCTAGTTTCAGAGATAATTTTTTAGCCGATTTCCATTAGCGGAGATATTTTGACGTCATAACTTTTTTTCTGGGAGGAATTTTCAAAATCGGAAATGGTTCCTGTCTGCGCAGAGTATTTTTTACATGTACATGCCAAGTTTCAGGAAGTTTCGATGAAAACTGTAGGCTGTGGAACAAAAAAGTCCACAAGTAGAAGATGAAGAACAACAACGTGAGTAAGATTTGGAGATCCTCCATGAGGATATAAAAAAAGAGTTAGTTGGAGTAGACTATGCCCAGTGAGTGAGGAGGAAATTATCTGGAAGTTGGACATGGAGTTCCAGGGTACCAATGACAATATTTTTGAATAATAGCGAGAGACCTTTACCATCCATAAACGAGTGGTACGAGATGGGATAGCCAGCTTAATGTCCCTTCTGAAGGACGGTGTAAAGCAACAAGGTGATAGCTTGTAATTGGATCCTATTCCGTGCAGAGCAAACCTGGAGTAGACAAATCATAACCAGCCGAGGAAGACAATGAAGGAGAGAAAATGCGAAGGGACACGGAGAGATTCTATTTATTACATAGGCAACTGTAGCGGAGATTTTGGCTCGCACCTCCTCGTCACCCCTATGTATACACTGGACCAAATCCACCACCCGAGTGGAGATTTGTTTCTCAGAGTATTCCCTGCGATTCTATACCACACTACCAGAGTATCCCCTACAAAGGTTTGGCAAACACAAAAATACGAGTACTTCTACTACTACAACTATTTCTTAAAAAAAAAAAAACACAAAAACAATTATTCCCACCTTATTGTGGGGTCGGGCCAGGCCGATTGTTTAACTGAAGGTGATTTGGGCAGGTATTTGTCATGAGTTCAGTGTACCGGTGATAGATAACCCTTTTCGTGAAAGACGTTGTGGGATCTTTAACATCCTCCAAGTAATGCTAGTCGACAGGACGTCCGGCTTAACGTCCACCCGAAGGACGTCACACACATTGATTCCTGATCGCCCTTCCTGCGAAACGCCAGTATGACGGTTTGTAGCTGGGTCGACGTTCGAATCCAGACTTTCGACGGCTCACAGGTGTGCGCATACCTACCTGTAAGCTATTCACCCTACCCTGAAAACAGAAAATACTGTGTTTCCAACAAAAGATCAAAGTACTATAGCTAGGTTGGGAATTCCATGAAAAAAATATCTCTACCTGCCTTCCCCTCACTCTCACCCCTGTCCACACAACACACTTTCAATACCAACAACACTCAGCACACGATGCATTCGATGCTGCGAAGTAACGTCCTGTTTTTCGAAAGGGAAATGCAGGCGAAGCCTCAGCAATTCAGGCTTGACCCTTGACCCGATCCCTGCAACGGCCAAACAATGTGTAAGTCAATGATAAAAGTGTCTAGATGTCGGTAGATTACGTTCATTGAGGGAATAGAGTCGGTATAAAGAGGATATACTGTAAGTAAATTGATGGAATGCATTTAATGGAGTGTAGGATTTTAAAATAACGTCATGTCATCTTTAAAAAAAAAAAAAAACTGCACAAAGGACACTTAATTGATGTAAACAAGTGAAAATGACGTTTAAGGTCTTTGTGGAAAATATTGCAAATAAAATGTAACATATATCACCGATCGTGATTCAATCACTTACGCAATCCCAACCCCAACGACACGTACGTTATAAATAGATGGTCTCTTTCCAGCCTCCACTTTTTGGCCCACTTATAGCTTCTTCTATAGTATACTAACATGTGTCATCGTTCCACCATTATGAGCTTTCAACTTACCTGCTCGAACACCTCTCTGCGTGTCGGCACGCCCACCTGAAAGGCATGCCCTCACCTGGGCAGTGGCATGCGCTCGACAAAACATGGTTGCTGAGTCAGCGGGCAGGGCTAAGGAACAAAATGGAAGCTTTTTGTCGAGGATAGTTGCAAGGCAACCTGTGGGATAGGAACGCGTGTGGGCGATATCTCACCGGTGGGCATGCGGGTGATGGAGGATCTGGAGTGTGTTTACAACTTGTAGAGGAGGGACTAGTGTTGGCAGATAGGTCCTCCAGCTTATAGTGCTTCCAATGGATGGCGCACACATTGATGCCTCATCCAGCATGTGAAACACCAGGGTGGTAGTTTATAGCTGGGCCAGGATAGGGAACATAAAGTCAAGTGCCGATACCTCAAAGCTACCAGCTCATCTAATATATTATATAAAAGTTCTTTCTCACCACTCAGTGGTTGATTCAGTCATATAAAATAACAACTTGGGTCACCTGATCAAGATCAGGTTATTTAGTCTTCAGTTCGGCCTAGGTCACATTTGCTCTACGGCGAGGATACGGCGGCCGTACGCCCTCTGAACTGACAGAAACGTGCGGCGGCCGCAGAGAAACTGAGGTAGCCTCAGGGTGGCCCTACGCCATTTGGCTATATTTTACAGGCCATAGGAGCGCCGTGGAATTATAGCACGGAGTTATAACTTTTTTTCATTTCTACATTCGCCGTAGCAATTCGACAAGCCAAGCTATGACGTAGATGTGTTCCACGTCGACCGTACGTAGGGCGTACGGTGGGCTTGCGTTATTCGTGCGGCTGCCGTAAGCTCTTCTCAATGAAAAATGAATTTTCCCAACCCCCAAAAAATTACGACGGCCGCACTATTTCCACGGTCGCCGTACGGTGGCCCTTCGCTCTCTGTGTCTACCTGCGGGCAACACAGGGTCGAAGCACGATTCCCCTACGCCCGCCGTTTCCCTTACTACGGCCTCCGTGGCAGTCTGCGTCAACCGTGCGTCCACCGTGCGCGACCGCTAGAGATCGGAGTATAGGTGTTTGCCCATACAGTGGTGCCCCCAGAATCCAATTTAATTCGTTCCAGGAGGCTGTTCGGTTTTTTAAAATGTATTTGGTTTTTAGGGCAAAATTTTCTCGAAAAGATTGTTCGGATTCCAATTTGTTCAAACAATGGGGCGATCGGATTCTGGGGGCACCACGGTATATTATAGTTATAGTATATTCAGTTATGTAAACTGTTATATTTTTATTTCAGTAAAAAAAAGAACTGGTATATATACCCACTCGTTACCATCTGTCTGGCCGCACGTTCGCCTTAAGGCCCCCCTGCGGTCGCCTTGCATCTGCCTTAAAAATTCTATGGCCGCCGCAGCGACGCCCTAAGGTCACCGTTCGACATCAAATCAAAGACCGTACGGCACCCCCACGTTTTCGGTCTCCACGATTTCTAAATACCCCGTGCGGCTCCCCGAAAAAAAAAAAAACACATGTGACTGCTACATTGTGTGACAGTGGAAATACTGCGTCCGCCGTATAATTGCTAGTGGCCGCAGATTTTGGAGACCCCACGGCCGCCGTGGCAAATGTGACCTAGGCCTAAAGCATCAAGAAGATTGATGTTTAAAGTTGTAGCACAAATTAACCCGGGACTGCAACAAGGAAATGTTGGGCCAAATGGCATTGTTTGAGGTCGTATGGGAACGCACAACAACTACTCGCAGTCAGTGCTGTCTTGTGGAGACTGTAGAACTTTTATGTATTAATTTCCATTCTGCATATGGAATGTAACTAATGAAACACAATTGGTTCTATTCCCAAAAAAGAATCCACTTTTGAACATGATGCGTCAGCTAAGCAAAGTCCCTTGCCTTGCCAATCAGCCAGAGTGGCATTGTTTTTTTTGTTTTAACATTAATTTGATTAAGAATTTCAATTTGTTATTGTCACATTGACCAAGCACAGGTTACAACTAGAAGGGCACTCAGTAGAGCGCATACCTCCGCCACGTAATGCCTGATCCACGAGAACATATCGGGCCCAATACATTTTTGAAATATCATGGCATAAAGTACTATGTCAATTTTGGCCCTATCTCTCAATGGTGAATAATCACTTAAAAAAATTATCGGATCCAGATGTGGATTCGGATCTTCACCAAAACTGAATCAATTCTTCCTTGACTCACACGCAATGTGTCCACCAAGTTTCGTTCGAATCCGTCCACAACTTTTTGAGATATCGTGCCATATTCCATTTTTGGCAAAATCTTTCAATGAATGGTGAAGAATCACTTTAAAAATTCCAGTAGCCGGATCCGGATTTGGATCTTCACCAAAATCGAATCAGTTTGTCCTTTTCACACAACCATCCATCCCACCAATTTTCATCCAGATCCGTCCACAACTTCTTGAGATATTCTGCACACATACAGACAGACAAACAAGCCGGTAGGCGGACATGGGTAGTCGACTACCCAATAGAAGGTGCCGCGATGGGCCCGTTCGATGGGGAATGACCTGAGGATTTAGCACAAGAAAATTCATGATTCTAGCTTCAAGGGTTAATGCTGCAGATTGTTTTTTCGTAAAAATACCCCCACATTTAGAGGTTTTTCGGCCGTTGCTAGGCAACGGTGGGGTCCATAGCAACGGTTCTTTCTCACACATAACTAGGACATACCATGAACCTACCATACCAGTTTCATGTATATCTGACTCATCGTCTCTGAGATATAACGAACTTCGTTTTTTTTATTATTTTCGACCAGGGTTCATTCAAAATCTATCGTCTCCGACAGTTTTCAAAGGATCCGGCTGGAAATTTTTGACAATATGGCTGAATGTACTGCCCACAGTCGCTCGTGGCCCGATTTTTGATTTTCGAAAAAAATAATTTTTTATGATTTTTCTAAGATTTCAAAGTCCCGTTGCTAGGCAACGGTGGTGTCCATAGCAACGGTTCTCATTTGCACACAACGAGGTCATGGCATGAACCTACCAACCAAGTTTCATCGAAATCGCCATTGTATTAACTGAAATCGCCATTTTAAATACTGAGAATAAGGGTAGAACAAATCTCAATTTTTTTTTTCGAGTAGATCGACTACCCAACAAACAAACAAGGAAAAGACGTGTTCAGAGCAGAATACTTGCAAAATCCATGCCCTCTCCAAAGGTTGCCATGGATACATCAAATTGTCCATTGTCATTTTAAATCTTCGATACATCAAAGCTCAAGTCAATCGGATGAAAATGATGATTTTCTCAAATTGAAGATTTTAGAAGTTTGACCGTGAGTTGACCTTTGATCTTTTGACCTCAAATAGTTGGTTTTCAAATGCAGTGATGGACTATGCAATTGCTGCTGAATTTTCAGGTCAATCGGATGAAAATTGACAATTTTGCAGATGAAAGTTGATGATTTTAGAAGTTTGACCTTGAGTTGACCTTTGACCTTTTCACCTCAGAAATCGTTGTTTTCCTAATTCAGTGATGGACGATGCGAATCCTGTTCAACTTTCAAGTTCATAAGGATGTAAATTGATGATTTTTCAGTTGAAAATGACGATTTTAGAAATTTGACCTCAAAATCAATAGGCTTTTCAGTTGAGAACTTCCTCTACAACTTTGTAAAGTTTCATGACAATCGGTTTAGAATTGTGACCTGTAGGCGATAAACAGACGGACAGACAGACAGACAGAATAACAAAATCGATTGACCAATGTACTTGAAAAATCTTCGATTTTGCAAGTAACCAACAGACAAGCAGACAGACAGTGGAGTGGTGTAAACATAACCTCCTTCACCTTCGGTGGCAGAGGTAATGATGTGGTGGAACAAATTCCGGGCTAATTGGCCAATCATTCTTTGTTCGATATAACTTTGTCTTCTTTTGGGACAACCATTATTCAAAGAAAGATGTAGAGATGGTTTCACATGATCATTTCTCGTGACCATTCCTACCTTGTTTACATATTGTTTGGAGTAACATCCCTACATCCTTTTGCATTTTAAAAATGTTTTTATGACTTGTTTCTTTACTGTTTTTGACAATGTATAGACGTTCCACTGCTGATTTGCAAATGTTGTCGAACAAACTTAACAGATAATATGCTTACATTGTAATGGTACTGTACATACTTTATAGACGATCTAACATTCCAAAGAGTACGTACTTAAAATAAATACGTGTGTTGTTACTTTCACCAACTTCCTGATAATATTCCACCGTTAACCACAACCATTTCGGTCTGATTGGCCCTCGGGCAAATGTGTCGAGAGGGATGGGGCCCCCATCAGGCTGATTGACAATCGTAGTCCCACCCACCCCTCTCCTCCCTTCCTATTCCTTCACAAAGGAATGTAGTTTTGCGTACTTTTCGTCGAATCCTTTCAAGCCATTAAAATGACAATAGTAAAGTTTGCTGCACCAAGTAAAGCGATGTCGGATGGTACCACAGTCATTGCCATTGAAAGAGGCAGCTCGGAAATATGCCGTCTGATGCTTATTATTATTATTCTTATGATGATGAACAAGAAGAACATTTGTCGATTTTAACCGATATCGGTTTTTTGCGTTTTTTGGCTTTTGCCATGGTCTCAAGTACTGAAAAGTGATCCCTGCTGAGCCAATCAGCTGAACAGACAAGGTAGGCTTTCATATGTAGCCGAAGCGACTTTTTGGAGAAGATACTCCAAGTTTAGTCCTGGATATGGTGCCGACATTTTTTGGGACTTGCAATATATTGTTGCGAATTCGCGCCCGCTGGCGTACGGACGGCCACGTGACTCGAATCGCGGCACGTCGCCCACCGGACGGATAATTCAGTCGTGACCCTCTCGGACCAACGCCGGGAGCTAGTCACGGGTGAGGGTTTAACCCCACCACGATCGTGCCAATTGCCCACCCGCGCAGGATAGGGTTGCTCGCCAAATTCGATCTACCTAAGTACCTGCGCGAATGGTCGACCGGGTGATCGCACCTCGCCGCAGATCGACTCCGGACACGGGCCGCTTGGGCGGCCCGTTCCGTGCTATCGGGATAACCGAGCGGTGTTATCGCCGACCTGGACGGTTCAGATTAATTACCGGGCGTATTAAGCCCACTACGAACCCTTTACGTGAAGCAGGATGGAGGGTCAATAAAGAAAAGACGAAGCGAAACGGGAAAACAGTTCACACAATGCACATTTATTACGCGACACACGGAAAGCACACATATACAGCCATACAGTCAAAATGCAATGTAGCAGTTAAAACAAAAGAAACAATGACGCAGAGTTACTACCGAATACGCGTACACACGGCAACACTTATATAGTTCTACTTTACAGACGGCGCCAACACACATTTACTCAAAAGCAAAGGAAAGAAGCCACCCTCATAGACAAGGGGGCAGACAGGCCTGTAGGCCAATATGCGCGCGTGACCTGAAGAAGCGGCCAGGTCCGCGAGACCGGGGGGTCCTACCCGCGTCCTCGTGACGCGTTGGCGGACGAGCCGCAGATGTGGCCGCGTGGCTGTGCCCCGACTCCGTGCTCCTTGGCGGGTTTCGTTGGCACGACGCTTGGAGTGGGGTGGGAACGGGGCCCCCTTTTTGCACTATCTCAGCGTGGGGGAAAGGGGCAATTGTTGATGCCCTGGGGGAGGAGAATGGCTGGCTGGCTTGGGTCCCGCGACGAGCGATCTCACACCGCGACCTCGTCGCCGACCGCCGTCCTTCTCGCCTCGGACCCGAGCTCCTTTGCCTCTTCCCGCAACTCTCCTCAGCCAACTGGACAACTCAACTCGCTGCCACACCGATGACTCGACTCACTCTGTCCTGCCGACACACACTGCCACTGCCACACTCTGCAACTGCCACACTCTGCAACTGCCACACTCTGCAACTGCCACACTCTGCTACTGCCACACTCTGCTACTGCCACACTCTGCCACGATTCGCCTTGCGCTCGCCGTTTTATAGGCCGGCAGGAGAAAACAATATGCAAATATCCGGATCAGGATGACCTCGGGGGCGGAGCCACGCTCGCCAATTGGACGGAGGAAAAGTGGGCGTGAACCTCCCCTGATCCTAGAATTTGCATATATCGATTTCACACAGACACGCCTGGAGGCGCGCTCCGCGATTGCTGATTGGACGGATCCGAATTCTCCCTCGGAAAGGCCACCATTTGCACTCGCGGCTCGGTGCGTATCGCTTGAACGAGCCCAAGACAGCCCGATGCTCAGTGTTCACAGGTGGTGCGGGAATGGCCGTAAAAGGAGAGAGGTGAGGGTGGTGGAGGGTTTATCGGTGGTGGTTTGATGGTTATGGTGCCGTTTGGGAATGACGGTGATGCGATGTTTGCGGGATTGAGTTGTGAAGGTAAAGGTCGTGGCTGTTGGCGTTGTTGTTGTTGTCTGAGGGTTGGAGCGTGGTTGTAGTTGGTGACGATGGCTGGCGTGGTGGTTCAGGTGGTTGTTGTGTGATGGCGGTTGAAACGTGGTTGGTTCAAAATAAAAATAGAACAGAAAAACGGCTATCTCAAAGCGTCGCAGCCTGAATGAATCACATAAATTCCCTCTTGACAACGGATTTGGGGCTAACTACACATGTACTTAGAGTTATCTCACCTCCGGGCCCTGAATGGTGTATAGCGAATTTCCACAGCCGTAACAATATATATATATATATATATATATATATATACTCTCACACACACACACACACACACACACACACACACACACACACACACACACACACACACACACACACACACACACACACACACACACACACACACACACACACACTATATTACTTGGAGTGACCTCTCCCCACTTGCACTTCCCACCTCAGCAGAAAGTTTAGCTACACACAAATACAGGTAGTGGACAAAAAAAAAATGGAAACACCAATGTAAAGTCACTTAATAGGACGTTGGACAATCACGTGCGGGCAGTAAAGCCTGTGTGCATCGTGGTATGGAGTCCACCAGCGTCTGGAATTCTGCAGGAGGGATGCGACACCATTCTTCCATGAGAAAGTCAATCAACTCACACCTGTTTGAATGAGGTGGAAAACGCTGACTCAGGCGTCGTCCCTGAATATCCCATAAACGCTTGATTGGGTTCAGATCTGGTGACAGAGAAGGCCATGACATATGGATAACATCAGTGTCATGATCATCAAACTATTGGTCGACCACGTGTGCTCTGTGGATGGGGGCATTGGGAAGTCTCCTTTTACAGCAATGCTTACAATAATTATTGGTAATTAGGCTTGTGCAGCATTTTTATACATGACACTAAGCATGCTGGGATGTTATTTACTTAATTAACACATGGGCACACCTGTGTGGATGCGTTGCTTGGTGTCCCTCATTACCCAGGTGTTTCTATTTTTTTATCCACAACTTGTACATCGAAGAAAAAGGTAACAATGTCACCTTCATGGTGGTCATACAGGAAACTCTGGCAATTTCGAGCTGTTGTAGCATTTCAGATCATTAACCTGTTTTAGATCTTCTTGGAAAATCTCGAATTGTCCCCTTCGGTCCCATCACATGTTCAACAATGAGCGCTTTTGCATGATCTTGGTCCTCATTGCCACCACAATTCTTAATGAAATCTGAATTGAATGTGCGAAACAGATTGAAATTTCCTTTTTACAGTCGGGAAGCCCAAATGTCCACTTTCTGAATACAAGCTCTTCTGCTGCTTCTTTGGAAGAAGATATCCATCACTTGCAGAGACACATTTGGTCAATTCAAGAGAGTCTAAAATATCAACCGAGTGACCAGGCAGAGCCAGGCAAGAGAAATCCCAGTCATAGATCATAGATAACTACAGTAGATCACACTTTGAATTTGTGAAGAAGATTTTAACCTTGTCATACAAATTTAGACATTCACAAATGACATGAAATCGCGTTGTAAACAAAAAAAATCTGCTCCCCAGTATAGTGTGCATTGAAAGGGAGTCCAGAAGTGACATCATGATGCATAAGTCTGACATAATAGAGCAGTCCTGCTTCTCCAGCAATGTCGCTTGTCTCGTCAAGTTGGATGGCGAACAACTGTCTCATCTTGATGTTCTTCAACATATGGTCCTTCACACGACAGCTGAGTTCTGATATTGGGAGACTCACCTTGCATCATCAAACAATGGCAGGGCACTCACCTGCCGTCACACAGCCGAACTTGTGCACAAGCTCAATGTAACATATGCCCTTTAGAGCTGGAGGAATGATTGTCTCGACGATGGATGAGGCTTATAAGGTTTAACATCAGGGCCGATAAGCTCGATTAGATGGCGTAAGAAGCTTGAAGACATTTGGCAGGCACTGTAGAATGCAATTGTTTCTATGACTTTTTTGTTGAATTTATGCCTCGATTTTTCCATGGAAAAGGCCGACTGGTTTACCCTTTAGTCCAAGACGTCTCATCTCTGAATGGTGTCTCAGTTTGCCATGATTGAGTCTACCAACAGCTGGCTACTGAAGGTGAAGCACACCTGCAGTGCTGGCAAAGGTAAGTCACCCTATTCCCGAATTACTTTCTTCATTATTTTCTAAAAGCCTGATTCTTTTTTTGAGAAGTTGATGTTCCACCACCAGCTCGATCACCCTCCTGCCACAAATCAGCCCATTTTATGATTCCAATGATCAATCTAAATCGACATACAACATGGAGGGAATGGGACCGTCACTTGTGAAGCACAGAATCGCACGTGATCAGTTCTCTTTTGTCAATGCTGGTGTTTCAGTCTAAACAGGTATCACAGGTGAAATATCAAATACATTTGTGTGTTGCTGTATTTACTGAATTATTAGGATTGCCATGCCTCCCACCCGCACCATTCATATTCGATGTTCAGAAGCAAAGGAAGTGTGGCACCTTTGCACACGTCCCAACCTGCACTGTGGCGCAAAAACATAATTTAAACATCCTTGGAATTTCTTGTGACATTCCTAAGAAGTGTCAAACAAACTATAAGCGTTGGTTAATTGGCCAAGAGTGTATCAGCAGTGATGACCTTATATGATGAGGTCACCGACCTGAAATTGAATCCTGGTAGGTTTTTATTGACAAATTAGTGAAATGGCAACTCTCGGTGATGGTATTGTGGTGAGGATTTTGCGATTAGTTTATAAATAAAAACCCAACTTGCTCACAAATGATGCAATGGGGGAGGGTTCCATCTAGTTTGGTCTACACATCTGATGCTAGTCCACAGTATGCTCTTACCTTCCCTTCCTTCCCCCATTTGACAGCCTCTCCCCCAGTTACACTTGCTTTACATGTAGACGGCCCTTAAACTACATCCTACAATCCATTCCGAGAGTGAATTAGGGTAGGTAATGGAACAGTTCGGTAGTTTAACCGACGTGTGGTGTTATGAGAAGAAATGTAATTCAGGAATTTGTTTATCCAGAGCTGGTTTTGCGACACCAAAGTGAAATCCCACTCTGGTTTCCTTCCCAAATCCCCCTACAATAAAGAGAGTGAATTGTGGACAAGTGCACGTAAAATGTGCTCCACACATGTGGTTTCCATCAGCGAGTGCTCACCGAGTGTGCAAGCGCACATGTTTGGCCTCATTAGAACGTTAGCCATGTGGACTCTTTAAAGAGGTGGGATATCCATGGTATGGAGTGAACATGGGAGCCGAAAGAAGCTCGCCGTCTGTAGTATCAAAACAACCCATTCATTAATGCACCAGCCGGTCCCCTATTCTGCAGGCAGAAGTGGTTATGGGCAAATCCCTGGGAACCACCACTGGGAAATGGACCCTGGACCGGGCAGGGTGCATGTGGTCCAGACTCTGTGACTGGAACTAGCAAAATGATCGAATATTCGTTTATCCATCCGTCAGGATATGGATACACATTGTTGATAAACGACAATCCACACTCTGACACCCCCAACTAACCCACAAAGCGAAAAATAGACCCCAGACCAGGCGGGGCATGAGACCAGGCCCTCAGTGAGTGAAACTAGCGAAAATGATGGATGGTTCTTTTATTCATCCATCAGGATATAGTCATAGTTAATAAACCACAATAGATACCTCCAAGCCACAACTAATCCAAAACACAAAGCAACAACGGGTCATGGCAACTTTAACCGCTACACAAACCACGAATCTCCACCGACAAAGGCACCGCTCATCTCTAACCACACATTGAACCTCACAAGCTTCGCCAACAACAATTCATAGTTAAATAAATAAACATGGCATGGGAACGATGAAAGCTCTTCCTGCTTTACAGATGTCATGTTTATCCCCCCTGGTTGTGTTGGGAGAACAGGTCAAAACGAGATTTCATAAAATAGTCATATTTTCTTACACTGTATCATGTTAAGCCCCCCTCTTCCCAACCCCCCAAAATCCTTTTACAAACAGGAAGGGTTCAGCCTTATGTGTCCAACAGCTGTGAAGGTTTTTTTTTACAGCCTTTTGGAAGTTCTCATTGTCAGAAGAGTTGACAATGAGGTTCAGAATCCCTTGGAATGAGAAAAAGGGAGGAAAGAAAAACCAAGATGGTTGCACAGGATCAAAAGGAAAGCCTCGGGCCTTTGTTCAGAGGAGATTGCAACCTGTGGAGGAACAATAAACAAAAATGGCAGCTTTCCTGGTCTGCTGTATGACGTGCTGGGATTGGGAGGGTGTCAGGAAAAACAAGGGGATTTCCCATAGAGTAGGTCCGGGTGGATGTATACCCATGGGCCAGTGGGTTACCCCCAGACGGTACACCTTCAAAAAAGGCCGAGTCGCATCCAGGCCTCAAATTTGGGGGTGAGCTTTTCCATCCCCAGCTAGATGAGAAGGTGTTTTTCTTTAAGAGATCGAGGCGGCCGGTCGAGCAATGGTCTTCATAACAAACAGTGGTGCTGAAATAATAACAGGCGCCCTATAAACAATGATAAGTAAGCGATCGTGAGATAGCATGCTGGCACAGTGTGGACTGTTACAATCAAATGGGGTCACTCTTGTGGGATTAAATGTCGCGGGTTAAGAGCGAACAGGTTTGTGCACTAAATCTCACAAAGCATCCCTTTTGGCCACAGTGCGTCGGACAGACAAAGGGCCCCGGGAAGAGGTCTTAATCCCCCATAAGAGTGAGCAGAATGCCAGCTGGATGAACAATGTGAGAATTGTTTTGGGAACAATTTTTTTTTTTTGAGACCATGCACAATGAATGATCTGAAAAACAACGTCGAGAGAGCTCACAACAGATATAAAGGATAATGCTTCAATGTTTATTGGATAATTAATACTCTGAGGAACATGTGCGGTTATTGAATTGTCGTAATTAGTCACATGTTCATTTAATGCCAACCAAGTGCCCAGGTGACCGGTCGTGTGGTTTTCATATACAAATCCTGGTGGTTAAATGGATCATGGATAGATGAATTTGATACAGCACAGGCATGATGGGCCAAATTACCTCCTCCTGCTGCTTCCCGAACGTACCCTGTGTACTTCCCATCTATAATTATAATCCATATGTTATATATATATATATATATACTTCTATAATGGCAACAATCATTCCTTCCTCCTTGTGGTGTTGGCCGGGGAACATTTTTGGCCGAGTCTTTTACAAACCGGTTGGCCAGGCCTGACGTCCACTGACGACGTGCAGTTGACTCAGATTTGTAACGTGTTCAAAGTACAATAACTCACCTACTCTTCGCGAAAGATGCTGTGGGATCTTTAAGGTCCACCAGGTAGTCATTGCGGATGGAATATCCGATGGACGGCACACTCATTGATATATTGCTGTGGAAAACGCCAAGATGGCAGTTTATAGCTGGGTCGGGATTCGAACCCAGGCTAGACAGCTGTTTGTACATCTTGGCTATGCTGCCAGATATATCTATCTACCATAGAAAACACAATGAGTGTTTGTGCATTTGTTTGTGTGATGTCTGTCCCCCTTCAAAAGGACGATTTAAGAAGGGTTTTAAATGCCAATCTTTTAACACGACTGTGTGTTCACTACGCTCTATTTTTTAAGGATAAAAAAACTCGAAAAACATTTTCCATTAAAGAGTAATTACGTCTCTTCTTTTGGAAATGTAGACGGTGACTTGCAACCCGGCCTCAATGGCGGTGTACAGAAGTGTTTTAAAAAAACAAACAAACAATAAATACAAGATGCAGGGAGGTGAAATTCACTGCACGTGATGTGTAACGTGCGCAGAGTAAAACGAGTGTTCATTTACATACGTGTACGTGTGATGTCTAACAAATATAGAAGGTACAAGTCTGGAGACGGCGATGGTTCACGAGGCCACGGGCAAACTGGCGGGAATCGGGAAAAACATAAATGATGAAAGTTGTAGTACTCGAAGAGCACTACTTGCATACCAACTTTCATTCAAAACAGTCGAAAACCCGAGGAGCTCGATGCCTAATTTATTGATTTTTTTGAAATTTTCTAAGTTCGTGACCTTGTGACCTTGACCTTGGGACGAAAATGAAAAATCGAGTTTAGTGGGGCTATGCAGGTGCCATTGGGATAACCAAATACCGAAACCCTTGCCAGATTCGACAAACTCCCTCAGAGAAGATGTAACTTGAAACCGGCTACCCCCCTAAAAACACGTTTTTTGGGCGTGGCTCCACCCATAATGGACGCAGCACGCCCATTCTCTGGAAAACACAACTAGATCATGATATAAACCTCCCACCAAAATTTTATCAAGATCGGATCAAAACCCACGGAGCTATGCTCGGGACAGACAGACAAACAGACTCACACCCATAACGAATATAGTGGTCACTTACTGGCTCGTGAACCAATAAGCACACCTGATGCTCGGCCGAGGCCTCAGACTTTGGCATACTCATGAGGCTGCATCCTCGTAATGAAAGGTCCCAGAAGATAAAGAAAATAGGCTAACATTTGTACATGTAGTGTTTAAAAAAACGCTTTTTCTTGTCACAAAACATCATATCCTCCAGTCTGAATATTTTGATTAAAATAATTAAAACCCGTCACTTTTGACGCGCTTTTTTTATACGAAAAGAAAAAGGCACATCCAACCAAAAAAGTACATACCAACATCTACTCTGCTAATTTAAGTAATAAACAAGTAGACCAGTCTGCTAATTGCTTGTTTATTACTTAAATTGGCATTGCAGATCTAGTTACCTTTGTGATTGGATGTGCCTATTTAAATAAAAATAGGAATAAAAATAATCATAATAGTAATAATAATAAAAATAATAAAAAGAAAAAAAAAAACTCAAAATCTCTCTATAATTCCAGCAATCTGTGTGTGTGTGTGTGTGTGTGTGTGTGTGTGTGTGTGTGTGTGTGTGTGTGTGTGTGTGTGTGTGTGTGTGTGTGTGTGTGTGTGTGTGTGTGTGTGTGTGTGTGTCTGTGACCGCTGTTTCTCGACAACCACTGGTCCGATCTAATTGAAACTTGCCAGGTATATTGCTGGGGCCCTGTGGATGTGCCTTTTCAAGGTTTGATATTAATCGGACAAGCGGTTCCCAAGTTATGGCCATTTATTTACCAAACCAATGACAGGACACGGTGCTGCATAGGCGTGGCCGATGGGGAAGAGATCCTCAGCCACATTCCCCATTACAGGTTACAACGTACGGACTTCCGGATAGTGATGACACTGTATTCTAATAATTTCTCGATTTCTTATGCACATTTATAAAGAAACAATGCCCCAATCCAGTCATCATTTACGAGAGCGAAGGAATGGCCTGTGTGGTCATTTGAAATGTTTTTTTTCGCACATACGGCCACGCACGTAGGGGCACGCGAGAGCGAAGGAACGGCCTGTGTGGTTGTTGTTTCTGGCACGCGGTTTGAAAGTTTTTTTATTTTTTTTTAATTTTGCACGTACGGCCACGCACTAGTAATAATAATAATCAAAATTATATTAACATGTCAAACCCCATAAGTTGATGAGGCAGCAATGCACAGGTGGAGTCCCATAACAAGAAATGCTGCATGACCTGTTCGTAACAAGTATCGTCTGCTGCATGCACGTATTGTCTCTGCCATGCAGATCACCAGTTAGGAGGTGAGGTTGCAGTCAGGAAGGATAGATTTAACAAAAGGAGCAGCACTGACCTGAAATGTTACATTATGCTGACATCATGCCGCATTAATTATGCCAACACATCACCTCCAAACTAGGATGGCATTTGAAGACTGAGATTTATGGTGAGAAATAAATGAAAGTAGAGCCGCCGATCCAGATTTTGCCCTTGTTGTGGGCTCATCAGGACGAAATATGGTCATGTATTCACTCCTATTTGTTTATTTGTCTGTCTGTTTTTGATCAGGATATCTCAAAAAGTTATGGACATATTCGGACGAAACTTGGTGGACAGGTTCAGTGTGTGACAAGGACGAATTGATTAGATTTTGGTGAAGATCTGGATCCAGATCTGGGCTATCAGTGGGATACAAAACGTAATTTGTTCGGCCTGCTTTTAGGTGTACGCTCGACCGAGTGCGAGTGCCGTTCTAGTTTTATTTGTTACCATAAATCTTGGTCTTCATAGACCGAAGTATGATGATGAGATGGATTGTGGAAGATGATGGAGTATCGTGAGAGTGTGAATAAAACGTTGTTTCATCCTAATTTAAATATGTATATGTGTGTGTGTGTGTGTGTGTATACATATATGTATATGTATATATGTATATATATATATATATATATATATATATATATTTATATGTATATATTGTTACGGCTGTGGAAATTCGCAGAACACCATAAACGTCCGTAGTTCAGTTAGATCAATAAGTCTGTGTTCAGTTAGATTTCCCCACCGTTGTTTAATGGAAATTATTCGTGTCACGGGGCTGTGATCCTTTGAGGTAGTGTTTTTCTTTTTCTATCGTTATTTTGGACCAACCACATCTCAACCACCATTACAACAACCACCTTAACCACAATGCCAACCACACGCGCCTCTCAACAAACCACGCCATCCTCACCACTTTACCCCCAACCACCAACATCGCCTCACCACCTTCTCCACCCCATCAATCACCTAACCACCTTCGCAACCACAACGCCAACCATCAGCCACGCCACAACTACAAGCAACCACACCACAATCCCATGCACCAACGAATAGCATCTGCGAAAGCCAGCGCAATGCGAGGGAAACCAGAGGAGTTCCGATGGTGCACGGATTTTCCTGCCTGTTTTCCCGCGCTTTGGTGTGGGGGAAGTGCGATGTGGGTCAAAGGTCAGAGGTCATGTAAAGGAGGGGCCTCTTTTTGGGGGGATGATTTCCTTGGACCTGAGCCAAGAATGATTTCTCTCACCCCCCCGGGTGGTGCGCGGGGAGGGGGACGAGAGGGCATGCCCTTTTCTAGAAGCTTCCCGCAGGAGCTGGAAGGGGGCGGAGCCGAAAACGGGGAGGAGTCAGGCATTGGAACCTGGGGAATAAAAGGGTGCACGAGATGCCAGGTTCATTCGTTGTTGGTCGTCGAGTCGCTTTGTCTCTTCGGGGGAGCTTCGTCTCTTCGTAGCATTGGGGATCGCTGCTGCTCCATGGTGTTCGAGATCCGGGTGCCTTCCCTCTGGGTGCCAAGTCGTGAGGGTTGTGTGCAGTGGTCCAGAGTCAAATTGAGTCTGGAGGAGAGTCAAGTCGGGAGTCGAGTCAAGTCGGGTCTGGAGAGTGTCTGTCTGGAGCGGTCGAGGAGCTGCGCGGAAGTTGGGAGCCTGGCGCTTGGAGCCTTCAGTCGGTGAAGACGGTTGGACGCCAGGAGGAGACGCGAGCTGGGAGCGCAGCCCCGCCTGATCTGCCGCGCAGACCTACGCGCTCGAGTACGGGCCGGAGAGGACTCTCCAACCAGCTCCGAATGGTCCGAAGTGATCGGGCTTAGTGACAGTCCTGGCAGCGCGAGGGACAAGCGGGCTCTTAATGAGAGCATCAACTCGGAAAGAGCAAAGGCCCGTTCGTTCCTCTGAGGCATTGCCGGCTGGGCCCGAATCACCGGGCCATCGGACGAGGCCTGGGCCGGACCGCGGCTACGCTAGCTGCCGTGGGAAAGGAGCGTCGTGGGTCGCCCCAGCGAGGAAGGTAACCTGCGCGGCCTCGTGGGGCCCTTTTGGTCACCAAGGCCCCACGTTATAAAGGTCTGCGGACCCTGTCTGACTCCCCTGTCTGTGGGGGTGGTCTTTTCTTTTCTTTTGAGTGCATGTTGTGGCGCCGTGTCCATAAGTAAAACTGTTAAGTGACTGTACATTAATAATAACAATAATATTTGGTTGTAATGCTTTTGCTTTGTCTGTATACGTGATTGCTTTTGTCTCTTTGCATACGTGTATGATTATTTCATTGCCTTGCCTGCATACGTGTTGTGTGTAAATTATAGAAATAAATGTGCTTGGTTCAAATGTACCCCGTTCGTTGTGTCTTCTCCCGATTGGAAATGCCATCTTGCATCGCGGAATAAATAGCTGGGTTTTAAACACCCGTTAAATATAATCGGATCGGGTGAGGTCGGGCGATAATCCCCGCTCGGTTATCACTGCAGAACGGAACGGACCGCTTAAGCGGTTTGTGTCCCAAGCCGACCTGCGTCGAGGTACGGTCTCCCGGTTAGCGATCCGCGCGGGTACTTAGGTATATCGAGATTCGACGATTGACCCTATCCTGCGCGGGTAGAAAATTGGCTAGGCCATGGTGGGGTTGAAAACCCACCCATGACAGGGTTCCGGCGTTGCTCCGGAAGGTCACGACTGAATTGTCCGTCCGGTGGGTGAGCTGCTACTCTTAGTGGAAAGCGGCAGTTCGCACGCCGGCGGGCGCGAATTCGTAACAATATACAAGCCGGTAGGCGACATGGGTGGTCGCTACATAATTGCATACTAGTCATACAGTTTTTGACGGATCGGGCTGAAAACTTTTGACGAAGAGGTTGATTATAGTGTGCATAAAAGCGTGGAAGCCGATTTTTGATTTTCTAAAAAATAATTTTTTGGGGATTTTTCAAAATTTCAAACTCCCGTTGCGAGGCAACGGTGGTGTCCATAGCAACAGTGCTCAAAAGCATAGAACTAGATCATGGTATGAACCTACCTGTCAAGTTTCATCAAAATTGGTTGACTCGTCTGACCTCCAGAGCTGTCCATTACATACAAACAAACATACATATAGATAGACGGAAAAACTGAGAATATGGGTACTCTAGCGACCACCCTATATATATATATATATATATATATATATATATATATATATATATATATATATATATATATATATATATATATATATATATATATATATATATATATATATATATATATATATATGATGTTTCTAACCACTGATTGACTGACTGATATGAAAGATCGGTGCTTTACCGGGTGACGTAGAAAGTTGAAATTTTGCGAGCCGGTGGACATCGAAGCCAGTACACTGGAAGAAAATCACGGAATTGTCTGACAACATCCATAAATGAAAATATAAATAAATGTAAATAAATAAATGAATAAATAAATGAACAATAAAATGCAGGTGAGCGGCCTGAGACAATGTAATGGGGAAATACGGCTCGTATGCTCACACAATGTGTAAGCACACCCCCACTTATACATGAATCGTGAGATTGTGAATTGGGTCATTTAAGGTACTTTGGATAATAATTGTTCTCAGGAGACATAGCTCACTGCTTCAGAGGTTGTGAGTGGAGTGAAAGGAAAAGTTTGGGAGGTGGTAAAGTAGGTTATGAGGAGGTTGTAGTGGGTGAAGTTGGTAATGGTATATTATGAAGGTGGATATGGGAGGGGAAAGAGAGTGAACTATTCCACCATTTCAATGAGGTAATGAAATTATAAATATTGATGTAAGAATGCCATCTTCTTTTGAAGAATGGCATCCAGAAACAACATCTTCTTTTGAAGACAAAGAATTGGGGGTGGCAGGGGACAGACAGTGGACAGAAGGTTCAGAGAGGGGGGTTAAGGCTTTGTGGGTTGGGGGGAGAGTTTATGAAGCCTTGGAGTGGGGAGGGGATTGAAGCCTTGGGGTTTGGGGGGAAGGAGAGTTGACGACTTGAAGTTACATTTTACTTTATGTGGAATTTCCGCGGATATCTGCTAGTGTATAATGTTACAATTCTATTACTGTGCGTGTTATTGCAAATCATTCATTGTAAGGCCCCATGGACAAAGTCAAACAGTTACCCAACGATAAAACTCTCGAAGATAATGTGGAAAAATAGGACATGATCTTGACACGAGGTTTACTTTTAAGTGATGGATATCATTCTCCAGGAGTCGAGCACAGATGGCGCAACGTGCTGCCGATCCATGGCTGCGAGAAGATGTAAATATTTCCACGGCCTCTGACAGGGCAGGTCCAGACTCGACCACAAGGTAAACATGAGGCTGTCAAGGCACACCACCACCCCCCCCCCCCTCCACCTCTCTAAGGCCTGTTTTTTTGCTAGTATAAGCCTCGGTGATAAGGACATGCAAAGCTGGGTACCCTTTTCCTCTTCAATATTCTCCATTAGCTACAACACCAAGGTTAATAGTCTTTTTCTCATCTGTGATGAGGCTCTTTGAAAAGCAAAGCAGTAAAAGAGTGTCGTTTTCGTAAATGGGGAGAAAGATTTGATAAACAACAAGGGTTGTGGAGACAGAGTGCTCCAGCCACTGGGGGTGAGAGGAAGGGTGTGTCCATTTTGTGCGAAAACGCTGTTCAATTTCCACACATTATCTTCGTGCACTAACAGTCCAAAAGTCCAAACATCAATCCCCCTCCAGAGGAAGGTAGGCCGAAGCACCTTCCTGCATAACGAAGTATATTAGAGGGTTTGCCATTGCCTTTCCAGTGGAGTCGGGATTATAACCCGTAATTTACAATTTACAACACAGAAACCCGTTCAGCCAATTTTATACGTCCCATTTAATAAATATGCAAATATGGCGATTTTAACCTATCACTTCATCATCAGGTCCTCTGAAGGATGTCTCGCCGATCTGTGCAGAAGGATTGTGAACTCCCTTCAATTACGGCTGAGAGACGTGATGGGGTCTTGTTATTTATATATTAACTGCTAGTGGCATTGCATGTGGTACATGCTTGGGAGCCTCGGTGGTGTGTGTTTCTGTCTACACTGTTGCTGATGACTCACCAACAATTGATGAAACCGGTCCGGCAGCTGAGGCATGTAGCATTCTCACGTATGTGCTACTTGTGAATGTCTGTAGCTGCAGAGGAACCTGGGTGGGGGTTTAAAACAACAAAGGGCTTACGTTGTGTAGTTTTTCTTGGTTGCTTTATGCAGCTTTCTTTGGCTGGAAGAGTATGGGGATTCATACAGTATATAAATATTGTCACGTCCGAGTATCCGTTAATAAGGAATTACTCAAAGCCAGGACCTTACGACCCGAGATGGTCAAAATGGTCTTTTAAGGCACTGCGTTCAATAGTTACTCTTCTTTACCATTCCCCAAGGTCGCCGAAATGAACCGAAATGATGGAAAACCCACACAGAAAGCAGATGGCTGAAACATGCTCGTACCTTTTAAAGGATTTATTACTCTGTGCTTGCAAAGTGAAAAGCGGGGTTAAGCGATCGGTTGCATACGTGTGCCGTACGTACGTGCGTACATGTCTGCATATTTTTAAATTCATTTTCTCAGCAACCGTTAGTCTGATTGACACAAAATTTTCCAAATAAGTGTGCCTCCTCCTGTGTGATTTTAAAATCATAATTATGACGTCATAGGTCATGTGGTAGAGGCGCCATCTTAGAAAAAACGAAAAATTTTGCACCTCTATATCTCCGAAACCGCTCCATGGAAAAAAAAATTACACATGGCTCATTGTCAAGGACTCCGGATGGGGAATAAAATATGTTAATGATGATGTCATCGGTGCCTTCAATATGACGTCATAATTCGACAAGTGCAATGCTTGATCTGGTCAGTATGAAATTTTTTTTAATCTGCAATTGTTGGTCCAATGGACACAATTTTCACATTGGAGCACCTCCTCCTGTAGAATTTTTCAATGATAATTATGACGTCATATGTCATGTGGTACAGACGCCTTCTTTGAAAAACCCAAAAAACTTTGCATCTCTATATCTCCGAAACCGCTCCATGGAAAAAAATTACACATGGCTCATTGTCAAGGACTCCGGATGGGGAATAAAATATGTTAATGATGATGTCATTGGTGTCTTCATTATAACATCATAATTCGACAAGTGCAACATTTGATCCGGTCGGTATGAAAACATTTTTCTCTGCAAATTGTTGAAACTGCTAACGGCTAACCAATCAATGCAAAACTTGATTGATTAACTAATTGATCAACGACCCATGGGAAATATAGTTTGATAAAAGTAACATCATCAGTCACTGGTCTTGTACCATATTGGATCAAAGAGAAAAAAAACCCTGAAAAAAACAGATTTGGCTTGCACCAAATCCTTCTCAAGACTGCACAGGGTATTCTATGAATACCATCTAGCTTTTACAAAGCAAAACACAGGGAAGACGGTCGACAAGAGGCTATAATAACGGAACAAACCAAGCGAGTCAAAAGGACACAAAAATGAGAATGACGTACACAAACACTGTACAATGAGGAGAAATAAAAGCTCAAATCCTAACCCACTCAGCACAACAGATCTCACTTTTACAACAATAATGCGATTAGCACACTGAGCAATCAGATAAGAAACCCTGTCATGTATCAGGAGCACAGCCAACGCGGGATCAGAAAGTTACCAGTCCAACAGCCAATCAGTGCAGGCATGTGATTCTTGTGCAATGTCCATGTTGACCTATGGGAATGCATCACAGGTGGTTAATCAGGGCCTGTGAGCTGTTATGAAAGACCGCCAAATATCGCCCACTTGGCTCTCTCTCTCTCTCTCTCTCTCTGGTACTGGTTACACTCTCTTTGGTTCTGCCTTTTGTGATGTGGCTCCTCTCCCTTTGTGGTCCCACACAGCTTTTCGGTCTCACACAGAGCTGCATCCAGGTTCCATCAATAATCACTCTCATGAGAGTGTGAAGTTATTACTTGTGAAATTGACGATTCACGAGTATATTAATTTCCTGATTATGTATCTGTTTGTTACTTGCAAAATCTAAGATTCGCTGTCTGTTTGTTACTTGCAAAATCTAAGATTCGCAAGCATATTGATTGGCCTGGTCTGTTATTCTCTCCATTTGCATGTCTGTATGTAAACCTACAGGTCGCAATTTTACTCCTATCTTCACGAAACTTAACCCCCCAGTCAAAGTTGTCAGAAGATAGAAGCCTGTTGGTTTTGATGCCAATAGCTGAAAAGTTCAAAGGTTAAGGTCCCATAAAATCGTTAATATTCATCCGATTGACTTGGAATTTGAACAGAATTTGTATATTTGGTCGCTGAATTGGTTCACCAAAAATCATAACGATTGATTTAGCATTTTTGACAAGTCAACGGTTTCCATGACAATTCCACCCCATTATCATCAAATGGAACTTTTTCTCATTTTATTATTGCCATACCTCAATAATTTTTCAACATGGCAAATTGATTTATACATAGGTGTAGTATTTGTGAGTCAATGTTGGTCAAAATTAATCAAAGATTCAGGTCAAGGCCATCGACACCTATTAGGTCACAATACGTGACTTTCAAAATGACGTATTTCTGCCCCGATTGCTTGGTGGGCATGTGCAGAAACCACAAGTAACAAAGTAAATCAGGGGCAGCCTTTGACATATTTCATGCTTCCCAGAAAAGGATTGTTAGATGAAACGACTAAAAGAACTTTTAACGAAGCTGTAAGTACTTGTAAGCATACCTGTGAGAAAAGACTGCCTCTGCACAATAAAACAGTAGGAGAACTTCCTGATCAACTTGACCAAAGAGTTGATACCTAACCGTCCATATTGCATAAACTCCCGGCGATGTGCATCCATGAAAGGCCGAGGATGGTGCGTTTTAACCAAACCTTCATGCTTCGTAACACTGATGGGAAGGTCATGTATGGGGCTTGGCGAAGCGCAGGATGATTTACTATAAATCATGTTTGGGAGGAAGGAGGGGAACGGGATGGGAGTGGTAGTTGTATGGACTGTGAGTACCGTTGCAAGTATATATTTTTTTGTTTCGGTACGGGGCCACAAGAGAAATTATGCTCGATTTTTGCATAAATTAGGAAAAAGAGAAGCATGTGTGTGCATATAACCATGGCCACCGCTAGCTTATTGTATTAACAGGAAATGGTACAAACCAACTCCTCTCATCCACGGATATTTTTCGTGTTCCTATATTTCCATGAGTCAGATTTTCATTCAGGAACACAACAACAATGGTTAACCATCTTTAAATAACCACTTTTTCGTCTAAATGCTAAAAATTATTTTTGAAAGACGATTTGAATCACAGATTTTGTGCTATCACAGCATGTTAAAAATGACTGACGAGCCGAACCAAAAAAGGTGAAACTTACACAGCTCAATGTGCAAAAGGCCTCATTTAGCATTCATCGGTAATTTCAAAAGTTCCGTATAAGAAAATGTATCAGCCAAATTTGTTTTGCAAAACACTAAATCATGTAAAACACTTGATCGGTCAAATTTTCTAAATTGCCAAACTGCTGTTTCCATAGCAACTATTGCTTAATTGAATTTCGCAAGTATTGTGCTCTGCACAACATCTTTCTTGTTTTATGATTTATTTTATACCTCTGCTGAAGGTGAACGGAGGCTATGTTTCCACCCTTGCCTGTCTGTTTCTCTGTCAGGTCAGGTCAGGTATGGGAGCATGTGCCAGAGCAGCGCGTCGCTGCGTCCACTTTCCACCGGTACTCCAGGCGCCTCCGTCTAGACATCCCCCAGGCAGATTCCTGGCCCATCCCCATCTCCTTGAGATGCTGATCAACCTACTGCAACCACAAGGCACATGGTCGGCCCATTGGCCTCCTCCACTCATGAGACTCCCTCGCTGAGAGAATCTGGTGAGCAGGATCAGCGTCAGGAAAATGAGCCACATGTCCATACAGCCGCAGCTGACGCTCACGGACTATGCAGGTAACAAATCTCATCCGAGTCTCTCTCAGCAACCGCTCGTTGGACACAAAGTTTGACCAGCGATAGCCAAGGATTCTCCGAAGAGACCTGGTACCAAAGGAATTAAGTCTCCGTCTCAGATCCCTGGTCGGAGTCCAAGTCTCACATCCATAGAGCAAGAGTGGAAGCACCAAGGACCTGAAGACTTGGACTTTTGGCCTCCCGCACAGGTACTGGCAGTGCCACACCCCATTATCCAGTGGATCAATGACTCCCCATGCCCACCCCAGACGTCGATTGACCTCTGACTCACAGCCAGCAGAGACATGAATATCACTGCCAAGGTAAGTGAGCAGGATATCTTCAAAAGTTATGGACAGATTTGAACGGAATTTGGTGGATTGGTTTGGTATGTGACAAGGACTAATTGATTAAATTTTGTTGAACATCCAGATCTGGATCCGGGTTTGAGAATTTTCAAGTGATTCCTCACTATTGAGTGATAAGACTAAAACCAATATACAGTATAGCATGATATCTCAAAAAAGTTATGGATAGATTCAAACGCAACTTGTTGGCCATGTGATAAGGATGAATTGATTTGATTTTGGTGAAGATTCGAATCCGAGAATCTTTTAAAGTGATTCTTCACCATTGAGAGATACTGTATGACCAAAAACGGCATATAGCACAATATTTCAAAGCGTTTTGGATGGATTATGACAAAACTTGGTGGAAAAAGTTGGGTAGGTGACAATAATAAGCCGATTAGATTTTAGTTAAGGCCCAGATGCAGATCCGGCTCATCAGTGGGATACAAAATGTAAACTTTTCAGCCTGGCAGAGATAAGCGTTCTACCCAGTGCCGTTCTCGTTACCCTCCGATTTTTACCGTGTATGCAGTCATGTTCCTTCTTCTTCCCCACCTCATTTTGTTAGTATATTCTGCTTGTAGATGAGAATTTGTGTGGTCATCAGGGAACAGAACTCTACAGTGAGTAGATAAAATCTATACTATAAAAGTGAATTTGTATATTTATTTGTTACTTACGAAATCTGAAGATTTCGTAAGTATATTGATGACTTCCGTTATCTGTTTGTGTGTTTGTTTGTAGGCACGATAACTCGAGAACGGAATAAGCTACCAATGTCAAATTACACCACGTGATTCAGGAGGGTGATGGCTAGCTCTGATTAGATTTTGGTCAAAATCAGTCAAAGGTCAAGGTCACAGTGAGGTCAAATATTCGATTTTTGATGGTTTGGTACAGAATCATCGTAGAAACTTCTGGTTTGCGTTGCTGCCTTCTCTAGAGACAGCTTTTATTAGACAAGGTCAGAGGTCTAGTTGACGATTTCGGAAGTACCAGTCTATGACTGCTTGTTTATTTTTCTATCCTTCAAAAATAAAAAACTACTCAACCAAATCCAACAAAATTCTGATTGTTGTCGAAGGGTAACTCAAGTATGGTTTCTGTTGGGGTAGCATATCTGGGGGAGGGAGTTCAAGGTGGTGAGAAGACCCCAATTCTCTCTTGTAAATGTGTATCACATCACGACCCGTTGTAGTCAGTATTACAAATCATCTTCTTACATACAGTACATACCGTGTCTTCAGAAAGTATTCACATCCCTCGACGTTTCACATTTCGTTGTGTTACAGCCTGAATTTAAAATGGTATAAAAAAAAATTTGGCACCAATTTATACAAAATACCCGAAATGACAAAGTGAAAACATATTGTGAGAAAGTTAATTAAAATTTTTAAATTAATTTAATGAATTCAAATTGAGGACAACTTAATTAAAAATGAAAAGTTAAAAAGTATTGTGTGGTCTCATCAATAAGTATTGAACCCCTTTGCTATGACACTCCAAATTGAGCTCAGGTGCATCCAATTTCCTTTAATCATCCTTGAGATGCCTCTACACCTTGATTGGAGTCCACCTGTGGCCAACTCAATTGATTGGACATGATTTACAAAGAAACACACCTTATTATATTAGGTCCCACAGATGACAGTGCATGTCAGAGCAGAAACTCCACCATGAAGTCCAAGGAACTATCCGCAGAACTCTGAGATAGAATTGTGGGGAGGTATAGATCTGGGAAAGGGTATAAAACCATTTCTAGGGTGTTGAAAGTTCCCAAGAGCACAGTGAGCTCCATCATTAGGAAATAGAAAGAATATGGAACTACTGAGACTCTTCCGAGAGCTGGCTGTTTGACCAAACTGAGCAACCTGGCAAGAAGGACCTTGGTCATGGAGGTGACCAAGAACCCAATAACCACTCTGACAGAATTACAGAGTTCCTTGGTTGAGATGGGAGAACCTGCTGGAAGGACAACAATCTCTGCAGCACTTCATATACTGTATTTTGGGTTCATTGGAAAGTCGTCAGATGGAAACTGCTCCTGAGAAAAAGGCACATGACAGCATGCACAGAGTTTGCAAAAAGTCATGTGAAAGACTGAGAGAATGAGGTAAACGATTCTGTGGTCTCATGAGAGAAAAATTGAACTCTTTGACTTGAATGCAAAACACTACATCTGGTGAAAACCGAGCACAGCTCATCACCCATCTAACACCATCCCTACTGTGAAGCATGGTGGTGGCAGCATGATGCTGTGGGGATGCTTTTCAGCGGCAGGGACTGGGAGACTTGTTAGGATAGAGGGAACCAATGAGTGGAGCCAAATACAAGTAAATCCTTGAGGAGCACCTGCTTCAGAGTGCAAAAGACCTGAGACTGTGGCAAAGATATATGTTTGAACAGGACAATGACCCCAAGCATACAGCCAAAGCAACACCGGAATGGCTTCAGAACAGGAATGTGAAAGTCCTTGAGTGGCCCAGCCAAAGCCCAGACTCGAATTCCATTGAGAATCTGTGGAAAGACTTGATTGCTGTTCAAGGACGCTTCCCATCCAACTTGACAGAGCTTGAGCTAATCTGCAGGGAAGAATGGGAAAAAATCCCCAAATCCAGATGTGCAAAGCTGATGCAGACATACCCAAGAAGACTCGAAGCTGTAATCACTGCCAAAGGCGCTTCTACAAAGTATTGACTCAGAGGGATGAATACTTGACTCAAGGCATTTCAGCTTTTTATTTGCTCGCCTGTTCGAAGAACAGAGAGCTATAGCGATACCCTCGGTGTCAGCGTGAAAATGTTAAAGTTTTTGGTGCAAGTTATTTTTTCCTTTCTAATGTTTTTATCTACCCCACCATTTTTTATACACCTGATATATATATATATATATATATATATATATATATATATATATATATATATATATATATATATATATATATATATATATATGTATATATATATATATGTATATATATATATATATATGTATATATATATATATGTATATATATATATATATATATATATATATATATATATATATATATATATATATATATATATATATATATATATATATATATATATATATATATATATATATATATATATATATATTGTTGCGGATTCGCGCCCGCCGGCGTGCGAGCGGCCACGTAACTCGAATCGCGGCACGTCGCCCACCGGACGGACAATCCCGTCGTGACCCTCTCGGACTAACGCCGGGAACTAGTCACGGGTGGGCCTTTCGGCCTCACCACGATCGTGCCAATCGGCCCCCCACGTGGGATAGGGTTGTTCGCCAAATTCGACCTACCTAAGTACCCACACGGAGGGTAAACCGGGCGATCGCACCTCGCCGCAGGTCGACTTCGGACACGGGCCACTTTAAGCGACCCGTTCCGTACTATCGGGATAACCGAGCGGTGTTATCGTCAACCTCGACGGTTCCGATTAATTATCGGGCGTATTTAGCCCACGACCAACCCTTTACGTGAAGTAAGATGGAGATTCAATTAGAGAAAAGACGAAGCGAAACGGAAGAAACAGTTCAACATAAAGCACATTTATTCCGCGGCAAACGGAAAGCACACATATACAATTACCACAATTATGCACCAAAAGCAAATGTAACAAAAGAAGAAACAACAATTACGCACCAAAAGCCATAGCAACAAAAGAAACACAATGCAGATCTACTACCGACTACGCGAGCACACGGCAACACTTACACAGTTTTACTTCACAGACGGCGCCGACAACACATATACTCCAAAGCAAAAGAAAAAAAGGGGCCACCCTCAACGATAAGGGGGCAGACGGGCCTGGGGCCGAGACCGCGTCGAGCCTACCCGTCTGGTGATGAGCCGCAAAATGGCGGCGGCGCTCCGACTCCGCGGGCCTCGCTGGCACTGCCTGGAATGGGGTGAGAACGGGGCCCCCTTCTCACACTATCTCAGCGCGGGGGGAAACACGGTGGGGTTGTTGATGCTCGGGGGAATGAGGATATCTGGCTGGCTTGGGTCCCGCGACGAGCGACTCCACTGCGACCTCGACCGCGTTCCCGGCCTCCCCTCTCCGCAGCTCCCCGACTCTGACACGAGCGCAGACCTCCACAAAGCTCCTTGGCTTCTCCACTCTCCGGACCCCGACAGACACTCTCTCGACTGATTTCACCGCCGCCACAACTCTCCAACTCTTCCCTCGATTCGCCCCGCGCTCGGCGCTTTATAGTGCGACAGGAGAAACCATATGCAGATTTTTGGATCAGGATCGGCTCGGGGGCGGAGCCACGCTCGCCCATTGGACAGAGGAAAAGTGGGCGTGAATCATTCCTGATCCTCGAATCTGCATATATCGATTATACTCCGACGCGCCTGGAGGCGGGGCCAAATCGCCCCACGCTCGCTGATAGGACGGAACAGAAGTGGGCGTGAATCATTCTTGATCCGATTTCTCGGAAAGGCCGCTTTTTGCACCCGCTGCTCGGTGCACGCCCTGTACGAGTCCAGGATCGGTGCCCACAAGCGGCGCGGGAATGGCGGTGATGCGATGGTTGCGAGAGCAAGATGTGACGGTAAAGGTCGTGGCTGTTGGCGTTGTTGTTGTTGTTGTTGTTGTGAAGCGGCGTTGCGGTTGGTGGTTGTTGTGTGATGGCTGTTGAGACGTGGTTGGCTCAAAATAAAGATAGAACAGAAAAACGGCTATCTTGAAGGGTCGCAGCCCGAATGAATGACATTTATTCCCTCTAAACAACGGGTTTGGGCTAACTGCACATATACTTACAGAGATATCTCACCTACGGGACCTGAAAGGTGGTTTGCGAATTTCGTCAACCACAACAATATATATATATATATATATATATATATATATATATATATATATATATATATGTATATATATATGTATATATGTCTATATATATATATATATATATATGTATATATGTATATATATGTATATATATATATATATATATATATATATATATATATATATATATATATATATATATATGTATATATATATATATATATGTATATATATATATATATATGTATATATATATGTATATATATATATATATATATATATATATATATATATATATATATATATATATATATATATCGTGGCGTATAATGTGATACCTGTCGTCCGTCCATCCGTCTGTCTGTCTGTCCGTCCGTCCGTCCATCCGTTCCTGTCCGCACTCTAACTCCCAAAGTTTTCAACTTTCACGTTTCATATTTGGTACATAGGTACAGACTGTGGAGACGGTGTGTCGCGACATACGTTCGTCATCTAAAGTGGTTGCCATGGCAACCAGGATACTGTTTTCCATGTAGTAGCACAATTCTGTATATACCTTCTTGTTCGGGCGTATATTGTGCTCACTTGCTCTCTTGTTACTGATTACAATATACAAATACATATATTGCTTTAAAATTATTTGGATCAGACTTCACTGCAATGCTTTATAAAAAATATTAATTATTAGACGAGTCTTTTAAAAATGATAAATGTACAAACAGGCGAGCATTGGGTGGCTTTGACACCAACTCTGGTTTTTAATTAATTTGTAAAATTTTCGAAAAACATGTTTTCACTTTGTCATTATGGGGTATTCTGTGTCGATCGGTGACAAAAAAAATAAAATTTAATCCATTTTAAATTCAGGCTGAAACACAACAAAATGTAACAAAAGTCAAGGGGTGTGAATACTTTCTGAAGACGCTGTAAAGAGTTTAAACAGAATTCCGGCAATGTTGAAATCTGAATGAGAACACGAAACTTTCAAAATGTTTCATTTCACTCATTTTAAAGGGGCAGGTTTTAAACCAAGGAATCCAACATGGAGCTTTGCAGCGATGGGGGAGTGATATTTGCTCACGCTATATGCAGATTTAGCAGATACAAGGATGATTTGATGATTGCCGAACGTGATGTTAGCTATATCGATCTCAATACTAATTCAAGGGTTGGATAAATCGCAATAATGATGTGTTATTCATTTAAACAGCACATATGTAGATGTCACGTAATTAATCATTCTGACTTTATTCTCACCAATAGTTCTAAACCGATAAAGAAAGTTGAAACAAGGTAACAACACGCATTACAATTATGATAAAATCTGAGTGATAATAAGTCAAAATTTTCAAAATGTTTCATTTCACTCATTTTAAACTGAGGTCAAAACCAAAGCAAACAACACAGAGCTGCGTAGTGAAGCGGAAGTGATTTTTTTTTCTTTCTTCCTCCATATATCAGCAGCAAGGTTGGCTGATGAAGGTGGATGGCAGGATTGCCTGTGGGGTATGCAAACTCACCTCCAAGCTGTCTCGCCTGGGTTTTAATCTTGGTCCAGCTATAAACTGTCATCCTGGTGTTTCACACGCAGGGAGAAGCATCAATGTGTGTGCTCTATCCATTTTAAACATTGAGCATCAAACAAGGAAGCAGCACATACTGTACCATTTAACAAGTCTTTGGTATCACTTGGCCAGGATTCACACCAACCTCCCAGACTCAGAGCAGATGCTCTGACCATAATTCCACTGAAGCCTTGGAACATTAATTTACTGATTGAAAAAATACAAAAAATTTTACGGAACATTTTCACTGAGCAAGGCCTGCACCAAAGATTGTCCCATCCAGCTGGTACAGTACGATGGCTGCTAAAATCTGTCCAAAGGAAGAAGACAATGTCAAGATGATGCATATGCCTAAGAATGGTAGTTGCGAAGGTGGTGCATCTCGTGAAGCAACAGAAGCTTATTTCAGAGTGATGTGTGAAGCAGAGTGATGCCGAGAATGGCTGTCACAAAGCACGGACTCAAATGAAAACGGTGATTACATCACCAAGATATTTATATGTAATGGTAGAGAAAGTAGCCAGGGAGGGACATCAGTGAAGTAGAGCACAGAACATCCCTATGCATATAGGTATGCCTCATCGCCTCGAAGCTGCCTCGTCTGGGTTCAAATCCTGACCCAGCTATAAACTGTCGTCCGGATGTGGCACAGGCAGGGTGATTCATCAATGTGTGTGCTGTCCCTTGGATGGACGTTAAACTCGGAGTCCCGTCTGCTGGCGTTAGTTGCTGGACGGCAAAGGTCCCACCATGTCGTTCATGAAGAGTAGGCGAGCTATTGCCGGCACCCTGAACAAATTACAAATTCCTGCCTGAACCTTAGCTGAACCTCAGGCCTGACCAACCACTAAGTGAAAGACTTGAGCCAAACCACCCCCTCCCTCCCTGGCCCTCCAGCCAACCCCACAAGAACGTGGGAATAATTGTGACTGTTCAGAAGAAGTCGTTGGTTGAAGGTGGTGTTATGTTCGTTGACAAGACGTCCTCGGGCAAATTATATGATGAATAGAGCAGAATGTTTGTGATGTACAGCATGTTGACTATTCATTAAATTCGTCAGTGAAGCGACGTGTAAAAGTGCCTAGTTAGTTAGTTACCGTATAAATGCGCAAGACGGGTAAATTGGGTTCACGCAATTAAGGGGCAATAAATAGTGAATCTCCTGTACCGGTTTTCTCGGCCACTTCTGGTCGGTGATTCGCCGAGCTCGTGTGTTCCAAACTGATTCTATTGCACATGGCAAGAAGATTGCCCTGATGATAGATCCTGTATTGGCGGATATTTCAACGACCGGCACATCCACGACCACTGGCCATGCATTTTATGTCACATGATGGACAGCTTGGCCAGAAATCCTTAATTCGCACTCTTTGGCCCAGTCACGTGACGTCGATGGTCGAGACAATCGAGCCAGCACAATGACCATCTGTCTGTCCAGTTCCTGTAGCAGTCTCTCTCTCACACACACACACACACACACACACACACACACACACACACACACACACACACACACACACACACACACACACACACACACGTACACACACAATGTTCAACCTCACCGTCCTACTCCACTTACCAAATCTCCCCATCTTCCTGAAGAAGCCTCAAAGGAAAGCCCCATGTGCTCCGACAGGTGATTAAATGCCTCGTAACATCACCTGCCGAGGAAGGTGTGCGGATATTGCTCCCGAGAGAAGAGAACCCGATCTCACGTCCCTTGGCAAATGAAAGTTTTGATGGAATCGTAATCGATCTCTCAGCCAAGTGTCGTCGGGGGTTTGCGGAGCCGTGTTTTCAACTCCATTTCCTTCCTCGACCCAGGCATGTCTGTGTGTGCACAGGGTCGGGAAACACAATGGCAGAGCAGGTAAAACAAAACGTCGGGGACACAAACAGGTTCCTCTAAAAATAAATCTTCTATTTTTAACGGTAACAATACAGTCTCGGTGCAACGAAGGGTCGAGGTGGTTGTCAGGCTCAAGGAAGCGAAGGGTGCAGGAAACGAGCCGCTGCAGGAACCATGGCCTACAGAAAGCATGTCCGACGGGAAGCATGTGCTGTGAGAAGCATCTTCTTCAGAAAACATCTTATGGGAAGCATGTGTTGTGAGAAGCATGGAGAAGCACACAAAGCATGGGCTGTGGGAAGCATTTGCTGTGACAAGCATGCGCTACAGGAAGCATGTGCTGCGAGAAGCATGACCTCCACAGAGCATGGGCTGTGGGAAGCATCTCCTTGAGAAAACATATCCTTTGGGAAGCATGTGTTGCGAGAAGCGTGTTGTACAGGAAGCATGTGCTGCGAGAAGCATGTCAGACAGGAAACATGGGCTGCAAAAAGCATGTCCACAAAGCAGAAGGCTGTTGTGGGGTAAACATTCATGTTCTGTTGATGAGTTTCATCTGTCCTTATCATTCCCATTGTGTTTACGTATTTATGTCCAAAACACTTGCCAATCATGACCACGTGGTCCAAAGTAGGCCAAGTGTAGTTCAGTTGCAGATTGCTGCTGCTGCTGCTGCTGCTGCTGCTGCCGCCGTGAACATTTTCCAGACATTTCAAAAGACGAAAGCAATGGCTTTTGTCAAAGTCGGCATTAAAACTTGACGAGACGCCACATTGACTGCGTGTGCACGTTTTCCGGGACATCGGACTCATCCGTGCGTTTGGGCAACTTGGGAGGCGAAGCCGAAACAATGGCCAGCGACGACGATGTTTGAGATCCGTCTCTGACCCGTTGACCCGGAACCTGGAAACTCTCACGGTTTGTTGAGATAATGTAGGCTCGGGGTCTTAGGGGTCACGTGTCTGGTGGTCACAATGGAAGAGGCGCTTGGGAGGAGACGCACGAGGTGCTTGTGATCTCCGGACGTGAGTGAACCGGATTCAGTGGATGGAAAGCGCACAACACACTTACATTTTGGTCAGTCAAAGCAGAACACAAAGATATGTGACTTGATCCTGGAATGCTTGGGAACAAGTCTCCAGGATATCGTGAATCCATGACAAATTATTCTCCAGTCACAAGACAGGTTCACAACAACCACAGCACCGCGTTTACTGGATGATAAAATAGCCATGCGTCATGTTGCCTCTGTGGACATAAAAACGGTGTCATTATGAAAGCAAGCATGGGTTAAGTGACTTTGGAATGTCCAAGAAAACACACGTCACGACCACTTTTCCAGATGCAACGGGCACTGTTCCTCACTGCTTGCCGATTGGTGGGGCGGTCGAGACAATGGCCTTCCATCCCATTGTCAGAACGTCACGTGCTCCGGAAACATAATGCAGTGATGTCGTGTTCTCGGCGACGCGTGTATCTATCTACTCCTACTGGGAAAGGGTTGGCCACAAAACATCCGAAAGGAAATTTTGCTTATTATTGCAAGGAAATGGGTTGTTTTCACAGTTCCACTTGAAATACAACTTGTGGGATACAAACTGATCTGTCTCTGCGGTCACGGTTGTTTTGAACGCTCTCCAGCCGTTCAAAACGAAGAAGGGAGATTTAAAAGTTTGGCACCTGGGATGGCATCACGTTCCTGAAGGTCTTGTAAGCCAAATGGTGTTGGTTGAGCGTTCATGGTGTTCATGACTACAGCAGTCGTGAGCGGTTCCATGTTGGAGAATGGATCCTCGAGAGTTCAATACTTCGTCGCCGCTTAGTGGAAATGACGGCGGAGCGTTCATGGGAATGGTCACCAGTGGTGACTCACAACCATTGAGGACGATAAGAGAACACTTTAACTATTCCACCACCAACACATTAACCATTCCGCCACCAACATTTTAACCATTCCAACACCAACAGTTTAACCATTTCACCAACAAAACTTTAACCATTCCATCACCAACAAAGCTTTAACCATTCCACCACCAACACTTTAACCATTCCAACACCAAGACTTTAACCATTCCACCACCAACATTTTAACCATTCCAACACCAACACTTTAACCATTTCACCAACAAAACTTTAACCATTCCATCACCAACAAAGCTTTAACCATTCCACCACCAACACTTTAACCATTCCAACACCAAGACTTTAACCATTTCACCAATAGAACCTTAACCATTCCACCACCAACACATTAACCATTCCACCACCAACACTTTAACCATTCCAAACACCAACACTTTCATCATTCCACCACCAACACTTTAACCATTCCACCACCAAGACGTAACCCATTCCACCACCAAGACTTTAACCATTTCACCATCAAGCTTTTCCACCACCAAACTTCACCCATCCCACTATCAAACTTTATCTATTAATATACTACTAAGACTGAACCCATTCCACCATGCACACATTACTCATTCCACTGCAACTATCGGGGACACCTCTTCGCAGTGGTGTTACCCCCCCCCCCCCCCAACGCAAGTCGGGGGCCAAATCTTCCCTATTCTTCGCTCCTGCCCGGATTTGTCAGTGCAGCACATACATGGTCAGAGTGACAAGTGGTCCCTATGGACTGACTCTCTCTCTCTCTCTCTCTCTCTCTCTCTCTCTCTCTCTCTCTCTCTCTCTCTCTTTCTCTCTCTCTCTCTCTCTCTCTCTCTCTCTCTCTCTCTCTCTCTCTCTCTCTCTCTTTCTCTCTCTCTCTCTTTCTCTTTCTCTTTCTCTTTCTCTTTCTCTTTCTCTTTCTCTTTCTCTTTCTCTTTCTCTTTCTCTTTCTCTTTCTCTTTCTCTCTTTCTCTTTCTCTTTCTCTTTCTCTTTCTCTTTCTCTTTCTCTTTCTCTCTTTCTCTTTCTCTCTTTCTCTTTCTCTTTCTCTTTCTCTTTCTCTCTCTCTCCAACTCTTTTGTAGCCCTGACCTGACTTTTTGAAGGCGGAGGTACACCATCCTGGATGTGGGGCCATCTCTGGGTCGCTCATTGAGATCAATCGACTGTCTCCGTGCCGTGAGCTTGTTCGAGAGCACTGTCCTAGGCTATACAAGAATAACAACTCATTCCATCACCAAACTTTACCCTTTCCAGCATCATGTTTTATCCATTCTACCACCAAGCAATATAAATTCCACCATCAATCTATTACCCAATACACTACCAAGCTCTACCCATTCCACTGCTTCTTTGAGTGAATAGACATTCATGGTGGCCATCTCTTCTTCTGTCAAGATTGGGCAAGAAGTTGGGGAGGGTGTTAGCTTTACGCTTTGCCAAAATTATCCACCTACAAGACCTTCATTTGCAGTTTCATGGAGTACTGCTCTCTCCTCTGGGCTGGCACTCCTGCCTCACACCTTGCTCTTGTTGATGCCATTGAAACGAAGGCTTTAAAGCTCATTGGAATCTTCGGTGATGAAGCTGAGTTTATGAGCCTATCACTTTCCCATCACAGACAGGTCGCTGGTCTGTCTGTCTTCTACCGCCTCCTTTCTGGTCTTGGACCCTCTGCTCATTCCGTGCTTTGTCCCCTCTCCATCTCATGTTTTTGCAATGTGCATGTGGTCCACCATCAACCCCCTTTTGGTGAAACTTCCAAAAACCAGGATCACTGCTCACCTCCACTCATTTGTTCCTCCTTTTCCACCTCTGTGGAACCAGCTTCCACACTATCTTCAATGTAATTCTTCCCTTCAGGTCTTCGACAGCTGTTCACCACCATCTAATCTCATCCCATTCAAAACCATGATCTTTTCTACCCCCATTAACACTCCAAGTTTCCACTATTTCCTTTCTGAGAGTTTGTTTCTGTATCCAACTTGTCCACACCTTGTGTCCTCCTTTAGCTCTCATACAAGCCTCGACAATGTATACAAAAAAAAACATTGTCTCCATCTATTTTTGACTCTCAACCCCACTGTTGGTAAGTTTCTCCCCTTTCTTTTGTCTGTTCCTTTTGTTCTGTTATGTTCTCATCCATTATTTGTTCTAGCTCCTCCACGAGCCTCGACTTTGTATGCAAAAAAGGTATGTCAAAGGATCTTTAACCTCCACTGGTGAAGCCTATCATCGTGGGACACTTAGCTTAATCCGAAGTATGGTGGGGTGCGTTCAGTTAATGCTGAGCACCATGAGGACAGTGAGAAAGTCGGGTCTATTATCGAACTCAAACGAGATATCTCGAAAGCGACACTTGACATGAATACCCGCTCCAACATACCTTTGTTAAGAAGAACCACTTCCATATTTACACCGTACCTTATTATATGGGGGATTTAAAAACTTTTTTTAAGATTCCAAAGTTACAATTACTTACCACTGAGCTCTCCTGTCACTCCTATAGTGAATAGGAATGTGTAATGAATGATATTGACGAATGTAGTACCATCTACCCTGGGGCACATTGAAAATGAAAGTCTTTCAGGGGAACAGGAATTGTCCACCCCAAAACGGATTAATTACACTAAACGTCTAGCGTGCTATAGTGAATGATGGCTCTTCCACAAATGGCTCCAGCAAACTGTTGAACGTTTTGGGAAAGTGACTAGGTTCAGTTGGACATTGAGACGTTTGTTCACATAAAGGTGCCAGGCATGCAAGAAACTTTTTTGCCGCAGGGTGAGGACCGCGTGCTGGTACCTGGGACCGCCCGTCATTCTGAGATTTGTAGAGATGACTCATTCAGTGCGAGAGAGAACTGCGGGAGACCGAGGAGTTCCAGCTGTTTCTGAGCCCCACTCTATAGGTTATGATAATATGACCATTGTGTAGAAATGTCCATTATAAATGAAAGCAGTGCTCAATCACAGCAGACGTCATGCTTGTTCTCTTGTAATTAAATAGTCCCTCCAGTGAAAGATGACAATTTCTCTACATGTGGTTTAGCATGACGACATCTCCCATTGAAACGACCAGCAATACTCAGGGATATGTTGAAGCAGAAATAATTAGACTGTCAATATTATAACAGGGGCTGGAACATCAACAGGTCCAAGCTCTGTGCATCAAGTGTTGACATTCAACCAAAGAGGTCCCCACATGTTGATATCCAAACAGGGAGTCACGTAAATCGTTCATTTGATGGATGATCTACTCACGATAAAGAGGAGTTAATGAAGCCACTGAAGGACGTGAGATTGAGTTGAGTACGTCACTGATATTTGAAACCCTGAAGTGCTCAGTATAAGGAGGATACTGTGACCCGGACTCACCGATGAGTGACTCGGTATACATAGACCACACATCGTCCAGGGGAAACATTTCCTGAGGTGCTTGCTCGGGGATAGAGGGATGTCCAATCAGGGTCGAAATTATTCACCTGCATGTCCTCCATTTAAGTTTATGATTTTGATCGTTTATTGCATATAGCCCTGTCACCGTCCATACTATCGTGATTTGATTAATGTTGGATTTGCAGTAAAAATCCAAATATAAACATTAAAACGTTTCCAAAAAAACTTTCTTTAGTTGAAAAGATGCACATTCAAAGCTGAAGGCACCTTTCAACTGATGTAGCTGCCCTACAGGCAGGGCTTGAGTCTGACGTTTCACCTCAAAGTGGTTTTCAGATGGTACTGCACAGGCAATTGTGTGCCAGATATTTGGCATCCTATACCAAAGGGAAAGGGAGCATCACGTGATCACCCAACGCCGTTTTCTAGTCTTCCAAGTCGAACCATCTCATCCTCCAATAGGTGATGATGAAAAGGACATTAGGTCTTACCATGTGCTAATTTCTATCACATGAAGCCCCCACCCCTTTCAGAGGAAATACTCGTCCAGAAGATGCCTCCATGGTCACAATCGAAGACCACTACATGGTCGAAACATTAGACAGAGCTAAGCCTTGCATGCTGGGCAGCCGACAAAGTTGGTAGTTGGTCGTGCATTCAGCTTTGAATGCCTTTTAAAAATAGGTACAGCAGAGCAATTCCACGAAACCTTTTACAAACTTCGTATCATACACTAGCAAAGCCATAAATCTGAACTCTGAACCTTGTGCTCATTTTCAGGCGAATCATGCTTTTTGCTTTCGATTTATTGTGTCTCTCGAAAACGCGTTTGGCTTCTTCGCATAACAAAACAACAACAAATTGTGTGAGTTAATAACTGGTAGTTTATAAAATATGGTATAATATAAAACATGTGAGTTAAGTACTGGTGGGTTACCTGGTTGATAAAATATGGTATAATACAAAACTTGTGAGTTAAGTACGGGTAGTTTACCTCATTGATAAAATATGATATAATATAAAATGTGTCAGTGAAGTACCGGTAGTTTACGTCGTTGATAAAATATGGTATATAAAATGTGTGAGTTAAGTACCAGTATTTTAACAAGTTGATAAAATATGATATAATATAAAATGTGTGAGTTAAGTACTGGTAGTTTACCGAGTTGATAAAATATGATATAATATAAAACGTGTGAGTTAGGTACTGTACTAGGAGTTTACCTCGTTGATAAAATATAGTATAATATAAAATGTGTGAGTTAAGTAATGGTAGTTTACCTCGTTGATAAAATATGACATAATATAAAATGTGTGAGTTAAGTACTGTACCAAGAGTTTACCTCGTTGACAAAATATGATAAGTACCAGAAGTACAAAAAAAAAAAAAAAGTACCAGTATTTTAACAAGTTGATAAAATATGATATAATATAAAATGTGTGAGTTAAGTACTGGTAGTTTACCGAGTTGATAAAATATGATATAATATAAAACGTGTGAGCTAAGTACTGTACTAGGAGTTTACCTCGTTGATAAAATATAGTATAATATAAAACTTGTGAGTTAAGTACCGGAAGTTTACCTCGTTGATAAAATATGATATAATATAAAACTTGTGAGTTAAGTACTGGTAGTTTACCTGGTTGATAAAATATGGTGTAATATAAAATGTGTGAGTGAAGTACCGGTAGTTTACCTGGTTGATAAAATATAATATAATATAAAACGTGTGGGTTAAGTACTGGTAGTTTACCTCGTTGATAAAATATGATATATAAAACATGAGTTAAGTACTGGTAAGTTACCTGGTTGATAAAATATGGTATAATATAAAACAAGTGAGTTAAGTACCAGTAGTTTACCTCATTGATAAAATATGATATAATATAAAATGTGTCAGTGAAGTACCGGTAGTTTACGTCGTTGATAAAATATGGTATATAAAATGTGAGTTAAGTACCAGTATTTTAACAAGTTGATAAAATATGATATAATTTAAAATGTGTGAGTTAATTACCAGAAGTTTACCTCGTTGATAAAATAGATATAATATAAAATGTGTCAGTAAAGTACTGGTAGGTTACCTGGTTGATAAAATATGATAAAATATAAAACGTGTGAGTTTAGTTCCGGTAATTTACCTCGTTGATAAAATATGATATAATATAAAACGTGTGAGTTAAGTACTGGTCGGTTACCTGGTTGATAAAATATAGTATAATATAAAACATGTGAGTAAATTACCAGTAGTTTACCTCATTGATAAAATATGGTATATAAAATGTGTGAGTTAAGTACCAGTACTTTACCAAGTTGATAAAATATTGTTGCGAATTTCTGGCCCGTCCGGCGTGCGATCGGCCACTTGACTCGAATGGTGACCGCGTCACTCACCGGAACGGACAATTCATCGTGACCCTCCGGGAACTATCGCCAGGAGCCAGGCACGGGTGGGGATTTAACCTCACCACAACTCAGTCCGCATTCTACCCGTGCGAAATAGGGTCCGATCGCCGAAAGGTCGATTTACCTAAGTACCCGCGTGGATAGCGTACCGAGGAGTTGTACCACGCCACAGGTCGACTCCGGACACGAACCGCTTAAGTGGCTCATTCCGTACTACAGGGATAACCGAGCGGAGTTATCGTCGACCTTGACGGTTCAGATTAGTTACCGGGTGTTTTAAAACCCACTATTAATCCCTTACGTGATGCAAGATTGAGATTCAAACAAAGGAAAGGACGCAGCGAAACGGGGAACAATTGGACCAGCACATTTATTACGGAAGCACGGAAGGCACATATATTACAGTCAAGCAAGAACACACAATAAAAGCAAGCAGATCTACAACCGAATATGATTTACATGGCAACACTTATAACAGTTCTACTTTTCAAGACTGGCGCCACCCACAGACATTTACACAAAACCCCAAAAGAAAAGGAAGTCGTGACTTCCCTTGGCGCGTCGTCCAGCCCTTGGCGACCATAACTCCGAGTCCCTCCGGCGTGGTCCACTGGGCTCGTGCCTCGCGCCTGCACGTGTCGTCCGCCCGATGGGGACGAACGAACAGAACCTCCGACCAGGAACAATCACCACAACTCTCCACAATTCCCCTTTAGGGACAAGGGAACAGGGACAAGGGAACGGCATTCTGCTCGACCTTCACGCCCACAACTCTCGACAATTGACTGAACGAACCAAGAGCAAGGACTCTCCACACCCACGCCTTTTGTAGGTTCGGGCTCCGCCCTTCGCTCCGTCCCGCACCCTGCCCCATTTCTGGCTCCACCTCCCTTCTGGAAGCTTCCCAAAAAGGGGCGTGCCCTCTCGTTCCCCCCTCCCCGCGCCGTACGGGGGACAAGGAAAGTCAGTTTTGGCTCGGGGCCAGGGAATTATTCCCCCAAAATCAGGCCCCCACCTTTTTTCACCTTTGACCTCTGGCTCAAATCGAACCTCCCCCAAGCCAAAGCGTGGGAAAAGCAGGAGGGAAAATCCGGCGGGAGATATTCAAGTGGGAGTTTTGGGCGGGAGATGCCCCTTCGCACCCTGGTTGCTGCTGCCACTCTGCTCCTTTCATCCGTCCCACGGAGATCGTGACCGCACGGTGCTCGTTGAATGGAAAGTGGCAAAGATGGTGGTAGCGTAGTTGTGGAAGGTGGCATCGTGGTGTGAATGGCGTGATTGTGGGTGTCGTGTAGTGAATGCCGTGATCGTTGAGATGTTGGTTGTGGCGATGTTCGTTGTTGTTCTTGCACCAAATTAACGACAGCAAAAGAAAAACGACTAACTGAAGAATCGCAGCCCGAATGGATCACATATATTCCCTCTAAACAATGGGTTTGGGCTAACTACACATGAACTTACCGATATATCTCACCTGAGGACCCTTTATGGTGTAATGCGAATTTCCACAACCGTAACAATATGATATAATATAAGATGTGTGAGTTAAGTACTGGTAGTTTATCTAGTTGATAAAATATGATATAATATAAAACGTGTGAGTTAAGTACTGTACTCGGAGTTTACCTCATTGATAAAATATGGTATAATATAAAACATGTGAGTTAAGTACTGGTGGGTTACCTGGTTGATAAAATATGGTATAATATAAAACAAGTGAGTTAAGTACCGGTAGTTTACCTCATTGATAAAATATGATACAATATAAAATGTGTCAGTGAAGTACTGGTACTTTACGTCGTTGATAAAATGTTATATAAAATGTGTGAGTTAAGTACCAGTATTTTAACAAGTTGATAAAATATGATATAATATAAAATGTGTGAGTTAAGTACTGGTAGTTTACCTCGTTGATAAAATATGATATAATATAAAACGTGTGAGTTAAGTACTGGTAGTTTACCTCGTTGATAAAATATGATATAATGTAAAACGTGTGAGTTCAGTACCAGTATTTTAACAAGTTGATAAAATATGATATTATATGAAACGTGTGAGTGAAGTACCGGTAGTTTACCTCGTTGATAAAATATGGTATTATAGAAAATATGTGAGTTAAGTCCCAGTATTTTACCGAGTTGATAAAATATGATATAATATAAAACGTGTGAGCTAAGTACTGTACTAGGAGTTTACCTCGTTGACAAAATATAGTATAATATAAAATGTGTGAGTTAAGTACCGGAAGTTTACCTCATTGATAAAATATGATATAATATAAAACGTGTGAGTTAAGTACTGTACTAGGAGTTTACCTCGTTGATAAAGTATGATATAATATAAAATGTGTGAATTAAGTACTGGTAGTTTACCTCATTGATAAAATATGATATAATATAAAACGTGTGAGTTAAGTACTGTACTAGGAGTTTACCTCGTTGATAAAGTATGATATAATATAAAATGTGTGAATTAAGTACTGGTAGTTTACCTCATTGATAAAATATGATATAATATAAAATGTGTGAGTTAAGTACTGTACCAAGAGTTTACCTCGTTGATAAAATATGATAAAATATAAAACGTGTGAGTTAAGTACCGTAAGTTTACCTCGTTGATAAAATATGATATAATATAAAACTTGTGAGTTAAGTACTGGTAGGTTACCTGTTTGATAAAATATGGTATAATATAAAACATCTGAGTTAATTACCAGTAGTTTACCTCGTTGATAAAATACGGAGTATAAAATGTGAGTTAAGTACCAGTATTTTACCAAGTTGATAAAATATGACATAATATAAAACGTGTGAGTGAAGTACCGGTAGTTTACCTCGTTGATAAAATATGGTATTATAGAAAATGTGTGAGTTAAGTCCCAGTATTTTACCAAGTTGATAAAATATGATATAATATAAAACATGTGAAGTACCGGTAGTTTACCTCGTTGATAAAATATGATATAATATAAAATGTGTGAGTTAAGTACTGTACTAGGAGTTTACCTCGTTGACAAAATATAGTATAATATAAAATGTGTGAGTTAAGTACCGGAAGTTTCCCTCATTGATAAAATATGATATAATATAAAACGTGTGAGTTAAGTACTGTACTAGGAGTTTACCTCGTTGATAAAGTATGATATAATTTAAAATGTGTGAATTAAGTACTGGTAGTTTACCTCATTGATAAAATATGATATAATATAAAACTTGTGAGTTAAGTACTGGTAGGTTACCTGTTTGATAAAATATGGTATAATATAAAACATCTGAGTTAATTATCAGTAGTTTACCTCGTTGATAAAATACGGAGTATAAAATGTGTGAGTTAAGTACCAGTATTTTACCAAGTTGATAAAATATGATATAATATAAAACGTGTGAGTGAAGTACCAGTAGTTTACCTCGTTGATAAAATATGGTATTATAGAAAATGTGTGAGTTAAGTCCCAGTATTTTACCAAGTTGATAAAATATGATATAATATAAAACATGTGAAGTACCGGTAGTTTACCTCGTTGATAAAATATGGTATAATTTAAAATGTTTGAGTTAAATACCGGTAGTTTACCTAGTTGATAAAAATGGTGTAACCTGGCCCCTTCACTCTCTTCCCCTCAAGTTTCACTCAAACTCTGATAGAAGAAGGACAACTTGCAATCACTTTGTGCAAACTTACTTGTCCATACAAGCATCCCTTGTCATTGTCATAAAGTGGTTGAAGTGGTGAATATTTTATTGTCCACCTGGAGAGAATTTTTAAATTCATTTTATCGTTAATTACAGCAAAGTGACAACAATGTTAGCACCTGACAAACATGAGTTTATGGTTGGTGTGTCTGTGTTGTTGGTTGTTATCTCCATATGCGGGTTTCAGGAGGTGGAACGGACTACTCCCAGGACTCGAAGTATACACCTCCGTTTTGGTAATGGATCACGATATATGGACCATGCTGTGAAGTTTTATTTTTCCCCAAAAAGTGTGTGTGTGTGTGTGTGTGTGTGTGTGTGTGTGTGTGTGTGTGTGTGTGTGTGTGTGTGTGTGTGTGTGTGTATGTGTGTGTGTGCGTCTGTGTGTGCATCTGTGTGTGTGTGTATTCATATGAAATGTAAGAAAATGTACAGAGTTCGATGTCATGCACTATATATTTTTTTGATGGTTGGTTATTATTTTAAAAATTAAAACAGCCTTGCCTTTTGCTTTATTCTGTAACATGAACGCTGCTGTAAATAACTTGTGATATGTAAACATTTTCTTAAGTACATACATCTATTATTCAATCAATGTAACTTGAAAGCCCCTTTATTGCAACAGAGAAGTGCAGACTTCCGTTGTGCAGGTGCGTTTATAAGGTTAGAAAATACCAAGCTCTTTGTCCCTGCTTCCAACAATCATCATTAGAGGAGAGAAACCTTCAAGTGGAATCAGGGTCCACCTTAAAGGGCCTCCAAAGCCTGCTTTAGAAGTGCATTATAAGGAGACTGCTCCAATCTTCAAAGCGATGGACGACTTTCTAATAACAACAAAATACAGTTCTCTGTAGGTTCGGGAATTCCGACCTCAAAGTTAAAGAAAAAAAAAAACCCCAAGCTGACAAACTCAGCCATTATGGTCCGTTGTGCGTTTTTCAAAGTTTCCCATATGTTGTGACTTCAGAGAGGCTCAGGGCTGCAAATGATGACTCGCGGCCCTTTGGAGCTTGGTTTACTCTCCTGACGTAATGTTTTCCAGACCTGCACATCTCCTCGCCCGATCGCGGTGACCTTTTGGGCCCGCAGGCCTGAAGCAACACTGTGCAGGCGGCTGGCTGCCAATCTGACCGTCCATCCCATCACCACTCCTCCCCCCCCCCCAGCACCCCCAACCCTTGCCATCTTTCGAAACGAGCCTTCAATTCACGTATGGAGGTATTTGGCACGTCGGTCAAAAAGCAACCAAAGGATCTGTGGGTGGGGGTGGTGGGTGGAGGGGTTGGGGGAGGGGTGGGGGTGGGTTCGATATCAGCACATACTGTGCGAGAAACTCCAGGTGTTTTTGCTGCACTTTTCGTTTATTTTTACACCTTCGTTTGCACCTCCAGAACAGTACATTTAAAGGCATTTCCAATGACCTTTTTTGTGACCCTCACCTTTAGGCTTATCCAATGTGGACCTTTAATGCTGCAAGGCTTGCCGCGATGCCCTCCTACCCCCAAGCCTTCGGTAATTCTCAAACAAATGGTTTCACAAAAAAGGGGGATTTACCCCAGCGCGGGTTGTGCCTCTAATTAAGCATGCCTTTACCTTTATCCTGCACAACTATTTCCTTTGTTTTCTTTTTCTTTTTCAACATGTATAATTACATGTGGGATTTTCAACTGTAACAAAATACAAATTGTGTGCTTTCTTTTCAGCATTAGTTATGCAAAAATATCAAGAGAATAATAGGTTGTCTCCGGTTTTTAAAGTTCAGTTCTACAATAATAGTTCCAGAGAAAGTCAATGGGCTGGTACAATATATGAGAGAAACATGCACTCGCCTCTGAACTTTCTAGTCTGGATTTGAATCCCGACCCAGCTATAAACTCTAATCCTGATGTTTCACAGGCAGTTTAACATCCATCCAAAGGTGATACTTTGGATGGACGTTAAATTGGTTATTGTTGTTGTTGATTAACACTGGTCATTTCTGTTGTTGATTAGCTAATTAAACTGGTTGTTTCTTACGTTAGCATTAGTTGGTGGATGTTAAAGATCCCATAGTGTCCTTTGCAAAGAGTAAGTGAGGTATCTCCAGCACCATGAACAAATTACAAATTCCTTCTGAAGTCACCTTCTGTTGAAAATCAGGCACCTTCTTTCCAAAGTCACCTTCTTTCACGGATAAGACTTGTTTTCTGGCCGACCCCACAAGAAGCTGGGAATAATTGAGGCTGAAAGAGAGAGAGGATTGCTGGGATGTTAAGGGATAAAGTTTGAAAATAAATTAACAGATCATCGTGTTACAGGAACGTTTCAAGTTAAATTAAATGAATTTAAATCGTTGTATTATAACGGTGTTTAAATTGATTTACCTGCGGTTTACTTTTCTTCTCCCTGACCCTTCCCCGACCTCCAGAATTGTTTTCAGGTGTTCGACTTTTACTCAACTCAATTGCAGTTGAAGCAATGTAGTTGAGGACAAAATGTAACGATAAAGAGACGAGTTGGAAGTCAAGATCGTAACCCCTTCCATCCTCGGACTGCCTCATTGAATCTATTGTTCTTCATCGCACGTGATTATGCAAACGCAGGTTGGTGGAAAACAATAGTGTAAAAGAGGTGCATCTGATGAAAGGATCTTCTTCTTATCATGATATATACATTTATGTTGTTATTTCTGGTGTAATTTGAATCCTTGACGGAATAAATGGTAGTGTGTGTGTGAACAAATAATCTGGATCAACTTTCTATTATGGCGTGAGGATCGTGAAACGTATCGTAAGGCCTCCAGATTAGTTGAATATAAATCCCGTTCCAGGTGAGTCACGGAGTGGGAGTGGTGGAGGTGTAGGAAATGACCATGTGGTGAGGGAGTAAATTTCCCACGCTCTGCATGGACTGCCCACTAATTGCTCTCCACCAGTCTCATCCAGGGCTTAGTTCAGATCCACGAAGCGCAGGAGACGGGGTTGGCAAGACGATCACACGCACCGCAAGCTGCAGAGGTCATGTCGCACCGTTGTCCCTTTATGTGGCGAGGTGGTGGGAGGCGTGGGGACACCACCTGGTCTATCATAGCTGTCTTGCCTCAGGGAAATGCCTTGTTTCATATCTTTCCTGTCTTAGTTCCAAGCATAAGCACCCACTCCGTAAGGGAGCAGCCAGGGGGGTCATGTTATTATCTTTATGATTATTAATGCCATAGCAGAGTACCCACGCCACAGGCGATCTTGTTCCAAGCATGTAACACGTTGTTCTGATGCTTCCCTTTATTTGGGCGGTGTATAGGCAACAGCCCGCAACCTCAATCACTCCTGAAAATATGAATAACCTGGGTTACCTATATGAAGTAAAAACATGTATACTGCTTATGTGCATGTGCAGCTCAGATAATTCCAATTTCAACCCCACCCTCAAAGATGAAAATTCCAAGATGGTTGAATTCTTATTTTCAAAACTTGATGGAATCAAACAAAACTTGCACAGCCATGACCTCAGGGTACCTTCATTAATCCTTGAAAGTGTCAGCTTCCTCGGTCTCAGAGGAGTAGATGAAACATACTGTACAACATACTTTTCCTCCATTATACGTATAAATCTGTCGTAATGTGAATAATCTTCAAAATGAACACATTTTCACCTCATTTGACAAACCTAAGCACATCACTGAATGAACGAAGTCCATATAAACACGATATCCCACGCAGTGTTCGAGTATATACAGTGCTTCAATTAAAATAAAATAATTATTTGAAAGATCGTTAAAAAAAACAAAAATTCCTGAAGTTTATCGCTATTGAAGCAGTCTTATAAACCACCCTTGTACACTAAACCTATTTAACGTGTCCAAGTACTGCTAAACTGGAAATTTGTGGAAGTGCAAAGAAGGTGATTTGTATTAAACAGTGTTTAAGTATATAATTCAATTTAAATAAAAGAAATATTGTAAAAGTCGTATAAATTAAATAATTCCAGAATTTATTGCCGTTTTACCACCGTTGACACACAGTGTCCAGGTTTCTTTTCCACATCAGTGATATTCTTTTTGATGAACTTCACCATAAAATTTCCCTTCACGACAAGAAATGCCTCGAACTCAAGCAGCTTGTTATTGGCTTTGGTCACACTCAAACAACCTATATATCACCACTTCAGTGAAATGGAGAACTAGAGAGGTAATAGAACATGTTACCCCATGCAGTGTTTCAGTATATACTTCAACTTAAATACAAGAATGATTTAAAAGACAGTAAAAAAAAAATCCTGAGGTTTAGAGCAATTGAAGCAGTCTTATACACCAGCTTTATACACCTTATTTAACATATTCAAGGTACTGCTAAAAGGACGGGTTTTGAAAGTACCAAAAAGGCGATTTGTGTTCTACAGCGTTCAAGTATATAATTCAATTTAAATAAAATAAATATTTTGTAAAAGTCGCATAAATTAATTAAATCCAGAATTTATTGCCGTTTTTTCCACCGTTGACGCAGTGTCTATTACACTACCATATCTATTATGTTGCATTAGTTATTCGTGCCTACTATTTGTGTCCTTTATGATGTCCTTAAAAACTGTATGTTTCCTGTTTGGAATGATTCTCAATTTTGTTTAACGGCCAGACATGCAGACAGAGTAAAACAAGAATGATCGCACTGTGGTCACAACCACTATGGACAAAATCTGATAATGGGCTGATTGGTAAATGTGCATTTAAAACACTTTTAATAGATGAATAGCACGATTGGCACACATTTAATGCGTTCTGAAAAGATTAACTTGACACCTCTCATCCATGTCAGCCTCGACGATGGTAATATCAGAACGAGCTGATTCGTCACATGGTCACAGATTGTTTAACCCTTGTATGAGCGAGTGAGTCAGTCAGTCCATAAACACTTCAGTCATTATCGCTTGAACCAAACACATGATTTTGATGAAACTTCGCCACAAGCTTCGTATCTGATGCCTAATGAAGGTATATTGACCGCATCAAAATCTGCACTCATTAAGGGTGCCTGCAGGGGGTTTGAGCCCCCCCCTCCAAATAGGTATTTTCTCTCCTTTCCGAAACTCCATACACAATTTCAATGAAAACTACAACTTTCATCACCCGTGATGTACTAAAGTTTGTTCACGGCATAAAAGAAAAACAATCAGGGTCTAAGGGCATTTGCAGGGGGTTTGAGTGACTGTTGCTCCTGATGCAAGTGAGCTTCAGGATGCTCAATCCGATTTTTATGCCTCCATGGACAAAGTCGCTGGAGACATTATGTTTTCGGGTTGTATGTACGTCCATCTGTGCTAATTTTCTCTGTTTTCTCTGCAACCGCTTATCGGATCGACACAAAATTTTCACATGCTTTCATGCAGAATGCTTTAACGATAATTACTAGCAGAATTTTCATGCAGAATGCTTTCATGATAATTACGAGCAGATACCCGTTTACGACGGGTATGGGGGACAGGATGGATCACAATACTCGGTTACGGTAGTTTCTTTGGATGTTTTGCGCCGCATTCAACAGCTCAGTTCATATTGGTGGTGTGTCTGGGTTCCCATGGTAGCGTTTGAGACCAGTCGCTTTCGATTGTTGGCCTTGACACAGTGCCGGATGAGCAACAAGAACGATTTGACATATTCATCGTTTCTATATTACCTCCATCAACAGATTAACAATATGGCAGGATAAAAGTCGTAAATGCTGAGTTTAACAAACGTTCTGAACTCATGGACTTAGGTAAGTAAAGCACATCATCTGGGACCCGGCCGAACGCCGCTGATTGTGACGTCATTGATTCCCTCATTGAAAATTCTCTCTATATTCGATTTTTTTGAATCCTCTATCACCTGCGTAAATACATGGAACACATAATGTGTAGATTTTGGAAGTATGAACAGAATATGTTTGGAGAAAAGTATGTTAGAAGTTCCAGGCTTATGCCCATTATATTATGATGTCATCGGTTATGTGGTGGGGCAGCCATCTTGGAAAAAGGAAAAACATTGGACCTCTGTTTCTCCAAAACCACTCCATGGAAAAAAAATTGAAACATGGCACATGTGAGGTACTCCCCATGGGAAATAAGTGTTTTTTTAATGATGTCATAGGTGGGCTTTGTTATGTCATAATTGTGTACATTGAATGCTTTATCCAATCAGTATGAAAAATTTTGAGGGTCATCTCAGGCTAAATTGTATGGGGGGGAAAACTTAATAACTTCATCGCTCATGTGGTTCGGCAGTCATATTGTTTTTAACATAACCTTCAAAAATCTTCTTCTCCAAAATGGCTGAATATATCGTGGCAAAACTTTACATGTATGATCGCCTATCCATGAGGAACTGAAAGGGCACTCAGTCGAGCACATACCTCCGCCAGGCTGATTAGTTTACGTTTTGTATCCCACTGATACTCCGGATATGGATCCGGACCTGAAATAAAATTTAATTGGCTTGTTCTTGTCACCTAACCAACTCATCCACCAAGTTTCGTCCGAATCCATCAATTTTTTGACATATCATACTATACAGTATATTGTTTTAGCCCTATCCCTCAATGGTGAAGAATCACTTAAAAATTCTCAGATCCAGATTTTGATCTTCACCCAAATCGAATCACTTCTTCCTTTTCACATATCCAAGCTCTCCACCAAATTTCGTCCGAATACATCCACAACTTTTTGAAATATCCTGTTCAACAAGTGAAATCCTTAAATACAGCGCATGTGGTGAAGCAAATGAGTACACTAATGTTATTGAAAGAACCACTTATCACTTTGCCACCAATATCTGCCATAATTGTAAGTAAATTTCAACTACTAATGCATGATGAAACACTTATTTATGGCTAATATTAAAGAGAATGATGGCATAAGAAGAACTTAGCGTTTGGCGCGAAATGCCATGGTGGGCGGAAATGACGTCTTTCGTTCGTTCGTACATGAGAGGGGCGCGTTTCTTGGTTTTTTTCCGTCAAGCAATAAATTCAATGGTTTTCACATATATAACACATTAGTTTCACAAATTTCCATTGAAATACTCGGGTATTTCCGTCAATTGTCGCCATTTCCGCACTGCCATCTACTGGATGGCTATCATTGGCTCACTTGATGCACGTAGGGGAGGGGGGGGGGGACACCGGGGACATTTCAAACTCGGTGCAATTGTATACAGCGCACGCGCTGTAAAAACAAGCAGATAGAAGTGAAAACATAACCTCCATCCACCTTCGGTGGTGAAGGTAGCAAAAGGTTATCCAGCAATGACGTCATAGGTCACATTGTTTGGCAGATTTTTTTTGAAGAATAAACCTTTAAAAATCACCTTCTCCAGAATGGCTTGACAGATTTTGGGGAAACTTCACCCACATGTTCCCCACGCTTTGGGGATATCAGGGTGTTCATGAATAAGTGATAGGTTACATCGTCTGGCAGCTATATTGGATTGAATGAAAATCTTAAAAAAAAACCTATTTCTCATGAACGTCACAATTATGATCTAGTCGTCATAGTGAATATATGTTTCAAATAACATCCCAATCGGACCCATGGTCTGGCAGCCAGAATGATTTAATATTTTGAATCTGGGTTCAGGGATTTAAATCAAATTTGGAACATTATAGTGATGAAATAATGTGGGTGGAGGCATATCTGGCGATGTCGAAGAGTGCCCTTCCAGTTTCACATGTAATGAGATGTATATATCCGAAGATGCGGTCTCAGAATGTGGGAAAGAAAACTCTTGTGCAGTGAATTTTTCAAACAATTTCCACTGCAAAGACTAAATATATAATAAGGTGGTAAGGTAAGCCTACCTAACATTGCATAGCATTTCAAAAATTATAAATGTAAAATGTGCAAAGATTACATTTCAGGAAATGTTTTCAGTGGTTAATTATGTTTACCTTTTTGAAGTTTACTAATACATTATACGAATGAAGGATCTCTTAATTGCGAAACATTGTTGAAAAAGATAGATATCAATTAGGTATTTTCAGGAGAGTTTCTCTTATTGTCATTTTAATTTCCAGAGAGTACAACAATAACAACAACAACAACAACAACAACAACAACAACAACTGAAGTGGAGCGATGTAGTTCTTCAAAAAGTTTGAAAATTCAAAGCAGTATTCACAGTTTGTTTGTTTTTTTTTTTTTCCAAAAAAAGACAGCATTAAAGGACCAAGATGTTGGGATTTAGTAATGATGATTATGAGTGAAGTCATGATGTTGGTAATATTATCTTTTGTTTGTTTGGTCATTTTATGCATTGTGATTGTGAACTATCCATCGAAGAAAGAGAGCACCCTGTGTGTTGTAATGTAATTGAACCATTGCTTAGTACTACAACTTGGTATACAAGCTTAGTACGACAAGCTTAGTACGACAAGCTTAGTACGACAAGCTTAGTACTACAAGCTTAGTACGACAAGCTTAGTACGACAAGCTTAGTACGACAAGCTTAGTACGACAAGCTTAGTACGACAAGCTTAGTACTACAAGCTTAGTACGACAAGCTTAGTACTACAAGCTTAGTACGACAAGCTTAGTACTACAAGTTTAGTACGACAAGCTTAGTACTACAAGTTTAGTACGACAAGCTTAGTATGACAAGCTTAGTACGACAAGTTTAGTACGACAAGCTTAGTACTACAAGTTTAGTACGACACGCTTAGTACGATAAGCTTAGTACGACAAGCTTAGTACGACAAGCTTAGTACTACAAGCTTAGTACTACAAGTTTAGTACGACAAGCTTAGTATGACAAGCTTAGTACGACAAGCTTAGTACGACAAGCTTAGTACTACAAGTTTAGTACGACAAGCTTAGTACTACAAGTTTAGTACGACAAGCTTAGTATGACAAGCTTAGTACAACAAGTTTAGTACGACAAGCTTAGTACTACAAGTTTAGTACGACACGCTTAGTACGATAAGCTTAGTACGACAAGCTAAGTACGACAAGCTTAGTACGACAAGCTTAGTACGACAAGCTTAGTACGACAAGCTTAGTACGACAAGCTTAGTACTACAAGCTTAGTACGACAAGCTTAGTACGACAAGCTTAGTACTTATCTCATCCTATGAACGTTTAATTATTTATTTATAATCAAAACCAATCAAAATCTGTATATGCATCGTAAAGATTCTGGAATTATAAAAAATTAACTAACCTCGCTCTGTCCAGAAAAATTATAGTTTTCAATGCAATTTATATTTTATTGCCCCCCCCCCCCACCAGACCTTATACCTTTCGTTTTTTCCAAAGCCGTGGTGCTCCGGTACCTCCGAGACTTCAGAGCTCGATACGGACAATGCCATTCCAACAATCCAAACTTTCCTGCTCCCCACTATACCGTACTGTTCGACATGAGATAGCTGAACATTAACAATGTGATCTCAAACTTGCAAGCTTAGCCTTTTAGGGTTTTTAAATAGAGATTTTGTGATCATTTGTATAAGAGGCAGAAGTTTATTGTTATATGATCCGCACCTTATAGAGAGAGAGCCAGTTGTGGGTTCCACTTGGGTTGCACAGAGGAAATGCCCATGTGTTGAACGTCATGTGTACACAGCCTTGCAAAAAGGCCAGGCTCTCCGACATGTGCTAAAACTCAAACAGAATTGGCTTTACGGTCAGAAACAAACATTCAAAATGGAGTGGAAGATGGTACAGGTGCAACGAAGGAGACGGTATGTTTTCGTTGTTACCATTTTTGGTCTTACTAGGATTCCACCCTGTGCTAAGTTTTCACTTGGGTTCCTCTTCTCCCAACAAACACATCCCTATTCAATCCCCCAGCTTCACCGTTCACGATGACATTCGGGGCCCATCTTGATCATTACAAACGTCATCCGAGGTCCATTAGTGTGCGATTGCAAATCACATGACCATGCTCAATCTCCAAGGGAACGTCTGTTGCAGTTTGCAGAACACGTGTCTGATTGACGTTTTCGTGAGAGCGTTCAGACAACGTCAAACCTGGTGTACGATCTTGTATTTATATGTAATAAAAAAGGGTTTGTATACAAAGTCGAGGCTCATGGAGGAGCTAGAACATAGAAGGGAAGATTAGGTTACGGAATTAAAGGAACAGTAAGTAGAAGAGGGGGAAACACACCAACAACAGGGATGAGGGACAAAATAGATTTGGAGAAGAATAAGGGGAAGGGGAGGACCGTGGGGGAGGGGGTGGAGGGGCGGGGGTGTACAAGATACATGGAGAAGGAAATTCTCAGGAAGGGAAAACTGGCAAATTTGGAAAGAGAAGAGCTTGGGGAGCGATTATTGGGGTAGAACAAATCATGGTTTGGGATCTGAGATGGTGGTGAACAACTGTCTTGAAAACCTAGAGGGAAGAATAGGATTGAATAGAATAGAATTTGATTCCAAAGGCAGGAAAAAGAGGAAAATTGATTTATTATTTAAATATATATATATATATATATATATATATATATATATATATATATATATATATATATATATATATATATATATATATATATATATATATATATATATATATCTATATATATATATATATATTGTCATACTTCAAATAAAAATAATGATAAAATGGCCATCCCTTTGAACACGGTGGATGGTGGACAGATGTGAACCCTTCACTAGTATGGACCATAAGGGATTCATCGGTGGAGAAAGGAAAAAAATACAAGTACTTGTGTAAATGCCTTTATGGTACATCTTTTGGCACTTTAGCACTGTATTCCATATTAGGGGTCTAGTGAATCATGGGTATGACCGTGTAGATGTATTGACTGGTGTGATCTATCGACTTCAGGGCAGGATGGTATTAGAAAAGCCCTGTGGAGGTCAAAATAATTGTTCTCCCCTACGTCAATAATCTGCTTATTATTAGACTTCTCTTCTGTAACAACCACAATGTGGGACTTTTGAAATGACGTATGAATGCTAAACGAGGCCTTTCGCACATGTGCTGTGTGTTTACAAAGACTGATTCAGCTCGCCGGGCACTTTTAACCTGCTTAGCGTGAAATCTGGTATTCAAATCGTCTTTGGAACATAACTTTCAGCATTTGGATAAAAGAGTGGCAATTTCAAAATTGTTAACCACCATCATAGAAATCGGACTCACGGAACTAAAGGAAGATGAGAAATATCTATGGATGAGAGATGACGAGTTCCTGTAATTTCCTGTTAACGGCAATCGATATCACACACACACACACACACACACACACACACACACACACACACACACACACACACACACACACACACACACACACACACACACACGCTCGACTTTTACCAATATCTTTCTATAATTCCAGCAATGTGTGTGTGTGTGTGTGTGTGTGTGTGTGTGTGTGTGTGTGTGTGTGTGTGTGTGTGTGTGTGTGTGTGTGTGTGTGTGTGTGTGTGTGTGTGTGTGTGTGTGTGTGAGACCGCTGTTTCTCGACAACCACTGGTCCGATCTCATTGAAACTTGCGAGGTATATTGCTGGGGCCCTGTGGATGTGCCTTTTCAAGGTTTGATATTAATCGGACAAGTGCTTCCCAAGTCATGGCCATTTATTTACCAACCAATGACAGGACACGTTGCTGTGTGGGCGTGGCCGATGGGGAAGAGAACCTCAGCCGCGTTCCTCATGACGGGTTACAACGTACGGACTTCTGGATTGTGATGACTTAGTCTTAGTGTATTCTAATAATTTCTCGATTAAAGCGAAGGAACGGCCTGTGTGGGTGTTTGAAAGTTTTTTTTTTGGGGGGGGGGGATTTGTACGTATGTTTTTTTGTTTGTTTTTTTTTCTCTTCTCTTCTCTTCTCTTTGTGTTTTTCCTTGTGATGACATTGCGAAAAGGCAAAATACGTTGGCGCTAATTGAATAATTGGCCATTAAAACTAAATTGCGAATAATCGTAACTGCGATATGCGAACTTCCGGACAGTGAGGACTTAACTTTGCGTAGGCCGGTGCGCGGCTGGCCGACGATGACGTCACATGCCGTGCCGGTTACGGTGGGGATCGATCGGTGCCTTAGTTACCATGGCGTAGGAGTGGCAATGGTCAATGGCAGCAAATGTCATGGCAAGAAAAGACAGGGAGGTAAACTTGATTTTAATTTTAATCAACTCTGTGTGTGTAAGTATCACAACAGTTGTTACTTCAATGCAAGCGATAATTCGTGGAATGCATGTGAACATTCCGTACGGGCACACACAATTTCTTATGCGCATTTATAGATAAACACAACGCCCCAATCCAGTCGTCGTTTACGAGAGCGAAGGAACAGCCTGTGTGGTTGTTTGTGGCTTGCAGTTTGGAAGTTATTTTTTTTTTTTTTGCACGTACAGCCACGCACCTACAGGCAAGCACTAGTAGATGCAAAAATCTGGTATAATTTCTCTTGTGGCCCTGGAACCAATCAAAGGATATATATTTAGAACAGCCCTCAGCCCATACAACTTCCATTCCAACCCCCCCCCCCTTTTCTCCTCCCAAACATGATTAATAGTACACATCATCATTTTATACTTACCCAGTGTATTGACAAGACCCAGATATGACCTTGCCTCACCGACAGGGATGACTGGGGAGGTTGGGTAGAACGCGCCATCCACATCCCATCCACGGGCCTTGCTCCGATCCACGTGTCCACAGGAATTTGCAGTATGGGAGCTGCAAGCTATCAGCTTTTTGAGTGAGTACAGAAATTCTCCAACTCTTTCCTTGTGCAGAGGCACATCCTTTTCTCACAGGTACGGTTCCAAGTATTTTTAGCTTCTTTTAGAAACTTTTTGAGCCATTTTAGGAAACAATCTTTATCTCTCACATACGGTATACTTTATGTTGCCCTGAACAAGGCCGTTTTCTGGGGTTGCTGCACATACACACAGAGCATGTTTGGACAGATTTCTTCATTTCAAAAGTCCCATATTATTCTCACATTCTTATGGGGTTGGTCAGGGGAAGATTGGCTCAAGTTTTTCACGAACCCACTGGCCAGGTCTAACATTCCACTAATGTTTGGGCAGGAATTTGTAATTTGTTCAGGGTGCCAGCGATAGCTCACCTTCTTTACACGGAGTACACTGTGGGATCTTTAACATCCACGAACTAATATACTTATCCAGGAAAGCCAATGATTTTGAATGACCGTGGATATTAAAGCTTCACAACCAACACAGGGTGTCTCAATAAAATATATACAGACTTAAATCCATCCATTGGGACCAGACTCTATGCAGAGCATTGGTGCTGCTTAAGCAGTCTCCTTGGCTATTGGACACAATCCTGGATGGGTCGCCACTCCGATACAGTATACCAGCAAGCTGGCACTCATTTTGCCGACCTCGGAAGGTTGACAGGCAGAGTCAACCCCACCTGGTCTTAATTCAACAGCCAAGGGGGATTTGATCTCAGGATCAAAACTTAGATCCCAAGCCCACCACCCTAACCATTAAGCCAACACCAGGGATAGACTTAAGTATTTCAGAAAAAGTTAATGAAACAGCAAAGAGAGCAGCGATGTTGAGCAGCACCACTAACTCGTACATCTGCCCAGCAGATGAGGCTCAAGTCGGGCGTTTAGACCACCGAGCGGTCTTCATTCAGGACTGTGTAGGTATCGTATGGCCAGGAATGATTAAAAGGACGTCAGCTCTCACCATCTCCCCCCCCCCCCCATGCCAGGTGTTAGATATCCTTCCAAATCCAAAGGGAAGAGGGGGCGTTTGAGGTCTCACCATATGTGTATTGCTCACCATTTGTAGCCATTGCCAGGGGGTGTTATATCGGTCCAACCATATTATAACCCACCCCGTCCTTGGGAGGACACCTAACACCCGGCACACGGTGCATGCACAATCCCAGACGAAGACAATGTACCACGGTACCGAGCGAACTTGGCCACATGTCAGACCCCTTTTTCTTGGCATTAAGGTGTTGGTGGTAATCTCATCCCATGATGTAAATGAACTGATGTGTGATATTAATGGTTACCTGCTTACTCCTCCACTTCAAAAAGTTCCTCCCAAACCGCAACGGTTTGTGTGCTTTGTGTACCAACTTCACAGTACATGCCTGTCCCAGCCGGTTTTCTCTTGCCCCACAAAATGCTTTCTATGGCTTGGGTTTGGTGACTGTGCGTTTGACCAAACCCGTTTCTTCCTGCGGAATGCACCGCATCAAAGGGTACACCTGTGCTGTGTAACACAATGGTTTTCAACGGAGAGGGCTCCCATCCAGGAGGGGAACAAGGTGTTTAACGAAAGCTGATTTGCATTTTTAACAAAGGTGTGTGTGTGTGTATGTGTGTTGGTTTGTTGGAGGGGAGGGGAAGTGGATAATTATGTTTTTTGTGCACATGAAGTCGAGGCTCGTGGAAGAACTAGAATGTAGAATGCATCAGAACATAACAGGACAAAAAGGAGACTGGAAATGGGAGAACGCACCAATAGCAACGTGGAGGAACACTGAGAAGAAGAATGGGTGAGGGGGAGAGGGGAAGAGGAGGACACGGGGGTGGGGGTGTTAACAAGCTGGGTAAATGAAATTTGCAATGTAATCCATTCATTCGTAGACAGCTCCTCCCTGCTAATTGCACCATTTCCTCAATGCATTACTGTGCTGCTGATGCAGTGCCCCCCTGCATGTTAGCGTTTGACCAGGAAACCAATGCAGTACACGGTCGCCAACTCTACCCAGAAGGTAGAACACTGTGCTGCTGGTAGTCTGCCCAAATTCCAATGGGTTGACCTGTATTTTGGTCCTATCTGAGTACAAGGAACCCAGGCTCAAAACTCCTTTACCATATGTGTTTTCCCATCATCTACTAATGCCCGTGTAACTCATGTAAAAGTACACTGACGTCTACTGATGTCTTTCTCCTGCTTGTGATATATCATGAATCCTCGGTGGGCCGAAGGTCGCTGTTAAAAAACAAGGGATGTGTCTCAGAAAGGTACTGTGGGATCTTGTTCATGTCCAGAAGTGAATGCTATCAGACGAGATAGCCGGCTTAATGTCAAAGGGTCGGCACATTCGTTGATGTAGCTCCCACCTGCTTACAAGGCAGCATTTTGCCAGTTTATAGTTGCTTCGGGAATCAAATCCAGACGAGACAGCTTAAAGACAAAGACTAATGTGCCACCTCTGAGCTGTCCGCTTTGCACTTGCTAAGCAATTAGTGAAGTTTAATTGAAGATAAATTATAAAAAAGTTCCACTTCGCAACGTCATGCAATGACATCATAATGTACGGACGATTTAGGATGACATCATAATGTAAGGACAAGCTCCTCTATAAACTTAAGTAAAGGCTGGTTGGGCATTTATCAGAGCCAATGAGGAACTAAAGTTGGCCAATACTTGGACATGTATTCATAATTTGGGGTTGTTTTTCATCAGAGGTTGAGGCTCATGGAATAGCTGAATGACAAATAAGTTGGTGGTGGAACATTCAACCACAGACTTCTTGACAATGTCGTCTGCTTCATATATATATATATATATATATATATATATATATATATATATATATATATATATATATATATATATATACATACATATATATATATATATATATATATATACATACATATATATATATATATATATATATACATACATATATATATATATATATATATATACATACATATATATATATATATATATATATATATATATATATATATATATATACATATATATATATATATATATATATATATATATATATATATATATATATATATATATATATATATATACATATATACAGTACAAGCACATTCAACCTGTCGCTTCGTTGACAGGGATATAAAGGGGAGGGAGATAAAGGAAGATAGGAGGCAGGGAGAGGAGAGGAGAGAACGGAGGGGAGGGACAGGAGAGGATGGTGAGGAGTGAGAGGGTAGGATGGAGGGAGGGGAGAGGAGATGGAGGGGAGGGGAGAGAGGAGAGGAGATGGAGGGGAGGGGAGAGAGGAGATGGAGGGGAGGGAGAGAGGAGACGAAGGAGGGGACGGAGAGGAGAGGAGATGGAGGAGAGGGGAGAGAGGAGAGGACGGAGGGGAGGAAGAGGAGAGGAGATGGAAGAGAGGAGAGAGAGGAGAGGACGGAGGGGGGAAGACACACTGATATTTATTAGTATAGATAGATGTGTGTCTTTATGTATGTATGTATGTATATATGTATATATGTATATATGTATATATGTATATATGTATATATGTATATATGTATATATGTATATATATATATATATATATATATATATATATATATATATATATATATATATATACTGTATATATATATATATCTTTAAATCACTTAATAAGTGATGTACGATACAGTATTACGTTGCTATGACGTCACAGTAGCATAACATCATGCAGTGTAAGTTGTTCCATTATGTCCTGAATCACTAACTCGCAATGTCCTTGTCCTCCATATTACATGTTTTGATCGTGCCTGCAAGTGTCTAAAATAATTGGCAAAGGCTCCAGGCCTTTACTACAAGTATTGCATTGAGAGTAAACATGAATAACCTTTCGGTGAGCATTGGATGCACATTGTCACCTGCACATCTGGGACAATGGCCCTAACTTATTTGAACTCACAATGCCAGCTATCCAGCCTTCGTACTAAATTTCAACTCACAAAGACACGAAGTGACAATAACTGACACCTGTCCGCCACTCCTCCCCCCACAACACCGCACTCCATCACGTGATACACAGGTAACCACGTGGTAACCAGCATATTTGAAGACTCCATTCCTTTAGATCTCTTGCAACACAGTGTCCTCAATGTCAACACAGGATCAGGTATCCAAAGGTGAGAAGCCTCTGCCAAAATGGAAAAATGCAGGTTTAAAGGGATATTAGCAAACTCCGTCTGTAACCTTCAGTGGAAGATAGACCTTGGGTAGAAGATAGGCCCTGATATGTGAGGAGGTGAATGGAGGTGAAAGTGAAAGGCTGTGTTGTCTTATCTTCTTCTTCTTTTGTATGCAGCACAAGACTGCCAAGTGGCATCATTGGCTGAGGGCATGGTGATGCCACTGATGCAGTGCCCTCTGTAGGTCAAGACAGGAATTTGTAATTTGGCCATGGTGCCAGCAAAAGCTCACTTACTCTTCACGAAGGACACCATGGGATTTTTAATGGGGGATCGCACATACGTTGATGAACCACCCTACCTGTGAAGCACACAAATGACGGTTTATAGCTGGGATTTAAACCCAGGCTAGACAGCTTAGAGGCGAGTGTGTGTACCTCCAGGTTATCCTGCCAACCTGACTTTGTTGTGCTGTGAAGGAATTGACAGTTTGACAAACACCTGTGAAGGATCGAGAGTTAGAAAGCTGTTCCGTGGGTTTCACGTCGCACTTCCACCATCCTCAGGAATATCCTGGTTGGTTTTATTGTAAATTATCCACGATTTTTGAAGCACATTTTGAACAAACAGCGCAAGTTGGCACGGATTTTACCTGCGAGTAACAAAGCCTCCTTGTTTGAAATGCACTTATCCAGACATCGACAGGTAGTTGGAGTGTGTGCTGTGTTGGGCTTGCTAAGAAAAGGCACGGGTTTCATTCTCACGTACAATGGTTTCTCTGTTTGGGATTTGTTTTTGTTTGTTTTAATTTTTATTTTGTAAATAGATTCCCATTCCATCGAAATGAGAGCTCTGTGGAGTAGAGAGGAGGTCCCTCACCATCCGATTTGAAAATAAGGAGAGTTAATCATTGGAAGGAGACTTGTGGGATAGCTCAGAGGTATTCTCACTCACCTCTAAGCTGTCTTGCCTGGGTTCGAATCCCGACCCAGCTATAAACTGTCATCCCGGCGTTTCACAGGCAGGGTGATTCATCAAAGTGTGTGTCGTCCCTCGGATGGTCGCTAAAACGGGCATCCCATCTGGCGGCATTTGTTGGTGGATGCTAAAGATCCCACAGTCATTTTACGTTATTTGGACTCTGCAGCATCCAAGAGTGAGACGTGGGGTGTGGAGCATTGGCCCTTAGGAGAGAGCAATACCCCAGTGTGCTATCTCCAATGCTTTCAATGCTTTATGCAACATAAGGAGCTTTGTAGTCCAGAGAAAGGACTTGGCCCGATGGAGAATGCATAGTTTGAGGCTGGTTTTGGAAGCCAGCTTGGTTGAAACCTGGTCAAGAGAGATTACCTTTGACCTACAATGAGTGGTGCAATTGGACTGTCCTGCTTGGTGTGGTCTTCACGTGATGCCGGTGTCTTTCATAAAGAGTGGGCGAGCTGTCGCCGGCACCCGGAACAAATTACAAATTCCTGCACTGTCAGTCGAGTATCCTGCATTGGAGTGGTGACCCATCAAGGATGTTGGTGACCCACGAAGCAGTGAAACCGCCTCGACAGCCTTCTAATGGATGAGGCGAGGAGGGTAACCAACAACAAACAAGAAAACATGAGAAGGATCGTCAAAACATCTTGATTACAATGATCAATGCTTTTGTGGTGTGTGTAAAACCTTCTTGAATGCAGGAAGTTGAGCAGGACAAAGGTCACTTAATGGTAACAAAGGTTATACAATATATTACTGTGATGAGTCTGGAACTCGGAATCGGCCTTGGTTTTTCATTTTCAGAGTTGCGAAGTAAGAGCTTAAATATGGACCTCATGACCAAAGACCTTGGGACCTTGCCAGAGCTCTTGTACACTGTTTACATGGAAGATGAACTGATGCTTCACAAAGACTTCCATAATGATGTATAACCAGGCCCTAAGTTATTAAACGCCGCAACAAATTAGGACTAGGCCGCGCCACCAATCGCAGTGAAAAATCCCCAAAGGTCACAGGTGAAACATGAACACAACGAACCAATCAGAGATTATTATCGACAATTCCACTCGTCAGGGTCTGCCTGAAAGCAGATAGCACTTGAAAAGCGAGCGGTTTACCCCAAAACAGGCCTGCCGGAAAGCCACCTGCTCCTCGTGGCTTTGACACAATTATTTGGGGTCAAATTATGTCACTTGCAGTTATTTGGATTACAAAGTAGGAGCTCTCTGCATGGGAGAAATGTTCTATGGCAAAACATAAGCCGGGGACAAAAAGGCTTGCACGTAACATTAAAAACTGGTGGGAATTCAACCGTATCCGAGTGCATTAGAGGAAGCCAGCAGGCCTCGGGCCTACCGTAGCTCAACAAAAGTAAATGTTTTCTCTTTGAGTACAGTCATATCTCACAACTTTCAAAGTGTCCCTTTCAAAGAGACTCGTCATCGTTTCCACAGTTGCGTCAAACCGATTAATTCTGATGATACACGAAGACCCAAGAGCCTAATGTTTAAAAATTAACCTCCATGCCTTTGGCAGTGGCTCCGCGTATGATCGACCACCCACCCACCGTTGCTGACGTTTATCTATGAGAATCCACGAGTGCGTGGTGGGGTCACTCTGACACTGGACAAGTGGCCAGAATTGCAGGCCGGCCAACCCTGTGCAAACCCCATCGGAAATTCTAACCTTCCTCGTGGTATTTTGCACTTGGTTTTTAAAATGGCTTCCGCAGGGATGCAATGCAATAACCTCATGCACGTGCCTCCATTTTACTTGGCTCGGGATTATTTGGCAAGTTCGCCTGTGCAATCGCTGCAGACGCAGCACCAGACAGCTCAAGGGAGTGCTTCCCCCTGCATTCTGCTGTGTGCAAATGAGAACCAGTAAAAGTGGTAAACTATCTCTTCTTACTCGGGTTCACCAAAATATGATATGCCATCCCACTACAAGGTTCACCAGAAGATGATACACCATCCCACAATAAGGTTCACCAGAAGATGACATGCCACCTCATGATAAGGTTCACCAGTAGATGATACACCATCCCGACCAGTAGATGATACACCATCCCGACCAGTAGATGATACACCATCCGACGATAAGGTTCACCATCCCACTATAAGTTTCACCAGTAGATGATGCACCATCCCACTATAAAGTTCACCAGAAGATGACTTGCCACCTCATGATAAGGTTCACGAGAAGACAATGTGCTATCACAGGAAAGCATTTTAATGAAGTGAAAAGAGAATACACTGGAAAACTCACTTTTTCCTTAGTGGTCCCCAGAGCGATTGTGCTGGCCCGTGCTAAGCAAACTCCCCCGGAGCGTCAGGGCCAGTCTTGGTTCAGAACTGTGAGCAAAGGCAGGCCAACAAGGCCTGCATCAAGCGGAAACATCTGCCGTGACGAGGGCCAGCACGGCCCTGCCAAGGTGAGTGCCAATTGGATGGTGTGTGCGACCAAGGCCGTTGCTGTCAGTTTGTCGATGTTAAATGCATAAGTCCATTTAATGTAGAAAACAGAACAACATTTCAGGTTGCCACAAGGCTGCTAAACGATTTCACTTTCCTTATTTACCATGCGAGGAAATTCGCCCAAATCACCATATTCAAAAACTCGTTCATCAGTGAAATATCGTTCAAGTGATGGTGATCAACACAGTACAGTATTGTAATGAGCATGATGTACATCCGCATTTGTTTGACCTTTCTATACACAGTCGATGCCCATGGAAAAAGTAAAATTCGGCATATAAGGAGGGAATTCCACAAACAGGAGAAAAGCGGAGCCAAAGGAACACAGTTGAGTATAAAACCTGGACTTTTGGAAGTTTACAGGGAGGAGGTTGCTGGATGAACTAACTTGGCCAGGAAGGGTTGGAGAGAGTCTGAGTGCTAAAGTGTGAGGGGCACCAGTCTTCCAGACCAGATACGAGGTGTTAAAAGACAAAGAAGATGCTAACCTTATGATGAGACAGGGGAGTATGCCCTGTGTCTTCATGGTGCCATCATTTTACGTTATTTGGACTCTGCAGCATCCAAGAGTGAGACGTGGGGTGTGGAGCATTGGCCCTTAGGAGAGAGCAATACCCCAGTGTGCTATCTCCAATGTTTTCAATGCTTTATAGAACATAAGGAGCTTTGTAGTCCAGAGAAAGGACTTGGCCCGATGGAGAATGCATAGTATGAGCCTGGTTTTGGACGCCAGCTTGGTTGAAACCTGGTCAAGAGAGATTACCTTTGACCTACAATGAGTGGTGCAATTGGACTGTCCTGCTTGGTGTGGTCTTCACGTGATGCCAGTCCATACGTTGTTGTTGTTGTTTTGTATGTAGCCTGTGGTTGCTCGTTGTATCATATCTGGAAGTGCAGATGTGCCGCTGATGTAGTGCCTCTGTTACCAGTAAGCTGACACTCATTTTTCTGACTTCAGAAGGACGACGGGCTGAGTCAACGCACCTGGTGTTATTTAAACGTTGCAACAAGACCTCGAACTCAAGACCCTAAGATCTTAACCCAACATGAGGCTTCCAGTGCACACATTGTGCCTTGTAAATAATGCCCTCAGGGCAACTTAGGATGGCCACCCGTGATGTGTGTGTGTGTGTGTGTGTGTGTGTGTGTGTGTGTGTGTGTGTGTGTATGTATATGTATATATATATATATATATATATATATATATATATATATATATATATGTATATGAAGTAATTGCCACTTAACCCCCTCACCCCATCCTTTTCCTATCCCTTGCTTTTCTCACATTTATTTCCTCAATTTCATTCTCCACCTTTCACCTTTGCAGTCATAATATGAGAGGGTCGTTTGAAATGTTCAAGCAACCAGATACTCTCAATGGTTTAATTGCTTGAAAGGAAATGCCATTGTTTTTATTTTCCAATACATATGTATACTTAATTGTTTTCTTACTTTCAAATTCCATTGCATATTTGTAAGTATCTGTTGAAAAATATATTTTTTGGCATTTCATGGATTATTATGCAAGATGGTTCGTTTCTCCTTTTTGAACGTCCCACATATCTAAGATGACCTGCTCACATAGCTTTGCACACTTCTAACAATATGATATAAGTTTGGTGCAAAATTGGTTCCAGAAACGAGTGAGTTCAGCACTTTAATTTCTCATCCAAACGTCCCGTGAGGATTTGGCACACGGAAATCTGCCGCTTGGCCACCATAGTTTGTCTTTTTATTTTTAAAGTCTGTTCCCAATTAAATCTCCCTCCAGCCTGGGTTGCGTTTCATTTGGCAGGACCGATTTGTGGCCCCGAGCCTTGGAACGGTGCAGAAAAGGAACACCATTGAACGGAACGAAACCCTTACCAGGATCCTATCCCGAACCTGAAGTCAAACCTGAATCATAATTTGAAGTCGAACCCAAACCCGAACTCAAACCCTAACCTTAACCGGCAGTGTGACCACTCCTCATTTTCATAAATGCCAAGGTGAGCCAATGAAAAAAGCCAATAATTCACAAGGTTTCGGAAAAGCGATGATAATAGAAAACCTATACGTCAAGAAAACCAAGACGCCAAGGTGAACAACGAATAGCCAAGATCTTGTGAAAAAAGCCAAGGAGTGGTCACACTGTTAACTAGAACCCAAACTCAAACCCTAACCTGAACTAGAACCAAAACCCTAACCAAAACTAGAACCCTAACTCGAACGAGAACCCAAACCACGCAGTTTCAAAGAAGCGTTTGGGGATCAATTGCTTGAGACTTTTGGCTACAACTTAAAAGCGCAACAGAAACACCTGTAGCCGAGAGTACAGGTACGAAACGCAAACGAAGGGAGGTTTCCAAGAAAAAAATCTTTTGAGATGAAATAATATATTAATAAAATAAATCCCAGCGCGTGGCCGGTCGGTGTCAAGCAGCGATCGCACTCAGCATAACTGCGGCACACTCGGTTAGCTGGTGGTTTGTGCGTCATAAGGGCCGTCCTGCTCTATACCTGTGATCTCTACCCAGCTGGAGGAGAAGGGTGGGGGCTCCCTGGGGCCGCCATATAGAACGCGTCGTTAGAAACACGGCAAGTCGAGGCAAGTTGGCGTTATGTTTCTAGTTTCGCGGCCGACGCGTTGGAATTTGATTTGCGTCCCGAAGGAAATGCGCTCCGCGCAAGGTGGGAATTTATTTATTCCCAAGAACGTGGGCTCGTCGGCGATGCGATGGCGTCTCTCCCCGCGATCACTGCTCCCTTTGTGTTCCAAACCCCCGTTAGGTAAACTCTCCGTGGCGGATTGTCTGGGCACATTGAAAGTGCGGGGTGAGATCGGTGCGCACTGCGCACAAACGACCCGAAACTCACTCCCTTGTAAACTATAACGTTTGTTACGCACACCTGTTTCCAATGGCTTTGGAGAAATCGATATATTACATACGCAAATGTGGCAGAACCTTTCAACCCTCCTCCCCATCCCCACTACCTAATCCTCTTCGTGTGATCCATACAAGTCCTTTCTCTCTCTCTCTCCTTCCTTTTCAAGGAAATACAAAGCAAACAACACAAGAGGAGGCCAATCTGCCTATCATGCCTGTCACATCCACATGACCGCATGCACTCCCAACTCCAACCCAATCCCACAATCCACGAGCACACTCACCCTCTCCACAACACCAACCGCACCCACACCATGACCTATTTCTTATGTCAAACTCCTTTTACTTCTTTATCCACAATCCCACATTACCCAAAATACACCATCTTTCTCTCTCTCTATCCCTTCTCTTCCTTCTGCAAATCATAATTTTCTCGATTTCACCCCCTTACCCTCAAACTCCACCCCACTGTTTATGTACTAAATAGATTGCACCTTTTCCCCATCCAGCGAATGAGCTCTGCAAGGTGACGAGCTTGAAACAAGCAGTGCATGAAACGGAATCCGAACTGGAATTCCTTCCATAGCTCAGACATCCTCAGGCAAATATGTGTAAAATATGTGAACTGACCTCCAACAAGTGGACATAACTTTGGAAGTCCCGGTCCAACGTACAAGAGTCCCACCAACTGCACACCACGTCAACTACAGACAAGGCTACGGTTGTGAAAAACACGCCGTATCCCGGAGTACCTGAAAAGTCGACCGTTTTGGAGTTTGATTGAAACAAAGAATGTTGGGACGGACCCCAGGAAGGTTATAGGCTAGGTATCGAGGCCCCTCGGCTGGGGGGGGGGGGGGGGGTTTAGATGATAGTTTATATTTAATGGGATTTTATGGCAGCGGCCATCGTAATCAACTTGAACAGTGGCCACGGCCATTAAATCCCATTAAATATAAACCATCAAATCCCATGTCAGGTCAGGTATGGGAGCATGCACCAGAACAGTGCGTCACTGCATCCACTTTCCTCCAGTACTCTAGGGTCGTCTGTCTGGCCATCCCCCAGGCAGATGCCTGGCCCATCCCCATCTTCTTGAGATGCCGATCAACCTGCTGCAACCATGAGGCACGTGGTCGGCCCATTTTTCTCCTCCACTCACGAGACTCCCTCGCTGAGAGAATCTGGTGAGCAGGATCAGCGTCAGGAAAACGAGCCACATGTCCATACAGCCACAGCTGACGCTCACGGACAATGCAGGTAACAAATCTCATTTGAGTCTCTCTCAGCAACCACTCGTTGGACACAAAGTCCGACCAGCGATAGCCAAGGATTCTCCGAAGAGACCTGGTACCAAAGGAAAGAAGTCTGCATCTCAGATCCTTGGTCAGAGGAGTCCAAGTCTTGCATCCATAGAGCAAGACTGGAAGCACCAAGGATCTGAAGACTCGGACTTTTGTCCTCCCGCACAGCTACCACCAGTACCACACCCCATTATCCAGTGAATCCTTGACTCCCCAGGCCCGACCCAGACTTCTATTGACCTCTGAGTCACAGCCGGCAGAGACATGAATATCACTGCCAAGGTAAGTGAATCTCTCCACAACCTCAACATCCTCACCACAAACAGGCACAGACAGGTCAGCGGCATCCAAGATGTCATTGAAAGCCTGAATCTTAGTTTTGAGCCAGGAAACCCATAATCCCAGCGGCTCCAACTCCTCATTCAGCACATCGAGGGCCCTCAAAAGGATATCTAAAGTCTCCGCAAAGATGACTGCATCATCTGCGAAATCAAGGTCAGAGATCTTGACATTCCCAAACGATGCACCGCAGCTTGATCTCTCCGACATCCTCCCAAGAATCCAGTCCATATAATACAAGTGCTGAAAAATGTGGGGGCCAGTACACACCCCTGACGAACTCCAATAACAACTGGAAATAAGTCAGGGATGGTACCACCACATCTCACAGCACTCTCAGTACCAGAGTAGAGTTCAGACATCAGATCGATCAGTTTTGGTGGCACCCCACGAAGACCAAGAATCCTCCAGAGGACATCCCGATTCACTGAATTGAACGCTTTACAGAGATCAACATAGGCTGCAAGCAGTCCCTGCCGAAACTCTCATCTGCGTTCGGTAAGGACCCGAAGAGCAAGGATACGGCAATCGTTGACCTCTTTGGTGTAAAGCCTGACTGCTCTGGACGCTGGTGCTCAAGCAGATGGTGGCGAACCCTATCAATAATTATCCGAGCAAAGACCTTGCCTGGCACTGAGAGCAGCGTCACCCCTCGGTAGTTGTTGCAGTCTTGGCGATCACCCTTTCCTTCCCAGAGAGGGACAACAAGGCCCCTCTTCCAGTCAGTTGGGGTGATGCCTATGTTCCAAGCAGAGCACAGAATTGCATACAATGACACGAGTGTAGCATTTCCACCAGCCTTGAGAAGTTCAGCATGGATACCACAGATCCCTGGAGCTTTACCCCATTTCAACTGGTTCACCGCAGCCTGTGTTTCCACAAGCGAAGGCGGACCACAGTTGATTGGAGAGTCAGCAACAGGGATTGTAACACCCCTGACGTCCAACTCGACAGTTGGTGGATCAGCCCGGTACAACCGCTCAAAGTGACCGGCCCAGCGGGCCTTCACTTCGGACTCCTCTCTCAAGAGCCTACCACACTCTGCTCCAAATGCAGTACACCGAGGGATGGGCTTGGATGAACGCAATGCGCGAAATCCCCTGTAAGCAGGACGAGAATCCCTTGACCACATGTGATGCTCTACTCCCTCACAGATTCCTCGCACATAGGCCTCCTTGTCCACCCTTAGCACACGTCCAGTTTTACGCCTCAGCTCCCTGAACAGCTCAGCTCTGCCATTCAGCCTGGCCCTGCGACTCTAGTCAATGGTATCCAGTGTCCCTTGAGAGACAAAATTCTTCTTTGCCCTACTGTGAGTTCCAAGACATCCACCGGCAACATCAAGGACGGTGGTCTTGAAGGTAATCCATAACTCTTCTGGACCTCCCAAAGCACCCAGACTCCTCAAATCCCCACTCAGTCTGTTTGCAAACTCAGCTACCCTCTCATCCTTGAGCTTGCGAACATCCGGCCTCGGCTGGGATGGTACTATTCTCCTGGATTTAAGGTGCAACTTCAGAGTTGCTACAACAAGCCAGTGGTCAGTATTGAGGAACTGAGCACTCAGGTAGACCCTGCAGTTCTGGATCATCCTCCAGCGACCATTAACGAGGACATGGTCAATCTCCTTTGCCACACCGCCAGCGTTGGAATACCAAGTCCAGCGATGAGCGTGTGGGCTTTGAAACCATGAACCAGGCACCCTAAGTCCATGACTTCTTGCAAAGTCAAGGAACTTAGTGCTATTCTGGTTCATAGTTCCTGACCCATGGGGACCAACACACATCTCATCACCATCCCTATCAGTTCCAGTCGATGCATTGAAATCCCCCAAGACGAGAAGTGTATCTCATCTGGGGCACTGATCAACCACAGACTTGAGTGTGGCGTAGAATGCATCCTTCACGGTGAGATCACTCGCCTCAGTCGGAGCATAAACAGAGACCATGGAAATGACACCGAAGGAGTGACGAATCCTTAGTCTCATAATACGCTCATTGGCCGGTGTTACCTCAATTATCCTTGGAGTCAGTTTGTTGGACACAGCTACAGCAACTCCTTGGGAATGGTAACCATCAGAGCGACCAGACCAATAGTCGGTGTAACCACCCACCATCAGAGAGTGCTGCAATACTGATGTCCAAACGGTTGAGCTCAGATGATAACAGAGACAGGTGATCATCCTCTCTTAGGGATAGGACATTCCAGGCACCCACCCGAAGGGACCGCCTCAGGTTAACCCAAGGAGACCACCGTCTGGTGGACGACACCTCAGCACCACTCCGACACACTCTCCCGCAATCTGACCCGGGAATGCTACCCCATGCTTTCTCTCGTATCATCAAAGATTGAGGGTCCCGAAGGCTTTGCCCCAATCCCGTCGTCCGGTGAGCTGCCCTGCGAAGGGAAGCTGCACAGGCGGTACTCCCACGGAGTGAGTTTTCAGATTTCTTTGCGTTTTTGTGTTTTGCGGAATGAAGGGTTTTATGGTGGCCGGAGTGCAAATCCTGCCACCAACCTCCTAATAAGAACTAACCCAACTACAGGACGTCCGAAGACACAGTTGGGTGCGAGATATGGATGGCCATTGGCTCACAAGGAACTCCTCCGCCCTTTGACAGGTTTTGTTTTTAATCCTGCTGGGTGTCCATATCCAAACACCCTCCTCACCAAAAAAATCTTGTGGGGGAGACGGTTTCGTCGACGACAACTCGACCAAGCTGTTGTTTATAGATGGTGGTAGTTTTTTAGACGGTAGTTTATATTTAATGGGATCTTATGGCACCAGCCATTGTAATCAACTTGAACAGTGGCCACGGCCATTAAATCCTATTGAATTTAAACCATCAAATCCCGGCGGCCATTAAATCCCCCCCCCCCCCCCGGCCGAGGGGCCTCGCCACCTCGTCGAAACCTTCCCGTGACCCATCTCGACATTTTTGTTTCAGAGGTTACCTCCTATCTTTCACCGTTCAGGAGATAAGCGCATGCAGACAAACAAACAAAGAAACAAAAGTTTCAAATTATATATTAGATGTCAAATAGATATAGGTATAGAATCCCATTCAATATATGTGTGTATATGTATGTACATATACATGTATGTATGTATGTATGTATGTATGTATGTATGTATGTATGTATATATATATATATATATATATATATATATATATATATATATATATATATATATATATATATATATATATATATATAGGTGTTTTTTGTTTCCCCCTCACCAACCCCCTGAGGCTATGACTGCTGTGGCCCAATGGGGAACTGATACTGGGCTCGTGTCAGACCTATGTACAGATGATTAAATTCATTCAAAAAGAACCCCGGCAACGTCGGGTGCATTCAGCTCGTGTGTATATATATATATATATATATATATATATATATATATATATATATATATATATATATATATATATATTAAAACCTTCAAAAATCTTCGTTTCCGAAATGGCTGAACAGATTGAAGCGAAACTTTGCAGACATGACCGCCTATCCATGAGGAACAAAAAGGTCCTTGCCTGTGTCATTATCGGTCACACGGTTTGTTAGCCATATTGGATTTATCCAAAAACCTTTAAAAATCTTCTTCTCAATAACGGCTGGACAGATCAAGCAAAACTTCACACACATGTTCCCCAAGCCTTGGGGATACCAAGTTGTTCACAAATGATTGATAGATCACATGCTTTGGCAGCTATATTGGATTGAAGGAAATATTAAAAAATAAAATTCTCTATTGAACCGCTTTATCAATCGATGTGAAACTTCACAAATATAATCTCACACCATTGCTGCATATTGTGTAAAAATGATGACAGCATATGTCATGTGATTTGGCAGCTATCTTGGATTGAAAAACACACCTTATCCAATTAACACAAAACTTCCAAAACGTGATCTACTACCCAGTTGGAGGCAGAGTTTAAATTTATGATGTCATCGGTCATGTGGTTTGGCTGCCATTTTGGATTGAAAATATAAACCTTCAAAAATCTCCTTCTCCAGAACAGCTTACTAGGTCGATCCGAAACTCGGCACACATGATTTACTGGCCTTGGGGAATATAGGATATAAATTTTAATAATACAGGTCACATGGTCTGGCAGCTATGATTTTTTGAAGAATAAACCTTTAAAAATCTTTTTCTTCAACATAGCTTGAGAGATTGAGGGGAAACTCCACCCACTTGCTCCCCAAACCTTGGGGATACCTGGGTGTTCATTGAATAAGTGATAAGTCAAATTGTCTGGCAGCCATACTGGATTGAACAGAAATCTTAAAAAAGTTATTTCTCTTGATTCCTGCATCAATTGAAGTGAGACCTCCAAATTGTAATCTAGCTGTGATGGGGAATATATATCTTAAATTTTAACCTGATTTGACACATGGTCTGGCAGCCAGAATTATTTAATTTGAACTTGGGTTCTTTTTTATTATTATTTTCTTTGAATAAGGCCCACTTGGCTGCGCCTGGATGGTTTTGAGGGTATAGGAGTAGCAGCTGAAACCCGACTCCGATCCATGTTCCTTCTGATGACTTCATCTTTGCTTTTTACTAATTCAGGTTCCTTCTGATGACTTCGTCTTTGCTTTTTACTTATTCAGGTTCCTTCTGATGACTCCAATGACCTATTTTATTTCGTTTTCAATTTGATTTGAATTGAATTTTTTGAATCTCATTCTGAATTGAATTTAATAAAGAAGCAATGGGTCAGGTGTCCCATCAAAGTGGGGTTGCATCAAAGCGGGATGTCTTGGTACCTGGTCATCACTGCAGCAGTTATAAATTTGCAGTTCTAGTGTTACGAGCATACATCAAACACTGTTCAACGGAGGAAATTGAAACTTTACCACATGTTAGTTTACCATTTGATATAGCGCATATTACTTGGATGATGCACACCCCCTCAGAACTTACTTAATGAATTAAACAAAGCCTAATACCTAGAGACAATGTCACTTCATCGTGTTAGAAATTAGAATCATTTTAATCGATTCAGCCTTTATTGTGCTCGGCTGGTGAAAAAAGCGAAGAAGAAGTACAATTTGGCGTTTTAATGATCTCCTGATTTAGACTTTAAGGCCCAGTCACACCTTGACGTTTTATCCAGCTTATGCCGATTTTTGGAAAATTTGTCTAAAACGCTGGTACACATCGAATACGTTATGGGTAAGTTTTGATAACATTGAGAGCACGCTGAAAAACACTGCCATACGTCGTTGTACGCTGGCTTTAAACGTTGTACTTTTCGGTTGTCCTCAAATTTTCCATGCTTGAAATTTTAAGACTATTGCCAGCGTATGACTCACACGTTCCGCATAACGCTGGCCATAAGTTGTAGGCACGTCACGCGATCGTTGACACACGTCGACACACGTTACTTGCAAGTTACTCATAAGTCGAAACACGTCGAGGTAATGTTTAGCGTACCCGAAACTTATTTCTAACCTATGAGTAACGTGTTGTACTCATGTTACGCGATCGGTGACACACATCGACACGTTACTTGTAAGGTGCTCATAAGTCGAAACACATCAAGGTAATGGTTAGCGTCAGTGTTCCAGACTCCCTGGTTTTATTTTTTTTTATTTTTTTTTCTTCCTTCCTTCGGTATGATGGTGATTTTGACACTTCGATTTATAGTGCGGTCATAATATAATTAATAAGCTGCCGCTCAATGATTTAAATCATAACCGCACTGTACACTGAACACCGTCATACTGAAGAAGAAAAAAAAAACGGGAGTCTGGAACACTGACGCTAACCATTACCTTGACGTATTTCGACTTATGAGCACCTTACAAGTAACGTGTGTCGATGTGCGTCAACGATCGCATTTCGTGCGTACAACTTATTCCCGTCGCATGCGGAGCGTGTCATATGGCAAGTACGTCGTAAAATTTTCAACATGTTTAAAATTACAAGACGTACTCCATTTAATACGACGTATGATAGCGTACTTTCGCGTTCTATTCACGCATACCAAACTTACCCATTCCGTATTCGACGTGCGCCAGCGTTTTAGACGCATTTTTCAGAGGTCGGCATACGCTGGCAAGATCGCCAAGGTGTGACTGCGATGTTGACACTTCCATTTCTGCGGCGGTTATGATTTGAATCGTTGTGCGGCAGCCTTTCCATAACCTGCGCCACGTCATCGTCGGCGATGCGTGCAGCGCGCTATGCATAAGTTAGACTATCGTTGGGCATAGGTTGTGAAGGCCGACAACAGGTTCAGCATTCGTTGGTATGAGTTATCTATAACACAACGAAACGTTCTGTGTCCGTTACTAATACGTTATGCATAAGACCAAGTCGTTATGAATACGTCCGAATCTTAAAAAAAAAACATCAAAAGTTCAACGTAAGCCAGCGTTTTACATACATTTTAACACGTTGCCATTGCTGGCTAAAACGTCAAGGTGTGACTGGGCCTTTAGTGATCTATGTTGGCGTCTTTATCAGAAATTGGTAGTTATGAAAACAGTCGAATGAGAATAAAAGCTACTTTGTCAAGGCTTATGAATGTACTCTAAGGCAGACTTTTCAAAGTATAATTTTTACACATTTACCTCAGAAGTGTAGATAGATGTGATTACACATTTGCTGCCAGAAGAGTTGGCGTACACCAAGTCCTTCTCAAGACTGCGCAGGATAAGTATTCTATGAATACCATCTAGTTATTATAATATTTCCTCTGAGGTCATGTAACAATACTTTTAATAATATATCAGTCATCGTTATTCAGCTTTTAATAATAATACTTATGAGTATCATTGTTGAGGTTTTAATAACAATTAATATGAGTATCATTGATCACCTTTTAATAATAATTCTTATGAATATCATTGTTCAGCTTTTGATAATAATTCTTACGAGTATAATCCTTTACCTTTTAATAATAACACCATTTATAATAATTCTTACAATATAATAATCCATTTCATAATATTAATTCTTATAAGTATCAAGTATCATTGTTCAGCTTTTAATAAGTTTTACGAGTATCATTGTTCACCTTTTAATAATAATTATTTTGAGTATCATTCAGGTCAGGTCAGGTATGGGAGCATGTGCCAGAACAGCACGTCGCTGCGTCCACTTTCCGCCGGTACTCCAGGGGCCTCCGTCTGGCCATCCCCCAGGCAGATGCCAGGCCCATCCCCATCTCCTTGAGATGATGGTCAACCTGTTGCAACCATGAGGCACGTGGTCGACCCACTGGCCTCCTCCACTCATGAGACTCCCTCGCTGAGAGAATCTGGTGAGCAGGATCAGAGTCAGGAAAACGAGCCACATGTCCATACAGCCGCAACTGACGCTCACGGACTATGCAGGTAACAAATCTCATCCGAGTCTCTCTCAGCAACCGCTCGTTGGACACAAAATCCGACCAGCGATAGCCAAGGATTCTCCGAAGAGACCTGGTACCAAAGGAATTAAGTCTCCGTCTCAGATCCTTGGTCAGAGTCCAAGTCTCGCACCCATAGAGCAAGACTGGAAGTACCAAGGACCTGAAGACTCGGACTTTCGTCCTCCCGCACAGGTACCGGCAGCGCCACACCCCATGATCCAGTGAATCCATGACTCCCCAGGCCCGACCCAGACGTCTATTGACCTCTGACTCGCAGCCAGCAGAGACATGAATATCACTGCCAAGGTAAGTGAATCTCTCCACGACCTCAACATTCTCACCACAAACAGACACAGACAGGACAGCAGCATCCAAGATGTCACCGAAAGCCTGGATCTTAGTTTTGACCCAAGAAACCCGTAATCCCAACGGCTCCGACTCCTCATTCAGCACCTCGAGGGCCCCCAAGAGGATGTCTAAAGTCTCCGCAAAGATGACTGCATCATCTGCAAAGTCAAGGTCCGAGATCTTGACATTCCCAAATGACGCACCGCAACTTGATCTCTCCGACATCCTCCCTAGAATCCAGTCCATACAAGTGCTGAAAAGTGTGGGGGCAAGTACACATCCCGGACGAACTCCAGTAACAACTGGAAATAAGTCAGAGATGGTACCACCACACTTCACAGCACTTTCAGTACCAGAGTAGAGTTCAGACATCAGATCGATCAGATTTGGTGGCACCCCACGAAGACCAAGAATCCTCCAGAGGACATCCCGATTCACTGAATCGAACGCTTTACAGAGATCAACATAGGCTGCAAGCAGCCCCTGCCGAAACTCTCGTCTGCGTTCGGTGAGGACACGAAGTGCAAGGATACGGTCAATCGTTGACCTCTTTGGTGTAAAGCCTGACTGCTCTGGACGCTGGTGCTCAAGCAGATGGTGGCGAACCCTATCGAGAATTATCCGAGCAAAGACCTTGCCCGGCACTGAGAGCAGCGTCACCCCTCGGTAGTTGTTGCAGTCTTGGCGATCACCCTTCCCTTTCCAGAGAGGGACAACAAGGCCCCTCTTCCAGTCAGTTGGGATGATGCCTGTGTTCCAGGCAGAGCACAAAACTGCATGCAACGACACAAGTGCAGCATTTCCACCAGCCTTGAGAAGTTCGGCATGGATGCCACAGATCCCTGGAGCTTTGCCCCGTTTCAACTGGTTCACCGCAGCCCGTGTTTCCACAAGCGTAGGTGGACCACAGTTGATTCGAGGGTCAGCAACAGGGATTGTAACACCCTTGACGTCCAACTCGACAGTTGGGGGATCAGCCTGGTACAACCGCTCAAAGTAACCGGCCCAGCGGGCCTTCACTTCAGACTCCTCTGTCAAGAGCCTACCACTCTCTGCTCGAACTGTAGTGCTCCGAGGGATGGGCTTGGATGAACGTAATGCGCGAATTCCCCTGTAAGCGGGACGAGAATCACCTGTCCACAGGTGATGCTCTACCCCCTCACAGATTCCTCGCACATAGGCCTCCTTGTCCACCCTCAGTGCACGTACAGTTTTACGCCTCAGCTCCCTGAACAGCTCAGCTCTGCCATTCAGCCTGGCCCTGTGACTCTGGTCAATGGTATCCAGTGTCCCTTGAGAGACAAAAATTCTTCTTTGCCCTGCGGTGAGCTCCAAGGCATCCACCGGCAACATCAAGGACGGTGATCTTGAAGGCGCTCCACAACTCTTCAGGACCCCCCAAAGCACCCAGACCCCCCAAGTGTCCACTCAGCCTGTTCGCAAACTCCTCAGCTACTCTCTCATCCCTGAGCTTGGCAACATCCAGCCTCGGCTGGGATGGTACCATTCTCCAGGATTTAAGGTGCAGCTTTAGAGTTGCTACAACAAGCCTGTGGTCAGTATTGAGGAACTGAGCACTCCGGTAGACCCTGCAGTTCTGGATCATCCTCCAACGACCATCAATGAGGACATGGTCAATCTCCTTTGCCACACCGCCAGCGTTGGAATACCAAGTCCAGCGATGAGCTTGTGGGCGCTGAAACCATGAACCAGCCACCCTAAGTCCATGACTTCTTGCAAATTCTGGTTCATAGTTCCTGACCCATGGGGACCAACACACACCTCATAACCGTCCCTATCAGTTCCAGTCGATGCATTGAAATCCCCCAAGACTAGAAGTGTATCTCGTCTGGGGCACTGATCAACCACAGACTCGAGTGTGGCGTAGAATGCATCCTTCACGGTGAGATCACTCGCCTCAGTCGGAGCATAAACAGAGACCAGGGAAATGACACCTAAGGAGTGACGAATCCTTAATCTCATAATACGCTCGTTGACCGGTGTTACCTCAATTATCATTGGGGTCAGCTTATTGGACACAGCTACAGCAACTCCTTGGGTATGGTAACCATCAGAGCGACCAGACCAATAGTAGGTGTAACCACCCACCATTATCTCGCCGCAATCCGGTCTCCAAACCTCAGAGAGAGCTGCAATCCCGATGTCCAAACGCTTGAGCTCAGATGATAACAGAGACGTGTGATCATCCTCTCTTAGGGATAGGACATTCCAGGCACCCACCCGAAGGGATCGCCTCAGGTTAACCCAAGGAGACCGCCGTCTAGTGGACGACACCTCAGCACCACTCCGACACACTCTCCCGCAATCTGACCCAGGGATGTTACCCCGTGGTTTCCCTCCTATCAAAGATTGGGGGTCCCGAAGGCTTTGCCCCAATCCCGTCATCCGGTGAGCTGCCCTGTGAAGGGAAGCTGCACAGGAGGTACTCCCACGGAGTGGGTTTTCAGATTTGTTTGCGTTTTCGCGTAATGAAGGGTTTTACGGTGGCCGGAGTGCAAATCCTGCCACCAACCTCCTAAAAAGAAGTGACCCAACTGCAGGAGGACGTCCGCAGACACAGTTGGGCACTAGATATGGATGGCCGTTGGCTCACAAGGAGCTCCTCCGCCCTTTGACAGGTTTTGTTTTTAATCCTGCTGGGTGTCCATATCCAAACACCCTCCTCACCAGAAAACCTGGTGGGGGAGACGGTTTAGTCGCCGACAACCCGACCATGGAACAGGTTAGTACAGGTTTACATGGTACCTGTAGCAGGTCACAGATCGAACCTGACCTAACAGCTTCGAGTATAATTGCTCGCCTTTTAATCAAAATTCATACGAGTATCATTGCTCACCTTTTAATCATAATTCTTATGAGTATCATTGTTCAACTTTTAATCATAATTCTTATGAGTATCATTGTTTAACTTTTAATAAAAATAATTCTTACGAGTATTATTGTTCACCTTTTAATAATAATTATTACGAGTATCATTGTCCAACCTTTAATCATAATTCTTGTGAGTATCATTGTTCAACTTTTAATCATAATTCTTATGAGTATCATTGTTCAGCTTTTAATAATAATTCCTATGAGTATCATCATTCACCTTTTAATAATAACACCTCTAAGTATCATTGTTTATTTTTTTAAATAATAATTAATAATAATAATTAAATAATAATTCTTCCTGACATCTTTGTCCTTTGTTTCTTTCACATTTCTCTCCAATTTTTTTTTTCATAATTAGCTTTATTCATTCTAATTCTCACTTTTTCTTCTCTTTCATCTCTTTTACTCTTTATTTTTCTCTTTATTTGTCTATCTGTCCAAGGAGAAGTGAATTACTGCAGAAATTGTTCTGTAAGGCTCACTTAGCTGCACCTCGATGGGTTTGAGGGTAGTGGAGTAGCAGCTTAAACTCAAATCCTATCCAGGTTCCTCCTGATGACTCCATCTTTCCTCATTACATCTTCAGGTTCCTTCTTGGTCTTCCATTTCATTATGAGTATCATTGTTCAACTTTTAATAATAATAATAATTCTTACAAGTGTCATTGTTAAACTTTAAATAATAATTATTCCAATCCAATCCATTGGGACCATACTCTGTGCAGAGCATTGGTGCTGCATAAGCAGTCACCTGGGCTATGGGGCACTATCTGGATGGGTCACTATTCCATCACAGGATACCAGCAAGCTGGTACTCATTTTGCCAACCTCAGAAGGATGACAGGCAGAATCAACCCTACCTGGTATTAATTCAACAGCCAAGCAGGATTTGAATTCAGGGTCCTAGGATCCCAAGCCCACCATCCTAATCATCAAGCCAACACCAGACATTTTATATTCATTTCGAGTATCATTGTTCAACTTTTAATAATAATTATTTTGAGTATAATTGTTCAACTTTTAATTATAATTGTTACGAGAATCACTGTTCAACTTTAAATAATAATTCTTATGAGTATCATTGCTCAACTTTTAATCATAATTCTTATGAGTATCATTGTTCAACTTTGAATAATAATTCTCATGAGTATCATTGTTCAACTTTTAATAATAATTCTTACAAGTGTCATTGTTCACCTTTTAATAATAATTCTTATGAGTATCATTGTTCAACTTTGAATAATAATTCTTATGAGTATCATTGATCAACATTTAATAATAATTCCCATGAGTATCAATTTTCAACATTTAATAATAATTCGTACGAGTATCATTGTTCAACTTTTAATAATAATTCTTACAAGTGTCATTGTTCACCTTTTAATCATAATTCTCATGAGTATCATTGTTCAACTTTTAATAATAATTCTCACAAGTATCATTGTTCATCGCTTAATCCTAATCTTTATCAGTATCATTGTTTACCTTTGAATCATAATTCTTTCGAGTATAATTGCTCGCCTTTTAATCAAAATTCATACGAGTATCATTGCTCACCTTTTAATCATAATTCTTATGAGTGTCATTGTTCAACTATTAATAATAATTCTTACGAGAGTCATTGTTCAGCTACGGTGCTTCATCCAAACCAGACGAGCGGAAAGTTGCCCTTAAAGTGAAACCACGTTTAGGTTTTCCTGCCCTCTGCTCAATTACTTTGTCTTCTCTTCCCATTGTTGCCTTCGGGTCAATTGACTGACCGAGGATGGGGAAGCTGCATCGGGGAAACGACTTCCCAGCATCAAAGGGGGGGGGGGGGGTCGCGTGACCCCGGAAGCAACAATACCCCCTCTTTGGCTCCGTGTGCTGTTCGGGTTCAGCCGTCCTTGGCAGCCAAAACAAATTAGCTTAATTTTGTCTGCATGCTCACTACCATTATTATTACCATATTACCATCCTGACTACTATCTTCACGACCACACTCCAATCCTTTCTACCATACTACAAGCCTTACTACCATTCTACCATTCTTTCTACTATCCTCACTTCCACACTATCATCCTTACTACCATACTACAATCCTTACTACCATACTACCATCTTTATTTACGACTGTACTACCTACCATCCTTACTACAATGTCATTATCCTTAATTTACAACCACACTAATATACTTGTATTCTTACGTGTGTGTGTATCTGTGTTTTGTGCCCTTCATATCTGAAGAAGACCGTTCACGTGAAACATGGGAACTAGTACCTCGTCAGTTTGATTACAGTACAGAAGGTGTTATCTAGACGTGTAAGTAGGTGTCAAGGAACCTCCAATAAGATCAAATTATTTGTGATTCACAGGGCTGGCAGGATGGCCTCGAGGTTCAGACACTCACCTGGGTTTGAAAGCTGTTTAGCCTGAGTTTGAATTCCAACCCAGGTATAAACTGCCATGCTAGTGTTTCACAGGCAGGGTCATTCATCAATGTGTGTGCCATCCATTGAATGGACGTTAAACAGGGTGTCCCATCTGCCATCATTAGTTGGTGGACGTTAAAGATCCCACGATGTCCTTTGTGAAGAGTAGGCAAGTTATCGCCAGCACCCTGATTCTGAACAAATTACTAATTCATTACTTAAGATTCCTAAACAAAGTAAGATACGATTCTTACAGTGTATGTAATATACTTAGGTTTTAACTGTGAACTTCATTTCAGAATACCACTTTGCTGAAGATCAATAATGATTTACAGCTGGGTTTGATTTTAGCTCATTCCCAGAAACTTAAGAGTCCAAAACCGTGATACTGCCTTCTTGAACTGGCTTTGAAATTATAACCTCTGAGATTCCAGCTCATTGCTTTTACCACGAGGTCGGTGTATGTGGACTTCAATGGGGTCTCACATCGAGCACAGTGGGGGAAAAACAAGGTAATAATTATGGACATGAGGGAATATGAATCCCTCGGAACAATACTGTACACATCTCTGGGTGGCAGTTTACAATGCCCCGAGGGGGAAGCTCTTATAATTACAAACTCAAAATGGAGAGTTCGGAGAACAACTAATACCCCGCACAGTCTTGCGAAAAAAGTACATGGGAAGGGTCTTTTGAACTCTTGCTTTGCATTTATGAGCACGATCTACATTTGTTAACCTCCACCATCGAAGATGGACGGAGGTTACTGTTTTCACCCCTGTCTGTTTGTTTGTTTGTTTGTTTGTGAACAGTATTACGGAAAAACTCCTGGATGGATTTCGACGAAACTTGGTGGGGGGATTAGGTATGGTCCAAGGATCATGCCATTAGATTTTGGACTTGGTTCAAAGTCCAATATGGCCACTATGGCGGCCATTTTGAAAAAAATATTTGAATTTTTTTTTGCATTTCTACACGTTTTAAGTGATTTCCAACCCCAAAAAGTTTGTTAGAGAAAAAATTTAGAAATTTTGCAACTTTTTTTTCAAAAAAATTGATTTTTTTTTTTTTGGCATTTCTACATGCGCGTCGATCTAGTTTAGTTTATTCAATCGTGGTTCAGTAGAGTCTGATCCGTTTTGACCTACAATGAATAGGATATCAGGTTCACTTAAGTGACCCAGCAGTATTGACGGTGGAGGTTTTGCACTCGACCGAGTGCTCCCCCTCTAGTTTTGTTTGTGAACCTTACACAACAGGTGTGATGGTAACCACACAGTGATATGCTCCACCATATTTGTCAGAATGCAAAATATCAAACAGTTAATCTGCCCTCAGGGCATGGATACTTTTCCAAGTACTGTGAAATGGAAGGTTTTTTGAAAGTGTTCAAGTATATAATTCAATTGAAATAAAACAAAGATTTTAAAGGTCGATTATGTTTTTTTCAGAAGTTTACTGCCATAGTTGCAGAGTCTTTTAAACCACCTTATTTAACATGTTACATGAGTTATTCATGTCTTGTTTGTGTCCATTATAACGTCCCTAAAAACTAAATTTCTGTTTGGAATGATTTTCAATTTTGTTTGACTTGCACACAGACGCACACAGACAAAAAAAAAAATCTCACTCCTCTTAGTGCACATGCAATGTGCCGAATCGAATTCGGAGCCAAAGTAATGCTCAACGACAGATTAGTTTCCCAATTCGTGTTCAAAATATAACATCCAATTGAAATCAAGTTGGTCCTCGATCATAAACTGACGTTTGTAGAAAGACAGACAGACAGACAGACAGACAGACAGACAGACAAAAGTGAACCAATTGCTTTACCACACTTTTCGCTTTGTGTGTGTAGGGTAATAACTTCATGGATCAAGCGGATACCTGTTCTCCTAACCTCCAAAATATGTGAATTTAGGGGCAAACTACACCTCAAAAGTGAACTAACCAACATCATCCCGGCTTTTAAGCCTGATGTTGGCTTCACGGTTAAAGTAGCTGGCTTAAGATCTTATAGGGTCTTGAGTTTGAGCCCCTGTCGTGCCATTTGAATAACACCAGGTGAGTTGACTCAGTCTGTCGTCCTTCTGAGGTCGGTAAAATGAGTACCAGCTTACTGGAAACAGGGGCACTGCATCAGCGGTACATCAATCATGAAACTAGCAGCCATATGCGTCATATGAAATAATAATAATGCAGTGCCTTGACTTTTAAATGCATAATTTATTTTTGGCCAACAGTAGTGAACGACCAACAACAGTAACTAAAGATAATGCCCGAGGACTGGATGGAGAAGCCAAGGAACAAGGGGAAGGAAGGAAAAGAAGAATTAAAAGGGAGAAATAACGAAAGGGATCAGACCTGATAGGAGTATGCCTGGGGAGCAAAAACCGGAAAGTGCAGGTCTCGAGAGAGGTTAACCGCCTCCCCCCCGACCCCCACCGTTAACCTCCCTCCCACACCCCCAAGCACACCTCTTTCCAAATTTCCAGTTTTTCTTTCCTGAGAATTTCCTTCTGTATCCATCTTGTCCACCCCATGCCTCTCCCATACCCCTCATCCCTCCCCACACCCATTATTTGTCCAAGTCTCACTCTATTTTGTCCTTCAACCCTGCTTTGGTGTTTCCCTCCTCTCTTACTGTTCCTTTTGTTCTGTGGCATCCTGATCCATTCAGTGTTCTAGCTCTTCCACGAGCTTTCACTCCGTTTCCAAAAAAAGAGAAGAAGAAAAAGAAAAGGTGACAATTGGCAGCCAAGGTTGTACAAACTCATACATACAGGTGTCAGAGGCCTGGTGGCATTCCCAGCACACAAAGCACTGCAGTGAGTGCGGATAGGAGCATGATGGAAGCGACCCAAAAGTGCAAGCTGGGTGCACTCTGGTTGTGTGGTACCACAGACCCTAGCTAGCTTCCAGTGCAGTCCCTCAAATACTCACTCAGAATCTCCCATTCTGTCTAAACTACGGAATGCCATGCTTTACTCTGCCAACTCATATTTGAATGTATCCCACCCCTTCCCAATCACATCACTCCCCCCCCACCAAATATTTCCAGTGCATCTTCTTAAATTGCCTCTCACCATACTCGAGCCACACTCACCTCTGAGCTGTCTAGCCTCGGTTCAAATCTTGACCAAGCTATAAACTGCCATCCTGGTCTTTTGCAGCCACGGCGAGGCATCAATGTGTGTGCCATCCCTTGGATGGTTGTTAAGGCAGACGTCCCCGCTGCCGGAATTATTTTGTCGACGTTAAAGATCCCACGGTGTCCTTCACGAAGAGTTGGCATGTTATCACCGGCACCTTGAACAAATTCAAAGAACTATATAAACGAAAATCACAATTTTGTAACAATATTTTGGAGTATATACAGTACAGTGCTTATAGAAAGTCTATACCCCCTTTCAAAATTTTCACCTTTTGTTGCCTTATAGCCTGGAATTAAATTGCATTAAATCAACTTTTTCCACCTTTATTTACACATCGTAACCTACAACTTCCAAGTGAAAAACAAATTCTACAAATTTCAGAAAATGAATTAAAAATACAAAACTAGAATATCTTGGTTGGATAAGTGTCCACCCCACTGAGTTAATACTTGGTGGAAGCACCTTTAATAGCTATTACAGCTGTGAGTCTGTTGAGATAGGTCTCTACCAACTTTGCACACCTTGATTGGGCAATATTTTCCCATTCGTCTGTACAAAACAATTCTAGCTCAGTCAAGTTGTGTGGGGAGCACTGATGGATAGCAATCTTCAAATCCTGCCACAGATTTTCGATTGGATTTAGATCGGGGCTCTGACTGGGCCACTCAAGGACATTTATCTTTTTAATCCTTAGCCACGCCAGTGTAGCTTTGGCTGTGTGCTTTGGGTCGTTGCCATGCTGAAAGGTGAACTTCTGTCCTAATTTCAGCTTTCTTGGAGAGGGCAGGAGGTTTTCCTCTGGGATTTTTCTGTATTTTCCTCCATCAATTTTCACTTCTATCCTGACAAGTGCCCCAGTCCCTGCTGATAAGAAACATCCCCATAACATGATCCTGCCACTACCATGCTTCATAGTAGGGATGGTGTTCTTTGGGTGACGTGCTGTGTTGGGTTTGTGCCAAACGTAACGTTTTGCATTGTTTTTTTTGTATACCTTGGTTGAGGCTCGTATGAGAGCGAACACACAACTCACGGCAAGGAGGCATGAGAGAAGAGGGGCGGGAGTGGAAAGGACAAAACAGTGGGGAAAAGACACATTAGGTGAACTGTGGAAGGGAGAGGGATGGGGATGGGACGGGGAACATGGCGAAGAGAAGATGGACATTACAGGGACTTTCAGGAAGGAAAGCAGGGGAATTGAAGGAAGTGGGCTTGGGTGGATTATCGGGGGTAGAAAAGATCGAGGATTTGGATGGGGGAAGATAAGAGGTGGTGGTGAACAGCTGTTTTGAAAACCTGGAGGGAAGAATGGGAAAGAATAGAGTGAGGAAGTTTATTCCAAAGGCGGGAAAAAAGAGGAATGAAAGAGTGAAGATGAGCAGTGATTCGTGATTTTGGTAGTTTTACCAGAAGGGGGTTGTTGGCGGACCTTGAGCGCCCTGTGGAAATGTGGTGGGGACAAATCGCAGAGAGAGCAGGGGGGCAAGGCTGGAGAGGAGTCGGTAGAAGACAGAAAGACCACCGACCAACCTGCGGTGATTGAGTGAGAGGCCCAAAGACTCAGCTTCATTGCGGGAGATGCCGATGATCTTAAATGCCCTGGTTTCAACAGCGTGAAGCCGAGAAAGGTGGGAGGCAGGAGCACCAGCCCAGAGGGGAGAGCAGTACTCCATCAGGCTACGGACAAAAGCTTTGTAAGTGGTCAGGAGCTCAAGAGGGCCGAGGAAGGACTTTGCACGACGGAGGATTCCCAATCGGCGACTGGCTTTTGAGGCGAGGTTGGAAATGTGACTTTCCCAGGAAAGGTCATGGCAGATAGTGAGACCCAGAAGCTTGAAAGAAAAGACTTCTTCCAGAGCATTGTTGAGAAAGTGGATGGGGGGGTTTTCTAAACGGTCCTTTCGAAGAGACATAGTGAGAGTGTGAGATTTGTCTGGATTGAAAGACATGTTCCACGTGTTGGACCAGTTTGTGATTTTATCCAGATCTGCAGTGAGCGAAGAAGCTGCTGCTTGCCGGTCTGAGGGATGACAGATGGTACGGCAGAGGGTGGAGTTGTCGGCAAAGAGAAATAGAGGATTTCCCAGAGAGTCCGAGAGATCATTGATGAAAACCAGAAAAAGAACAGGGCCCAGAACGCTACCTTGAGGAACTCCAGCCAGCACAGGAAGAGGGGATGAAAGAACTCCATTTAGGGCCACACGTTGACTGCGACAGGAGAGGAAGTCTGCGAGCCATGAGTGGAGATGGCCTTGAATACCATGGGAAGAGAGTTTGGTGAGTAGTGCAGGGTGCCAGACTGTGTCAAAAGCACGTGATATGTCCAGGGATACGGCTCAGATTTCCTGTCTGGCATTGAGGACCTCCATCCATTGATGGGAGAGCAGAAGCAGCATATCCAGGGTAGAGTGACCTGGTCTGAAACCAAATTGATGATTGGAAATCAAGCCATTGGAGAAGAGGAGGATTTCATGTCTGAAGCGATGATGGATTCCATAACCTTGCTGATGATTGGGAGAAGGCTGATTGGTCTGTAGTTACAGGGATCTGTTTTTGCACCTTTTTATGCAGGGCAGTGATGTTTGCAGATTTCCAAGCAAATGGCAGATGACCTTGGGTAAATGAGAGGGTGAATAGAGCAGAGAGAGGGTGAGCAAGAGCAGAAGAGCAGGCTTTGAGGACACGTGGGCTGATGCCGTCTGGACCGGTTGCAGAATCTGACTCGAGGTTTGAAAGCAAGCTCTCCACCTTGTCAGGAGAAAAGGATACAGAGTCCAGGGACAGTTGGGTGCGACTGGGTAAAGTGGGTAGAGATAGTGATGGGTTTAGGACACAAGATTTAGCTGCAAACACCGAGTTTAGACATTCAGCTTTATCACGTGTGGAATCAGCAGTGCGGCCATTTGAGGTAAGGGAGGGGATGGAGGGGGAACATACACCAGAAACAGATTTGATTAAACGCCACCAGGATTTTGAGGAGGGAGAGAGGTTTGAGAGTTCAGACTTGAGATGAGAAAGATGTTGTTTTCTGGCTCTCCTGAGGGTAGATACACACTTGTTCCGAGCTTTGTGGAAAGAACTGAGATTGCCTTCAGTTGGGTTTGCTTTCCATGAGGCAAAGGCAAGTTGTTTCAGGCCAACTGCCTCACCACAAGCTTCAGTAAACCAAGGGCGGGAGAAAGGGTAAGACAACTGAACACGAGAGGGGATAAATCTGTGCATGAGGGAGAGCAAGTTTCTTTGAAAGAATTCCCAGGATGAGTTGATGTTTGAGAAAGTAGTGATGGGAGACCAGTCTGTAAGTTTGATGGCTGCTCGGAGACCCTGCCAGTCGGCTTGAGTGAAATGCCAGACTCGACGGCGGTGAGGTAGTTCTCTGATAACAGCCAGAGAGATGTCCACTTTAACAAGGACGTGGTCAGAAGAACCAATTGGAGCGAAGGAAGAGCAGCAGATATTGTCAGGGAAATTTGTCAAAATCAGATCCAGAAAAGATGGAGTACCATTGGTTGAGATCCGGGTCGGGAAGTTGACCGATTGATTCAGTCCCAATGAGTTGCAGAAAGCTTTTGCTGAGGTGCCTTGGCAGGTGAGAGAGGTACCCACACCTAGCCAACTGGCGTGATGACAATTGAAGTCACCACATAAGAGGAAGAGAGAGTTTGGATGAGAAGATAGAAGATGGTCCATGTTTTCGGATAGTGAGGTGTAGATGGAGTCATCACTGTTCGGTGGACGGTACAGTACACATATAAACATGAGGTGGGAGTGGAGGGGAAGCCGAAGCCAGAGGTATTCCTGGGGGTGTGGGGGAGTGAGAGCAGTGCATGGAGAGTGAGGAATAGTCTTTGATGAAGAGAGCAACACCTCCACCAGGACGAGGCTCAGGTCTGTCATACCGTAAGAGGGAGTAACCAGGGAGAGATTTAGGCCAAAAAGTTCCATCTTGGTTTCGGCGGACCAGAAAACCTTTTGCCACATGGCTTCAGAATCTCCGGAGTATTTTTTGCATATCTCAAACATGACTCAAGGTGAGCTTTTTTGAGTAATGGCTTCCTTCTTGCCCCCCTACCATACAGGCCACATTTGTGGAGTGGTTGGGATATTGTCACAGGCACACAGTGACCAGTCAGTGACGAATAAAGGCCTGTAGCTCTTTCAAAGTTGCCATTGGTATCTTGGTGGCCTCTCTGATTAGTCTCCTCCTTGCTTGGTCATCCAGTTTGGAGGGACTGCCTGATTTAGGTCGGGTGTTGGTGGTACCATATGCCTTCCACTTTTTAATGATTGTCTTGATTGTGCTCAAAGTGATATTCGAGGCCTTTTGAATATTTTTATACCCATCCCCTAACCTGTGCCTTTCCACAACTTTATCCTGGAGGTCTTTTGAAAGCCCCTTGGTACTCATGGTTAAGTCTTTGCTGGAAATGCATTACCCAGCAGAGGAAACCTACAGGAATAGCTGATTTTATTCTGAAATAATCAGAATCACTGCAATTTAACACGGATGGAGGCCAATTAACTTGGTGTGTGATTTTGAAGGTGATTGGTTATACCTGAGCTAATTTACAATTGCTATTATAAAGGTGGTGGACAATTATCCAACCAAGATATTCTAATTTTGTATTTTTAATTTATTTTCTGAAATTTGTAGAATTTGTTTTTCACTTGGAAGTTGTGGGTTACAATGTGTAAATGAAGGTGTCAAAAGTCTGATTCAATGCAATTTAATTCCAGGTTATTAGGCAACAAAAGACGAAAAATTTGAAATGTGGCGTAGACTTTCGATAGGCACTGTATATTGTTACGGATCTGGAAACCATTTGCATTCAACATACAATTCCCAAAAGTCAGTTATCTCGTTAAGTACATGTGTAGTCAGATCCCTTTCCTTTTGTCTAGTGGGAGAATAAAAAAACGTGCGTTGTGACTTCTTTTAGTTAGGTTATTAAATCTTTACATCTAACAACCAACAAGCCATCTGCATGACCCCTCGGCCCGTCACGACCCACCACCAACCGGCTGTTCCACCAACGTACCGTTGCAGCGTTATACTGTTACTCATCAAGTTTGACAGCGTATGGAAAGAGCGGTTGGGGTTTCCTGGCAGGGGCAAAGGACCCGCCCCAGAAAGGTGGGCCGTAGGACCCTGTCCAATGAGGGGTGGACAGCGAGGCGTTTTTCGCCAAGAGCCCCTCCCCGTGGTGGGAGGACATATATCTCCGAGACTCTCTGAGAAAGGAGTTTTCACGGTGGTTGGGTCAGGCAGTTTTTGTTCACGGTGGCTGTGAGCAGTCTGGTTCGTTCTTCACGGTGGCTGTTACGGGGAGAGGAGTTCTGTGGACCCTGACTATTCGCCACGCGAGCTCTGCCACGAGCCACGAGTCCCACATGTGCGACTGGGACCAAACCGACGACCTTTGGCAGGTGCCACACTATAGAGCACGTTTTCCCTCCACCGACCAGATACCCACCGAACTCTGACCCCCAGCTTGTCTCTCTTCATGGCTGCGAGGGTCAAATAAAGACTCTGGGGTTTATTTTCTTTTTGTGTGTGTGTCTGCGTGTGGGCCCGTCTTTCAGTAAAACTGAGTAAGTGTTTTTGCTTATTGTAAATATTTCCCTGCTTGCATATTCACGCCAAGTCTTGCCTTTGTCTTTATTTTACTGTTAATAAATTTATTAGAAATGTTCCCAGTCCATTTCTGTCCCTTCTTACATTGGTCTAGCATGGTCCGGGTCTGAGTATAAGCAGGGTTTCATCCCCGGGAATCGGTCTATCATAGCCGGCACGGCTTTGGCAGTTTCCACTCGGATGCACCCGAACCGGAGTTGGTAGTCAGAAGTTGGAACTCTATCACAGTCGGTAGAGTGACCCGGTTCGAGCAAGACGTGCCGACGGCGTGGTTTCCCCGGTAGTCGAAATCACGTCATTAATTTGGTAAATTGGTTTTAGACAAACAGTCCCTATGCTACGCGGTTGAGATATTGGCGTCCACGGTCGGTTCAGCGACCCGCCAGTTCACGGAATTATCCGGAGCGACGGCCTACAATTCCGGGGAGTCTGGTGGGAGACGGCGTAACCTCCCCACCTCGCGGTCGTTCTCGCCTCCGACCCCCGGCCCGCAACAATATCTTTAGACACTTTCTTGATATATTATTTCAATGTCATGTGACTGAGCAGGTATATGAATATGAATTATGATTTTTACAGGTGGGGAGGCCATCTCTCCCAGGGCAGGTTGGAATTAAGAAAGTCCTTAAGGAGTCCACAGTACCCTCATGGTCTATACTGCTGCTCTTCGCATTTTGCTGAACACCATTGGATGAGGCATTTTTCTTCTTCTTTTAAAATGACACCTGTGGAAGAGGGTGTGGGGGAGTGGTGTATCTGAGAAGTAAATTAAGAATATTAAAGTTTTCAGATGGAAGGGATTGAAGAAGGGATAGGGGAGAGAGTGGAGGAGTTAGAGGTTGAGGAGAAAGGAGATGAAAATATAAAGTAGGTTGGAAGGAAGACAAGGGTCAGAATGGGAGGGCCGTGTATACCAGAAATGGGAGGATGGAGGTGGTGGTGGCAATAATCTTTTGTAATAATTTGATGGCCCCTTTCCAAATGTGTGGGAGACAAGACCGTCCCACTTTATGCGGTGGCATTTTTCATACTTTTGTGGAAATGAACACAACATGATATGACTTGTTATTCCAGGGAGACAATGGTGCGAGGCGTTCCATTGTTGGTTTGACTAGAGGGAGAGGTGGATCCAACTACACAACTACCACAAAGGATTAATGACTGTAATTGTGGGAAATTACCTTTTTGAAGGAGCCAGTAAGCTCCCTATCCTGCTTGCGCTCCATTGTGGACATTAAACGATCCTTTTTACCCTCCCCAGAGGAGAGGATAATGATTGCCTTTAGGTCCATTTGTCTGTTTTGTCTGCACATAACGTGAGTATTCCATTTATTACATACTACTGAAATTATATAAACAGTAATGATCATGATACCAAACTCTTATGGTAATGATAAGGATACATAATAACAATGGTAGATGATGATAATTATAATGACAATGTTACATAATAATAATGCTAATAATATTGATCACGGTATATCGTGATAACGATGACGATAATGACAATTATTATTAGCCCCCATTGGATTTCGGCCGAAACAGGAGCTTATGGATTGGGTCTCGTCTGTCTGTGCGTCCATCCGTCTGTGCGCCCATCCGTCTGTGCGCCCATCCGTCTGTGCGTCCATCCGTCTGTGCATCCACCTGCAGCTATATCTCGGACATGTATGGACTGATTTTGTTCAAACTTGGCACAAAGCCGAGACATGATTGTATACATATGCACCTGATTTTATTTCGTGATTCAATCAAAGATGGCCGACTGGCAGCCATTTTAGTTGTGAAAACCTGAAGTTGAACACGTCCTCAACCATATCTCTGACATGCATTTACCGATCTTGTTCAAACCTGGCACACAGGTAAGGAATGATAGCTTACATATGCATTTCATACTCTTTCGAGATCAGATTCAAGATGGCCGACTGGTGGCCATTTTATTGCTTAAACGTGTCCCCAACAATTTCTCAGAGATGCATGGTCCGATTTTATTGAAACTTGGCAGAAGGATAGTACATGATTGCGTACACGTGCACCTCGATTTATTTTGCGATCTGATCAAAGATGGCCGACTGGTAGACTGGTGGCCATTTTCGTTGTACATAAATATGAACTAGTGCTTAAAACAGCAAAATTACTAAAAGCACAGGGGCTATGGCATTTTATGTCTTTTTCTCCTTTTTATTTCGTATGTAGCCTGTGGATACTGGTTGCATCGTTGCTGCAAGCACAGCTCTGCTGTTGATGTAGTGCCCCTTTTCCAGGAAACGGTACTCATTTTGCTGACCTTGGAAGGATGACGAGCTGAATCAAACCACCTGGTGTTGTTTAATGGCACAACAGGAGCTCAAACTAAAGATGCTAAAATGTTAAGCCAACACCAGGCTATAATGACAATGATAATGGTACATTATGATAATGATTATGATAATGGTGCATAATGATAATAATGACAGCGATACATAAGGACAACAAAAAAAATAATGATGGTGATAATTGTTCATTATGATAATGATAATAATGATGATAATCTATATATAATGGAGCAAATGTATGTATGTATGTATAATGTATAAAACATGTATGTATGTATGTATGTACAGCACCTTCAGAAAGTATTCACACCCCTCTACTTTTGTCACCTTTTGTTTTGTTACAGCCTGAATTTAAAATGCATTAAAAAAAATTTAAAGTCACATCTACACAAAATACCCGATAATGACAAAGTGAAAACATGTTTTTAGAAAATTATGCAAATTGATTGAAAATGAAAATCTGAACGGTATTGTATTCAATCAATAAGTATTCAACCCCTTTACTATGACACTCCAAATTGAGCTCAGGTGCATCCAATTCCCTTTGATCATCCTTGAGAGGTCTCTGCAACTTGATTGGAGTCCACCTGTGGCCAATTCAATTGATTGGACATTATTTAGAAAGAAACACACCTTTCTATATAAGATCCCATAGTTGACAGTGCATGTCAGAGCAGAAATTCCACCATGACGTCCAAGGAACTGTCCGTAGAACTCCAAGATAGAATTGTGAGGAGGCATAGATCTGGGGAAGGGTATAAAACAATTTCTCGAGTGTTGAAAGTTCCAAAGAGCACAGTGAACTCCATCATGAGGAAATGGAAAGAATATAGAACTCCCCCAACTCTTCCTCGAGCTGTCCGTCCGACCAAACTGAGGAACTGGATGAAGGACCTTGGTCAGGAAAGTGACCAAGAACCCAATGACCACTCTGACAGAACTACAGAGTTCCTTGGCTACGATGGGAGAACCTACCGGAAGGACAACAATTTCTGCAGCACTTCACAAATCTCGGCTTTGTAGAGAGTGGCCAGATAGAAGCCACTCCTGAGAAAAACGCACATGCCAGCATGCCTGGAGTTTGCAAAAAGGCACGTTAAAGACTCGGAGAGCATGAGACACTAGTTTCTATCGTTTTATGAGATGAAAATTGAACTCTTTAGCCTGAATGCAAAGTGCTACGTCTGATGGAAACCGAGCACAGCTCGGTGGTAAAGCATGATGGTGGCAGCATCATGCTATGGGGATACTTTTCAGTAGCAGGGACTGGGAGACTTGTAAGGATAGTGGGAGCAATGAATGTAGCCAAATGCAGGAAAATCCTTGAGGAGAACCTGCTTCAGAGTGCAAAAGACCTTGGACTGCGGCGAAGATTTATGTTCCAACAGAACAATGGCCCCAAGCATACAGCCAAAGCAATGCTGGAATGGCTTCAGAACAAGAATGTGAAAGTCCTTGAGTGTCTCAGCCAAAGCCCAGAGTTAAATCCTATTGAGCATTTATGGAAAGACTTGAAGATTGCTGTTCACCAACACTCCCCATCCAACTTGACAGAGCTTGAGCTAATCTGCAAGGAAGAATGGGAGAAAATCCCCAAATCCAGATGTGCAAAGCTGATACAGACATGCCCAGGAAGACTCGAAGATGTAATCGCTGCTAAAACCACTTCTGCACAGTATTGAATCAGGGAGTTGAATACTTATTGATGCAAGACATTCCAGCTTTGCATTTTTAGTTAATTTCTAAACATTTCTAATAACATGTTTTCACTTTGTCATTATGTGGTATTTTGTGTACATTGGTGACAAATATATTTTTATTTAATCCATTTTAAATTTAGGATGCAACACAACAAAATGTAACAAAAGTCAAGGGGTGTGAATACTTTCTGAAGGTACTGTATGCATGTATGTATGTATGTACACTCCGGGGCAAAAAAATGAGCCAAGTCAATTTTTAAACTTTTTTTCTCATCACTATTGTCATGTCCAGGGGGTTTGACCCTACCTGGACGGATAGCCGAGTGATTTCCCTTATGAGGTGAACAGCCGAGATTCTCGGGAGATTATGGCGCATGCGGTACGGGAAGGCGGCAAATGCACATAACAGACGGAAGCACAGCACAGGGAGGGGGGGGGGGGTTATCTTGAATCCACCACAAATAGTCAACACAAGCAACTTAAATAAATACGGGGTTTAATGAAAATAAATCAAATATTTACAATGGTAATAATTCAAAAGGGTAATCTATCGATAATTCCAGCAATCTGTGTGTGTGTGTGTGTGTGTGTGTGTGTGTGTGTGTGTGTGTGTGTGTGTGTGTGTGTGTGTGTGTGTGTCTGTCTGTGACCGCTGTTTCTCGGCAACCACTGGCCCGATCTGATTGAAACTTGCCAGATATATTGCTGGGGACCTGAGTATGTGCCTTTTCAAGGCTTGATATTAATCGGACAAGTGCTTCCCAAGTTATGGCCATTTATTTACCAACCAATGACAAGACACGTTGCTGCATGGGCGTGGCCGATGGGGGAAGGGAACCTCAGCCGCGTTCCCCATTATGGGGTACAACGTACGGACTTCCGGATAATGATGACTTAGTGTATTGTAATAATTTCTCGATTTCTTATGCGCATTTATAGATAAACACAATGCGCCAAGTTATGATTGTTTTCATATTAGACGGTGCATAAATTTCGGTAACATCAGAGTGAGCTGGTATGCTCTGAACCAGGAAGTAAAATTTTTTTTTTTTGCCCGAACGTTTTTTTTTTTTTCTCTTCTCTTCTCTTCTCTTTGTGTTTTTCCTTGCGATGACATTGCGAAAAGGCAAAATACGTTGGCGCTAATTGAATAATTGGCCATTAAAACGAAATTGCGAATAATCGTAACTGCGATATGCGAACTTCCGGGCCACGCACGTACGGGCACGCGAGAGCGAAGAAACGGCCTGTGTGGTTGTTGTTTCTTCCTCCCGGTTTGAAAGTTTTCATTTATTTTTTATTTTTTTACGGGCATGTACTAGTAATAAAAACGGAGGTAAACTAAATCTAATTTTGAGGTGCCTTCACACCGACTTCAATGCAGACAAGGGGACAGAATAATAAAAGAAAAATTCCTCCTTTATCCCAGCACTTAGCTGTATGCCCAGAGATAAGTTTCTGGAGCTTGATGTTTGACAAACCGCTTTGTTCGTCGGGCAGCGATACTAAACACCAGGGCTCCGAAAGCGCAATGCAACTTCTTTCATCGATCGCACTTGCCGATACCACTGCTCTGCAAAATGGTGCTGTCTTCTTCCCCAATAATACAACATGAGGCTTCGAGGCTGGTCTCACACGACCCAGCCAACAGTCAATGGCCAGCATCTTGCTCCACCACGTGAGCCAATTTGCCTCAGCATGAACACAAGAATCATGCAGTCTTCTTCATGATGTCGAGGGGAAGCCAGCCATAATGTTCTTCTCTTTCAACCGCTATCTCCTGCCTCTCTCACTTCTGTCCCACTCTGAACCTCTTCTCCCGACTGCTTTCTTGTCGCACAACATGAGACTCTCATTTTAACCTTACTCTCCTCCACTCTGATATCACGCTCATCAATCATCCACTCTGGGGTGGTGGTTTTCTAGTTGTCACCTCTGAGGCGGGGTTTCTTGCCTGCTTGGATGTGCAGCTCGGTTGTTGTTTTAAGGACGTAATTCCTTTTCATTGCCGGTCTTGAAATGCAAAAACATAGGAAAAGGTCACAGTGGGCAATCACATACTGGGAGAAATTATGCTTAATCCATACCTAATTTAACACAGCACCACCTCCCCCCCCCCCCATGTGTTGACAGATAATACTTAAGATCACAGTTTCCTTACTTCATTTACATTGACATGTCTGTTACACGTCCACGGACTAAGCTACTCCATACACTCCTATCTTTCCGATGAAATTCCTCCATCTACCCCACAAACATAACACTATTTTACCATATATTTTTTTCAGAACAAAAAAAAAACACCAAAAGACCAGAACATGCCTAAATAACTGTACAGATAAATATGGAATAGCTTGTCCCTTGGCTTTCTTTAAATAATCCAATCTTTTGTTCGAACATTCAGAAAGCTTCTTGCACTGAGAAATGTCAATATTGTCCCATTCATGTTTGCCAGCTTCCCAAAGTTATTCGAAATTTGCAAGTTTCCTTCCAATAAATTTGTGCTGAATACAGGCCCAAAGATTCTCTACGGGGTTCAAATCAGGACTCTGACCAGGCCAGAACACAAGTTTCAGGGACTTTTTCTCCAACCACTTTTTGGTGGCTTTTGCAGTTTAGGCAGGGGCATTATCTTGTTGAAAAATGTCTTCTTTGCTTTTCTCTCCAGGAAATAAGTTTTGCAGTATGGGAAATAATCCTTTCTCTTATATTTTCTGGTATTCCTTGGCAGTAATTGACTGTTCACATCTTATCAGCTCACCAACACCAGCAGACTAAAATGCACCCAGACCATGATTCCACCTCCTCCATGCTTCATAGTTGTTGAAATGCACTCAGGGTTGAATCTCTCACCAGATCTGTGAAGGTAATGTTCTGGGGCATCACTGCAAAGCTCAAATCTTGATTAATCACTCCACAGAGCTCTCAAAAACCAGTCTGAATCACAGTTCCCATTTTCGGCCAAAAAGTGCAATCTGTCCTGAATGTTTTTCTTAGATACTTGAGACTTCTTACCACATCTTCTTGAGGCAAAACCAGCATCAGTCAACCTTCTTGCGATGGTCCTTCTGGAAGCAGTCTTGTTTTCAGCAGTTTGAACTCCTCTGTCAGTTTCTACAGCCTTTTCTTTCTTTCCTGGAGAATTAAGAATTTCAGTCACCTGTCATCTTTACTTGTCATGGCTCTAGGCCTGCCAGATCCCTTCTTCCTTGCAGTAGAACCAGTTTTCTGAAACTGTAGACCCATTCTCTTTATGGTAGGAAGACAAATAGGGCTTTTCTCATTCTTCAGGAGCTTGTGGATTTCAGAATATGTCTTGCACACTTGACGAAGACAAGCAATTCGATTTTTAATATCCCTATCAGCATGGAACATCTCTTTCTTTGGAGGCATTTCTAAATTGAAACACAAAAACCATGACCGACAATAAATGTACGACATAAATTAGAGAATTTTAAGCACTATATTATGCACTAAACAGTCAAAAACATGACAACACCTGAAAATTGCATTGCAGATCTTTAAAAGTATACAGTACTTCGAACAGGAAAGTACTTAAAAAAAATTTTGTGAAACAGAACAACTCAAAACACTTATATTACCTTCCTTTTTATGTTTAACATTTTAATCTATTTTGTCTTTCCTGAGATATTAGCCTTAGATGAAAGGCGAAAATACGGGAATTTTGCAATTTTCGGGTTTTTTTAGAACAACACTTCTTAAAACAATTTTTTTCATAAAAATTTCTGTAAACCACGTGGGTTTTTTGTAACATGAGTACTGTAACATGAGTAATCTATGTAAACTGGAATATGTACTGTGCATCTCTGGCTCTAAATCTGAAAGAAATAGCTTGGCTGATTTTTTTTTGCCCCGGAGTGTATGTATGTGTGTGTATGTGTGTGTATGTATGTGTGTATGCATGTATGTGTGTATGTATGTGTGTATGCATGTATATGTATGTATATGTATGTGTATTAGGGTGCTTCATAATAGGGGGTAAAAAAATAAAAGTATGAATATTCATGCTCCCTATGTGTGCCTTTGTTCTATTTGATAGTAGAAAGATACACACCAAATATGAAGCAGATTAGAGGATGTTTAGGGGTTCCTCAAGTTGGCACAATATTGTTGAAATTTGCCAAACTGGAACTGACAACTTGCCGTCGAATATGCACAACGCAGTACACTTCACAATTAATATGGTGGTTTGATATTTTCAAAAACCACAGCAGTCATATAGGATGAAATAATAGTTTTTCCAAGGAGACCAATATGAACTTTTTGACATTGCAGTGCAAAATGACCTCTCCATAATGGACATAATTGTGCCAACTTGAGGAACCCCTAAATATCATGGAATTTTGTTCATTTTTGACCTATAAGTTCATATGGGATATTGGAACAAAGGCAAAATCAGGGAGCAGCAAAAATCAAACTTTCATTTTTTTGGAACACCCTAATGTGTGTGTGTGTGTGTGTGTGTGTGTGTGTGTGTGTGTGTGTGTGTGTGTGTGTGTGTGTGTGTGTGTGTGTGTGTGTGTGTGTGTATGTATGTATGTATGTATGTGTGTGTATGTATGTATGTATGTATGTATGTATGTATGTATGTATGTATGTATGTGTGTGTATGTATGTGTGTGTGTGTGTGTGTGTATGTATGTATGTATGTATGTATGTGTGTGTATGTATGTGTGTGTGTGTGTGTATGTATGTATGTATGTATGTATGTGTGTATGTATGTATGTGTGTGTATGTATGTGTGTGTATGTGTGTATGTATGTGTATGTGTCTGTTTGTATGTATGTATGTGTGTATGCATGTACGTATGTATGTTTGTATGTGTATATGTAATGATCTACTCCTCCGAGAGGATTTGACCACAGAAGCTGATACTTTCAGAATTAATGAGGGCACCTGGAAGTTCAGCTTCTGCATGTTTCGTTTGATTCCATCAGGTTTTGAAAATAGAAAAATATTGCCCATCTTGGCATTTTCATATTTTGGAGGGTGGTGGAGTCGGGGAGGGGGAGGAGAGAGGGTGCATATAAAATTATCCGAGCTATATAACCACAATGTATTACATATGCACAAAAACAGTACGCATGTTTTTGCTTCACTTACGTAACCCGGGTTAATTTTATTTTTGGCTGTGATCGAGTCAGCGGTCTGTTGCCTATACACCTCCCAAATAAAGGGATGTGTCAGAAGAAAGAGTTGCATACTTGGAACAAGATCACCATTGTGGTCGGTACTCTGCTACGGTATTAATAATCACAAAGATAATAACATGACCCCCTGGTGGCTCCTGTGGGAAGCGCGTGCTTCCAGTAATGATAATGATAATGGCCCATAATGATATTTGTACATCTATCTATAATTCCAGCAATCAATTTGCCAACCAATGACAGGACACGGTGCTATGACATCGCTATTGACGTCACAATTCTTCTTCTTTTATTATTTTTTAAATTTTTTTTTGCACGATTGACGTCACAATTCTTCTTCTTCTTCGTTTGATATAACGTCACAATTGACGCTGGTGACCTGAGTATGTGCCTTTTCAAGGTTTGATATCGTTCTTCTTCATCCGTTTCAGCTGTTTCCCAAGTGTTTCCCAAGTTATGGCCATTTATTTACCAAACCAATGAGAGGAAACGGTGCGATGACATCACAATTGATGTGACAATTATCAATTATTATTTTTTTATATTTTGCACGTACGGCCCCGCATGTATGGCCACGCACGTACGGGCACGCACCTACGGGCATGTGAAAGCGAAGGAACGGCCTGTGTGGTTGTTGTTTCTGGCACGAGGTTTGAAAGTTGTTTTTTTAACGCATGTACGGGCACGCACGTACGGCCACACACGTACAGCCAAGCACGTACGGGCCTGCATAGAGTAGACAGGATAGAGGATAGGATAATAATAGGATAGAGTATAGAGTATAGGATAGGATAGGATAATAAAGGATAGAGTAGATAGATAACGTGGCCCCCTTCGCACTATCCATCCCTTCGCTCTCCGTAGGCCGCTGGACCCACCTTGGTAGATTGCTGAAATCTGTGGGAGGCCATTCTGAGGCTTTGTTGGGACTCGAGACAGGACGCTAGCCTCTTCCTTATTCCCCTCCAGAAAGGATTTTAGTTGTTGGGAGTAGGTTAGGTTGACAGGATAGGTGAGCTGGACAAAGACAGAAAGGGGGTTAGGGAGACGAAATTATAAGGAAAAAAAATCTATCTATCTATAATTCCAGCTGTGTGTGTGTGTGTGTGTGTGTGTGTGTGTGTGTGTGTGTGTGTGTGTGTGTGTGTGTGTGTGTGTGTGTGTCTGTGACCGCTGTTTCTCGACAACCACTGGTCCGATCTAATTGAAATTTGCCAGCTATATTGCTGGGGACTTGTGGATGTGCCTTTTCAAGGAGTGATATTAATCGGACAAGTGGTTCCCAAGTTATGGCCATTTATTTACCAAACCAATGACCGGACGCGGTGCTATGACGTCACAATTGACGTCACAATTCCTTTTTTTTTGCATGTACGGCCACGCACGTACAGGCACGCGAGAGCGAAGGAACGGCATGTGTGGTTGTTGTTTCTGGCACGCGGTTTGAAATATATATATATATATATATATATATATATATATATATATATATATATATATATATATATACATATATTTTGCACGTACAGCCACACACGTACGGACACGCACGCACTGGCATGCATGCACCTACGGGTACGCACGTACGGGCCCGCACGTACGGGCATGTGAGAGCGAAGGAACGGCCTGTGTGGTTGTTGTTTCTGCACGCGGTTTGAAATTATTTTTGGGGTTTTTTGCACGTACGGGCACGCACGTTTGATCTAATTGAAACTTGCCAGGTATATTGCTGGGGCCCTGTGGATGTGCCTTTTCAAGGTATGATATTAATCGGACAAGTAGTTCCCAAGTTACGGCCATTTATTTTCCAAACCAATGACAGGACACGATGCTATGATCTCACGATTGACGTCACAATTCTTCTTCTTCTTTTTTTCTTTTTTTTTGCACATACAGCCACGCACGTACGGGCACGCACATACGGGTATGCACTAGTAATGATAATAATGGCAACATTGAAAATGATGATAATGATAATAACAATGATAATGATGATATTGATAATGGTACATGTCAATAATAGCACGTGAGTACTGTACATCTCTTCATTACATGCTATTGGAAAGTGAGTATGTCTATTAATTAATCTCCGCCATCGAAGATCGGAGGTTACTGTTTCACCCCTTTCTGTTTGTTTGTTTGTTTGCAAACAGTATTACGGAAAAAGTCCTTGACGGATTTCGACGAAACTTGGTGGGGGGGGGTTAGGTATAGTCCAAGGATCATGCCATTAGATTTTGGACTTTGTCCCCCCCCCCCAAAAAAAAAATTGTTAGAGAAAATTTTTTTTTTTTTTTGCATTTCTACATGTTTGAAGTGATTTCCAACCCCCCCCCCAAAATGTTTGAGAAAAGAATAACTGTCAGCACTGTTGACATCATATTTAATGAATAAAATATAAGGTTCACTTGAGTGACCCAGCAGTATTGGCGGCGGAGGTTTTGCACTCTCCCGAGTGCTCCCCCTCTGGTTATGTACTGTTTCAACCTGAGCTGGACCGTGGGCATGACGATTAATTCCATATTATTGGACCTTACGTTTTAAACCTTTAAACCATTTCGATCCCCTTATAGCTTATACCCTCCAGATCCAACAATGAGATCCTTTTTAAACTTTTAAAGACCCTTTAGACACTGTAAACCCCTTTAGGTTTAGACCCCTTTAGACCTTCACACCGTTTTGACCTTAATTTACATCCCTTGGACCCCTGAGATATTTTAAGACCTTTTGGACACTTTAGACCCGTTTAACCCTTTCGACCCCTTGAGATTTTTGCACTTTTTGAGTTTTACATCTTTAGACCCTTTCAGACCTTTACTCTTTAAACGGTTTATACCTTTCATTTGTAAGCAATGATCTTTCATTTTGCAAATCCTTCCATTAATTTGCCACCCAAAATACACCAGACAAAACAAGTCCTGTCTTGGGTCTGCAATCTCTGATTGCTCTTCTCGTTTACTTTTGCAATCATAGAGTAGGGTGTGGCAAGATTCCCCATCATGAAAGGTGGGAACAATATTCCCTATACTCCCTTTAATGTATACTAAGTAGGAGTAGCGACATAGGGCGGTCCGGAGATGTCTGATCACGTGGGTCATGGGCGCCTTTTGTTTCCATTGATCGTTCATTGAATGAGCACACGATAGTCGACAGCTCATCTTTCTTTTTATAATGACAAGATGCTGTACCATTGGGTGCACCAATCGATTAGAGAAGGGTTTCAAAATGTATAGATTCCCTTTCGATGCCAGAAGGAAAAAATTGGGGAAAATAAAATTCGTCATCTGAAATGGAAACAGACTTTGAGGTCGTTTCTGTGCCAAGTAAGTTGTAATCAAGTACGTGTGGTGCTGTAAGCATATTGTAGTTATCAGTTGGGTATAATTCGTAAACAGACATAAATCATCATCGAAACATCTATAGATAATTAATGACATTTCAAGAACATCCTGGCAAAATTGCTTATGCATAAACATGTTACTTGTGCATCTGTAATGTGTTTATTTTTTTATTCAAATTAGTCGAAATGTTGTTAACATTGGCTAACAAAATGTCATGATCCAGGACATGGTTCATTCCAAAATAATTCAGGATCTATTTGCCTTCGGCCTCACCTTGCAGTAAAACGGTTTATTGTATTGTATTGAAAGTTTGTTGCCTCCAAACAACTTAATTGACCCTATGCACTAAGCGAGTGACGTCACAGTGGAAGGTAAGGCTCCGCCATATTGAGTGGCAAAAAATCATGGCTACCACGCACGTGTCACGCGAACTTCTGGGCTATTTCCATGGATTAGATGATATTTCTAAGAAGAGGTACTGCGAAAAACTGAAGCTGTGTGGTCTTAGTGAAGATCCTTATATTATTTCAAAGGATAAATGGACAACAGAAAGGAAATTTTGGCCTCAAATCGTTTTCCCTGAGATCTATGTTTACCTTGTTGAAACGCCGAGTCCTTACACTCAAGCTAGCCTGAAAGCCTTCAAGAGTATGGACGCTTAAGCCTAAGTCACATTTGCCATGGCGGCCGTGGGGTCTCCAAAATCTACGGCCACGAGCAATTATACGGTGGCCGCAGTATTTCCACGGTCACACAATATAGCAGTCACATATGTTTTTATTTTTCGGGGAGCTGCACGGCGTATTTAGAAATTGTGGAGACCGAAAACGTGGGGGTGCCGTACGGTCTTTGATTTGATGTCGCACTATGACCTTAGGGCGTCCCTGCGACGGCCATAGAATTTTCAAGGCAGACGCAAGGTAGCCTCAAGGTGCCCGCAAGGCGACCGCAGGGGGGCCTAAGGCGAACGTGCGGCCAGACGGACGGTAACGAGTGGGTATATATACCAGTTCTTTTTTACTGAAATAAAAATCTAACAGTTAGGAATATAGCAGTTCGTGGTGCCCCCAGAATCCGAATTGAATTCGTTCCAGGAGGCTGTTCGGATTGCTAAAAGTTTGATTCCCAAACTATTTTCCCAATAAGAAATAATGGAGTGAATTAATCTGTTCCTGGACCCCAAGAAAACCCACTTCAAGACACTTTCAACTGAAATTCCCCATGTTTAAGGTAAAATAAGATGAGTAAATGACCTTTGGTGGCGGTGTATTGTATGTAAATTGGTACAATCACCACATCCAAAGGTTCACACAGGCTCAAGCTCTGGCCTGGGTTCCGATCGCTCGCGCACTCTGCGAGCGCTGCCCCCAGGGCAGCTCATCAAGCATGATGCCTCCAGAACCACAATCACTTTCATCAAACGCATTGGGCTGAGGTAATCATGGATATTCCAAATTACAACCGTTTTTTCTGTGAAATTAAATCCTTGCCCGACAGTCCGTCACACCACGTGATCGGATTGCTTTTTTGTTATTAATTAAAACACAAGATGAGTAAAAAAAAAAAACAGCACAAATCAAGGTGAAAACACGAGGTAAAGTAGCGATCTACACACGAGATGCTTTCATGAGTATTTCCACCGACGAACTGAATGAACAAAGCGCGAAGATGCGCGTTGAACAGGTGGGGGAGACGGACGTGAACAAACATGAACGCTTCGTTATGTTCGGTTTTTTAAAATGTATTTGGTTTTTAGGGCAAAATTCATTTTTCATTGACAAGAGACTACGGCAGCCGCACGAATAACGCAAGTCCACCGTACGCCCTACGTACGGTCGACGTGGAACACAACTACGTCACAACTACGGCATGTCGAATTGCTACGGCTAATGTAGAAATGAAAAAAGTTATAACTCCACGTTATAATTCCACGGCGACCCCTACGGCCTGTAAAATATAGTCAAACGGCGTAGGGCCACCCTGAGGCCACCGCAGAAACTCTGCGGCCGCCGCACGTTTCTGTCAATTTGGAGGGTGTACGGCCGCCGTATCCTCGCCGTAGAGCAAATGTGACTTAGGCCTTAGGTCTTAGAAATTGTGGAGACCGAAAACGTGGGGTTGCCGTACGATCTTTGATTTGATGTCGCAAGTCGACCGCAGGAGGGCCCTAAGGCGAACGTACGGCCAGACGGACGGTAACGAATGGGTCATTTTTTTTTTCGGCTTGTCGAATTGCTACGGCGAACGTAGAAATGAAAAAAGTTATAACTCCGCGTTAGAATTCCACGGCGACCTTACGACCTGTAAAATATAGCCAAACGGCGTAGGGCCACCCTGAGGCCACCTCAGAAACTCTGCGGCCGCTGCACGTTTGTCAATTCAGAGGGCGTACGGCCGCCGTATCCTCGCCGTAGAGCAAATGTGACTAAGGCCGAACTCATATTATGTCGCCGGTTTGTTAGTGACATAATCTCGACGAAAGCTGACAAGAACTGTATTATCGTGAGGGCAAAGGTAAGCCTGTTTTCTTTCATTTCACTATTATTGTATTCGTTGTTGCTTGTTTTGTTCAGCAATCAGCGTCACTTTTTTAACCTGACTGCTGCTAAAAGTTAATGTCAAGTGAAGCTCTTGTCTCAATGCCAAGTTTGTAGAAAATCTTCGTTCGTCAGTTTGATTACAGATACATTACATTTTTTCCATGACAAACATCCGGTGTAATGCCACGCTGCTGTGGATATTTCCAAGTGCTAGTTTTTTTATGTATTATACATATCGATGTGACTTTCTGTAGTGAAACAACTCAGAACTGCGCGCGTTAGACAGCTGTTAGAAAGGCGATCTAGCCTATCTCATTCTGTAAATAAAACAAGGGATATAATGCATTTTAATGATACAAATCAGACAATATTTTGTAACCACCGGCTATTTAATACCAACTACTGAAATAACGTATCAGAAATTAGTTACTTACCGGAGACAAAATGAAGGCGACGCAACCAGTCATGTTCGCCCGGTCGCCATTTTTCTCTTCTCAGAACCGATATAGAAAGATTTCGTCGGTCTACTTCGGCGGGAAAGCGGTAAAACTGCCCTCCAGAGCCTTTAGTACATCCCGGGGCACAACGACTCTTACCCATTTGCAGAAAAAAAATCGCTTGCTTGGAAATAACGGTGTAGTTGAAGTGGAGACTCTCGGTTGTTATGGACGCGGGATACTTTCTTGCCAATCAATATGGCGGAGCTGCCACAGTCACGTGACCGGTGACGTCATCTGAATAAGGGCCACAGAGGAATCAGAAGAGTGTGAGAAAAAGCGAGAAAACGGTCAAAACGAGAAGAGAGTAACAAAGCATATTAACGAGTTGTGGGGAAAAGGGGAACCATGGAAGATGAGAGAGTTGATGACAATAGAAAAGAATGAAGGCTGATGTGCACATGCACGTTTTCAGCACATGGGAAAGGATTACATGAACGTTTTCAGCACATGTGAAGGATTACATGAACTTTTGAGCACATGTGAAGGATTACATGAACGTTTTCAGCACATGTGAAGGATTACATGAACTTTTGAGCACATGTGAAGGATTACATGAACGTTTTGAGCACATGTGAAGGATTACATGAACGTTTTGAGCACATGTGAAGGATTACATGAACGTTTTGAGCACATGTGAAGGATTACATGCACGTTTTGAGCACATGTGAAGGATTGCATGCACGTTTTGAGCACATGTGAAGGATTACATGCACGTTTTGAGAACATGTAAAGGATTACATGAACGTTTTGAGCACATGTGAAGGATTACATGAACTTTTGAGCACATGTGAAGGATTACATGAACTTTTGAGCACATGTGAAGGATTACATGAACTTTTGAGCACATGTGAAGGATTACATGAACTTTTGAGCACATGTGAAGGATTACATGAACGTTTTGAGCACATGTGAAGGATTACATGCACGTTTTAAGCACACGTGAAGGATTACTTGCACGTTTTGAGCACATGTGAAGGATTACATGCACGTTTTGAGCACACGTGAAGGATTACATGCACGTTTTGAGCACATGTGAAGGATTACATGCACGTTTTGAGCACATGTGAAGGATTACATGCACGTTTTGAGCACATGTGAAGGATTACATGCACGTTTTGAGCACATGTGAAGGATTACATGCACGTTTTGAGAACATGTAAAGGATTACATGAACGTTTTGAGCACATGTGAAGGATTACATGAACTTTTGAGCACATGTGAAGGATTACATGAACTTTTGAGCACATGTGAAGGATTACATGAACGTTTTGAGCACATGTGAAGGATTACATGCACGTTTTAAGCACACGTGAAGGATTACTTGCACGTTTTGAGCACATGTGAAGGATTACATGCACGTTTTGAGCACACGTGAAGGATTACATGCACGTTTTGAGCACATGTGAAGGATTACATGCACGTTTTGAGCACACGTGAAGGATTACATGCACGTTTTGAGCACATGTGAAGGATTACATGCACGTTTTGAGCACATGTGAAGGATTACATGCACGTTTTGAGCACATGTGAAGGATTACATGAACGTTTTTAGCACACGTGAAGGATTACATGCACGTTTTTAGCACACGTGAAGGATTACATGCACGTTTTTAGCACACGTGAAGGATTACATGAACGTTTTGAGCACATGTGAAGGATTACATGCACGTTTTGAGCACATGTGGAGGATTACATGAACGTTTTTTTATCACATGTGAAGGATTACATGCACGTTTTGAGCACATGTGAAGGATTACATGAACGTTTTTAGCACACGTGAAGGATTACATGCACGTTTTTAGCACACGTGAAGGATTACATGAACGTTTTGAGCACATGTGAAGGATTACATGAACGTTTTATCACATGTGACGGATTACATGCACGTTTTCAGCACATCTAAAGGATTTACATGCACGTTTTCAGCACATGTAAAGGATTACATACATGTTTTCAGCACATGTGAAGGATTACATTCATGTTTTAAACACATGTGAAGGTTTATATGTACATGCATGTTTTCAAATTTAAATGCATTTCTCGAGGTGCGAAGTTAATTTTGCGATTTCTTGGTTTTGGGTCTCATGGTCACTTGACAGTTGCAATTCCACAGGGTTTCCCCAAATCTCACGGGATTGTGAGTTGGATAGGTGACCGTGACGGGCCATTTTAAAATCGCTGTATCGTGCCTCAGCCTTTGTAGTTATGTGAAACATTAAAAAGTAATATTAAATGATCCCCGACCCCATTCCTTTGTGGGTGAAGGGAAGTGTTTTCGGCCACCACAAAAATACCCAGGGCAACACTAGAACTCCTGTTTGTGTTAAAATTAACTAACCGTTGGAAAAAAAATAACGAACCCCTTCACTTATAATGTCTCATATCCATTTTCATTTAGTCCTCTATTATTGCTTCTTCGTTCTTTTTAATATCTTCTTTCTTGTTGTGTTTTATTTCAAAGCAAAACTTTCCCTATCCATATCTTCTCAAGTTGCGGGCAGGACGACCCAGCTACAAACTGTCATCCCAGTGTTTCACAGGCATGGTGATTCATAAATGTTTGTGCCATCCCTCAAGTGGATGTTAAGCCGGGTGTCCACTCTGCTCTCATTAGTTGGTGGATGTTAAAGATCCCACGGTGTCATCGCCAAGTGTAAGTGAGGTATCACTTGCACCATGAACGAATTACAAATTCCTGCCATGACAAACTGCTGGGAATGCAACAGCAAACCACCCAGTATCATCTTTGTGAAGCAGCCAATAACCTGCCTTAAGGCAGAGCACACAATCAATCAATCCATCCATCCATCTACTCAGTCTCTCTTTTTTTTTCATTCACAATTGTTATCTTTTCTAATTCTCTACTCTGTTGATGGTGTGCCGTCATTTCTGTTTTTCACTTTCCTTTTTCATTTCGTTCAAAGTTCTGCATTCTTTCACTACCGATGTGTTTCTCAGACTCACTGGCCCTGTTCACCTCCAATGAGGAACTCATCAGTGTGAGCCTCATTTTGTCACGGTTTCTGCAATATGTTTTGAGGTTATATCAATCCTTTCTGATTGTATGCTTATTGTTACGCTGCTTCACGCACAGAGGTAACAAGTTTGATGTGCCATGCATGATGGATACAAAATGGCTTCTAATTGCAAGTTGTCACTACTCCTAGTATATAGGGACTAGAATATCTTCCCCCCCCCCTCCTGAAAGTATCATCTCTTGCTTCTGGTTAAATGTTCAGCATCCTGAATGTCCACACCAGATCGATATCTGGCTGATGGTCAAGGTAAGTGACACTTTCAAATCAGAAATGTGCAATATACTGACCAAACTACCACTGGAGCTGACAATATTTCTGGGGGGGGCGGGCAGTGGCAGGAATCTTGCCCCACCATTCTCTAAAGGGGCGTCTTGCACCAACTTACCTATTCACTCATGGGAATGCGCTGTAGGTATAATGGGCCTGATGTATTTGTGTTTCCTCAAATTTACCAACCTCTCAAAAGGAGATCCACTCAGATGTAGTGCAGGAAGAAAGCAGATATCAGGGTGAACAATGGAGCCGACCATCTTTGCTTGCCTGAGGAGACGTCATGGAAGAGAAATAGTGCTATTGTGGGTCCAGCAAGCCTGCCCGAGACAATAATTCCAGAAGAGGTGGAATCCAGCAGCCTGGACAGTGTCTCTGGATGCACCAAGCGGTGACAATCACAGTGCGTTTCCACCTCCCACACCAGGTAAGCCTGCTGGCTACACACATCTCCTCCCTACACCGGTATCCTTGGTAGCGCCAATGCAATTTTTCCTAAACACAGGCCTGCCAGCTCCTGTCATCCACATCTCCACAATCCGATGCTTCATATGCAGTCATTTGAAATCCCAGATAGTCTTACGAGGATAATAGGATTGCAAAGGACATTTCGAAGCGTGCATCGTTGCAGCTACCTTGAGGCCGTGCTGATGCAATTGAGCCCAATTGGAGCCAGCCAGACCTGCTCTGTAATCCATCGGAAAAAATTTCGTCTCGTCTGTGCAAATGAAGCCAACGGTGCTACGCCATATTGCTTTCTGCACAGTGCACATGGAATGTTACCTCTTATAGCCAGAAATTATTTGCTCCCTCGTATAATGATTTACTTGCGTTGCTTGATCGTCATCGAAAACCCTTCGATCCCATGACCTTTGTTTTTGGTTGAGTAAAGAGTTTGTTGCTGTCCTCTCCTCGAGCCCCCCCATCCTCCACAACCCCCTACAACCCACATCTCACTCTCTCACCATTCACCACCCCCTTCCGCCTCTCAACCCGAACGCTATGTACGGTTGGTGCCACTCATCCACTTGGCAAACATGCCTGGCAGAATTGTAGCCAAATATTTGAAAATGTCTCTTCCCTAAGCCTCCAAGCTTTCTACCCACCACCCATCCTGCATTCAATGGAAGCTTATTGGCCCCTGGGCAGATATTGGGCTTTTTCCTGCAAGAAGGCACTTGTCGAGAGTCATTGTATGGAAGAAGCATTTCATGAGGGATGATGTGTGCGGTGAGCAATCATAGTCTGAACCTTCCATTTCACTAACAAGTACATTTTTTGCATTGTTCACGTCCAATACGGAGCATTGCCATCATTTTTTATGACGTACATAAATATGGTGGACTGTTGAGTTTTCACCCCCTTTTTTGCCCCGACCATCCTCTCCATTTATTCACATGGATAGGGTGAATTAATAAATATAAATCTGAACAAAGGAAGGTATGAGGGGGACCAGAGAGGAGAAAAAATAGGGGGGGGTTGTATGGGGTGTAAGGGAGTTGGGGAGCAGGGGCAGGAGTTACAGATGTAAAAGAAAGAGCTATAACAGACCTGGGCATACATTTTTAGAATATGTAACATGAACCTGGTCTCTACTACTTCTTTTGCACGCAGTGCATGGCTTCAGTGACATTATTTGCTGTGGGTGCAACTGTGCCGCCGATGCAGTGCCCCCTGTAGGTTATAGCAGAAATTTGCATTTTGTTCAGGGTACCGGCGATAAGTCGCTTACTCTTTGTGAAGGACACCATGGGATATTTAAGGTCTACCAAACAATGCTGGCAGATGGGACGCCCGGCTTAAAGCACACTAATTTATTGATGCGTCGCCCTGCCCGTTAAACACCAGGATGACAGTTTATAGCTAGGCCAGGATTCGAACCCATGCTAGATAGCTCAGAGGCGAGTGTGAAGACGAGTACTAATTTTGTAACATTCAGGACTCGATGACCGATTGACTCGTGAGTGCTACGTCTAGTCTATCAGCAAATTACACGATACGTCTACAAATCTGAGCAGCCCCACATGGTGGAAGATCATATCATGTAGCAAGACCTCTGGAGGGAACCGTAGCTTATTATTTTTACATCTCAAAGGTTGAATGAGATAAAACATTCATGTAGAAGTAATAAATGCTGGCAGAGAAGTGTGCGTGTTACATGCCGAGGGACCCTGGAGGCTAAAAATGGTGGTTGAGAATTACACAGGTCAACAACCATGCCATCGTGGCTTTGGGATTCCTGTATGGGCCTGGCTTGGCTTGGAGTATTTTCAATGCATGCACTGGGTCACGGAGGGCAAATGACATAATTCAAGGTGCATACCTGTCAAGTGTCCTGTTTTGACCACGAGGTCATCGGCCTTTCGAAGACCCCCCCCCCCCTCTCCTGGTAAGGAAAACATCTCCCCCTGACTAGGACTCGTTATTATTATTTTTATTTTTTTTACACAAATCCCTCAACCGGTCAAACCGAGAACAAAGTCATTTGTTTATTTTAAACAGGATGACGTCCGGTGGAGTGGTTCACCTTCGTGCAGGTAATTCAAGATTTGCAACTTTAAGTGGACCAGCATTACTTATAATTCCTCGTTGACACGGAAGCATCGAGGGAACATTATTTTTATGTGCAGAGTCGAGGCTCATGGAAGGCTGCGAGGTGTCAGAGGGTAAAAAGGAAGTGAGTGTACTGATAAGTAAGAGGTGACAAAACAGGTGGACACAACACGCAAGGAGATGAACGAACAGGAAAAGAGTGGAGGACACACAGTAATCCATAAGTAAGGGGGAGAGGTTAGACAGGGTTATCGGGGCGGGGGGGGGGGGTTAAAATAAAAAGCGAAGCATTGCAAGTAGAGATGTGGAGTGACATGATAGGGTGATTGGGAGGAGTGGGGATACCTGCTTTAAGATGAAGATGAATGTCTTTATCGTTGTTGAGGAACTCTGGGAAGGGTTCCAAACAGCATAGCTTTTACCTTGTGTAGGTCTTCTTGGGTTGCTTTATGCAACTTCTTCGGCTTAAGGAGTGTGGGAGGGGTCAATTGTGTATGTATATATATATATATATATATATATATATATATATATATATATATATATATATATATATATATATATATATATATATATATATATATATATATATATATATATATATATATATATATATATATATATATATATATATATATATATATATATTGAGCCTGGTGTTGGCGCAGTGGTTAGGGCAGTGGCTTGGGATGCAAGAGGTTCTGAGTTCAAGCCCCGTTGGGCCACTGAATTAATACACCAGGGGGTTGACTCAGCCTGTCATCCTTCCGAGGTCGGCGAAATGAGTACCAGTGTACTGGGCCGGTGTATACCCCGGTTAAAATAGGTGTACCTTATCCCTGTGTCGTAAGAGGCGACCAGGGTTGTGTCAGGAAGGGCATCCGGCGTAAAACATGTGCCAAATCACTATGCGGATCATACGGATGATCCGCTGTGGCGACCCCTCACGGGAGCAGCCGAAAGAAGAAGAAGATATATATATATATATATATATATATATATATATATATATATATATATATATATATCTTGTCCATGGGATGTTGCGGAATAAAAGAAACCGACCTCATTTGATAATTTTTCATCCACCTGTGATACCTCATGAGGTTTTAATTGGTTTTCTGAATTTGTGGATTTAAAAAAAAAAAAAAATGCATAATTTGGGCTCTGTAGAAAGCTAATAAGGAAAACCTCAGAGTTGCATTTGAGGAGGAGAGGTAGCTGGTGATTAACCGATGTTGATCTTGGCCATCACTACAGTTCAGAAACAGCTTTCAGAGCTGAACGAGTCCAGAGCATGACAGTGACAGATGGAGGAATGCTCCGCACATTGCGGGCACTCTCAAGATATGTTATGGAAAGCATCTTGACTCAATATCTTTATATTCTTTAAGGTGTCTGCCAAATGGACCTTCTAAATATTTAGAGGAGAGTAAAAATGTCTGAAAGTGTATCTCAAGGATCACATCTACCAATATGACTTGCAGAAATGTCATTGTCTTTGAGCTTGTCCCAAATAATTGTGTCCACACCTGGCCAACCCAGTCTGTTCCGAACATTGAACTATCCTTCCATTAATATTCGGTGAATATGTTCATCACATTGGCATCGTTGAATGCAGAAGGATTTCTTGTTGATGACAACTTGAAAAATGATCCACCACTGAGCACCCATATCTACCATGAAGCACGGTGTAATGACATCACTAAATGTTAAAAGTGATGGGACAAGCATTGTGTTTTATGAAAAAGTCATCAGGTAGGCGTCCTGTTTGCAGAAATGTAACTGACATATTAGTCCGCAGGACTGCCATCTGGATGCCGTTGTTGTCCTGAAACTCCTGATGATCGTCAGATAGATTTTTAATCATTCGGTTTACAGCCTTGCATCCTGAAGTGTATTCTTCATGCAATGTCCGAAATGGGACCTTGTGAAATTGGGAAGTTGGGTTTTGTCGGATACGTTACGAAAGAATATGAAATGTGCACTACGAAAGAAGAGTAAACCACCTCGTGGTGAAACACCTGGAGTGAAATTACATTCCAACAGGTGCATTTTTAATGATTGTTCGAGAGAAGCTCATTTAATTTGTTTGGAGGGTTGGAGATATGAAGGGTATTGTTGTCCCAAGTTTCCTCAGTGACATTGCACAGTCAACCAGAAAGTGTAGACCAGCCCCATCTCTGGGGAGGTAACTAAAGGTCATTAGTGAGCCAGCTGGCCTTTTTACGAACAACCTCGGGAGTGACGTCATAATTCTCCTGAAACTTCCAGAAGCTAAGCATCGTCATCCTTAAATACCGCTGCCCTCACACGAATATGGATCCAAAACCTATGGGATGTCAGCTTAAAATCCATCCTCTGCACTTGGCCTCTTTACTCCTGAATTCACTTAACATGCAATCACTAGTGTGTCCACATGCCACATTCTACAGGAACTAGGCAACGGCTCGATTGTAAAACTAATGTAGCAAGAAGCCATGGCAAAGGCGTTGCCTCAATAGCTTATGGACACAGCATACTAAAAAGGTTACGGAATAGGGGTGGTGCACTAGAAATATAAATTTGGAGGTGCGTCGTACCACCGAGGCATCCAAACCGCACAAAAAGTGAAACAGAAAACACAGGAAACCGCGAAATGTGCAAGTGCCTCCTCTTCAGATCTAAGGGAGTGTCAAGGGGGCAGCAAAAGCAATGGACAAGCATAAGCCATCCCATGTGTCTGCGAACGGAAAAGTGTGGGATTTCTCATCGGGCGGTTGATTCAAAAAACATGGAAGTAGGAAGTCTGTCGAATTGGCCAGGTGGGTAGCATCGTATAGGCATCTGGATAGACAATGACGTCGTCGACTTGTCCATCTGATTGTTGTCCCATAGGTACATAAGGTGCAGGTGTGAGCACAAATAGTTTTTCACCTCCTGTCTGGTGTAGCATCCTCCGCAGACCGAGCTTGCATCAGAACCTGAGGGACTTGCACAGATGTGCATTCCCTGCTGTAAAGCAAACGAAAGCTGTGCTCACCACACCAACCATAGAACAGTTTCTTGCATTGATGGTTTATGCACCAACAACCGAGATGTCCAATGGGATAGAGAAAAAAAAAACAGGATGTTAATCTGACACCCTGATTTATTGAATGGTAACTCTACCCTCTAAGGCAAGGGACTGGCGTAAATCAGAAAACAAAACATCAATTCACTGATGCAGACAGCACGTGTGGGAGGGGTGGGGGAGTCTTACAGGTAAGCTCAGAGGTGGAGCCCAGATAGCACATAAATGTAGGACTTTATTGGCCCGATTGCAGCCTGATACTGCTGGGGGTACTTGGGTTTGAACTAGTCTTGGTTTAATATTCCTACCAAAAAGTGTACCATGGTATTGATTGTCCAAATGTATCTGTGCTGGAGGAAGCAGGACGGAAGATGGAGGACACTCCTGGAGATGATGCAACCAGTGGCCAGGTACTGCGTACACATAATAATGAGTGGACAAGTGCGACGTTGACATCAACCAACCCATTCATCATCATCATCATCATCATCATCATCATCATCATCATCATCATCATCATCACCATACTCTGTAAGGAATGTTGGTGCTACAAAAGCAGTTTTTTGGTAATGGTTATGCTGGGTGGTTTGCCATTGACTTCCCAGCAGTCAGTCAGGGCAGTAATTTGTAATTTATTCAGGGTGTCTGCGATAACTCGTCACGAAAGATACCGTGGGATCTTTAACTTCCACCAACGGACGACCAGTGGTAGCAAATGGGTGGTCACCCTGCTCAACGTCCTTCTAAAGGATAGCGCACACACTGATGCCTCGGCCCTGTATGGAAGGTACTCCAGCATGACAGTTTATACATGGTGTGGAAAAAAGTTGGGACACATTTGAAATACAAATCTTTTTTTCATTACAGAAGTTATTATTGAACTGTGTTAAACATTTGTAAAGTACAGATATTGGAATTTCTTCACAATACACAAGGTTTTTGAAAATGATGTCAATTCAATGTCCTTCTTTGTGGGTAACACATTCCGCTGTTCTGGTACCCATACCCCTCATAACCTTCACAAGCAAGTCTATCGGAATGGCTTGAATTTCACTCACGTTTTTGTTCAGTTCATTGAGTGTGTAGCCTGTTCCTGTACACTCTATCTTTTAAATATGTCCACACATTATAATAAGGAGGGGTGCTGAGATCAGATCTGGGAGGCCAATTCACATCTCCAAATCTGGAGACCAGCTTTCCCGAAAAATGCTCACAACAGTTCCATGCATAACCTTGTGGTGTGTCATGTTGCCCCGTCTTGTTTCACGGCAGCTTGCCACACATCTATTACCTTTCATTGATGGTGCATCACGATCTTGGAAATGTCTTCTGAATTCTCTTTGCGTCAAAATTGGAGAATATCTCTGGAAGAAATACGACTCAACCCCAAATGCTCATGGTCACGTGTCCAATTTGTCATCCACAAGGATTAATTATTTCTTTTTAATTTCCTGTTCATCTGAAACAACCTGAAAAGAAAAGAAAAAAACACGAATTATCTTCCATCATCATAGAATTATTCTACACTGAAATCTGTCCCAAGTTTTTGCCACACCCTAGTTGGGTCAGGATTTGAGCCCAAGCTAGACTGCTCAGGGAAATTCGAGCCCAGGCTAGACCAAGTACATACCTTTAGGCTATCCTACTACTCCCAACCCTCCCAAGTCCTTGTCAGATCTACATTATACCACACACACACACACACACACACACACACACACACACACACACACACACACACACACACACACCCTTTCTTCACACATCACGAAAATGAAATCTAAGAAGCTGAAGGCAAGATCTATTGACTATGATTCTGTCCTAACCATCTGCTGTAGTTTAAAGCATGCGCTTCCTCGCTATGACTACAGAGGTGATAACCCGATTAGGTCATCCACTGAAGGATGTACCACATTTCCCAGCATTCTTGATGTGACTGCAGCATCTCGGATCTCGTCTAAATAGATTCCCTCTCGAGTCTAGAAGATGAAAACAAAAATATAAAATCCCACAGGAAAATGAACCAGAGTGTATATGGATTGTCTCCCTCACCTTGGCGAGTTATTAGCTCCCATTGGACTTAGTCCGAAATGGGGGCTTATGGATTTGGTCTCGATTTTCGTGTGCGTGGGTGCGTGCGTATGTGTGGGCATCCTTAACCATATCTCAGAGATGTATGGACCGATTTTATTTGTACTTGGCACAAAGACAACACATGATGGTGTACATATGCGCATCATTTTTGTTTTGCGATGCGATCAATTATGGCCAACCGCAGCCATTTTAGTTGTAAAAAAAAAGAAAAGAATCCGGTGTCGAACACGTCCTCCACCATTTCTCAGACAGGTATTTACCGATCTTGTTCAAACTTGTCACGTATATAATTAATAGTGGCTTACAGATGGGACGTCATTTTGTTTCGAGATCACCTCCAAGATGGCCAACTTGCAGCCATTTTGTTACTTATATGTGTCCCCAACTATTTCTCAGAAATGCATGGTCCAATTTTGTTGAAACTAGGCACAAACACAGAACATGATGGCATACCCATACACCATGCATATTTTGCAATCTGGTCAAAGATGACTGAATGGTAGACCGGCGGACATTTTAGTTGTAAAAACCTGATGTTGAACAGGTCCTCAGGTATTTCTCGGACCTGCATTTACCAATGTTGTTGAAACTTGGCAAACAGATAAGGAATGATGGCTTACATATGCATGCTATTCTTTTTCGACATCACATCCAAGATGGACGACTGGCGGCCATTTTAGTTGTAAAAAAAAACCCGATGTTGAACACGTCCTCAACCATTTCTCAGACATGCATTTACCGATCTTGTTCAAACTTGGTGCTCAGATAAAGAATGATGGCTTACATATGCCCCTCATTTATTGGCAATATCAGATCCAAGATGGCCAACTGGTGGCCATTTTGTATATAAATGTGTCCCCAATCATTTCACAGATATGCATGGTCCAATTTTGTTCAAACGTGGCACAATCACATGCATGATGGCATACATGTGCCTCTCACTTTATTTTGCGATCTGATCAAAGATGGCCAAGTGGTAGACTGGTGGCCATTTTAGTTGTATATAAATATGAGCCAGCCCTTTAACTCCATACAGCAAAATTACTAAAGTAACGGGGACCATGACATTTTCTGTCTTTTTTTACTCTTTGACATTTTACGTTTAACCTTGTGCTTACCTTGTTTTGTTTCTCGTTTTTCAGATCTCATGCTAATAGAGCTTGGCTTAGCTGAAGGGACATCTACTGGTAAAAAAATAAAACACACACACTCTTGCATTGGCAGGGGAGCAGAGATAACATTGTTTGCTTTTTCACCAATGCATATGGTATCATGGTCTGGGACAGCCAATGTGGTTGGTTGTTGATGTCAGGCAGATGGTGGACAGACTGTGTTGAGTTTACCACTCAAGGCAACATCAGGTACCGATTAACTGTGCGTTTAGAAGGATATTCGAAGAACGTGACACAGGAGGGTGCCATTTGGCCCATCATGTCTGTGCTGTATCAACACATAAATAAATCTATCCGTTTATAGACTTAATTTCAGTGGGAAGGGAGTGTGGTGTTGGCTTTACAGTAAAGGTGGCTGGCTTGAGATCTCAGCCTGTCAACCTTCCGAGGTCGGCAAAATGAGTACCAGCTTACTGGTGACAGGCACTGCATCAGCGGCACAGCCATGCTTCCAGAAATGATGCAACAACAACTGGGAAGGAGGTGGGGTGGGGGGGGGCAGGAGAGGAGAACAGTGTGGGATGCACAGGGACATTATCAGAGTGATTTTTTTTGTGTAGCAGGGTGGGGTCAGTAATACGATAATGTATGTGTGTATGTATATATATATATATATATATATATATATATATATATATATATATATATATATATATATATGTATATCTCTACATGGAGATTGGGACCATACTGTGTGCAGAGCGTTGGTGCTGCCGAAGCAGTCTCCTTGGCTATTGGGCACAATCCTGGACGGGTCGCCACTCCGACACAGTATACCAGCAAGCTGGCACTCATTTTGCCGACCTCGGAAGGATGGCAGGCAGAGTCAACCCCACCTGGTATTAATTCAACAGCCAAGTGGGATTTGAACTCAGGATCTTAAGATCCCAAGCCCACCACCCTAACCATTAAGCCAACACCAGGCATATCTATATTTATGCATATCTATATCTATATATTACGAAAACTCTCATATTGTATGTATGTTTGTATGTATATATGTATCATGTATGTATGTTCCCGAAATACAGCCAAAACGGTACACGATAGCGCAAAAGTTTTACGGCCACCTTACTCACCATTCTCCTGCAGTGTGCAGAATCTAGTTTCGTTCAAATCGGGAAACGAAAAAAATTATTAAAAAATCAATTCCCGTTTCACTCAAGTACTCTTCGGGAGAATTTGATTAATGCAAACAACCTCAGCGGTATAGTTCGCTGGAGCTATCTTTTCTATTTTTTTTTTTTTTTGAAATGATTTTCTTATCAACCGCGATCACAACGGGAACCCAACAGGTTCACGGGTCATCTCGTATCTACTATCTATAATTCCAGCAATCTGTGTGTGTGTGTGTGTGTGTGTGTCTGTGTCTGTGTCTGTGTGTGTGTGTGTGTGTGTGTGTGTGTGTGTGTGTGTGTGTGTCTGTGTCTGTGTCTGTGTCTGTGTGTGTGTCTGTCTGTGTCTGTGTCTGTGTGTGTGTGTGTCTGTCTGTGTGTCTCTGTGTGTCTGTGTGTGTGTGTGTCTGTCTGTGTGTCTCTGTGTGTCTGTGTGTGTGTGTGTCTGTGTCTGTGTGTTTGTGTGTCTGTGTCTGTGTCTGTGTGTGTGTGTCTGTCTGTGTGTCTCTGTGTGTCTGTGTGTGTGTGTGTGTGTGTGTGTGTGTGTCTGTGTGTCTGTGTGTGTGTGTGTGTGTGTGTGTGTGTGTGTGTGTGTTTGTCACCACTGTTTCTCGACAACCACTGGCCCGATCTAATTGAAACTTGCCAGGTATATTGCTGGGGACCTGAGTATGTACCTTTTCAAAGTTTGATATTAATCGAACAAGTGCTTCCCAACTTATGGCCATTTATTTACCAACCAATGAAAGGACACGTTGTTGTGTAGGCGTGGCTGCGTAGGCCGGTGCGCGGCCGGCCGACGATGACGTCACGTGCCGTGCCGGTTACGATGGGGATTGGTGCCGAAGTTCCCGTGGTGTTGGAGTGGCAATGGTCAATGGCAGTGAATGTCATGGCAAGCAAAGACTGAGGTAAACTTGATTTTAATTTGGATTTTAATTAACTCTGTGTGTAAGTATCACAGCAGTTGTTACTTCAATGCAAGCGATAATTCGTGGAATGCATGTTAACATTCCGTACGGGCATGCACCACTTCCGGATAGTGATGACAATGCATCCTAATAATTTCTCGATTTCTTATCCGCATTTATAGATAAACACAATGCCCCAATCCAGTCGTCGTTTAAGAGAGCGAAGGAACGGCCTGTGTGGTTGTTTGAAAGTTTTTTTTGTTTGTTTTTTTTTGGGGGGGGGGGGTTGCAAGTACTGGCACGCGACAGCGAAGGAACGGCCTGTGTTGTTGTTTCTGGCTCGCGGTTTGAAAGTTTTTTTGGGGGGGGGGGGGTTGTATGTATGGCCATCCACGTACGGCCACACACATACGGGCACGCGGGAGCGAAGGAAAGGCTGTGTGATTGTTGTTTCTGGCTCGCGGGGTTTTTTTTGTCTTTTTTTGCATGTACGGCCACGCATGTACGGGCATGCACGTACGGGCATGTACTAGTGTATATAAATTTACGGATACATACATAAAAATAAATAAATAAATCTAGAAAACACATGTAAATATATATAAATATATAATAAATAAATGTTTAAAAAAAAGATATATATTCTTCTTTCGGCTGCTCCTGTTAGGGGTCGCCACAGCGGATCATCCGTATGATCCGCATAGTGATTTGGCACATGTTTTATGCCGGATGCCCTTCCTGACGCAACCCTGGTCGCCTCTTACGACACAGGGATATGGTACACCTATTTTAACCGGGGTATACACCAGGCCCAGTATACTGGTACTCATTTCGCCGACCTCGGAAGGATGACAGGCTGAGTCAACCCCCTGGTGTATTAATTCAGTGGCCCAACAGGGCTTGAACTCAGGACCTTTGGGATCCCAAGCCACTGCCCTAACCACTGCACCAACACCAGGCTTCAAGATGTACATGCAAATATATAAATAAATATATAAATATATTAATCTTTATATATAAATAAATATAAACATATAGAAATATATTTAAATATGTATAAAATGTACACATGCATACAATCACCAATCCATACCTCAGCTACCTACAAGTCCTGACAATATCCATGTCTACCTTTCAATATCCCCAATGCTGTGAGGTACCCATACATTCCATTTTAACCCTATTTACCGTTTGTGTTGTTACTATACTATACCTTTCCAGGGAGACCATTCCATATATATATATATCTCTTCTTCTTTCGGCTGCTCCCTTTAGGGGTCGCCACAGCGGATCATCCGTTATGATCCGCATAATAATTTAGCACATGTTTTACGCCGGATGCCCTTCCTGACGCAACCCTGGTCGCCTCTTACGACACAGGGATATGGTACACCGATTTTAACCGGGGTATACACCGGCCCAGTACACTGGTACTCATTTCACCGACCTCGGAAGGATGACAGGCTGAGTGAACCCCCTGGTGTATTAATTCAGTGGCCCAACGGGGCTTGAACTCAAGACCTTTTGGATCCCAAGCTGCTGCTGTAACCACTGCGCCAACACCAGGCTTATAATTATATATATATATATATATATATATATATATATATATATATATATATATATATATATATATATATATATATATATATATATATATATATATATATATATATATATATATATATATATATATATATATATATATATATATATATAAACACACACACACACACACACATACATATTTATACATGCATACATATATAAATACATACATATAGTATGCATACATTCAGTGTACTCCCTCTGAGAGGAAGACCATTGCCTTATTACCATCCTAATTCTCCTCTTTACACTCAGGTCGTGGCCCCTTCATCCTTGGGCTATTATTTATTTGCTCGGTGGGTTTGGAACTTTAACCGTTCAAGGAAATTTCCAACATGACCTCATATCATGCAGACCTTTCATTGTGAAATTTACGGGATGACATTCTGGGATCTTGCACCTCCTGATTCCAGGAATTTATAAATAAAGAAACTCCTTTGGCGTTTGAGTAAATACTTCCTGTTCATGCACACTGTATTTATGAGTGAAAACTTCCACCGACAAAGAAAACCTTGGTCCCTAAGTTACTGTGTCGTCAAGAATGTCACAGATATAAGAAGGAATTTTATCAATCTCTATTCAAACTTTCATAACAGTATACAGTATATTGAAAATGTGCACACTGCTAACCTCACCCCCTCTCTCCCACCCCTAAGCAAACCACTTGTAAGTCAGATTAGGTAATGATTTCATCCTCATCCCCCCACCTCTCACCCCCCCTCACAAAATATGAGTGAACCAAACACAATTTTACATCAATCACATTGTGACTATGTACAAAAAAAACGTTTATCAATTTCACTGGAAGTAGCCTCAAGTCATTTCCACGAAGGTCAAAGTACAACTGTACCCTCAGAAGGATTCTGAGGCTCATGGATAGCAGAACAGTCCCATACAAGTTTAATCAGCACATACATGTTACACAGTTACATATTCACACCAGTGTTGGGGTGAAGCACAAACTCAAACTTCTTTTAAGCTTCATCATGTCACCGCCACACCATTGTGTGTGTGTGTGTGTGTGTGTGTGTGTGTGTGTGTGTGTGTGTGTGTGTGTGTGTGTGTGTGTGTGTGTGTGTGTGTGTGTGTGTGTGTGTGTGTGTGTCATTAGTTATCTCTATATTATGCATGTTTCAGAAGGTGGAACACAGCCCTTCTATGTCTCAAGGTATCCACCTTCGATATGTGTATACAGTACATATATATATATATATATATATATATATATATATATATATATATATATATATATATATGTGTGAGATATATATGTACGTGTGTGTGTGTGTGTGTGTGAGATATATATGTATATCTGTGTGTGTGTGATATATGTATATGTGTGTGCGTGTGTGTGTGCGTGTGTGTGATATATGTATATATGTGTGTGTGTGTGTGTGTGTGTGTGTGTGTGTGTGTGTGTGTGTGTGTGTATGTGTGTGTGTGTGTGTGTGTGTGTGTGTGTGTGCGCATGTGTGTGATATATGTATATATGTGTGTGTGTGTGTGCATGCAAGTTGCTGTTACCTTACATATCCACACGTGGGTAGGTTTCAGAAGTTGGAACGGAGACCAACCGTGATTTAAAGAATCTACCTCCATGTGTGTGTGTTTGCATGTGTGTGCGTGTGTGTGTGTGTGTGTGTGTGTGTGTGTGTGTGTGTGTGTGTGTGTGTGTGTGTGTGTGTGTGTGTGTGTGTGTTTGCGTGCATGTAACTTGCTGTTGGCTGCTATCTCCACACATGGGTGGGTTTCAGGAGGTGGAACAGAGACCTACCTGGTCTCAAAGTATCCACATGTGTGTGTATGTGTGCTTCATGAAAGCACGGCGATGCTGTGGGGGAAGCAAGCAACATGACCCTCACACACGAATTTGAACACTGTACCTTGATTATTCCATAATGCTCTCTTAGCACATGCACATGGCACACCTGGAAATGCCAGACGTATTGGCATCTCGCCACCACCACCGGGACTTTTTCTCGACGGTCTCTACCCACGAGGAGAAACTACGCCCCGCCATTTCCTCCTGCGGTATGGTAAACAAGCACCTTTTGGTCTTTTCAGCTCATCGGTCTATTGACTGCGTTTAGTCAATGTGGACCCTCCGGTCCGACGGCTTTCAAAACACCATTTGTGCTCACGTTTGTCATCCGCTCACCACAACAAAGCTGAGTGCATGCGGAGTGCAATGGATGCGTGTGTGTGCACTCTCCTCCACCCATTAAATGCACCCGAAAGGAAATCCAGGCAGTAAGGCCCACTCGAGCAAGCAAAGGTGCACTCCACTGAAATGTCTATGGGTTTTGTGGATGTGTCTCAGCCATTATGGCCGCCATTAATGGCTGTGAGATGTATTTGGAGGTTGACAGATGATGTTACGGATCGATATCTTTAACACCATGTTATGATTGGTGGGGGGGGGGCATTGCATTCACTTGCAAATATCTGCGATTTCTAGATCAGAAGATGCCTTTAAGTTCCCTGAAAGAATGCCTAAAGTAGCACTAAGTTGAACCTCGCAAAGAAACAATTCTACAGGCCTTGCAAAGAATGGACACCAAAGGACTATAGCATGGAGGCAAGGCCTACAGCTGCAGCTGGAGGTGAGGCCGACAACTGCAGCCGGAGGTGAGGCCTACAACTGCAGACAGGACAATCTGATCCTTATGATGGAAGCGATGATACGTCATTGATCCCATTAGTCCCAAACCTGTGCTTGTCCCATTCTGTTTGACCCCACATTGGGTATCCTGTAAAAGTTGGAGGTTCCAAAAAAAAGTTTCTCTTCTTTTTCTGGAATTCAGGGCAGTCGGTTGATACAGTGAGATTATTAAAAGTTATTGGTCATAAATGAATGGACAGGTCTACCGGAGTGCCTTCACCATGTGGCCACAAATCTGCCTACACCATGAACATCATGATGTAGATTCTCGAGAAAGGTCTCAACGGCGGTTGGAGGACTTTGTTTTAACTGTCTCATGCCCGAGGAACATTGTGCGTGCACAGGTGTTGAGAATTTAGGTTAAAATGCATTTTGTAAACCTGTCTTGGCAGTCATAATGGCTCAGAAAATGTGAATCCACCTTGGGAGAAAAAGCCAAAGAGCAGACCATGACCTGGCTCGTGGTGTCGGACTCATCAGTCATTACCCCAGCCTGCTGAGCGTGGCAGGGTCGGTTACGACATCCTCCCGAACCCACGCCACACGGCGCTATCCCTCTTACAATGCTAACATGGATGTACACAGGTACAGGTGATATTGTGTGTCACCCAAAAGAAAAAAGGCCAAGAGTAACAGGGGTTGCTTGACCAAGATGCTCGAATGTTCCAAGTCATGAGTTACCCTGAGCAGCATGACGATGAAGGTGGTAAACTCACGGATGACCCCAGGGCCGGATTAAGACCTTTAGAAGCCCTAAGCACTGAAATGATTATGGTACCCCCATATATATGTAATCCAAAATGAAAACAATACTAAACCGTAAAATGAAATTTTATTTTTCGAAATGAAACAAGACTTACAGTAGAGTTTATTTACAGTAAACACTATGGCATCAGTATTACCTTGCAAAAATAAGGGGTAAAAAAAAAATATTCTTGCATATGTGTATTTTTTTTTCATTTATTGTGGGGCCCCCTTTTTGTGGGCCCTGGTTCAGCTGCAACATTTGCACCATGGTCCATTGTAAATCCGGCACTGGGAAAACAAAAATCTGTGGGTCCTCTTCCCTTGAGGCTCGAAGCACGTACTTATTTTACTTAATGGTTAATCCAGGGCAGGATGACCCCAAAGATGTTCAATGAGATTCCTGATGGATCTATAATAACGTGATGATCTCACAGGAAGATCTTTATGTAGGATGCTAAACCGAGTCAGGAAGGAATGCTGAATTTGGGAAGTGCACTGCAACACCGCAAATAACTGTGAAAACTACCATAGGTGTGCTTGGTCAATAGAAAACGAAGGCCTGTCTGGGACGATCTGCTCAATATCCCAAGCAGCAACACAATGCCCCGTCCACATACATCAAAAGAGCAGTTTTTAAAACTTGATTTCCAAGTCTGCAGATCCTCCACCTCCATGACATTTGCTTCTGTTGTTAAGTTAGTTTATTTAAATACAATGGCTTCTGAAATATTTGAAATGGAACTAGGGCAGACGGATTACACAGAAAATGTAATATTACTACCCGCTGAAACATCCGGTGAGAGCAAGGAAGGAGGGGGGGGTCCAGGAATTGTCCACCCCCCCCCCCAACCCCTCTAAACCCTGGTTCTGTCTTTGTTACCCCCTGTTTGATCAGTCAGAAAGTAAAGCCAAATTGTCTCATCTGCATCAGCTATAACTGCTTCCAGTGTGTGTGTCTGTGTCTGTGTCTGTGTCTGTGTCTGTGTCTGTGTGTGTCTGTGTGTGTTAAATAGTCTGACCTTTTTTTGACCTGTTCATAAAATCCAGTTTGAGCCCCATTTGTGTTGATTGCAGCCTTGTTGATGCAATGACACAGATTCTCCAAAACTGTCTGGATTGCGATTCAAAAGAAATAAATCGATTAATAATTATTCAAGGATATAATTGTGGAAAAGAAACACTTGCAATAATAATAATGATTATTATAATAATAAAAATAATAATGAGTTCCCATACAAGGAACTCCAACACAGAAGAAGGCCAGTTGGTCCATCAAATCCTGCACTACGGCTGTTTGTCCGTGATCGATCCTTTTCAAATGTTGAGCACCAAGCAAGGAAGCAGCACGAAGCATCATTAAAGTGTTTGTGTGTGATTCCGCCAAGGTTGGAATCCAAGACCTCTCGGTTTCAGAGCCGACAGTCTAACCACAATTCCACCGAATGTGGTGTCACTTACAACCAAGTTTAAAGGTGTCACGAAATTAAAAAAAAGGCTCAGTAAAACAGGACGGCCTCGTTAAGAAGACCATGTTGAGATGTTTTTATTGTCTTCGGCATCAAGTAATAATAACACCGTCTTTAAACGTGGGAAAAATGACATTGTGAGATAAAAATGTGCTTCACCATGAAAATCAGGCTGAAAAAGAAAATGTAATCATCCCCATGAAGCGTACAAGGATTTGAACCTCCAGGATCTCAACAAAGTGGACCACACGGATTTAAAGTCGGATATATCTTTTACTTCTCTGTTGACCTATCTCACCCCTGAACTGTCTAGCCTGGGTTTGAACCTTGACCCAGCTGTAAACTGTCACCCTGGTGCTTTGCGGGCAGGGCGAGTCATCAATGCGTGTGTCGTTCGTCGGATGGACGTGAAACTGGATGTCCCAGATGCTAGCATTTGGACGTGGACGTCCAATGTGGACGTCCTGTGGACGTCTGTGGACGTCTGTGGAAGATCCCACGATGTCTTTTTGGGAAGAGGAGGCGAGCTGTCTCCATCACCCTGAACAAGTTACTAATTCCCATTACCTTCAGTCGGGTATCCCGCAATGCCTCGGCGTTCTGTGCAGGTTTTGTTCTATACCCATGAGATGTTTCTCGACTTGTGAACGCCCCAAAATTGCCGAAACTAGAGGGGGAGCACTCGGTAGAGTGCAAAACCTCCGCCGCCAATACTCCTGGGTCACTTAAGTGAACCTGATATCCTATTCATTGTAGGTCAAAACGGATCAGACTCTACTGAACCACGATTGAATCAACTAAACTAGATCGAAACGCATGTAGAAATGGCAAAAAAATATAATCGAAATTTTTTTTTTCTCAAACAAAATTTTTTTTTGGGGGGGGGGGGTTAGGGTTAGGGTATAGGTTAGGGTTAGGCACATAACAGCTTGGTTGGAAATCACTTAAAACATATAGAAATGCAAAAAAAATTCAAATATTTTTCAAATAAAATCGAAATTTTTTTGAAAAAAACTTGCAAATTTTTTTTTTCCTCTAAAAATTTTTTTTGGGGTTTGGAAATCACTTAAAACATATAGAAATGCAAAAAAAATTCAAATATTTTTTCAAAATTGCCGCCATAGCGGCCATATTGGACTTTGGACCAAGTCCAAAATCTAAAAGCATGATCCTTGGATCACACCTAATCCCCCCACCAAGTTTCGTCGAAATCCGTCCAGGAGTTTTTCCGTAATACTGTTCACAAACAAATAAACAAACAAACAAACAGACAGGGGTGAAAACAGTAACCTCCGTCCATCTTCGATGGCGGAGGTTAATTATGGTGCCTCCACAATCACCAGTAACGTGACGTCATAGTAATTGATCATAAAATACAAGTGGTGAGATGAGAACACAAAGGTCACGTGACTTTTCTCTGTTCACTCGGCACATGTTTCACGCACATGAGCTGTCACGCACCTTTTGAATCGTCTGCTTCTTTGTTTTCTGACAATATGGGGGAGGCATGCAAGATCAGTCGACTGATCCACAGCACTGTACCGAGATCACGTGACATCTCACGCGACCAATCCTGAGGGATATTCCGAATTTGTATTTCTATTTTTTTGCATGTAATTTTTTGGGAATTTGCATGTAATTGGCTGGCTGCCATGTTCACTGCTAAATCTTGAGCACATGTAGACTTTTACAAGATTACAGCATGGTACAGTACTCATACATTGCTAAACTTGGAGCACTTAGCAGATTTTACAACCTAGCAGGTAATACAACCCTTAAAATCTTACCACTGACCACAGGTAGAATAGTTGACCGAGCTCCAACTTATATGCCTGGTGTTGGCTTAATGGTTATGGTGGTGGGCTTTGGATCCTTGGGTCCTGAGTTCAAATCCCACTCAGCTGTTGAATTAATACCAGGTGGGGTTAACTCGGCCTGTCATCCTTCCGAGGTCGGCAAAATGAGTGTTAGCTTGCTGGTATACTGTGTCGGAGTGGCGACCCGTCCAGGATTGTACCCAATAGCCAAGGAGACTGCTTCGGCAGCACCAACGCTCTGCACAGAGTATGGTCCCGATGGATGGATGTGTTTGTGTACATGTATGTCATATGTTTGTACATGTGTGTGTGTGTTATATGTGTATATGCAACGCTCTGCACAAAGTATGGTCCCAATCTCCTCTCCTCCTCCTGCTCCTCCTCCAACTAATTGCTTCTAATGGGTTTGCTGCCATGTATATTGTACTGCTAAAGCCAGAGTACGTGTTTTCACGCTAGCAGTATGAGTGTACACTGTTAAAGCCTGATCATTAAAGACAAAAGCCTGTTGTTGGCTTAACGGTTAAGGTTGCTGACTTAAGATCTTAGGGTCTGGAGTTCAAGCCGCTTTTTCGTTGAATTAACACCAGATGGGTTACAGTTACTCAGCCTGTCATCCTTCTGAGGTTGGGAAAATGAGTACCAGCTTACTGGTAACAGGGGCATTGAATCAGCGGCACAGCAATGCCCCCAACGAAAATGATACAGCCAAGCAGCCATCGGCTACATACAAATAAAAAAACAAGATGGCACTCAGAGCACAATCATTTACTTGTGAAATCCATAAAACAAATTTGACTTTAAAAATAATTGGTGGTCGAATTCAATGGGAAAATTCGCAAATTTTCTTCACCTTTCAAGTCAATCGGATGAAAATTGAGGATTTTAGAAACTCCACCTCAGTTGTTGACCTTTGGCGTATGTTGACCTCAAAAATAATTGGTGGTTGAATTAAATGAACAAATATGGAACTCCTCTTCAAATTTAAAGTCAATCAGATGAAAAGTGAGGATTTTAGAAGTTTGATAAAGTCGTTGACCTTTTGACCTCAAAAACAATAGGCTTCTCCACCATGTGATGAAGTTTTGTGACCTGTAGGGAACTTTTAAAACTGTGACCTGTAGGCGATTGACATACAAATGGAAAAAAAAAAATCACTCAGTGTGACACTTGGAGAAACGGAATGGCACTCCGTAGAGAGCATACCTCCGCCAGACTGAATAGTTTACATTTTGTATGCCACTGATAGGTCGGATCTGAATCCAGACCTGAACCAAAATCGAATCAGCTTGTTCTTGTTACCTAACCAACTCATCAACTTAGTTTTGTCAGAACTCGTGCAGAATTTTTTGAAATGTCATGCGATACATAGTTTTTGGTCCCATCTCTCAGTGGCGAAGAATCACTTGGAAAATTCTCGAATCCGGATTTGAATCTTCACCAAAATTAGAGCGTTGCTGTCCTTTGCAAGTCACCTACATACACAAAAAAATTCAGAACGATTGCTTGAAAACTGTGGCCAAAAATTTTGTGAGAAACAGACGCTCCAGACCAACATACTTGGTAAAGATTAATAAAATTGCCAAGTAATAATGCACAAGACCAAGCAATATACTTGAAAAATGTTCAATTTCTGGAAGTAATGAAAGAGGTAAAGACAAGTTGTAACACTGAAATAGTTGCAGTGCACTGCTAAAGGAAGTATTGATTCATTGTAATCATGATACAACGCTCTTTGATATTGAGATGTAGCCATAAGGTAAGATAATCATGCTATAACGCTCTTTGATATGTACATAGCCATAAGGTATGATAATCATACTATAACCCTCCTTAATACGTCGATATCGCCAGAAGGAAAGACAACCATGCTTTCACGCTCTTTGATATCGAGATGTAGCCATATGGAAAGATAATCATATTATAATGCTCTTTGATATTGAGATGTAGCCATATGGAAAGATAATCATGTTATAACGCTCTTTGATATCGAGATGCAGCCATATGGAAAGATAATCATGCTATAACGCTCTTTGATATCGAGATGTCGCCATATGTAAAGATAATCATGCTTTATCGCTCTTTGATATCGAGATGTCGCCATATGGAAAGATAATCATGCTATAACGCTCTTTGATATCGAGATGTCGCCATATGTAAAGATAATCATGCTTTATCGCTCTTTGATATCGAGATGTCGCCATATGGAAAGATAATCATGCTATAACGCTCTTTGATGTCGAGATGTCGCCATATGGAAAGATAATCATGCTATAACGCTCTTTGATATCGAGATGTCGCCATATGTAAAGATAATCATGCTTTATCGCTCTTTGATATCGAGATGTCGCCATATGGAAAGATAATCATGCTATAACGCTCTTTGATGTCGAGATGTCGCCATATGGAAAGATAATCATGCTATAACGCTCTTTGATATCGAGATGTCGCCATATGGAAAGATAATCATGCTATAACGCTCTTTGATATCGAGATGTCGCCATATGGAAAGATAATCATGCTATAACGCTCTTTGATATCGAGATGTAGCCATATGGAAAGATAATCATGCTATAATGCTCTTTGATATCGAGATGTAGCCATATGGAAAGATAATCATGCTATAACGCTCTTTGATATCGAGATGTAGCCATATGGAAAGATAATCATGCTATAACGCTCTTTGATATGTACATAGCCATAAGGTATGATAATCATGCTATAACCCTCCTTAATACGTCGATATATCCATAAGGAAAGACAATCATGCTATAATGCTCTTTGATATGTAGATAGCCATAAGGTAAGATAGTCATGCTATAATGCTCTTTGATATCTAAATATAGCAATAAGGATAGGTAATCATGCTATAACGCTCTTTGATATCTAGATATAGCAATAAGGATAGGTAATCATGTTATAATGCTCTTTGATATCTAGATATAGCAATAAGGATAGGTAATTATGCTATAACGCTCTTTGATATCTAGATATAGCAATAAGGATAGGTAATCATGCTATAACGCTCTTTGATATCTAGATATAGCAATAAGGATAGGTAATCATGTTATAATGCTCTTTGATATCTAGATATAGCAATAAGGATAGGTAATCATGCTATAACGCTCTTTGATATCTAGATATAGCAATAAGGATAGGTAATCATGCTATAACGCTCTTTGATATCTAGATATAGCCATAAGGGAAGAGCTATCTTTCTTCCAGAGTCTACATTGTTGTACTTTTCTCTCTGCAGAGTGCATCCAAATTATGATCTCTTCAAAGTATACCTCTTGACATCTTCATGTAGTACTTGGCAATGTTGGTGGAGGCGTTTCAACAGTCTGGGCTAGTTCAGAACTTAGACAAGTACGATGCTTTCTTTGATATGTCCTATGGATATACAGATTTATTTTTCTGTTCACACTTTAATTTAGTGAAAAGATGTCGGGGTGGACCTTGGATATTTTCATGCTACTATCCGGAACCTCTGCGTACTTTCACATTACAATCCCATCTTTTCAATTTGAAAATGTTGTTTTTATATTGTTTCCATACATTTTTCTTGTTCCGTGAAGGCGATGGATGTGATAATGTGAATGTACCTTCCATCATTTATTCCCTTATCTTTGAATGCTTCTCAAATAATTTGTATTTCCAGGCAGAGTTGTCGACATTAATAACATAAATGGTAGTCGTATATATTGTAGGCAACAATAATAAGAATAGAGTACATAAAGTAGTTTCCCAAGATATTTATAATGTTGGGCTCTGTGTGAACCCACAAGAACAATGAAATAAATTTGCTGCTGGGGACGGCCAACTATTGCAGACCCATCCTTCGGAACCACAACCAATATACTGATGTTACGTAGACTGGACAGGATTCAGTAAACTGGGTTTATTGTCCCCTCACAGGGACAGAGCATGTAATCGTTTAAAGAGAAGGAGGGGAATAATGCAGAATAAAAAGTCAAGGTTTAGGATAAGGGGAAGAGAAACTTCATCAAAGGGGCTCAGTCCTGTCCCTCAAGCTGCTCTCATACTTGCAGTCCACAGAACTTAGTCTCGATGTTGCAGCCCCACTGAAGACGGCAATCATGCAATGTCACTCTGTAAATGGGGAGCGAAATGCATGCTGAAAAGCACTGTTGGCTCTCCGTCGTGACAAGGCCTTGACCAGCACTGTCACCATTTGTCGCTAGGCCATAGGCGTCTCTCCCACACGTGCATGATGTTCTCTCTCTCACCATCAGTATCAAGGACAAGGCGTTACAAACCAGCCCCTGATTACACAAAACTCTACTCTGCTGGAAGTAGTCAGCAGATTCAGTTATCTTGGGTCTATATTGACCAACAACCTGCCTCTCGATGATGAACTGAACGTACGCACTGGGAAGGCAGCCACTCCCTTTGGTTGTCCAACAAAGAGGGCATGGAAGAACAGAAAGCTGACCCTCAGAACCAAGATGCTGATCTACAAGGCATGCATCATTAGCACCCTACTATATGGCTCTGAAACATGGAAGACTTATAGCTGCCAAGAACAGAGACTTAGCAGTTTCCATCTTCGCTGTCCAAGACGCATCCTTGGTATCACATGGTAGGACAGATGCACAAATGCAGAAGTCCTCTCCGAGGAAGATTTGCCAAGTGTCCTTGGACTCATTAAGCAAAGACAACTTTGATGGCTTGGGCATGTGCACAGGATGGAAGATGGAAGTATCGCAAATGACACCCTATATGGAGAGATAGCCAGGGCCAAAATATCAAAAAGGCACCCGAAGCTGAGGTATAAGGATATTTGTAAGCGGGATATTAAAGCCCTACACATCAATTTTGACACGTGGGAAACTGAATTATGGGCTCGGATAAGCCATCACGATGACCAGTAGCTGGAGCAGCTGCATGACAGATGCTATTGCCACAAACAACATCATCCCATAACTGCAGGTGACAACAACCATACCAATTACTTCAGTTATGGCACCTGTGGTAGACTCTGTCACTCCCAAATTGGCCTGAAGTTAGTCACCAATGGATGTGTAATTCATGACTGACCTCACCAAAAAGTGCTGCATGTCCATGATCACATAGGCAGGATCTGTATGTTCACCATCTTACGCAGTTGAACGGATGCCATGGATAGGCCCTTGAAACTGCTCACTCTTGAACACTCACCAGCACCCTCTGTGCAGTCATCATGAGTCCCTCACAGTGGAGAGTCAATGGTCCTCTTCACATGTTGCTTGTCTGCTCTTGTGATCAGCATTCCATTCCCTGAAAAGACAACTCACACTCGCCTTTTTATAGGTTCCTGGGATCACCTCTCACCTTTCACCTTTCCCCTTGGGATTTCTGTCAAGACTCCCCCGAGTGTATTCCCGGTGGTAGTGCACCTATGCTTACACCGCCCATATTTACCTGAGTTACAGCGCTGTCTCTACGTGCACCATCACTGCTGTCAGGCTTATAAATTTACCTTCGTAGGCTTTTTGCAGTTTTCTGTTTGTTCTACCACATATGGATCAATTTTGGGCAAACCATACATATAAATGCCTGGTGTTGGCTTAATGGCTAGAGATGGTGGGCTTGGGATCCTAGGATCCTGAATTCAAATCCCAATTGGCTGTTCAATTAATACGAGGCGGGGTTGACTCTGCCTGTCATCCTTTTTAGCTCGGCAAAATGAGTACCCGCTTGCTGGTATCCAGTGTCGGAGTGGTGACCTGTTCAGGATTGTGCCCTTTAGCCAAAGAGACTGCTTCGGCAGCACCAACGCTCTGCACAGAGTGTGATCCCAATGGATGTATGCATACCCATGGAGTCTACCTACTCTGTGATGTATTGAGCAGTTTGTGGCATGAAGCCAAATTCAAATTAACATTTACCAAATGTTTTCATATGTCCTCAAATATGCATGGTGGGCCCAACTTGCAAAACTCTCATTTGTAATATCAACATTTTTCTTTCAAAGGCAAGGGGTAGATTGCTCCAGCTCAGCTAGATAAGATACAGTAGGCAATGGAAGGAATCTATCTTATTCACTTCTTTCGACATAAACCACAGTATAACGGCACTCGGTCTAGTGCATACCTCCACCAGGCTGAACAGTTTACGTTTTGCATCCCACTGATAGGCCGGATCTACATCTGGACCGGAACCAAAATGTAATCGGCTTGTTCTTGCCAGCTACCGAACTCATCCACCAAGTTTTGTCCGAATCTGTCCACTACTTTTTGAGATACCGTATCCTGTTCACAGACAGACAAAAAAAAAACTGACAGACAGACAAATAGACAGGGATGAAAACATAACTTCCATCCACCTTTGGTGGTGGAGGTAATAAAAAGGTGGTATCTGCCTGTCATGATTGATACCCCCTCTCTCCACTTCATGGATCCTCATCAAACCTTGGTTGACATAACTAACAATGTCTGATACAATTCTACTTCTGGCATCGAGATTCACTTACAACTCCAATTATTCCGTTTGGCCCAGTCAAAAGTAGACCTTTGTCAAAGCATTAGCCTTACAGGATATCACACCGTGTTACGGCCTAACACGCTCTCAGATTCTGTTTACCAAAACTTCATTAGTGACGTGTTCGTGAAACAAGGGATTTTACAAAACACTGGTTTCTTTAGCTGGCAGACAGGCCACAGGTTTGGAATGTTCTAAAGTGTGTTAATCACTATATGTCTTCATTGGATTACCAATCCTGGTCTATTGCCAGGCTCCTGTGACCTCAACCACACAGTTACTATCAAAGTCGGATTGAATACCCTTTCTTTTGAAGTATTGTGCTCGAAGCATGAGCATTTCTTGCTGTAATATTTGTTTGTCAATCTCCTTACAATGCAGATGGTTAAGTAATTTTATTGAAAGGTGAAAACCTCTTTTAAAAAAGACAGCATGGGAATGAAGGAAGGGACTTCTCCAGCAAATGAAATGCAGAGTGGAGAACAACACTGATTTACTGCTCCTGTATCCATGGACAGCCAGCTTCCTGCCAATGGTGACTCTACAGCCCTGTCAGGCAGAGGAATGGGAGCAGCCATCAGCTTTGGAAGTTCCTGACGAGCCTTTCTGGTTCAGACAGCTAGGGCTTTGTGTCTCAGCTAGAAGAGTATAGCCCAGGCCCTCAAAGCCTTTCCCACGTGAATAATAAGGGAAAGTGAAATGGGAAGCAGGCCTTTATGTGGGCTTCTTGCTTCAGTTCCTTTTGTCCTTCCTGGCCTGTGATCATGGGCGTGTAATCAGGGGCTGTAAAGGAATTCAGGATGGTGGCTTGTGGGGGCCCCGTTGGTAACCCTAAATGGGAGACATGGGAAAACAGGGTGAGAGAAAAGGAACAGAATCCTAATGTATGGTAATGTCTCCATCTGCTGCTTAACCACAAAGTGTCCTGAGAGCTGGATCCACAAGGAGCTGCCACCCTCTGCATAGTAAATTATGTAAACTGCGCAGGTATCCTGCCAAAGTCAAGCATGATCTTGGAAATTTCACGTCCTTCAACATGGTTGAATAACCTCGGAAGATCTTTCCGGACACGGGCCAGTTTTAGGGAGCATTTGGTTGCACTTTATCAATTGCAGCTCAACCTGAAGCTCAGCTGACCAGGTTTTCGAACAGATAAATTATATCTGCCTCAAGCTTGTTCCGGCATTTAAATAAGTTCATAGGATTTCTGGGGTTCATTCTCGTTCAGCCCTCTCACTTCCTCTCTTAAATCAACAGCACCCTATTGTGTTTGGCTAAAGAGGCCAGGCAATGAGGCCTAGGATTAGAATGACCCACAGGCTGATTCACAGCGTCTGTCCATCCATGGGAATGCGATCAGACTATGAAGGCTAGAGGCAGCAGGGGGTGTTCTGGGATTCCCACACATTGGGAATCCCAGAACAAAAAAAAAAACAACACCCAGCACCAACGAGCTGCCATGAGCATGTCGTGCATTGTCAGGCACTCTGTGTGGCCTCCAGGGACCGAGGACTGAGCAAGACCCTCAGGAGTTGATTTTCTTTACAGAAGTGCCTGTCCATAGCTCCTCCTAGTGAATGTTCGAGTGTACCTCGGCCTCGGGAGGCACCATTTATCTTCCTTGTTCTGTAATTGCCACCGCAATGTTTGCTTCACTCAATTTGCGTCGTTAACTACACAGGCCTCCGTCATGCTCTTTGAAGCCGAACAAGGAAAGTGAGATTGCATTGCATTTTCTGATTGGCTACATGATGACTTGTACCCCTATTGTGCAGTCTATTATAGAATATCCCTCCAATGTGTATTTATTTTAACTATATATATATATATATATATATATATATATATATATATATATATATATATATATATATATATATATATATATATACATACTGTATATATTTATGCTGGTATAAAAGCCCGTCAAAAATGATGGGTTGGAGTTATTATATTAAACTGGAAGAGATAATGTTTCGTAGCAAGAAGCATTATTTAAATACACCACATGTACAAATGTGATATTTTCTTTTTCTTCTGGGAAGTTTCATTTCCACGGTACAGCCTCATGAGCATGCCAAAGCCTGAAGCCTCGGCCTAGCGTCAGGAATAGTTATATCTTATTTATTTATTTATTTATTTATTTATCGAGTTATTAGACATCCTACAGATGTAATTGAACACTCATTTTACTGTGCGTGCGTTGCACATCTTTTGCAGTGAATTTCACCTCCCTATGCCTTTTATTCATTGTTATTTTAAAAAATGCTTGTTTGTACACAGCCATTGAGGTTCGGTTTGCAAGTCACCATCTACAATTCCAATAGAAGAGGCTTAATTACTCTTTCATGGAAAATGTTTTTCGAGATTATAATCCTGAAAAAATAGACTGTAGTGAACACACAGTCGTGTTAAAAGATTGGCCTTTAAAACCCTACTCGAATCGTCCTTATGAAGGAGGACAGACAAATACACAAATACATACCGTTTTGTCTAAGTCGATATATAAAGTTGAATTTCATGTCTCTCTGTCTGACTGTCTGTCCATCGATAGAATCAGCCCCACTGGTAGTAACCCCATCACATTGCATACCGTTGGAATCCTCTTGGCAAATGGAGATGCAATAAAACATTTTCAAACCTGTAGGGTTCGGGGTTCAGGGTTGAGGGAAGACCCCAATTCTCTCTATCTAAATATGTATCGTATTGCACCACCCGATGGTAGGCAGTATTACAAATCATCTTCTTATCCTTATCTCCAAGCTCACAATTCTGGCACCCAACAACCAGGCTCGAAATGTTGTCGATCCAGAAGCACTGCAGTTGTCATTATTGTGTAGTATTGCCTTGTTGTGTCATTTTTTTCCTGTTTTTTATATTAAATATTGGATATATTGTATTAATCGTTACATTGTTATTATTATTATTATTATTATTATTATTATTATCATTATTATTATTACCTTCGCATTCTGCGAAAGGTTATGTTTTGGTCTGCGTGTATTTATTTATTTATTTATTTATTTATTTATTTGTAATCTTGTGATTCGTATAACTCAAAAAGTATTAAACCGAATTGCATGAAATTTGGTGGGATGATTGGTTATTAGCCAGGAAGCATTCGATTAGATTTTGGGATCGTTCGGGTCAAAGGTCAAGGTCAAGGTCACGAAAAGGTCAAAATCGTCTTTTTACGATAACACGGTCAATTTTCATTCAATTTGCATGCAACTAACGCCAAAATGTTCAGAATTCAACGCCACATCTTGTGATATGCAATATGACACAATGACGCCCATACTCTTGTTACCGGTTCAGGGTCAGAGGTCAGGGGGTCACGACCTTGAAAAATATGCGGTTTTTGTCATAATGTGGTCAATTCTTGTCCGCTTTACATGAACCCAGCACCAAAATGTTCAGAATTTAATGCCCAATCTTGTGACACAATGACGTCATAACACATGTCACCGGTTGGGGTAAAATGTCGGGGGGGGGGGTCACGCCCTTGAAAAATATGCGGTTTTCGGAATAACTCAGTCAATTCTTATTCGATTTGCAAGAAACCAGCATCAAACGAGATTACCTTCTCTTGTTGAAACGTTGTAGTCACCGAGCTTGCGAGTGAAGACTCGCCAAAACGATGTGAGTTGATTGTTGTTTAGTCCGTAGCCCCCGAAAGTCGGGGGGGGTCATGACATTATAGATATGTGGTTTGTGTCATAAGACCATTCATATGAAACCAGTTCCCCACACTTATACCAAGAACAAAAAAAGTAGCGGCAGCGAAGGTATGCGCTCTATGAGTGCCCGTTCTAGTTCTTATAGTATTGCCTGCTAAATTATATGTGATTAATAAATTGGAATTATACATAGTACCTGGCTCTTTTTTTCGAAACTAAATTTGTTCTGCACAAGCCACAAGGTGTGGGTCCCTCTGCTCGTATTATTATAAGATCACTGAAACAGCACAACAATTACTGTACATGTGATAATAAATTAATGCTTTGTATTCCCAATCAGTCAGTCATACTTGAGAAGGGTGCAGAGGTGTGTGTACTTACCTTTGAGCTGTCTAGTCTCGGTTGGATTGTGGACCCGACGATAAACTTGGTGTTTCTCAACCAAAGTGTGCCGTCCCCTTGATTGCACCGTAAGCTGGAGTCAAATCCGCTAGCAAGAGTTCGTGGACTTCTAAGATCCCTTGCAGTGTCTTTGACAAAGAGTAGGCAAGTTATCGCCCATCTCTTGGATAAATTACAAATTCCTGCCCAAATCACTTTCAGTCGAATGTCAGGCCTGGTCAAGAAAAACCTGGGCTGACTCTCATAAGAAGGTGGGAATAATTAAGGATGTTGAAGAAGGAGTAGTAGTCATAATCGAAATTCACACCAGCAGTGAAAGTGTGATGGTGAGATGTTGTGACCTTCTATTTCCACATATGGATGCTCGTGTGGCATCCATATGTCATTTACTTAATCCATGCTTACAACAGAGTGGGTTATCCTTGCTCTAGATGGCTATATGGTTAGCTCGAGATGGCTATATGGCTAGCTCTAGATGGCTATATGGCTAGCTCAAGTTGGCGATGTGGATAGCTCTAGTTGGCGATGTCGATAGCTCTAGTTGGCGATGTGGATAGCTCTAGTTGTCCATGTGACTCGCTCGAGATGGATATATGGCTAGCTCAAGTTGGCGATGTGGCTAGCTCTAGTTGGCTATATGGCTAGCTCAAGTTGGCGATGTGGCTAGCTCTAGTTGGATATATGGCTCGCTCAAGTTGGTGATGTGGCTAGCTCAAGTTGGCGATATGGCTAGCTCTAGTTGGATGTATGGTTAGCTCTCGTTGTCCATGTGGCTAGCTCGAGATGGCGATGTGGCTAGCTCTAGTTGGCTATATGGCTAGCTCTCGTTGTCCATGTGGCTAGCTCAAGATGGCCATATGGCTAGCTCAAGTTGGATGTATGGCTATCTCTCGTTGTCCATGTGGCGAGCTCAAGATGGCTATATGGCTAGCTCAAGTTGGATGTATGGCTAGCTCTCGTTGTCCATGTGGCTAACTCGAGATGGCGATGTGGCTAGCTCTAGTTGGCTATATGGCTAGCTCTCGTTGTCCATGTGGCTAGCTCAAGATGGCCATATGGCTAGCTCAAGTTGGATGTATGGCTAGCTCTCGTTGTCCATGTGGCGAGCTCAAGATGGCTATATGGCTAGCTCAAGTTGGATGTATGGCTAGCTCTCGTTGTCCATGTGGCTAGCTCAAGATGGCTATATGGCTAGCTCAAGTTGGCGATGTGGTTAGCTCCAGTTGGCTTTGTGGCTAGCTCAAGTTGGATGTATGGCTAGCTCTCGTTGGCTATATGGCTAGCTCTCGTTGTCCATGTGGCTAGCTCTAGATGGATATATGGCTAGCTCTAGCATAGACCGGACAAAAAGCACTTCAGAAATGAGGTCATCAGAAACATTCATTCCAGAACAGGGAGAGGAGTAAGGAAGTGATTCGGGGTGGTGGGGAGAGGGGAGGCAATGGAATTGTGGGGTAGTGAAGGGGGGGCAGGGAGTGGGCTGGCGGTACAAGCCTGTTCCCGACCTGAATTCAAAACATTGCTGACTGTGTGGAAAGAAAGGTGAAATGTTTATGCAGGTTTTCATAAACACTGGAATATTTCCAACAGAATTATATAAATATAAACGAAGCATCATTTCGTTCAACATCTCACCCTTAATTACCGTTTAATTATCTTAACCTTCTGTTGTTTTCTTACTCTGAACTTACTCGATCAACTTTTCATTTTTCCACAAGAAGCGAAACCAACAAGGTAGTTCAGAAACAAGAAAAGGTTGTTCGGAATATTATTTGTGTGCGGAATCCATATGTCCATCTCTATATCATGGAGGGAAAGTATGTATGTGTGTTTATGTATGTGTGTGTGTATGTGTGTGTGTGTGTGTATGTGTGTATGTGTGTGTGTATGTGTGTGTGTATGTATGTGTGTGTGTGTGTGTGTGTGTGTGTGTGTGTGTGTGTGTGTATGTGCATGTGTGTTTCTGTGTGTATGTGTGTATGTATGTGTGTATGTGTGTGTGTATGCATGTGTGTGTATGTGCATGTATGTATGTGTGTATACATGTATGTGTGCATGTGTATGTATATGTATGTGTGTATGTGTATGTATGTATATGTATGTGTATGCAATGTGTGCATGTATATGTATGTGTATGTATGTATATGTATATGTGTGTATGTGTGTATATGTATGTATGTGTTTATGTGTATGCATGTGTTTATGTGTATATGTATGTGTGTACGTGTATATGTATGTGTGTACGTGTATATGTATGTGTATGTATGTATATGTATATGTGTGTATGTGTGTATATGTATGTATGTGTTTATGTGTATGCATGTGTTTATGTGTATATGTATGTGTGTACGTGTATATGTATGTGTGTATGTATATGTATGTGTATGCATGTGTGTATGTATGTGTATGTATGTATATGTATGTGTGTATGTGTATGTATTTATGTGTATGCATGTGTGTCTGTGTCTGTATGTGTATGCATGTGTTTAGGTGTGTATGTGTATGCATGTGTGTATGTATGTGTGTATGTATATGTATGTATGTGTGTATGTATGTGTGTATGTATATGTATGTGTGTGTATGTATATGTATGTGTGTATGTATATGTATGTATGTGTGTATGCATGTGTGTATGTATATGTATGTGTATGCATGTGTGTATGTATATGTATGCATGTGTGTATGTATGTGTGTATGTGTATGTATGTGTGTATGTATATGTATGTGTTTATGTGTATGCATGTGTCTATGTATGTGTTTGTATGTGTATGTATGTATATGCATGTGTGTATGTATGTGTATGTATATGTGTGTATGTATGTGTATGTG
>NC_140975.1:32014363-32181863 GCF_056783735.1 Eptatretus burgeri | reverse complement strand
AGTTCTCTCTTTTCTTGTGTCCAGTCCATTTGAACGTCTATTTCTCCACTATTCGTGAACAGAATTCGATGAAAATTGACAGGCACATACTAGACACATATGCGCAGGCAATAACTCATCCCAAAGTGTGATTGCGGCCCTTCGGGCCGAGGAACGGCCCATTTCGGCCCGTTTTCTTAAAATTGTTATTTCTCAGTTATTAGTGATCGGAATTGAACGAAACTTGACAGATATATTCTAGAGACCATTCCACAGGTATTAAGTGAGCCCAAAGTGCGATAAAAATTGGCGATTTTCAGAAAATGGCAGATTTTAGGATCCCGCATTTGGGATTGGTTACCTGTATTGCACAATTCGGTCCTCACATTAAGATATTTTTATTACCTCCGATTTGTACACTTCATCGTTTATTTGCGCTCTCTGTTCGCATTAACTCCCATATTCAGCAACCCCAAAGATCCTTCCTCACCAGCCCATATGTTTTTTTTGGACCAGCCAAGATGGGCCAATAAGATCGCAAGTCCAAATCCCACTAATACGCCACATCCCAAGTTTATCGCACAACATATTTCAAAGTTTTCGTCAATGAGTCAGGGTGAACCCAGTTGAAAAATGTAACCTTTTTATTTCGGTATTGCGTTGTGTACAACGTCTTGTACTAGGTACATAACTTATTACCTCCACCTACAAAGGTGGAAGGAGCTTATGTTTTAACCCCTCTCTATCTGTTTGTTAGTTTGTCCGTTTGTCTGAAGGATATCTCAAAAAGTTGTGGATGGATTCAAATGAAATTTGGTGGGCAGGTTTGGTCTGGGTCAAGGATGAACTGATTAGATTTCTGTAAAGATCCGGATCTGGCTACTATAATTTTTAAAGTGATTCTTCACCGTTGAGAGATGGGGCCAAAAACACTATATAGCATGACATCTCACGAAGATGTGGGCGGATTGGGATGAAACTTGGTGGACACATTGGGTGTGTGACAAGGAAGAATTGATTCAGTTTTGGTGAAGATCCGGATCTAATAATTTTAAATGATTCTTCACCATTGAGAGATGTGGCTAAACCAATATATATATATATATATATATATATATATATATATATATATATATATATATATATATATATATATATATATATATATATATAGTACGATATCTCAAAAAGTTGCGGACAGATTCGGTTGAAACTTGGTGGACAGGTTGGGTGTGTGACAAGGACAAATTGATTCGATTTTGGTGAAGATCCAAATTCGGATCTGGATACGAGATTTATTTGATTTTTAAAGTGATTCTTCACCATTGAGAGATAGGGCTAAAAATGACAAGTAGCATGATATTTCAAAAATGTATTGGGCCCGATATGTTCTCGTGGATCAGGTATTGTGTGGCGGTGGTATGCGCTCTACCGAGCGCCCTTCTAGTTTTAACTGAGACACGTACGTTAAGTGAGCCTTGAAAAGAAGATTGTAAAAAAAAAAAGAATGAAATAAATAATTGCCTTCCGCCTGAATTTTGGTCAGTTTGCTTACAAATGTGTGGGCAGATTTTTAGTCCCAGTCCGTCACTGATCACCATAGACCAACCGCACACAGCACAAGGTTACACCTGCGTGAGGAGTCATTATTGCTGGAGTCAGACTTGAGTTTTAGATGATCCACTTATTTTAGGCGCCAATTTTGTATAAACACAAACAACCTCCTCTAAATATAAACAAATTCCACAATGCAGGACTGTATGGAAAAATAGTACGTAATAAGTCAATGAAAATCTTCTACCCGTGGGGCATTGTATCACATATCTCATGCACCTCTGAACGATCCTTTACAGAACCCCTCGTTAGATAAGACGTGTACACACAGGGATCCGAGTGTGTAAACTCTCAAGCTAAAATGCAGGATCCCATCTGCATGAGGTCACTGTGTCCACAATAACAGCTGCCCATTAATGGTGACTAACCCTTAAGAGGATGTATTATCTGTGTGACTGTCTATCTGCCTGGGTTCCGCCTCTACGTGCACGTCTAGTAATGTTCCCACCACTGCCAAACTACAGGCCGAGGTCGACACTGGACTATCACACCACTTAGCTCGCCCCCCCCCCACCCCAGCCCTGTGTGGGAAAGTCAGGAGCTTATCTGGTACTTGGTGTCAGGGTTAATCTTCCTCAATGAATCCCGTGCACTAAGCTTCTGTGTGTGGTTAGCTGTGCAGTGGTTAGCTGTGCAGTGGTTAGCTGTGTGTGGTTAGCTGTGCAGTGGTTAGCTGTGTGTGGTTAGCTGTGCATTGGTTAGCTGTGCAGTAGTTAGCTGTGCAGTGGTTAGCTGTGCAGTGGTTAGCTGTGTGTGGTTAGCTGTGCAGTAGTTAGCTGTGCAGTGGTTAGCTGTGCAGTGGTTAGCTGTGCAGTGGTTAGCTGTGTGTGGTTAGCTGTGCAGTGGTTAGCTGTGCAGTGGTTAGCTGTGTGTGGTTAGCTGTGCAGTGGTTAGCTGTGCAGTGGTTAGCTGTGTGTGGTTAGCTGTGCAGTGGTTAGCTGTGCAGTGGTTAGCTGTGCAGTGGTTAGCTGTGTGTGGTTAGCTGTGCAGTGGTTAGCTGTGCAGTGGTTAGCTGTGTGTGGTTAGCTGTGCAGTGGTTAGCTGTGCAGTGGTTAGCTGTGTGTGGTTAGCTGTGCAGTGTCCGCTGTTACAGTTCACAGTGAAGATTCCATAAAAATATGATCAATGGCCTTGGATGAATGGACAGCACGATGACCCTCAGTCGTGGCTCCAACTCGGCAGCACTCCACCGCAAGGAACACCTGACTGGGTCGGCCTTTCATCGTGTTCGTTTGAATGTGAAATCTGTTTTAGGGTCTCATAAAAACATCGGTGGTGGTTTCCTGTTAAGTACTTGCTGTTATTTTGTATGCAGCTGGTGGATGCTGGCTGCATCATTGCCGGGAGCGTGGCTGTGCTGCTGATGCAGTGCCCCCTCTTTACAGCAAGCTTGTACTCATTTTGCTGGTCTCAGAAGGATGACAGGCTGAATCAACCCAGCTGGTGTTGGTTAACAGCACGATGGGGGCTCGAACTCAAGACCCCAAGATCTCAAGCCAGCCACCTCAACAGTCAAGCCAACACCAGACTTCGTTTAACCACTGAGTGTAGTGTCGTGTAGTGCAGTGTAGTGCAGTGCAGTGTAGTGCAGTGTAGTGCAGTGCAGTGTAGTGCAGTGCAGTGTAGTGTAGTGTAGTGCAGTGTAGTGCAGTGTAGTGCAGTGCAGTGTAGTGCAGTGCAGTGTAGTGCAGTGCAGTGTAGTGCAGTGCAGTGTAGTGCAGTGTAGTGTAGTGTAGTGCAGTGTAGTGCAGTGCAGTGTAGTGCAGTGCAGTGTAGTGTAGTGTAGTGTAGTGCAGTGTAGTGCAGTGTAGTGTAGTGCAGTGCAGTGCAGTGTAGTGAAGTGTAGTGTAGTGACCTCACAAGTTGTCTCGTGGACGGTGAACCCACGTATTTCGATCCATTTCAGAATCGAATACGATGTCCCGTACAATCATGGAGGGTCAGGCTGCATGACATGTGTGTGTGTGTGTGTGTGTGTGTGTGTGTGTATGTGTGCGTGTGTGCGTGTGTGTTTAGTGTGTGTGTGTGTGTGTATGTGTGCGTGTGTGTTTAGTGTGTGTGTGTGCGCGTGTGTGCGTGCGCGTGTGTGCGTGTTTGTATGTGTGCGTGTTTGTGTGTGTATGTGTTTAGTGTGTGTGTGCGTGTTTGGTGTGTGTGTGTGTGCGTGCATGGGTGTTTGGTGTGTGTGTGCGTGGGTGTGTGTTTGTGTGTATGTGTGCGTGGGTGTGTGTGCGTGTGTGTGTGTTTGTGTGTGTGTTTAGTGTGTGTGTGTGTTTGGTGTGTGTGTGTGTGTGTGTGTGTGTGTGTGTGTGTGTGTGTGCGCGTGGGTGTGTGTTTGTGTGTATGTGTGCGTGTGGAGTGTGTGTGCGTGTGTGTGTGTTTCCCCCCCCCCCCAGGGAATGTATGTATCCATTTGTTTTTGTTGTCCTAAATAATTTTCGTGCGGGGGTTGTTGCTATCTGCAGCCTTTGTTCGATCGCTTGCAGAAGCAAGATCATCGATGACAGACTTCGGGTGGAGAATCAGGAGGCAGGAAGACGGCAGATGGACTGACTGGCACACATTGGTGGACTCTTTGCAAAACTCCACCTTAGGATCATGACTGCCCACAAGTAAGTCCTTGCAGATGGAACACGAGTTTAAAGACCTCTCTCAAGATTATGTTTATAAATCAATTGTCCCATAATGTCTTTGTAATTGATGTGAAAACACATTGACAGCTCCTAACGAACGTTGTTGTCCGACATGCAATACAGGTGAAAGCTCCTCCGTGAAACCCTGAGACCCTGCAAAGCAAAAATCCAAAATTTTAAATCCTCCAATAATCTTGATTCCCCTCTAATCGTTTAAAATGCAATCTTTGGATATTTACACGTTACTAAATAAACCCAACTCACAGCATTCTACATACAAGAGGGGTGTTTAGAAACCCCCATTCAGGTGCAAATTTTTATATCATTTTTCAAAAAACAAGTCCCACTGTAGAATGGAATCCAACTAAAAACTGCCGGCCTGGTGGGGTAAAACAAGTCCCACGATGGAATCGAATCAGACTTAAAACTGCCGCACTGGTAATGCTAAACAAGCCCCAAAGTGGAATCGACTCCGACTTAAAACTGTCGTCCTGGTGGGGTAAAACAAGTCCCACTGTAGAATGGAATCAAACTAAAAACTGCCGGCCTGGTAAGGCAAAACAAGTCCCACGATGGAATCGACTCCGACTTAAAACTGCCGGCCTGGTAAGGCTAAACAAGTCCCAAAGTGAAATCGACTCCGACTTAAAACTGCCGCACTGATCATGCTAAACAAGTCCCAAAGTGAAATCGACTCCGACTTAAAACTGCCGGCCTGGTAAGGCCAAACAAGCCCCAAAGTGGAATCGACTCCGACTTAAAACTGCCGGCCTGGTAAGGCCAAACAAGCCCCAAAGTGGAATCGACTCCAACTTAAAACTGCCGCACTGGTCATGCTAAACAAGTCCCAAAGTGGAATTGACTCCAACTTAAAACTGCCGGCCTGGTAAGGCCAAACAAGCCCCAAAGTGGAATCGACTTCGACTTAAAACTGCCGGCCTGGTAAGGCTAAACAAGTCCCAAAGTGGAATTGACTCCAACTTAAAACTGCCGCACTGGTCATGCTAAACAAGTCCCAAAGTGGAATTGACTCCAACTTAAAACTGCAGTCCTGGTGGGGCAAAACATGTCCCACTGTTGCATCGAATCCGACTAAACAGTGCCTGGTGGGGTTAAACAAGTCCCACTATGGAATCAAATCCGACTAAAAACTGCCATCCTGGTGGGGCTAATCAAGTACCACTATGCAATCGACTCCAAATAAAAAGCTCCAGCTTGGTAGGGTAAAACAAGTCCCACTGTGGAATCGAATCCGACTTAAAAAAAATGCTATTCTGGTGGGACAAAGCAGGACTCACTGTGGAATCGAATCCGACTTAACACTGCCGTCCTGGTGGGTGCTTGCATGGGGGCTGCTGCATCTCCAAGACACCTTTCTCAGACAGGGACATCAAGCTGGCTTTCCTGTTTGCCTAGGGGTCATGGACGTAAAACATCTCACTTTATTGTTTCAGAAGAGTCGGCCACATTGTTTGCGGGACTTCGGGCTAATATAAGTGTAACTACTGTACGTTCACATCAGGTATTTAACGTGAGAGATAAAGATGTGATGAGAATATGACACAGGCTCGATGGGCCAAATGTCCTCCCTCTCCAGTGCCAGTTTCCTTGTCTGACATTTTGATGAATGCTTCCCCCTGCTGGTATAACCTGGCATTGTACTTAACACCGTTCCATGTTAAAAAAATTATTATCTAGTAGCTTCAAACGTCATGGTCACAAGTTGTGGGAATAAATGATTTCGAGACAAGACTGTTCAGAATTAAATTTATTTCGCCTGAGAAAAACAGCATCACATCCTTGACTATTATAGAACCGACACCATATGACACGATATTAGACAAAACCTAGTACACATTATATATATATATATATATATATATATATATATATATATATATATATATATATATATATATATATATATGTGCAGGGTCTGATCTAAGGGTTTTTGAAAGGGGGGATCCAGAAATCAAGGGAATGGATACATACTCTGCCAGACACTGTGAGTGTGAAGCCACGAAGCGTGTGGTCTGGGGTCCGCTTGAGGACTTTGGAAGCTTTGGGATTGTAGATACTCTCAAGTGTGCTCTGAGCATCTGCAAACCACGTTAGCTACACGTTGAGATGGCAAAAACAATCACAAGTTTCAATTGTAAAATCATTTTTATTTCACTTTTTGTTGTTAATTTTGATGAGATTGAGTTGGAACCTACAGTGTAGCTCTGTCAACTCCTCAACAATCCTCTTCAACAATCACTCTGAATGATGTTTTTTATTGTCTAGAATGCTTGCCTGTTAGCGGTAAGGCCCAAAATCAAGTGTTTTTCACATATGGGCCTCATCCAATCAGTGACTTTTCACAACGCTGTTTTCTCCCAATGGCTCATCCTCTCCTCTGGACTTGGTAATGACAAACTTGGTAACGGCTCTACCCTCTACTGTGACATCCCCCATCCTTCAGATAAGCAGACAAGCAGCATCATCCCTCTCTTCTGACCTTAACAAAATCACAAGCTGGTCAAACACTTGGAATACGTCTTTCCATCCTGACAAATCTCACATCCTCTCTCTCTCTCTCTCTCTCTCTCTCTCTCTCTCTCTCTCTCTCTCTCTCTCTCTCTCTCTCTCTCTGAAAGGATCTGTGGCACAACCTCCCATTTGCTTTATTTACAATCCTCTTGATGTCAGCTTGAGGTCAACAATCCCACTCAAACTCCTGGGTCAGCCATTCATTTTCTTGGGCAAATCACATTTCAACGTTGGCCTCCAAAGCCAGCTGACAATTCTGCTTTTGGGGTTTCCCCCTTGCCATTTTGTTCTTTTCCATTCCACTCTCACTCTTTCATGAGCCTCCATCATGCACGCATTTTTTTTTGAAAATAATTACCTTTTGGGGGATTTGGTGATGATTTTTTTTAATCCCCCCTCCTCCAAAAAGATGGGTCCAACCCCCCAGGACCCCCCCTCCCCATCTGGATCCTCCCCTGTATGTGTACATAAATATATATGCCTGGTGTTGGTTTAATGGTGAGGGTGGGGGGCTCAGGATCCTCGGGTCATGAGTTCAAATCCCGCTCAGCCATTTAATTAATACCAGGTGGGGTTGACTCTGCCTGTCATCCGATCTTTAATATCAGTCAGTCAGTCAGTCAGTGGTTAGAAAGAGCTTTATATATTAGTATTTATGGGGTGTGCTTACACACTGTGTCAGCATCTTACACACTGTAAGCATACGAACCGTATTTCCCCATTCTCTCGGGTTGCTCACCTGCATTTTATTTTTTTTTCGTGTATTTATTGTCATTTTTTGGTCATTTGCGGATGCTTTACGATGATTCTGTGGTTTTTCCTGGTGTATCGGCTTTGATATCTGTCAGCACATTCAATTACCGTGCTTCCCCATTGTCTCAGGTCACTCAACTGCATTTTTTTCATTTATTTTTTCAATAATTTTTATTTTCATTTATGGATGTTTTCCGACGATTCTATGATTATTTTTCCCCAGTGTGCCGGCTTCGACGTCCATCGGCAAGGAAACTTTTGGCTTTCTACATCACCTGGAAGGTACCGATCTTTAATATCAGTGAGTGAGTGAGTGAGTGAGTGAGTGAGTCAGTGGTTGGAAAGAACTTCATATATTTCAAGATATACTCGTGCAAAACCCATCAAAAATAGCGGTGGGGGAGGGAGGAGGGCAAGATCACCACCATGACAGCATAGTTGTGTAATAATATAACTCTCAGGCTTGTGCGTTTACTTTGGTTTCATGAAGCAAAGTATGATTATTTTAGAAATATATTTATTTATATCAAAGTGATTCTTCTTCTTCCTTCAGCTGCTCCCGTTAGGGGTCGCCACAGCGGATCATCCGTATGATCCGCATAGTGATTTGGCACATGTTTTACGCCGGATGCCCCTCCTGACGCAACCCTGGTCGCCTCTTACGACACAGGGATATGGTACACCTATTTAACCGGGGTATACACCGGCCCAGTATACTGGTACTCATTTCGCCGACCTCGGAAGGATGACAGGCTGAGTCAACCCCCTGGTGTATTAATTCAGTGGCCCAACAGGGTTTGAACTCAGGACCTTTTGGATCCCAATCCGCTGCCCTAACCACTGCGCCAACACCAGGCTATTTATATCAAAGTGATTATGGAATTAATTTGAAATGACTGAATAAAATTACTCACTGTATCCTTCAAATAAAAAAATTACTGACGTCTCACCCTCCAGCATTATAGTTGTGAAAACAACCCAAATGATCATGCAATCAACCCAAATTCAGATCCGTGTTGAGAAAGTTTTGGATGGCGAATGGCACCAACACTGATATTACGTGTGTTCCCTTTCGGTGATGAACGTGACGTCATTTCCTGTGTGACAGAGAAATAAATACACAGGGCTTTTATATACAGGTATTAAGACGTACTGCATTGACGTCGAATTCGAGAAATTGCCTTATCGTTTCTTTTCTTTTTTTTGCACTCTTCTCGGGTTGGTCTATTGGTATTCCCACATGAACCTACACTGGTTCACGATGTCGGTAAAAACCAGGTTCAAATCCTGTATACCACAAATATTTGTCCATTTTCTACTCGTTCACAATTCACCGCAAGATTTTTAAAAAATTCACGTGATTTGTGTCCTTATTAGTCACAGAAAAGTACATTGACGTCGACTAATATATTTGTCCTGGATGTGATTTGTGTTGAAGCTCCTCCATGAGCCTAAGGTAAAATTAAATACAGATGGTATATATGATCTTTGAGTAGGTGGTATCTTAATGGTGCACCATGGAAATGGTAAATTATCATGGTGTTGAAGGGTAGTTTTTTGTCAGGGGAAACGCCGAAACGGTGCACAATGACATCGTGAGTTGGGGGTGCAAGTATACATCGGGATGTGACATACGCCACATAGGTCTCAGTCGATTCAGTGGGTGAGGACATATTGCATCTGAAAGGTCTATTGAGAAGAGGGAGGACATGGACATAGCTCTCTGGACCATCATTTTCTTACACTAGGTCATTTTCCGTATTCATGCTCAAGGACAAGCAAGCTCAACCGGTCTCTAATGTATTAAGTTTCCCGTAATGGACCGACCGACCTGGATCGAAGCGTGTGGACTCGAGATAAGATTTCAGTCGAGATACCTTGCTATATTAAATTCACAGGCCGTTGTTTGTCTGTCTGTCACGATATTCCTCCTGCAGTTGCGGGCCGATTACATCAAGACTTGCAACGTAGGATCAGCATGACTCCAATTAGCACATAAGGGTGTTTTTATATTTGCCGGTGGTCTTCGGGTTAGGTGGGGGGAGAGGAACGCAAATTCTCTTTCGAAATATGTGCCATGTAGCACCGCCTTGAGGTGGCAGACGGGATTACAAGTCTCCACCATTTACAGTATTCCTGTCCCCACGTTTTCCAGTGATGTGAGGCATTTTGAATAACTAGTACGTGCCTGTACGTGCGTGGCCGTACGTGCATGTTTATCTCTCTATAATTTATCGAGAAAATCGAGAAAGAAATCGAGAAAGTACAGAAATCGAGAAAAAAATTAAGAAAGAATATAGTAAGTCGTCACTATCCGGAAGTCCGTACGTTGTTGCTGTCGTAAACGTCAATCACCCTTCACCAATGTATGAAGACAGATGATGTACTTGAGAGAAATGTTGTTGTTTATTTACCAAGGTACGTGCACGGAGCACGGCAACACCAGGAACATCAATTACAGTAACTGAGGATGCTCGGAGGGTGCCGTCACTGTCAGAGACGGTTCTATTACCCTCTTATATCCTCGGTTTTATTTTTGGACAAATGTTTATCTCACATTTTGTCCTTTCAACCTAACCAGCTGCAAGCAGTTGGCTCATTTCATTACGGGAATGGTGGAACAGAAGTAGAGATAAGAGCACGTAACGGTTCACTCCCTAACCCTGCTCTCACAGTGCTCCATTTAATTACTCAAGGTCAATTATAATCATTTTTCTGCATACACTGTTCTAATGCCCCCCTTCCCAAGCAGCCAGCCAAGAGTATAGTTTGATTATCACCAAGCCTGCAAAAACGTATTGTTGTCCTTTCCGCCGCGTTCGGCGTGCAGGTTTACCGTTCTAGCCAAATTGCGGTCGCACGTCCGCCGAAGGCCGCAATCCAGTCGTGACTTTCTGGATCAACGCCGAAATCCAGTCACAGATGCCTTAATGCATCATAAACCAGCCAATTCTTCTGTCCACGTGTTACAGGGTCAATCGCCGAATTATCGATATACCTAATTATTCGCGCGGACAGAAATACCGGGAGTTTATACCTTGAAGGGGACCTGCACGAAAACGAGCCGCTTAAGCAGCTCGTTCCGTATGCGAATGCCGAGCGGTCTTATATCGCCAAGTCCCGTCGGACCAGATGTACGTTTTATTGGCTTTAATTAGCCAGTTAATATCCCGATCGCACCATGGCAGTCAATACAGGAAGGGACGCAACGAGCAGGTGACATTCAAGCAATGGGTGATTTATTCTCACACGTAAGCGGTCAATGGGAGGATAGGGGACAAGACATGAGCAAAAGCCTACAGCCGATATCTATTTATTATGTACGCAAGCGTGCACTTAACAATTCTACTTATAAGACAGGGCCCACAGACTTCCATGCAAAACCCAAGAAAGAACAGAATCAGGCTCGTGAGCCTTTAATGCACTCAGGGCTGGGATGACTGGAACAGGCCCTGAGAGAGCGGGCAGGTTACTCGCCGCCCTGGTGGTGACTCGATGGTCTTCGTGATCGGCGACCCCTAGTGTCTCCGTTCGGTCCGGGCGTCGCGAACGCGCCAGTCGCTTGGGCAGTTTGACGGGCAGCTTGTATGGTTCCCCTCGGTCATCCGGCCTTCACTGCGGCCTGGTCGGTTGGGCCTAGCCGACGACGCACTGGAGGAGTGAACGGGTCTTTCGCCCGACCGCTTCAGGGTCAGTTGCCTGGACCCCCTGAACTCCGACTGGCTCCCTTGGTTGCACTGGCGAACTCTCCAGCGAACTGCGGACTTGGCTGGCTCCAACGACGAACTGCGCCCCTCTGACGAACGAACTCACTGCGCCCCTCCGACGAACGAACTCTACTGTCAGCGTCCTAACATGGCTTTTTATAGCCCTGAGGGGAGAAGCCGCCGAAGGTTTCGCCACCCGTCATCGGCGCCTTCCCCCTTTCACCTTTGAACCTTCACCCCAGGCTGGCCCCACCCCTCTCACTTCTGATTGGTCAGCTCCTTCAGAGGGTAAGGCCATTCTGAACCGATTTTGCCGTGAAAGCGGCTGATCACACGCGGACGTGGTTGAAATCGCCCTGCCTGTCATGGCACGAGTTCGCACTGATTTTGCCGTGAAAGCGGTTGATCACATGCAGACATGGTTGAAATCGCCCTGCCTGTCACGGCACGAGTTCGCTCCGACGGCACTTTGCCGCTGTCGAGGAGGACGTGATGGTATTGCGATGAGAAGATGTTTGTTTGGTTAAAATAAAAGATAGAGAAAGAATAACGGCTAACTCAAAGATGCACAGCCCGGCACATCAATAATTCCCTTCATACGTCGGTGGGGAAATCTAACCTGGAACACACACTTATCAAAATAACTGTTCTCTGGGGAACCTGAATGGTGTTCTGTGAATTTCAACCACTGTAACAATATAATGACTTGGAAAAGCAAAGCTAATAGAAAAAGGTACGATTCCCGACATAACTTCTCTTCCCCAACGGCCACGCCTACGCAGCAACGTGTCCTGTCATTGGTTTGGTAAATAAATGGCCATAACTTGGGAACCTCTTGTCTGATTAATATCAAATCTTGAAAACGCGCACACTTAGGTCCCCAGCAATATACCTGGCAAGTTTCAATTAGATTGGACCAGTGGTTGTCGAGAAACAACGGTCACAGACACGTACACACACACACACACGTACACACACACACACACACACACACACACACACACACACACACACACACACACACACACACATTGCTGGAATTATAGATAATATAATTTATTATTTTTCTTTTTCTGCCGGCAATTTTCGGGTTCTTTCACTTTAAAAATCATTTTCTCAGGAACGGTAAGTCCGATCGAAACGAAATTTTCACCACAGTATGTATCTTTTTTAATAGTAAACTTGATTGATAATTGTGGCATCCATTGTGACGTCATAGCACCATGTCCTGTCATTGATTTGGTAAATAAATGGCCATAACTTGGGAACCACTTGTCCGATTAATATCAAACCTTGAAAAGGCGCATCCACAGGGCCCCGGCGTCAATTGTGACGTCATATAAAACGAAGAAGAAGAATTGTGACGTCAATTGTGATGTCATAGCACCGTGTCCTGTCATTGGTTTGGTAAATAAATGGCCATAACTTGGGAACCACTTGTCCGATTAATATAAACCTTTGAAAAGGCACATACTCAGGTCCCCAGCAATATACCTGGCAAGTTTCAATTAGATCGGACTGGTGGTTGTTGAGAAACAGTGGTCACAGACAGACAGACACAGAGAGATTGCTAGAATTATAGGTAGACTAGTACGTTCCCGTACGTGTGTGCCCGTACGTGCAAAATAAATAAATAAATAAACTTTCAAACCGCTTGCCAGAAACAACAACCACACAGGCCGTTCCTTCGCTGTCACGTGCGCCAAGGTATTTTGCCTTTTCGCAATGTCATCGCAAGGAAAAACACAGAGAAGAGAAGAGCAAAAAAAAAAAAACCTATGTGCCTGGCCGTACGTGCAAAAAAAAAAAATAATAATTTAAAAAAAACTTTCAAACAACCACACAGCCGTTCCTTCGGTCTCGTAAACGATGACTGGATTGGGGCATTGTGTTTATCTATAAATGGGCATAAGAAATCGAGAAATTATTAGAATACACTAAGTCATCACTATCCGGAAGTCCGTACGTTGTAACCCGTAATGGGGATCGCGGCTGAGGTTCTCTTCCCCATCGGCCACGCCCACGCAGCAACAAATCTTGTCATTGGTTGGTAAATAAATGGCCATAACTTGGGAACCACTTGTCCAATTGACATCAAACCTTGAAAAGGCACATCCACAGGGCCCCCAGCAATATACCTGGCAAGTTTCAGTTAGATTGGACCAGTGGTTGTCGAGAAACAGCGGTCACACACACACACTGCTGGAATTATAGCTGGAATTATAACACAGGTCTGCAAAATGGAACTTAAAAAAAAAATTTGGATAATTTTATGTTACTTTATATATTTTTGGGGTGCTAATTCAAAATATCAAAACAGTTTTTCTCCATCACGTAAGGTTTTCTTACAAATTAATGATGAAATATACAATAATTTTAGGTAAATTCCCATGTGGTAAGACAAAATGAAACTAATAAAAATACATTTGGTACTCCATTTAGCAAAGAGAAATGGCACAAATGCAATTAAAAAGTAAGACAATAGATTCTTTACAAGTGCTCCAATCATTTTTTAGGTTCAGCATCTCAAAATCTCTTCTTTCTCACTTGAAAACTACACCTGCAACTTTTTCGTTTGTGAGCATTTGGTGGACTTTCATGATGCAACATCCAGCAGTAGTCGGCCATCATACTGACATTCCATCTTCCCTGATATCTTCTTTCCATCTCCTTCATATCTTGATGAAACCTTTCCCCTTGTTCTTCACTCATATCCCCTAGATTTTCCGGAAAGAAATCCAAATGGGCATGTAGGAAATGAACTTTAAGGCTCATTTTACATCCTAAGGCCTCGAACTTTTCTCGCATTCTTCCCATGATGTCTTTGTAGTTTGGATCCTTGTAATTACCCAAGAAGTTCTTCATCACATCTTTCAAACTAATCCATGCATCTTTTTTAGGATCACCAAGAGTTTTCTAAATTTTCATCCTTGACGAGTTTTCTTATATCTGGTCCAACAAATACACCTGGCATCTGATAGAGCAGGAAACTTACTACACAAATACTTGAAGCCTTCTGCATTCTGTGGCAAATCTTTTACAAATTGCTTCATCAGGCCAAGTTTTATATGTAGAGGAGGCAAAAGAACCCTTTTTGGATTCACCCAGCTTTCTTGAAGGATGTTCTTTGTCCCTGGTGTAAGCGTATCCCTACTTGGCCATTGTTTTTGAGACCAATGGAGGTCCCTGTCTCTACTATCCCACTCACACAAGAAACAAGGAAACTTTGTGTGGCCTGACTGTTGTCCAAGTAACATGCAAATTATCTTCAAGTCGCCGCAAATCATCCAGTTGTGATCTTTGTATTTAATCATGTTTAAGAGTAACACCAAATTTTCATGTGTCTCCTTCATGATCACTGAGTGTCCAACAGGGATGGAAGCATATTTATTACCATTATGCAAAAGAACTGCTTTAAGACTTCTCTTTGAAGAGTCAATAAAGAGTCTCCATTCATTAGGGCTGTAACTTATGCCAAACGTTTCTATTAGTCCTGATGGATCTGTACAATAAACCAAATCATTTTCTTGAGCAAAATACGGAACAAACACTTTTTCTCGGTTACGATATCAAGAGAATGTTGCACCAGGAGCTAAAAGACTCTTGGATTTAAGTCTGGAGCCTAAAAGCTCTGCTGACACCTTTGCAAGTCCCAAGTCCCTCACTAGATCATTTAATTCACACTGGTTGAATAGTTGAGGTTCTTCACTTTTACCACTATTGAAGTCTTACATCATCATTGGTATTGCTGCTTTCTGACTCAGAACTTAAGTGTATGTCTTCAAGGTTTCCTGGTGGTGATGGGACTGGAACATCTGGTCCATGGGCAACAGGTCACAATGCAGATGGAAGATTTGGATAAACAATGTTTTTCACGCTCTTTGAATTGTGTCCTTGTACCTTACATGAGCAAAAGTAGCAGTCATCACTGTGATTTTTAGGCTCTCTCCATATCATTGGAACCCCAAAACGAAAACACTTCTTTGTACATTTTGTCCATTGTCTTAGTTCAACACAAATTGAGCAGACCTTATGAGGAGCCCATGTCTTATCTTGGTCTCCTAATTTCACACCAAAGTAGGCATAGTAGGATTTTTTTTAACAAAGTAAGTAATGTATCTCTGACGTTTCTTAGTCATAAATTCGCCACAAATGCAACAACATTTGTCCGGGCTGGTTGCACATCCTCTAGAAGCCATTATTGTTTGCAATCATGTACAGATCTGTAAAGAAATAGTAATGGGATTAGAGAAAGGGGATATTACATTAGGATAAAATAGTAAAACACAATAATCAAACTCTGGCACACTGGTAAAACGCAATGATCGATTTTGTAAAGAAACTATACGTGATCGGATCATTTCTTTGTCATTTTTGAAATCGGCAGGTAAAAATTGATCAAATTCACCCAATAAATATGAAACAATTTTCTGGTCGCAGACCTGTGTATAATCAGTAGGTAGTAGTGCGTGCCCGTAGGTGCATGCCAGTATGTGCAGCTTCATTCCTTTGCACTCGTAGACGACGACTGGATTGATATGACGACGCCCCATCTCTTGTGACGCCCCCTCTCTCGCCCCCTCTCTCTCCCCCCTAGTCTCGCCCCTCCTCTCTCGCCCCTCTCTCTCACACCACCTCTCCCGTCCCCCTCTCTCGCCCCCTCTTTTGAATTGTGATGCCCCTCTCTCTCGCCCCCTCCTCTCTCCCCCTCTCTTGAATTGTGATGCCCCTCTCACTCGCCCCCCTCTCGCCCCTCCCCTCTCTCCCCCTCCCCTCTCTCCCCCTCCCCTCTCTCCCCCCTCTCCTCTCTCGCTTCTCTCTCTCTCTGTAAATGTATTCACAAATGTCTACCAAGCACAACAATTATTTCAAACCTTGGGAAAAAACAGCTTTCAAACCCTTGGGGGAATTCAAACCTTGGGATTAATTAATAATTTGAACAATTAATTCAAACCTTGGGAAAAAAAAACAGCTTTCAAACCTTGGGAAACACTTGGGAAACAGCTGAAACGGATGAAGAACGATATCAAACCTTGAAAAGGCACATACTCAGGTCCCCAGCGTCGATTGTGACGGCATACCAAACGAAGAAGAATTGTGACGTCAATCGTGCAAAAAAAACAAAAAATAAATAAATATTAATTGTGACGTCATAGCACCATGCCTTGTCATTGGTTGACAGATAAATGGCCGTAACTTGGGAACCGCTTGTCCGATTCATATCAAACCTTGAAAAGGCACATACTCAGGTCCCCGGCAATGTTCCTGGCAAGTTTCAATCAGATCGGACCGGTGGTCGCTGAGAAACGGTCACAGACAGACAGACACACACAGAGATTGCTGGAATTATAGATAGATGTTTTTGCTTCAGGCACATAACCCGGATTCTTTTTTTGCCGATACAGAGCCGTCAGTTGCCTATACACCGCCTAAGTAAAGGTATGCATCAGAAGAACGAGTTCAAGATCTTGGGGGCGATCTTGTACCAAGATCGCCCCCTCCCCCCCGTTACCAAGGATCGGACCAAGGCCAAGATCTGGCCTTTGACCCGGAACACGAATCGTTACGAAGTTCGGTGCTTTTTGTCCAGAAATCCTACTCTGCGATCCATCACCGATAGGCTGACGGGACAGCCGGATTTAGGCCACACCCAAAGGAGGGCGTGGTCTGAGACGCAACGCCCCCTTCTCGCACTGTATCAAATTCGCTGCCTTTGTCAAGTTGGGACCATCGAAGCAAGAATTCAGAATCGACGGCTTAATGACGAGTAGACGAACAGGTAAGACGTGAAAACTCGCATTTCCGAAGCAGTACACGTCAGGACACACCCAACATGTCGCGGTGTATCGCAGCCGTTTCTTAGCTTGGCTGGGGCACACCGCCTCGTCTTTCAATGCAACATTAATGAAATATCGTGTTCCCATCGTCACGGAGGAATTATTGATTGTGGTTAAAAGGAAATATTAATTGACAACGTCTTGATGGATTCATTAATCACGGAGGTGGTTTTTCCCAGATTGATCAACACCTGCACCTCCCAATTACGATCAGATATATTAATGAAGGAATCGAATCACAATGTATCAATGGTCCGACCTTCTGGTGCTCTTTATTTATTGCTAAGCAGTAGTAATAGTAAAATAATATGAGTGAAAATAATTATTTAGAACAATGGAGATAATAATAATAATACAGTAATCATAACAATATAGTGGTAGTTTATTATTGTGACGTCATGTTCTTTCCCTCAGTATCCTCGTCAGCCTCGCCATCTTTAAACCTTGTCCTTTCGCCTTGGGTCGTGTGAATCAACGTGTCCTGTTCAGATCGTCCTCGACACCTCTCATTCATCTCTTTTTATCCCCTTCCGGCTTCTCCAGCTTTACTGGGCGATGTCTGAGTCTTACGGTAAAGAAGGAAACCGTCATTGGACGTCACGATATGTAGTCGTTTCAGGGCCGGTGTGGGTCTGCTTTGGCGGACAACGTAAACCATTGATTTTATCAACGAGCAGTCGGTGAGAGGATGTGGTGAACGAGGTGCGGCCTGACCTTTCAACTCGTGCTCTGAATAAGGGATTAGTGGTGCTTGAAACGTCAGGCCGCACCTTGTTCACCATCACCATCACCATGGTGATAAACATACTCTTAAACAACCCCCTGGACGGACTGAAGAGAACTGTGCTGTGCTTTAATGTGCTGTGTTTGGCCTTGGGGACTGTTAGCATTGGACTGTGCTATGTACAGTTCGGGGTATTGTGTTATGCTTTATTAAGCCGTTCTGCGTGCGGTGTTGTCCCCAGTGTACCACTGTAGCCCGTTGGGCGGTGTTGTCCCCAGTGTACCACTGTAGCCCGTTGGGCGGTGTTGTCCCCAGTGTACCACTGTAGCCCGTTGGGCGGTGTTGTCCCCAGTGTACCACTGTAGCCCGTTGGGCGGTGTTGTCCCCAGTGTACCACTGTAGCCCGTTGGGCGGTGTTGTCCCCAGTGTACCACTGTAGCCCGTTGGGCGGTGTTGTCCCCAGTGTACCACTGTAACCCGTTGGGCGGTGTTGTCCCCAGTGTACCACTGTAGCCCGTTGGGCGGTGTTGTCCCCAGTGTACCACTGTAGCCCGTTGGGCGGTGTTGTCCCCAGTGTACCACTGTAGCCCGTTGGGCGGTGTTGTCCCCAGTGTACCACTGTAGCCCGTTGGGCGGCGTTGTCCCCAGTGTACCACTGTACCCCGTTGGGCGGCGTTGTCCCCAGTGTACCACTGTACCCCGTTGGGCGGCGTTGTCCCCAGTGTACCACTGTACCCCGTTGGGCGGCGTTGTCCCCAGTGTACCACTGTACCCCGTTGGGCGGCGTTGTCCCCAGTGTACCACTTTGCTGTGTACCAGTTCGTAGATCATAGTTCCCGATGTACCACTGTCCCAGCATTGGACTGCTGTCCCCGATGTACCACTGTCCCAGCATTGGACTGCTGTCCCCGATGTACCACTGTCCCAGCATTTGACTGCTGTCCTCGATGTACCACTGTTCAAGCATTGGACTGCTGTCCCCGATGTACCACTGTCCCAGCATTTGACTGCTGTCCTCGATGTACCACTGTCCCAGCATTGGACTGCTGTCCCCAATGTACCACTGTTCAAGCATTGGACTGCTGTACTCTTCACTTCGGGGTACTATGTATTATGGCACTACGGGCAGTCAGACATTGGACAGCTCTTGTGCTTTGTCATTGCCGTAGATTTTTCTTTTTTGAAATGACTCGAGTACATGAAGATTGAAAGCTGTTTTGCCAAAAAACAAACATATGCTGTTCCAGCATTGGACTGCTGTCCAATGTTATTTGTTATGTTGTCCAACATTATGTTGTGCACTGTTTGTCTGAGATGGCACAGTTATCGGCACACAAATTCAGCTTCATCGCAAGTAATCTTGAAGGCCCTGATTTCGGTGGCATGAATCTGAGAAAGATATGAGGCAGTGGAGTCAGCCCAGAGGGGAGAGCAGTACTCCTCAGGCTGCAGATGAAAGCCTTTTCGGTGGATAGTTCAGGTGTGCCAAGGAGGGACTTTGTACAACGGAGGATGCCCAGTCGGCGGCTGGCTTTGGAGGCCAATTTTGAAACGTGGTTTCCCCAAGAAAGACCTTGGCGGAGAGTGAGACCCAGGATTTTGAATGATTGAACTTCTTCAATAAGATTAAGAAAGTAGAGGTCTTGGTCTTGCCAGATGGTACTTTCGGAAAGAGATAGTGAGAGTGTGAGATTTGTCAGGATTGAAAAATGTATTCCAAGTATTTGTCGTGCTTGTGATTTTGTCTCCATCTGAAGAGAGGGAAGTGGCTGCATCCTGCCTGTCTGAAGGATGAGACATGTCATGGCACAGGGTTGAGTCTTCAGTAAATGGATAGAAGATTCTCCAGACAGTCAACATCAGGAATAGGGCTGGGCGCAGAACACTGCCTTGTTGCACGCCAGCCTTGACAGGAAGAGGAGATGAAAAGATTCCGTTGAGTGTCGCATGTTGACTACCAGAGCCGAGGAAGTCGGTAAGCCGAATAGGATAATTGCAGACAAGATGTGATGGATCTGTGCATAAGAGAGAGCAAGTTTCTGTGAAAGAATTCTCAGGCTGAGTTAATGTCAGGGGTGACGGACATAGGAGAGCAGACTCGACGTAGTGGGTAGAGCGTCCCCTATGAGTTTAGGAGGTTGACGGTTTAACCTTCAAACCCCTGCTGAACTATTCAAATGACTTTAAAAATGGTACATATTGCTTGCTTGACATGGAGCATGGACAAACAAAGCTGGGAAGGCAATGGCAAACCACCCAGTATAACCCTTGCCAATAAACTGCTTTTGCAATACCAATGCTCTGTAAGGAGTATGGTACATCGAATCAAAAGATGGAAGAGACCGATCCTGAAATGTGATGGCTGCTTGCAGTCCCTTCCAGTTTGCCTGAGTGAACTGCCAGACTTGCCGCCACTGAGGCTGTTCTCTGAGAATAGCCAGAGAGTTGTTGACCATTGCAAGCACATGATCAGATGAACCAATTGGAGCAGAGGAAGAGTCCAAGACATGGGTGTGGCAGTTGGTCATAACCAAATCCAGAAGGGTGGATTTTCCATTGGGAGAAATGGATTGGAAAGTTCACAGATTCAGTCAGTCCCATGGAGTCACAGAAGTCCTTTGTTGAAGTGCCTTGGCTGGTGAGAGAGCTACCAACATCCAGGCAATCTGCATGGTGACAATTGAAATAGCCTCATATGAGGAAGAGTTGGGATGAGTGTTTAAAAGTTGGTCCATTAAAAGTTTGTACGTGTTGTCTGAAAGAGATTTAGATGGAATTGTAACTGTTGAGAGGACGGTACAACACAGACAAATCAGAGGTGGGAGTGGAGTGGAAGCCACAGCCAAAGGTACTCCTCAGTTTTTGAGGTGTAAGAGCAGTGCACACACAGTGAGGAATTGAGTTAATGATGTGCAGTGTTACTCCGCCACCAAGGTGGGGTATAAGCATAACTATGGAGTTTATCTCGGTCTGTCCAATGTTATTGTTAGCTCTGATTTCAATGTCCAATGTTATTGAAGGCCCTGTGTTCAGCAGGGGTATAAGCACTACTATGGAGGAAACATAACATAACCCGACAGGGAGGAGTCCCACAGGTCGTCCTGTGGGAGGAAGGATTCTGTTAAACAGATGATATTGGGTTTATTGGCAGCGGCCTTGATTGAGAGATCTGTCAGGTTGGAGCGGAGGCCTCAGATGTTTGAGGTCCACACAGTTAGTTGGTTAATGACCGGGTAGGAGGAGCTGCTGGGAGGGTGCAGGTATGTGGAAAGGAGCAAGCAAAACAACATCAATGCATTACCTTTCCAGATAATGCACTAATATCGTTTTTGGTTTGAAAAGCTGTGCATACTCACTACTGATGATCAAAAACGACAACAGCATTCACTCATCATCTTTATATGACAAATAGTGTGCAAAACGATTGAATTTACAATATGTACGTTTCCATGGATTAGTACCATCTAAAGGGCCAGTGTTTGATGGTCACATCACGGTTTGTTATGTTGTGCATAACCGCAGATTTTCTCTTCAAATTCCTCGTTATTGGTAGTGCTGGAACCGGCAAGTCGTGTCTTCTGCATCAGTTCATCGAAAACAAATGTAAGTCTTAGAATCGTTGGTGGAAGGACTCCTTATTGTTGGTCTGTGTTTGCTACTTGCATTCTTTGTCTTTGCTCCACCTGAGTTTAACTCTTACCTTATTTTCAACTCTCTTAGCATATGTCTTGTCTGTCTCTTTGTCTGTCCCTATCGGTGTGGGTGTGTGCTTTGGCTTTGGATAATCAGATAATCATGAGCATATTTGATGATTATTTGCTGAGCGTGTTGCATTTCCTTTGTTGATCGTATTTTGGACTGCTCATCGTAACACGTGGGTTTTAAAGTGCAACATTATCTTATCTCGACTTTGGATAAGTGGATTGCTGAGTAGTTTATATGGAATTAGATTAAATGTTTGATGATCGTTTAAGAATGATCAGCTGCCTCTTCATTCACTACTACTGAATGACTTGAGACTCTTCACTTGTCAGTTATGTACGTTTTTTTTGCCTTGAATCGTGAGTGGATTTAACCCTGATGACGCAGACTGTATAAATGAAGTTGTTGATCTGCTTTATTAAGTTTAAAGCAATGCACTATCTGGAATGTGGATGAGATTTGAAATCATTTATTTCACTTTACCACGTATTTGATTTGGTTGCTGCTGCTTTTCATGGACACCATTTTCTCTCCATCCCAAATTTCCATGAGATCGTGGTGGGCTCTCTTTTTGAACAGTTGTTGCAGACTATGTACTTGGGTAGGGCCTTCCAGGGTTTTTAATCCGTCGATTATGAAGTAACTGCAATTACAAGTCCAAGTCAGGATGTGCAACTTTGGGGAGTGAGTAGCCATGAACTGGAACGTGAGTTGGTGCGGTTCCCAACACCTCACCGCTCCCGTGGTTGTTGATGCTATCGGTTGAGTTGTTGGAATTTGGACATGGGAGTGACTTACTGCAGTGTTTTAAGTAGATAGAAAAGACACTCACCTGCAGCCGAAGATCACCGGTGAGATGTGTAGGGGATTGATCTTGATTTGAGATTGTCACGGCTCGATAAAGCGAACTGCCTGGTGCTTACCTGGATGGAAGGTCGCTTCAAGTTTTGTTTCATGTGCTTCCATCCAAGCAATTTAATATGAAGCTCTCCAAAATTCTTAGTTATTAATTTTTTTTATTTTTAAGAACGAGTTGATCTTTATTTGTACAACTCATTATTGTTTGCAGTGGGCCTTCATGCATCACTGGTCCAAGCACAACTGATTTGCTCTTTCGTGCACTTTAATCTGTTCTTTCCAACATCACTAATAATTGCCAATGATAGAGTATCCAACTTTTACTTTTTATGATTGTATGGCTCCATTACAAATTTCCATTGTCTTGAATATAAAATTTTTCCTTGCTGTTTGTGTAATCGCTGCAGTTAAGCAAGACTCGAATCACACAATCGGAGTGGAGTTTGGTTCTAAAGTGGTTGGTGCAGGAGGCAAGACTGTGAAGCTGCAGATATGGGATACAGCGGGACAGGAGCGCTTTCGGTGAGACGGTCTTCAAATTGTTGATGTTTTTCCTGCAAACTGCTTTGGCTTCTCAGATCTTTGAGGATGACATACCAACCATTTTGTTTTTTCCACAATCACCTTACTATTTTTATTTATTGTGTTTTTTTTTTTTTTTTTTTTTTTTTTTTTTTTTAGATCTGTCACTCGAAGTTACTACAGGGGTGCAGCTGGAGCGCTGTTGGTGTACGACATCACGAGGTTGTCCCATTTGCCCGAAATATTGTGTGGTTATTGTTTTTTTTCTCCTCAGTGTTTTTTATGTTGGTCTCTCGCCCATGGGGGGTGTGTGTGTGTGTGTGTGTGCGCACGCGCAGTCGAGAGACCTACAATGCACTAACAAACTGGCTGGCGGATGCACGGACGCTCGCCAGCCCGAATATTGCCATCATCCTGTGTGGGAATAAGAAAGACTTGGATGCTGATCGTGAGGTCACCTTTTTGGAAGCCTCTCGATTTGCTCAAGAGAATGGTAAGCTCCTTTGGGTGTGAAAGGGGCAAGGGATGTATGAGGATCTGGGAAGACGTTGGCATCCAAGGGAAGGACTAATGAGAAGTAAGAGGAAGAATCTGAGGATGATGACTCTTTGCTCCATCACCCTCCTAACTTGCTGGACTTTGTTCATTCTAAAGGAGTTCATGATATGGCTTGAATGTGTTAGAATGATTGATTCTTCTTGTCTAAATCTAAATTTATCAAGGAAATAGGATTTGACCCTCCTATTGATTGATAAACTATATTTATTAAAGATATGTATGCTTGTTGATTACTATTACTATGGCATCTGGATCCCAAAGTAAAAATGGTCAATAGTCTTGGGTTGTGATGATATTTTGAATTTTTTCCCCCAAACTTTCAGGCTGAAATATTTACTTTTATTTTGGTGTGCCAATTACACTGCAATATCTATTTTGCCATGTCTGAGGCTCACCAACACGTTATGCCTCAGCGCCGGGATCCTTTGTCCCAACAAACGGTCGATCGGTTTCTAACCTACTTCAGTTATTCCACAACTTTACCGATCCCCAAGGTCGCCCAAATGAGCTGAAATTGACGGCACAGGCATGGGAAGCAGATGGAACGAACATGTTTCTTTCCTTTTTTGAAGGTTTATTTATCATGAATATGGGGGGAAAGTTGGACGAGACGAGCAGTTTCGAACAAGCCATGCAAATCAACAGAGGGAGAAGGGAATATGCAAACTTGGATAGAATGATAAGAAATAAATAAAACCTGACCCACACTAGGTGTCACACACTTGTGCAAACATTTTAAATTGCATGCGAGGACTTTCCTTTGGTACAACATACAACATACAGGGTGGAAGGTTAGGATGTAGCCCGCTCTGGAAGCCAGCGACGAAGAGCACCACGGGATGTGCTTCCTGAACTAGCCCTCTTGGCCCTCGATCCTTTCCACCGCGATTCTTCTCCACACTCGTCGTCCTGCATGCCGAGAGCTCTCTTGTGTCTGTTCTCTCGACGCCCCCCCCGCCCCCACCTTCGTCCTTCTGGGAGGAGTCCTTTTCCAGGCTGTTCAACCCATGGGGTGGCTCCAATAAAAATAAAAGTCAATCGTTTCTTCTGGACCTGACAACGCATTATGCCACCTTGGCTGGCACACACCAGCCAGAGAGATCGTGACGGCCTTTTCGCACACGTGACTGGACATCCTCACCTGGCCCCACCCACAAACGAGAAGTTTACGTGTACCATATAACCCTGACTATCCCATATATAAATTACATACGTGGCTTCCTCAGTATCACATGTAACAAAACGACTTAATCTGGCAGGTCCCTGATACATGGCACTCTAACCTACTCAAAGCACTTGGACCGTATTATACTTACCACAGTCTAGCTATGCCCCCCTTCTTCCAAATAAATAACTACATACAGTACATATGTATACATACATGGATTGGGCAAAAATAAAAAGGAAGTGGCAGTGAAATTGTGCAGTTTACTTGTAGGTCATGTTGGAGGTGGGTGGGTTCGTTCAGGTTCGTTGTGCAGATCACCAATCTAAACTAAATTCACCCGGAACATTCATGAGAACACACCATTGAAATTCCTACTTGTTTCTATATGCACAAGTTGACACACCGACAGTTATTACCATTTGAAATTACCACCGTGAAGTGAGTGTGGTGTGCTTGTAATTGCGGAGGAAACGACCAGGAAACAACAAATCAAGATGGTGGCGCCCATGGTTGTCGTGTGATTTCGAGTGATTTTTGGTCTTTCAACAACCAAATATGCGTTGTTTCATACACTTGGGTGGGGAGGATGATAAGAACTGGCGTAAGGTATGCGAGTGTGCGAAGGCTTGGTGCGACGCTACAGATAATGAAACTATCAACAAATGCCGTTTGCTGGCTGATCAAATTATGAAACTGCTGCCAATGACTGATCCACCCACGGATGCCGGCTGTCACCGGTTCTGCTATGCGTCGTTTTGTAACAAGGATCATATAAAACGCGCTGAAGCCAGGAAAAGGAAATCAGAAGCCAGCACTACTGCAGTTTCTGCTGGAGCCAGTGAGGTGATGGGCGGACTCGAAGAAGAGGGGCACTCGTACCACAAAATACGTATAAAATTCCTCAGAACCTCTGTAGAAAGGGTGGCTGGCAAATCAGTTGGTGTACTGCCAAGAATTTGTATCGTATTCCAGAAAAAAGACAAATTCATCCATGTCAAAGGAAAATCTCAACGTGATCAGTTGTCCCTGGCAGAAACACAGGATGGAGGAAAGCTGAGGGAAACTGCTGAGCAGAGGAGAAATGAACGTGCTGTGAGAATAATGACAACTATAAAGGATAAAGACTGTGTGGTGCTGGAAGTTTGTTATCACCGTAAATGTTAGTACGAGTATGTGAATGACACATACCACAGACAGAGTGAAAGTAAACTCCAAACTCAGAAAGTGAACTATGACAACATTTGGCATTTTCTGTGATAAAGTAATCCAGGTAAGACTCATTGATGGAAAGCAATCTGAAGTTGTGTTTGATGTTCAATGACTTACTCAGAGTATGCGAAGGTCAGGATAAGGCCAACTACCAGGCAACAAGACTGAAGAAAAGACTGCAGCAACGGTACCCAGACATGATTTTCTATCGTCCACCAAAAATGTCTGAGAGCGAAGGGGTGTACATGAAGGACATTGATATTGGTTCCATTGCTCAGGCTGCTGTTGTAGACAGTAGCTCTACAACAGAAACAGAGTCAACTACAGAGGATGAAGCCAGCCAGGGTCCACAGCAGGGTGCCTCAGGCCTCAATTTACATGTTCTATACTCGGGAGCACTCATGGTGAAGGATGACCTGAACAAACACCAAAGTGTGGACATTACATGGCCAGCACTTGCTCCTGACTTCGACATTTCAAATGCTGAAAGCCATCCCTGTTGCATAAAAGTGTTCTGCCCCCCAACCAGGGCTAACTATAATTCCATAGTCTGCAGTCTTCTGGCCAAATAGCCAATGATGTCCATTTGTGCAATGTGACTAGTCCCCAACTGGCCTCGACTGTACAAGAGGTTTTACATAATGCAACCTTACGCTGTTCTGCTCTTAAAGTTTACAATTACTGCTCATGTCGGTATACATATTAAATAGGACTTACCTCTGACAGATCCAAAATACAGGAGTAATTCTATACTCTGACAAGCTATACAAGGTAAGCCCTTTGCTGTTTCAAACCCTGCCTGAGTTCCTCTACAGCTGTAGACATTCGCAAGTAGTATATACATGAGAATTCCAATGCTACATGCCCTCTCAGCTGCCGGACCGGTTTCATCATTTATTGGTGTCATCAGCGATAACATGAAGACACACACACACATTTTCATTGGTTATTTTTGTTTGACTTGGTTTTCTTGTGGTTAGTTGGCATGACAATATGTTGTTCCATTTATGAATGTCAAATTCGATCTTCCATCGCGTAATGATGCCAAAATGTCTCTTGATGCCCTTTTAAAATCTTGGGTTTATGAATCAAAGGACAAAAATGTTTTTTTTTTTTTCTCGTCTGTTTTTTCTTTCTTTTTTTTTTTTTTTTTTTTCATTGTTCAAATATTTATTTCTGTGCTGATGAATTGTTGTTTTGCCCTCAAACCCATACAATGAAATAAGAGAATGACATTTTATGATGTGTCTCACTTTCTGCATTGACAGATAAAATGTTCATTTGCATTTGCGTGCACGTACCACAATATACTTTGACTTGCAAGTTGATATATCAAGTTAAAAGGTAGAGCCTAAAATATGCCAAATGGCTTTTTAAATATGTTATCAGAATGAATAAACACTAAACAATTAAAAATAATGTGGATACCCATGGACAATTGTGGTTTGTACAAAAAAAACCCCCACTTGCCACTCCATGCACACCATATCTGCACCAAGTGCAACACCCTCCCTCCTTGCGTACATGTTAATTATGTAACCTAAAAGGCAGGTAAATCATCTTGTGCTGGTCAACTAACATGATGGATGCAATTATTCCAGGTTGCTGTTTCGTGCTATCTTTGGGTTGAGCCTGTGACTTCTTCTTTGTTACCAGAGATGATGTTCTTGGAAACGAGTGCCCTCACCGGAGAGAATGTGGAAGAGGCCTTCCTGAAGTGTGCTCGGACAATCCTCAACAAGATTGAATCGGGTACGCATGTTTATTTTTTTTTTTTTAATCCTTCCTGCTATATAGTGCGATTCCCAAGGCCGACTATGGACTATCTGTGACATGCTGACATTCCGTGGGCATTTAATTTTCCATATCCGAGACTTGTAGAAGAGCATCATTAAAAATGTAACAGAGGAGCAAGAAAATTAAGGCAAAACTAGCTGGAAGTCCATGGTGAAGATACTACGACAGAAAAATAGAAATAAAAGGAAGTCTTTTATTCCTATGCTGGTTGGAAGAACAAAATCGAGGCAGTATTATATTTTTTTCTGTAACTTTTAGGTAATTTTATATTGTCTCCGAGGGGCATTTGTGTGTTTCAGGGTGGGGACACAGACGGCATTAGCCCATCGTGTGTTGTGTGTGTTGTGCACATGCGTGCCAGCTGGAAGCTCGTGGTAAAAATACCATGATATAAAAATATAAGTAAGTTTTAATTTTTATTTATTTTCTATTTATTCTTGCATGGGTTGAAAGAGCTAAATTGAGGCATATTTATTATTTGAAGCAACCTTTACTTGGTCATAAATTTCCTGTAGATGTGGATTAATTTGAATCACCGTTAACGTAATTGTCTTCGATGAGCATTTCCCTGTTTCACGGCTCTGGAGAACAGACGGGCAGCATTAGCCTATTAAATATACTGTGTAGAATATTGTGAAATTCCAAAATCATATTACTTAACAGCAAAAAAAAAATTTGGGAGCAGTCGAAGTAGCAGTCCTGTTGCCTTATACGTGGTCCATTTGAAAAAAAATTCTCATTTTCCCATGGGTTTGGATTAAGTCTAAGAAACTTTTGTGAAATTTCTTTTCTCTCTGAGAAGTGTTTGTGTTTCAGGGTGGGACAGACACCTTAGCCTGTAGCATTATATATCATCATCTTTTTCTCATTGCTTGTTCCCTTCTGGTTTTACCACCTATGGTTTTTCAGACTTTTACTTATTTATGTATTTTAACTATACCCTTTAACATATTCAAGTATACCTGGTGTTGGCTTAATGGTTAGGGTGGTGGGCTTGGGATCCTAGGATCCTAAGTTCAAATCCCACTTGGCTGTTGAATGAATACTAGGTGGGGTTGACTCTGCCTGTCACCCTTCTGAGGTCAGCAAAATAAGTGCCAGCTTGTTGGTATCCTGTGTCGGAGTGGCGACCCATTTAGGATTGTGCTCAATAGCCTAGGAGACTGCTTAGGCAGCACCAACGCTCTGCACAGAGTATGGTCTCAATGGATGGATGGACATTCAAGTGGAACTTGGTATGTGGCTGTATTATGATAAGTTGCAGAACGAATTCCAGTTCCAGGGAGTTTCGTCAATTTTTCACAGTTATGCCCTTTTTAGACTTAGAAAATATCGCATCAGTTGGGGACATGTATTGTATAGCAATTCTCGCTATTATTATTATTATTATTATTATTATTATTATTATTATTATTTTGTATGCAGCACGTGGCTGCAAGTAGCATCATTGGCCGAAAGTATGGCTCTGCCTCTGATGCGATGCCCTCCGTTGGTTTGGGCAGGAATTTAGAATTTTGACAGGGTGCCAGCGATAGCTCACCTACTCTTCGTGAAGGACATCATATGTTGTTTAAATAGTGTCCCTTACAAGGAGTTTCAAAGCAGGAGGTGGTCATTTGGCTCATCAAGTGTGCACAATGGTTGTTTGTACATGCTCTATCGTTTTTAAATGTTCACAAAACTATTCCATGAGGCGGTTACCTTTGATGTTGGGTTGCGAGCATGATGAGATTAAAGCTGCTGCAGCTCTAACGATCTTCACATTGTGGCCACTCTCCATTTTTACCTCCTCCTCCAATAAAACGATTCCACCACAAAGCATAATGTAACCACAGGAATTACATACTGGCCAAACAAGGTGTAGTGATCTGGAGAGGAATCGCCAAAGGAAGTGTGACAAGATGGTGAAAGGCTGATATCTCCAGAAAGGTGTTTGCAGCAAAGATCGTAAAGCGGGGCAAGATAGCCCACTCGTGCGAAACAGTGAAGTATCTAATGGATGCCCTCAGCGGCCATTTTAGCAGGCAGGCAGAGCGAGCTTGCACTAGCCAACAACCCGGAAGCTGTTCACAACACATGTTCCAGATGGTAACAAAACAATGGCGTCTCGTTCCTCATCTCAGAATCACTGCTCAGCAATAAACTGCTCAAACCGTCAATCCAAACGACCTGATTTGTCTTTCTTCAGATTCCCTAAGAACAGGGAAAGGTATGTTGAAGTTCAAATTGTGTCTTTCAATAGTCTGTTGACTAATTTTGAAAATAGAGGTTAGTCTAGTTGGAGTGGTTTCTATTCTAATCTGACTGTATGACTGACGTACATACGTGACTAATACTGTATATTTATAACATAACCCAAAAGTATATACATAAAAGTATAAGGAACGCCAAGTCGACTCAAGGCAAAAGAAAGGCGGAGCTACACAGTACAGCACAGACAGTGTAGTGTGCAGTTATCACAACCGGCCTACTGCTGCTGTGACTGCATTTTTAATCTGCAAATCCATATGCATGAATGAAGACACTGGAAAATGCAGACTTGTAAAGGAAAAGAAAGAAATACTGTGCTTGGAATACAAAGGCATTTGTAAATATATTGTAAAGTTATGAAATTTAAATAGAAATTCTTCCATATTTACGTGTACAGCAATTAAATCATTTTGATATTGTAACAGGTTATTGCATTGTGTGTGTGTGATGGTGTATGGCACTGGGTCTGCTGAAAAGAAGGTCATACTTTGAAGCAAAGTAGAACAAAACTATTGTTCAATTTGCTAGTCAATGGCAGAAAGCTATTACCCAGTTTCCACCTCGGTTGACTGCCAGGTGCAAAACTCTTACACCATTATATTTATGTTCATAAATTTGACATACCGTACATGTAAATGTACCATTTAAAACTACAAATAACACTTAAATTACATCTGAATAGCACTTAGAATCAGGCGCTTTACAATAAATAATACATATACATTTAACCATTTTTGCCACGGCTGAATGCATTGGCCTAAATCGCATAAAAAAGAGGCATAAAGATGTGTAAACAAAAAAAAATAGATGGGGGGGGGACACTCGCAGGTGAGAAGCAAGAAAAAAAGGTCTTCACCAACTAGTCAGGTTCCTTGTGTCCATAATTTGACATTTGTTGGAATTTTTTGGAGAGTAGCTAACCCCAACATTTTTGGAACGCTTAAACAATACCAAAACAGAAAATCCATGTTTCACATTTTTTCAATGCATATAATGTGGTCAAATAGGTCTTTTTGGGGTAAAAACCCGTTTTTTTTTTATTTCAGCTCTGAAAATTCAAAATTAATCGCAAGCAAGCAACTGATGATGCATAATTGTTAACTCGAGGACAGTTCTTAATGTAGAATACATATATCTGTATTTTGAGCAATGGTTGCCATGGAAACAGCTATCATTTTGTCAAATTACCGTTTATTTAATGTATTGCTTTCAAATCTTGAAACGAGTAACGCATGAATATGGTGATCAGTGAAATGTACTTAATGTCAAATATGAGTTTGTAGCCAACTGGCATCACTGTCTCTAATGTCACTCATCATTGCCATCGTCATCATCACTATCGTGGTCATGCCGTTCAATGTTTGAGTCCTCGTCATTCTCACACGAAGTGCTGCACATGCAAAGATCAGTGCATGTTAAGTTCTTGGCCCTGCAGGAACATGTCTGTGATGAACATTCTGTCTTGCACTGGCACCTTATCATCTCGATAATTGCCTTTGGTGCAGGGAGAATGTCTGTTGTCAGTTTGAGTTGACCACTCGTGTCCTTGTGGAAGCCATTCTTTAATGGATCAATAAATGTTTGCTGAGAAATTGCTGCTTGACCCCAAACGTATGCCTGGATATGTACCCGCAGCAAATGCTGCCTCAGAGCACCGACAGTTGGTGGTAACTTGTCATTCTCAGCCATGTTCTTACAGAAGAGATGCCACTGAAGTTCAGGGATGCTGGAAATATTGACACCACTTGGACAATAACCTGAACAGACAAATCTTGCTAAAGTTGTGTATAGGTCCTCTGACTTCAGCATCCTTACAGAGCATAGCAAAGGCATCTACCATGTCGTCATCGGCCTTCAAGTAGCACTGGAACCACTTTGCCTTACCATGTCGAGCGAATCGCCCAGTATTATCGGCACCTGTGAATGCGTGGAAGGTTGGCAATGCCTGGCCTCTCTCCTCACCTAGGGCCTTCCAGATTGGCTCGATTTTGACAATGCAAGATGCCATTGAGATAGATGTGTGTCTTGGCAGGAGATGATGGTTTGCAATGGCAAGAACCAGAACATCCGTATCAGGTGAGAATATCGTCAGCTCAATATCTCCTGTGTGTTGCTGTGATGCAGCTATTGCTTGCTGGATCATCAACGTATCGGCCTCCTCGTGGTTATTCGCCTCAAATTGGAGACCCCTGTTGCTCGCCGTTTGCCCAGATGCCGAAACGACTACCACCTTTGTTGAATTGTGGTTGTATTCTAGATTTTTCTCTGCCAAGTACTCCGTCAGATCAGCCTTGGTTTGATCATGGGACAGAAATCGACTCATCGTGATGTGTTTGAAACTGGTATCATCCTTGACCTGATATTGGACTGGTGCCTTTCCTTGACAATAATTTGACAATTTCCTTGGGAAATCAACAATACGTGCTAAGTACATGCCAGTAAACTAAATAGAAACTCCAAATAGACTCCCTTACCTCTGTAATTCCAACCCCCGGGCACAAAGCTAACCTAATCCTATCCTATTATACAGCTGTTAATCTAATGGAACAAAATACGTCAGTGACTGATTACATTGATGGTGACTTTCTTTCCGGATAAATGAAAGCACGAACCAGCACATTAGGACATATTTAAAGATCAACCCGAAATAATAGAAAAAGGATAAACATATAGCTATAACATGACGACTGCCCAACTTTCAACTCCTAGCCGAACAGGAAACACAATTAAAACCTCCAACCCCGTGGCCATTCAAACCATAATCCTACCCCATACAGAATAACATAAAATTACAAAAAGGTACATACGGCTCAAAGGCTATCACAACTTACCGAAAAAAGGAAGAAAGGTGTTGAAAACCGAATATGATGAAACGAAGCTCCGAAGTAAACTGTCATGAATAAATCGAGAATAAACGAAGCGAACTGAAAATGATGTCATAGTGCTGCACGTGTTTTGATGTGCGCCGCGCCACATCACTACGTCATGCCACGCCCAGCAACCGTAACCTGAGGCGATGGCATGGCGTCATGACGTGGCGTCACTTATGTTCCCTTCAAGATCACACTTGCAATACATCAAATTACAAAAACTTAAAATCAAACGTTTTACTACTGAAGTTGCCGAAACCTTCTGATAGTGAACAAGACACACCAATGTTTCATTGCACAGATGGCCGTTTTCCTTGACAACCAACTGTTCCAATACTTGAAAATCGTAATACGTATGTGTAAGTTAGTCATGGTCACTATATTTAACAATTATTTAGGCCATCCGATGGAAAATATAATTTAAAAATGGCAATTCCACTCCAAAAATGCTGTTTCGATGGCAACCGACAGTCAAAATGCAACATTTTATTATCTTATAAAATCCATTGTTAGCCATTTAACAGTAATCCATCATCAGTTGGTTATTTTGTATTGTTTCAGATTTTTAAAAATTGGAATTCAAAAAAAGCGTTTTTCACCCCAAAACGACCTTTCCAAAAGTTGAAAAAATGTGAAACATCATTTTTTTTTTATTGAAATAGATTTTATACTTCTCAAAAATCTATAGATTTGCTACTCTCCAAAAAATTCCAACGAAATTACACAAGGAGTCTGACTAAACCATTGATGTGGTATTTGGGAGAACATTCAATACCCATTAAAGTGTGTGGGGGGTGGGGGTTGACCCTTGCCTCCCCTCCCCGGATTTCTCCCCATACCGAAATAGTTACTTCGAAGGATACTTTCTTGGAAGGTGATATTTATCATACAGATTATGTTACATGACTTCTTTTGTTGAAAAAAAAAAAAAATATATATATATATATATATATATATATATATATATATATATATATATGTATGTATGTGTATGTATGTGTATAATATGTGTCTCCAGGTAAGAATAATATTCTTTCTGCATGTGTCTGGGCTTTGATTTTTATCCTTTCCTCTCTCAATTTGCCTTTTCTTTTTTTAGCTGTTAGCTTCTCTTCTTCTCTATTTCTCTCTTTTCTCTCCCTTTCTTCTATCTCATCTCTTCTTATTTTGTGTAATTTCACTTGCGATAAAAAGAAACTGTCTTGTACATGACTAATGTATTGCCTTACTCTCTTTCCCGCCCCTCGACTGCCTCCTACTCCGCAATCGATACAGCGGTCGAACTACAACCAAGAAAGCAGCTCGCTTGCTTGCTAAAATGTCCGTCATTCTGCTCCGTTGCGTACTTCACCGAATCGAACACAGTTGCGCACGAGTGGGCTATCTTGCTTCGCTTTACGATCTTTGGTTTACAGTGCCTTCAGAAAGTATTCCAGAAACCCGTCGACTTTTGTCACATTTTGTTGTTACAACCTGAATTTTAAATGGGTTAAATTATTATTTTTATTATTATTATTATTATTTTATTTTATTTTGTCACCAATCCACAGAAAATGCCTCAAAATGACAAAGTGAAAACATGTTTTTAGAATTTTTTACAAATTAATTAAAAAGTGAAATGTCTTTCATCAATTAGTGCTCAACCCCCTGAGTCAATACTTTGGAGAAGTGCCTTTGGCAGCAAATACATCTTCGAGTCTTCTTGAGTATGTCTGTATCAGCTTTGCACATCTGGATTTGGGGATTTTCTCCCATTCTTCTTTGCAGATTTGCTCAAGCTCTGTCAAGATGGATGGGGAGCGTCGGTGAACACCAATCTTCGAGTCTTTCCACAGATTCTCAATGAGATTCAAGTCTCGGCTTTGGCTGGGCCACTCGAGGACTTTCACATTCCTGTTCTGAAACCATTCCAGCGTTGGTTTGGGGCGCGGTAATTTGGTCACGGGAAACTTGGTCACGGTAAAACGGTCACAAGGTAATTTCGTCACAGTAATTCGATCACAAGGTAATTTGGTCACGGTATTATTATTATTCTTTATTATTCACTGCATTTAAGGCCAGTAGTAAGGCCCAAGAGCAGTAATAAACATTTTCATTTCATGGCCGGCGAATCTTGTTGGCATAATGACGTATTGACCAAGTTTACTGAATACTATAATGGAATCGATTCTGTCTCTCTCAACTTTTAAATTCCGATTCCATTATAGTATTCAGTAAACTTGGTCAATACGTCATTATGCCAACAATATTCGCCGGCCATGAAATGAAAATGTTTATTACTGCGCTTGGGCCTTACTGGCCTTAAATGCAGTGAATAATAATACCGTGACCGAATTACCTTGTGACCATTTTACCGTGACCAAATTACCTACATTCGTTGGTTTGGCTATATGCTTGGGGTCATTGTCCTGTTGGAATGTAAATCTTCGCCACAGTCCAAGGTATTTTATACTCTGAAGCAGGTTCTCCTCAAGGATTTCCCTGTATTTGGCTCCATTCACTGTTCCCTCTATTTTTACAAGTCTCCCAGTCCCTGCCGCTGAAAACCATCCCCATAGCATGATGCTGCCACCATCATGCGTCATGGTAGGGATGGTGTTTGGATGGGTGATGAGCTGTGCTCAGTTTCTGCCAGACGTAGCTCTTTGCATTCAGGCCAAAGAGTTCAATTTTCGTTTCATCAGACCACAGAATCTTTTGCCTCGTGCTCTCGGAGTGCCTTTTTCACGTGCCTTTTTGCAAACTCCAGGCGTGCTGTCATGTGCCTTTTTCTCAGGAGTGGCTCCCGTCTGGCCACTCCCATAAAGCCTAGATTTGTGAAGTGCTGCAGAGATTGTTTTCCTTCTGGCAGATTCTACCATCTCAGCCAAGGAACTCTGTAGTTCTGTCAGTGGTCATTGGGTTATTGGTCACCTCCCTGACTAAGGTCCATTTTGGTCAGTTTGGTTGGATGGACAGCTCGAGGAAGAGTTTGAGTAGTTCCATATTCTTTCCATTTCCTAAACATGGAGCTTATTGGGTTCTTGGGAACTTCAAACACTCTACAAATAGTTTTATACCCTTCCCCACATCTATGCTTCCTTACAATTCTATCTCGGAGCTCTACAGACAGTTTTTCGAACTTCATGGTGGGGTTTCTGCTCTGACACGCACTGTCAATTGTGGGATCTTGTATTGAAAGGTGTGTTTCTTTCTAACTCATGTCCAATCAATTGAATTGGCCATAGGTGCGCTCCAATCAAGTTGTTGAGACTTCTCAAGGATGATTAAGGAAATTGGTTGCACCTGAGCTCAATTTGGAGTGTCAGCACAAAGGGGTTGAATACTTATTGATACAAGACATTTCAGCTTTTCATTTTTAATTAATTTGCCAAAAATTCTAAAAAGATGGTTCCGCTGTCATTATGGAGTATTATCTGTAGATTGGTGCCAAAAATTTAAATTTGATCCACGTTGAATTCAGGCTGTAACACAACAAAACGTGCCAAAAGTTGAAGGGTGTGAATACTTTCTGAAGGCACTGTATACAAGTCAATTGCAGCACGGACATTCTTCATTCTGCCTCGAGCTTAGATTGCAAAATGACAAAAAAATCAGGATTAATCATTTCGATGACAAAAACGATAGTGTGGCTACCAATGGGTTGTTGTAAATTACCGCCGTGGTGTTGCTGGAGGGTTGAATAGAAATAGGTGAGGTAAATGCCCATCAGACATGCCGTGAAAGGGTGAACCATTGGTGGTGCCGTCAGGAAACCGCTGACCAAATGGTGAGGAAGCCACTTTGTTGAAGTGGGAGGTGTTATTGCTAGGGTTGTGACAATTATGTCAAAGGATGTGCGTGACATCGTGAGCCCTTGAATTAACGTTTTCATCTATATTTTTGAGTAGTGTGATCCTTGCTCGTTTGGACATTGAGCTTTGCAGCTGAGATGTGATAACCAATTGAGCCTGAAGCTTCCATCCTCTTGAATATGCAATTTTGAAATACTTTATTCAATAAATAGCTTTATCCTTCTGTATTAAATAAGGCCAGTGTGTATGTGTGTCTGCAAAATCATAGAAAAATAAATAAATAAGGAGTACTGAGCTGATCTCCACCAAATTTTGCATATATGTTGGTCGTACCCAGGTCAGGTCATGGGCACAAAGGAAAAAGTCCTCCCCCTGCAAATGTGAGTGAGTGGTTGGGGGGATCTTGCGATTTTCGCCTCTACACGTGCAAAATTGCAAGTGGTTTACTGACCCCTGCTGCAGAGAGGGGGGATTATTAGCCACGGCATAAAATATATTTCCCTACTTCCCCCACTCCACCCCCACAAGGCTGGTCCCAAAGGGAGCGGGTGCTTCTCGTGCTTTGAATAACCATCAATCCCCCCAATATGAGAAGCAGAGGAAGAAGCTGTGGATGCTCTTCGTAAAGACCTTGGTCATCATGAGGAACGCTATAGGCAGATGAGAAAGCCACATCGTTTTCATTCTCGTAAAGTATAAAAAAAAATAAAATATTCAACCACCTCTTCAAATTATCGTGACTTCTGCAGAAATGCAAATGTACTCGCACGTTACAAGTTTATTTTGAGCAGGTGAAGGTCTCGGCGATTTAAAAACTATTCAGATTTCCCTTTGGCTTTGGACCGCATGTACGCAATCCTTAGCTCTTAGTCTAAGCACATTTTGGCAGATGATGGACAGTATTGGACGCCAATTTTGATGACATACGTTTCCAACATGCATGTTACTGTTCTGCATGACATACGACCGTCTAGTGTGCCGATAAACATGTACATGGATTGCTTTTATATGTCATTAAATTTCTCATCCTGATGCCTTCCTCAGCCTCCATGAATCTCAGTCATGAGTGTGCCTGTAATTTTACTTTTTCAACTTAAAAGAGTCGATCCATGTATTTGTCCTTGTTTGTTTTTTCTATCCCCCCCCCTATAAACTGAAGAGGGGAATTTTGTGCAGAGAAAGCAGGAGACCGGGGCAGTATCTAACTTGATTGTGAAAAGCATATCATTGGTCGTAAAACTCAACCCATCACCTTGCGAAGTTACCGCTCCTGACTTGTCAGAGTAAGAATGAGCACCTGATCCCTCCCACCCTTTCTTCACCTATATTCCACACAGGAGAGTTGGATCCAGAGAGAATGGGCTCCGGTATTCAATACGGTGACTCGACACTCCGCCAGTTGCGGCAGCCTCGTGGAGTGACGGCCCAGGCCAGGCCGGACTGCAACTGCTAGGTAATGTTTGACATCTATCTGAGGATACACTGATGTTTGCTTGAAATTAGCAAAGTTCCAGAATATTATAAACTACTGTTGTCGTCGTCATGTTCGTTTAACGGCCTTTCCCATATTTTTGTGGGTGAGTCGATTGTTGGTATAATCTCCATTTGGTTCTTTAATTTGCATCTTCTTCCTTCAGACCTAATCTTTTTGTCATTATTCACACATTCCTGCCATGTTTTCTTTGGCCTGTCTCTTATTTTGTCCATTTGGTTCAAAAATATTTACCTCCGCCACTGAAGGTGGATTGAGGTTATGTTTTCACCCCTGTGTGTCTGTCTGAGCAGGATATCTCAAAAGGTTGTGGACAGATTCCAACAAAACTTGGTAGACAGGTTGTGTGTGTGACCATGACGGATTGATTAGATTTTGGTGAGGTCCGGATGCAGATCCGGCCTATCATTGGGGTACGAAATGTAAAATGTTCAGCCTTGCGGAGGTATGCGCTCTACCCAATGCTGTTCTAGTCTCTTGACGAGTTCATCTTCTGTCCTACTGATGACATGACCGAAACACCAAAGCCTTTTTCTCAATTCAATCTCTGTACTTAGCATTGTTTGGCATATTTCTAAGATCTTCACTCCACCGTTCAACTTTCAGTGAAATACCACACATCCATCCATCCTCATCTCTGTTCTCTCAATTCATTTTTCCTCTTCCATCCTCATGGCAAAAATTTCACCACCTTGCAGTACGGCTGCCCTTATTCAGGCTAAATACACTCCTGTCTTTCCACTCTCAGTATACTGTATATCTCTTTGTTCAGATACCTACTCACTCTCAATTTATTCCAAGCTACTTTTATCCTCGTCGTTACAGCCATTTCTGCTCTTCCAATGACATTCAACATGTCTCCTGAATTATAAAATTTCTTCAACCTTTCATTTTCCATTCCGAATCCCATAACTTCTTGCATTATATTGTGATCAACCTGTTTTGTTCATGTGAAACATTCCTTGTATTTAAACCCACCAGTTGCTTTATTCAAATGACCTTTCACTCCACTACATTTATTGTAGCACCACCTTTCACAAACTGAGCACTGAATTGAGTTTGGCTTCAAACACCTTTGCCACACAGAGCACATGTCCACTTTCTGCTTTCCTCCTTTTCCTTTTCTTCATAGTTAACCATATATTTGTTCTTACAAACACTTTCAATCTATAACTCCCTCAACTATTCCGACCTTCTTTTGGGGCCAGCCAGGGATAATTTTTTTGCCCAAAGCATCAGGAATAGGCTGTCCAGGCCCAACATTTTATTAAAGCTGACACTAATTTGCAATTTCTTCCGGGTACCTGGCGACAACTTCCTCTTCCTTAAGGACACCATTTCATGGCCACCAGCTAATGCTCGCATATGGGACACCCAGCTTAACACCCCATCCCAGAAATGGTGACATACTGATTGATGCAACACCCTGCCTACAAAGCACTCTGGTGGCTATTCATAGTTTGCTCAGGAATCAATTCTGTCACCCACCTCATTCGGTTTGGAGGTTGTGAAGAATTGTTGAAGGATATGAACAAAATTTCCCTTCCCAATTGGTTGTACCCAGCCTCCAGGTGGCGCTAATTCCATTCGTGAGTTTATTCATTTGCAGTACACATTTGGCAAAAAAAGACATTTTCAGAACTCTGCTCGTATGCCTATTCCGTATTCCAAATCCAACTATAAAGAGCAATCAGAGATTGCAGACCCTCCCCAGAATTTGTTTTGCGTGGTGCTTGTGTACTGGTGTGTTTTGTAATTCATGAGACTTAATTATAACTGCTGGCATTGATGAATGGGTACCAAGACATCCTACTTTGATGCAACCTTGCTTCAATTGGGCACCTGACCCTCACCCATGACGTTTTTTATTTTTATTCAATTGAATTCAGAATGGGAATAAATAAATTCAATTAAAGTCAAATGGAAGACCAAATGGGTGCAGTCCTGCACTGGAATCAAAAGGAACCTGAACAAGCAAAAAGCAAGGATGAAGTCATCAGGAGGAACCTGGATAGCAGTTGCATTTCAACTGCTACTCCTCTACGCTCAAACCCATCCAGGCACAGCCAAGTGAGCTATATTTTAAATGACAATCTCGAATGAGCCAAGATCCTCGTCCTCTTAATGATGACGTCATAAAAACGAATATGACGTCATTGTGATGTATCAGGTTTGCGATAAATTATCTGTGCTAACGCCCAGCTTGATTCCCGCAAACAAAATTCAAACAGCTTCCCTAGTTTCGGAGATAATGGTATAGGTGATTTCCATTAGCAGTGATATTATGACATCAACTTTTTTTTCTAGGAAGAATTTCCAAAATCGGAGATGGTTACTGCCTGCGCGTGGGCTTTCTGTATATACATGGCAAGTTTCACGAAGATCTGATGAAAACTCTGGGTTGTGAAACAAGAAATGTCAAAAAATAGGAATGACGTCGTCAAAAATTGATATGATGTCATAGTGATGCATCATATGTGCGGTAATTCATCTCTGCTAATGCCCTGTTCGATTCTCGCAAACAGAATTCAAAAAGCTTGCCTAGTTTCGGAGATAATTTTTTAGGGGATTTCCATTAGCGGAGATATTTTGACGTCATAACTTTTTTCTAGGAGGAATTTTCAAAATCGGAGATGGTTACTATCTGCACAGGGTATTTTTACATATATATATATATATATATATATATATATATATATATATATATATATATATATATATATATATATATATATATATATATATATATATATATATATATATATGCCAAGTTTCAGGAAGTTTCGATGAAATATGTAGGCTGTGAAACAAACTAGTTTCGGAGATAATGGGAGAGGCGATTTCCATTCGTGGCGATATTATGACGTTAACTTTTTTTTCTAGGAAGAATTTCCAAAATCGGAGATGGTTTCTGCCTGCGTGTGGGCTTTCTGCATATACATGGCAAGTTTCACGAAGATCCGATGAAAACTCATGGTTGTGAAATAAAAAATGTCAAAAAATAGGAATGACGTCGTAAAAATTGATATGACGTCATAGTGATGTATCATATGTGCGGTAATTCATCTCTGCTAATGCCCTGTTCGATTCCCACAAACAGAATTCAAAAAGCTTGCCAAGTTTGAGAATTTTTTAGGGGATTTCCATTAGTGGAGATATGTTGACATCATAACTTTTTTTTCTAGGAGGATTTTTCAAAATCGGAGATGGTTACTGTCTGCGCAGGGTATTTTTGCATGTGCATGCCAAGTTTCACGAAGTTTTGATGAAAACTGTAGGCTGTGAAACAAATGAAACAAAAAAACAACAAAAAAAAGGAATGACATCGTAAAAATTGATATGACGTCATAGTGATTTATCATATGTGCGGTAATTCATCTCTGCTAATGCCCTGTTCGATTCCCGCAAACAGAATTCAAAAAGCTTGCCTAGTTTCGGAGATAATTTTTTCGGCGATATCCATTAGCGGAGATATTTTGACGTCGTAACTTTTTTTCTCGGAGGAATTTTCAAAATCGAAGATGGTTACTGTCTGCGCTGGGTATTTTTACATATATATGCCAAGTTTCAGGAAGTTTCGATGAAAACTGTAGGCTGTGAAACAAAAAAGTCCACAAGAACAACAACGTGAGTAAGACTTAGAGATCCTCCACGAGGATCTAAAAATGACAAAAAAAAAAACAAAAAGAACCCAGATCCAAAAAATTTAATTCTGGCTGCCAGACCATGTGTCCGATCAAGTTGAAATTTAAAACATTTATTTCCCATCATTACGAGATCACAATTGCGAAATTGGTCGTCGATTGATTAAGCGGTTCCAGAGAAAACAATATTTAATATTTTTCTTAAAACCATGTGACCTATGACATCATGTGTGAACCTTTTGTTCCTCATGGATCGGTGGTCATATGTGTAAAATTTCACCTCAATCTGTTCAACCACTTCAGAGAAGATGATGAAGGTATTTTTTTTAACAATATGGCTGCAATATATATATATATATATATATATAAATTTTTTTAATATGACCAATGACCCTCGAATTTTCATTCTCATCAGATGTAGCGTTCTCCATATTATCGTCACCCTCAAAACAAAAGTGCCTGTCATTTTTTTCCAGTTTTTGAGATTTACTGCCTAAGTCATCTCTTGCCATGATGTAATCATAATAACGAGTAACAAGATTTGTTTCATGTAGCTTCCATAAACAACTCTGTGCACAATAAATGGTGAATAAATATTAGTTGATGAAGAATTGCTGCAGTTTTTTGTTTTTCTCAAAACTGGAATAAATGACTTGGGCACTTTTGTTATGAGGGTAACGATATGCAATTATAATGTCATAACAAAGGCACCTATGACATAAAAAAATCACTTATTCCCCATGGAGTACGAGCCATGTGCCAAGTTTCAATTTTTTCCTTGGTGTGGTTTCAGAGATGTAGGTCCAAAGTTTTTCTGTTTTTTCCAACATGGCTGCCACACCACATGACTTGTGATGTCATGATGATTAAAACATTCTGCATGAGTCGTAGCACCTGTGGTGAAAATTTTCTCATCCGACAAGCGGTTGCGGAGAAAAACACGAAAGTTCTGGACAGACTGACAGATGGACCTAAACACAATACCCTCTCCTTCAGCGAGGGTAATGGAGTGGATGTCAATTTCGCTGTTTTTGTAAACGATAATACAGAATTAGTTTACGTGTTTATTTTGGAGCGATGATTGGGATTTTTAATATCTGTCTTCCATATGCATCTTTCAGAGCAGGTATTGAACCTTGTGCACAGTTAAAACGAGCACCAACAAATGAGCTTTACAGATTTTTCTTTCATATCGTGGTTTTATTAATGCAGGACACAAGGTGCAATTTGTTTATTTTAACATATATATATATATATATATATATATATATATATATATATATATATATATATATATATATATATATATATATATATTGGATCAGGAAACAAAAACAACAACAACAAAAAACACTGAATGAATCAGGAACAGCAGTGGGTGTGGTGGGGGGGGGGGACCAACAGCAGAGGCCAAGATAGAGGGAGTCTTGGACAAACAAAGAAGGAAACCCTCAGGAGTGAAAAACTGGAAATTTGGAATAAGGGCTTGGGATGGGGTGATGGTTGAGGTCGCGAAGGTCAAAAAGATCATGGTTTTGGAATGGGGATGATCTGATATGGTTGGGAACAGCTGTCTTGAAGACAATGGAGAAAGAATGAGATGGAAGAGGATGTGGAAGTTGGTTCTACAGGTGGGGAAAAAAGAACAAACAAATCAGTGGAGGTGAGCAGTGATGCTGAATTTAAGTAGTTTCACTAGAAGGGGGTTGATGGTGTATCGTGTGTGCCCATCAGAAACCTGTGGGGGACAAAGCCACAGAGCAGTGGGTGCAAGACCACAGAGGAGGCAGTAGAAGACAGACCACCAAACCTGTCTGCGATGGGAGATTCCAATGATTTTGAAGGCCTTGGCTTCCAAGGCATGAATGTGTGAGACAGTGTAGCACAGTACTGTACTCCATTGAGCTATAGATGAAGGCCTTGTCAGTGGATAGAAGTTCAGATGTGCCACAGAAGGACTTTGTACGATGGAGGATGCCAGATGGTGGCTAACTTTGAAATGTGGTTTGCCCAAGAAATATCATGGCTGATTAGTGATACGCAAAAGTTTGAGTGACTGAACTTTCTTAAGAGGATTGTTTGAAAAGTAGATGGGAGCGTTTGCCCACACGCACGCACAACTCGCGATAATGTTTTAATTTTCTAATTTAAAACTAAGTGATTAATCAGCATTGAGAGATATAGCCAAAAACGATATACAGCAAGTTATCTAATAACGTGGAAGGGTTATGACAAAACTTAGTGGATGAGCTGGGTAGGTGACGAGAACAAGCCGATAAGATTTTTGGTTAACGGCCGGATACATCCAGCCTATCAGTGGAATGCAGAACTTAAATGTTCAGCTTGGCAGAGGTATGCACTCTACCGAGTACCGTTCTATCTTATTGAGGGATTTATCCTGTCAGGTTTTCTGTCATGAATTTATCATGAATAACCTGTGAGTTTATGTCGCAAGGCTGTGGGATCCAGGCCCACTCTTTGTTGCGTTGTCTGTACCTCTAATGTTTTGTTTTTTTTTCATTTTGGAAGTCTAAGAACAGGGAACAGGTACAATAATGATGCGTTGATGGCACTTGTCAGGAGCCGATCACAGTGTACCTAGACTCGCACAGTCAATCGGTAGTCTCGCGTCTTGTCGCCAAGCCACGCAAAGCATTGTTTACACTTGCTCTATCTGGGCATTTGTCCACGTCGATGTGAATAATGAAAAATGTTTTTGTCCAAGTGAAACAAATTTCACCCTTCACTGCCTGGATCCTTGGGGATTAATATATACCCAAACGTTTGAGTGACCATTTTTTACTTTTATGCCTGGTGTTGGCTTAATGACTCGAATGGTGGGCTTGGGATCCGAGGGTCCTGAGTTCAAATCCCGCTTGGCTGTTGAAGTAATACCAGGTGGGGTTGACTCTGCCTGTCATCCTTCCGAGGTCAGCAAAATGAGTGCCAGCTTGCTGGTATCCTGCATCGGAGAGGCGACCCGTCCAGGATTGTGCCCAATAGCCAAGGAGACTGCTTAGGCAGCACCAACGCTCTGCACAGAGTATGGTCCCAATGGATAGATGGATGGATTTTTTACTTTGTGTGACCAGTGGTTTGGGACGTGATGCAAAACTGACACACAGACGCTGCATCTTGTTATGTTGACGTTTGGCTTTGCCACAAAGGCTTTTGGAGCTTTCAGGATGACTGACACTGAGGGGGATGTTGCAGCTGACTACACTTATCAGTGGATTGTTCTTTATTTTTCTTTTATTTCATTTTAGATTTCCCCCCTCCCCCCCCCCCCCCCGAGACAGCAACTAAGCTGGAAGTTGCATTTTAATTTTCATACCTTCTTTCTCGGGTATATTTCAGAAACCTCACTGACTTTGTAATGGATTCCTAGACAGGGTGGATGTGTGTGGTTGTGGTTAGAATCCTTGCAGTAAGTATTGGTGTGGCACCTGGGTTCAAAGCTCCATAACACTTGAGAGGTGTATATTTGGACATAATCCTGCTGTGGATGGCTTTCCACTTCAACCTTTAGGTGGGGAATCCACTCCATCTGAGAAGTGGACCCCAGGTTATTGTATGACCTTGCATTCTGGCCCTTTGTGTTGGAATGCGCGTGTTTGATTGACCATGTGCTTCAGCCTTTGGGCTGTAGTGCACGTGTAAACTCGTGGGACAGTCTTTTGGACTGTGTACTTTGGCATTGGGGGCCAAGGTATGCATCTCTCGCATTGTTATAAGGTTTGTGTTGTTTTTTTAACCTTCTTTTCTTCTTTTTCATTTTTATTTTTAACTAAAAAGATGACTGCCAGTGTGGTCCTTGTTTATGGCATGACCATGCATTCTGGCCCTGTGGGCTCGGATATGATTTTGTATGACCTTGGGGCCAAGGTGAATTTGCACTCATTTGACGAGCATTTTTGACCACGTATTTTGGTAATGGAGTGGCTTGCCCCTACCCCCACCCCCCACCAATTATCATGCTCCTCAACTGTTTGATTTATTTATTTTTGTCTTCTTGTTCTTTAGGTCATCTCTATCATCTCAGTAGAGATGACCTAATAATAACAGTCTCGAAGTATGTACGTCCATCCGTCCACAATCAAACCGAGTGGAGACAAATAACCAATAGTGGAATGGATAGAGGTCGATGAGACATGCACAACGATATAACTTTCAAGGTCGTCCAAGGTCGAGGTCAATGTCACGAGGCTGTCAAAGTTGCGAAAATCGTCGATTTTCAAATCGTATCTCCTCCCTCATTTATCAAGACAGATCAAATGTTATTAGTGATTCAGATACTATGCACTATTATCTAGAACAACACGAGCCATTTTTTTGAAATTTGCTCTCGTTCCGATTTTATAGCCCTTCAAACTTCGCTCTGATTCCCCGTATGGGCCGTTCATAAAGTACATACAAAAATAAATGTATTAAATTAAGAACCAGGACTCTCTGAGACAAATATTACATTTGAAGCTTTTGTCAGATTTAACTAAAACAATGGAACACAAGTTTATATGCACACCCCTGCCCCTTTTTTCCTCAAAAAAAAAAAAATAAATCATTTCTCAACAGAAATGATGGCCAGTGAGCCAGAAACGCATCTGTGGATTGAGTCCTCTCCCGGGAGGGAAGTGGGGATGGGGAGAGGGTTGGCGAGAGGTTTGGCTTTACCACAAAGACTGAAAGCTTTCAGGCTAACCGATACTGGGGAGCTTGTAGCAGCTGAACTGTGTTTAGCAGTAGGTAGTTCTGCGTTTTGGAGTTTGTTTGTTTTTCTTGGATGATTGATCTTTGATAACACGAATCAAATAATTTCATCTATTTGTTGTAAAGAAAATGGTTTTATTCGTTTAAAAAAAAAAAAAAAAAAAACATTTCACAAAAACAAGAGGCCGAGCAATTTGTATTGATAGGCAAAATGGCACGCCCTTGAACTGACCTCAGAAGTAAATGCTTCCCCATGATGTCTAACCCTGTGGATCTTGGACAGTTCGTCTCATGCGGGAGGTTGGAATTATTCTGTCCATCACTGGATCAACTACTAGTCTGAGTTATTAAAATTGAACTTCGACTTTTCAGAGAACGCATCAAGAGTCCATTGACTTTCCGTACAATTATCATGTTCCAGACCCCGTTTTAGGCATGCCATCCTCTCATTGTTATATTGGTCAGAAACTGTAGTATGGCTCATCGTCATCACCCCACAGAATGGTCCTCACAGGCTCGATTCAGATCTGTTGATGATGCTGTGCCGTCCCCGAGGCACACGTGCTTCAACGTTAGATCTTCCAAACTTGTAGAAACCTTTTGTTGCTTCACACTGACCGATTCCTTTTACCCCTTGGGAGTTTTTTCATAGTAATGTAGCTTCATTTTAAATGGATGGACGAGTCTGTGATGCTGAAGTGTTGTGAAAAGGACCATACTGGGTCATTCGCAATCGCTATCCCTTTGGGGTTGGAATTTCAACCAGAAATCGCTGGATTGCAATTCTGATGCTCAGTATATTGAGCCAACTCGGGGAGGAATCGTGCTCGCAATATGTCTTCTTTGAATGACTTTCGAATACCTGCTTATTGGTTCACGAAAAAAATATTGTCATGAAAAATATAAGTGACCACTATATTCGTTATTGTTGTGTCTGTCTCTGTCTGTCCCGAGCATAGCTCTGTGGGTTTTGATCCAATCCTGATTAAATTTTGGTGGGAGGTTTATATCATGATCTAGTTGTGTTTTCCTGAAAATGGGCGTGGTCCGCCCATTATGGGCGGAGCCACGCCCAAAAAACGTGTTTTTAGGAGGTAGCCGATTTCAATTTGCATCTTCTCCTAGGGGTTTTGTCGAATCTGACGGGTTTCAGTATTTGGTTAGCCCAATGGCACCTGCATAGCCCCACGGAGCTAGATTTTTCATTATCATCCCAAGGTCACGAACTTAGAAAATTGCAATTTTGACATAAAAATCCATCTTCTCCGAGGGGTTGTCGAATCTGGCAGGGGTTTCGGTATTTGGTTAGCCCAATGGCACCTGCATAGCCCCACGGAGCTCTTTTTTTTTTTCATTTTAGTCACAAGGTCATGAACTTAGAAAATTTCGAATTTTGACGTAAAAATCATACGACCGCCCAAACTTTGAGAGCTAAGATGACAATATTTTTTTATGCATAATCTTGAGGTCATTCCCCACCTAAAGTCTTGAAACAAATTTGCTCTATCTCAAACACCTTGCCCGTGGTGCCCCCTTCAAGTTTGTTTTTACGCTGATTTCATCAAAGTATGGATAATCCGAGGAGTGTGAAATGCCATATAGCCTATATGACGTTATATTGTTCCTGGAATGTTCCAGAGGAAGTTTTGCACCAAAGGTCATAATCCTTGACCTTTGACCTTTAAAGTTCACAAAGGTTAAATTTTCAAAGTTGTGGGAATCGAACCGGGTTTTCGACCTTCTTCGACGAACTAACTCCATTAAGCTATAGCACATATCTTGTTTCCTTGTTTTAATGTCCACAACATTGTTTTGGGACCTTTAAAGGTTATGCAAAGGTCAAATTTTTAAAGTTGTTGAAGGAAACCGGGTTTTCGACATTTTGCAGCTAATAACCTGTCACCCGTACCACATCATGTTGATCATTTCTATAACTTGGTCAAACATTATTACATTGTCTCATCCTTGACTTCTGAAACAATCTACATCGTCAAATACCGCTCGTGAACCATCGTCGTCTTCAGACTTGTTCCCTTTTATTTTGCACGTATGCACATGCCATTTAACAATTTGGACCTTTCCACTCAATTATTCCACATTGCTGTTTTATCAAAATACAGGGTGTCCCTAAAAAAAAATGACGACACGACAAAATGACGACGACATAAATGACGAAAATAACAGCTAATTCTCACTCAAATTATCTCAATTTTAACAAAATGTGTAAAAATTAATGAAGTTTAATGTTTAATTCTTATCTCAATGAGAATCTACCAGGAAGATGGATTGGGTGTGCCAGTGATAATGACAATGTGCTGTTGAAATGGCCACCACATTCACCTGACTTGACACCTTGTGATTTTTTTTTTCTATGGGGATATGTGAAAGGACTGGTCTATATCCCTCCCCCCCTCTTCCTATAAGCCTAGAGGAACTTAAGCAGAGAATCACTGAGACTGGAGAATGTTACGCAAGACATGCTACAGCGTGTTTAGTAGGAGCTGGACTACCGACTTGACATGTGTCGTGTCATAGGTGGTGCGTATCGTGAACATTTGTGAAGTTTTGAGAAAACGGTTATAACATCTACATCCCTCTGAATCTCTTGTTCGAATTTTGATAAATAAATATTTTATTGTTCAACATGAAGCCTATTTACTTTCGTTTGCCTGGGACATGTAGTTACTTAGATATTCAAGTTTAAAATGATGTCATTTTTTTAGGGACACCCTAAATTTTTCTGAAATCCACTAGATGAAATAAGAGTGCATTGTAACAAACTCCAGCAGCTTTAGGTAAGATGATTGCAGAGAATATTCACAAACTTGAAATTCGACTCCAATAGCAGATTCTGGTTCGACTTTTCATTCCAGTGAAAGCATAAACCTAAAAGTGCCAAGTGTTGCCTCCCAGGCAGCTTCCTCCACCCCCCCCACCCCCCACCCCCAACTTTTCAAATTACCTGGATAAGTTTCTTTGAAAATATTGCTGAAGTGGCTCCACTGTTTGGGTAGCCATAGCATCACACCTCATTCTTGTTTATTTAGCCTGAATTAAAACCATCTAAAAGCCACTGAACAGATGTTCGCCAATGCAACAACATTGTCAGCGATGGATCTTGTACAATCTTGTTTTGTCGGAGTCTCGGTAAACAAAATGGCAAATGAAGAAGAAATGCAGGGAAAGGATGAGAAGGGTTTGTTGCTTTGGCACAAGTGCTGCTCCGTCGGTGACGTCATGCCAGGAGAAAGAAGAGGCTGTGGGTGAAGTCTTGGGTGGAGAGAAGGCCGGCTCAAGGAGCGATCAACACTTTGTGAGTGGAATTTGCTGCAGAAGATGAGCGCTGTTATGCTAACTTCCAGAGGATGCATCCGACACACTTTAATGAGCTTGTGGAGCTTGTCAGTTTGCAGAGAGCAAGGAGAAACGCAACATTCAGGGGCACCATCTCTGCTGCAGAGCGAGTCACAGTAACTTTGCAGTTTTTTTGGCCACAGGTAATGCAGTCCTGCAATTTAAACAAGCATTGACTCAAACACACACATGCTTCCACCTACTGTCCTTCCATTGACTCTAAAGGCAGAGGCTGTTATTAAAACCTTTTTATAACACAATGTACCAATAATCTCACTTTTTTTTTCTTGTTTCTGAAGGTTTGTTAAAGACAGGTAACAAAGGGCAAGTTCAGGCTACTATATTGAACTTTTCATAATACATTTTTGGGCTTTATAATTCACAAAAGGTGCAACTATTAAAAAAAAACATAAATGCTGTAGATGTGATGATGTGGCGCAAAGCTTCTGAAAGCTGAAGTTAAATGAGTCAATACATTGTGCCGCTTCGGCGATTTGTCAAAGACTGCTTCACTCTACACCTTGGTTTTTTTTCAAACCCGGGGGCGCGACCCCATGTGGGGTCGCCGAGCAAATTTCATGGGGTCGCGGGCATCCGCTTGCAGCGAAAAAAAAAATTGTCTATTTTCGATCGGTGTTCGCTTTTATGGGATGTAATATAAACGGTTCGTTCAAAGTATGGGAACCGGCACAACATGACGCTTGGAATGGGATCCAGCCGATGCGCGGGCTCGCTGAAGGGCGGTTCATTTTGGCAGGAAATTAGTAGTTTGATCCACGGCCTCTCAGACTCAGATTCTGACTGTCATTAATGTCTATTCACGTCTCCATGTACAACTCGAGACCTTATTTGTGATGGCAGCACCGGCCACCAGCAAATCTCGAGAACGTTCTTTCCATGATAAATTTCTGGACCTTGGATTTCATGACATGGTGGATAAAAGTGGGGCACAGAGGCCTCAGTGTGTGATTTGTTTTGAAGTGCTTTCTACGGAGTCTATGAAACAAAATAAGTTGCAGAGGCATTGGACTACAAAACATGCGCCTTATCAGGATTCTTTGAGAGGAAACTTCTTGCACTCAAGAATACGCGTCTTGACAGAGAGGGAACATGCCATCAGACCAATTCTCGGGCATTAGAGGCCTCGTATCGAGTGTCGCTCCATGTTGCCAAGACTAAAAAGCCTCACTCCATTGTGGAAGAACTCGTGCTGCCATGTGCAAAGGACATGGTATATCTGATGGTTGGGGAGGAAGCGGCGAAGAAACTGGCAGTTATACCCCTCTCTGACAACACCATCCAACCCAGAATTAAAGATACGAGTCTGGACGTAACGGCTCAGGTCGTACAGAAGATCAAGGAATCGCCGTGGCACGCCATAGTTGGACGAGTCCACTGATATCACATCGTATGCGCAACTCATCATCTGTGTCCGCTTCATCAAGGCTGATAACTTTGTCGATGAGCCTCTGCTCATCAAACCATTGGAGGCCACCACCAAAGGCGAGGACATTTTTGGGAAAGTAGAGCAGTTTTATCGTGACCATGATCTGGACTTCGGAAAGTTGCTCGGTTCTACAACAGATGGCACGCCAGCAATGTTAGGAGTTCGTTCTGGATTCAAGGCTAAATTGCTTGAGTTGCCTCAGACCTCCATGGTACACTGCATGATTCACCGAGAAGCGCTCGCCCTCATACTTTGCCAGAAACCTTGCAGAGCGTGCTCTCAAGTCGTTAAAATGGTGAATCGCATCAAATTGAGCACCCTCAACACTAGGTTATTCAGGCTATTCTGCCAGGAGATGGACGCCGACCATAACAATTTATTATTCTACACTCAAGTCAGATGGTTATCTCGAGGAAACCTTCTGCGCGTTTACGAGCTCAAAGATGAACTGAAGGAGTTCCTACGGACACAAGGGAAAACGGCATGGGTAGCGTTGCTTGAGTCAGACTCTTGGCTGTCAGAACTGTGCTATCTCGTTGACATCTTTGAACGTCTCAATGTCCTCAACCGCTCCCTCCAAGGCAAAGACGCCAACCTCATGATTTTTCACAACAAAATGAGCGGATTTCTGGCGACTCTAAAATTACTGGCAGACAAAGCAGCTGTTAAGTGCTTCAGCCTTTTCCCCCGTCTGGTGGAGCATATAACGACCTGCCAGTATGATGATACTGAGCTCGGCAGTCTTTCTGGGGAGATAGCACGTCGCCTTCCGTCGCTCATTGAACAGTTCGAGCACTATTTCCCTGAGCTGGATGTGCAGTCCTTTTCTGTGGTTCGGGACCCTTTCACGGCTCCACTGGACTCGATTGCTGATGAAGATGATACAGCACAGGAAGAGCTTGTACAGCTCGAGCAGGATTCAGGATTGCCGGCTCTTGCGTGGACGAATTCGTTGTTGACATTCTGGTGCAAAATGCTGCCGTCGTACCCAACCCTGTCACGGCGCGCCATTAAGGTTCTCATGCCATATCCTTCATCATACTTTTGTGAGCAGTCTTTCTCCACAATGGTGGTGATTAAAACAAAGTACAGAAATTGCTTAGAAATGGAGCATGATATGATCCTGGCATTGTCATCTACTTCTCCACGAATAGAGAAGTTGGTTTCTGAAAAACAGGCTCATCCTTCTCACTGATATATCTAAACTAGCGATACCCGTGCACATGCACGGGATAGCAGTACAACATAGCTGATAGCAGACGACAGACCGTACACGGGGAATGACAAAATATGCATTGTGCAAAATGCAAGTGGTACTATGGAACGCCAAGACTTCCCAAACATTGTCGGCATGTCCGCTAAGTGCCACAGCAATTTCATAGGGATCGTGTGACGGCGAGCCGAGTTTTTAGTGTGCAAGCTTGGTATTATAATAGAGATGTCATTCGGACTAAACTTCTGAAACATTCAACTGTACTATTTGGATACTGTCGGCTATTCTCCGTTTACTCGTTGATGAAAACATGACGATGGTGAATAAAGTAAACAGTAAATGTTCTTGTGTGATATGAAATCTTATCTTATATATTATATGTTGGGTTTTGAATCTTTTGGGTCGCGTGATGTCGAGAGGTTCTGAAATTGGGTCGCGTGATGTCGAGAGGTTCTGAAATTGGGTCGCCACTAAAAAAAGTTTGAAAACCACTGCTCTACACTATGATGCACGATTATCATGGACAACTTGTTGTGTTCAATGTTTACAATTTACCAAGGCTCGTGAATAAACGCACATTGCACGATTACCAAAAACTGTCACCAATGAAGCTGTCACCGACAATCTTGTTCCGTTGGTGATGGGCGGGGGTTACTGTTTTCACCCCTGTTTGTTTGTTTTTGTTTGTGAACAGTATTACGGAAAAACTCCTCGACGGATTTCGACAAAACTTGGTGGGCGGATTAGGTATGGTCCAAGGATCATGCCATTAGATTTTGGACTTGGTCCAAAGTCCAATATGGCCGCTATGGCGGCCATTTTGAAAAAATACTTGAATTTTTGTTTTTGCATTTCTACATGTTATAAGTAATTTCCAACAAAAAAACATGCCAAAGTTATAATTGCGGCTGATTTTGGAACTTCGGTAGATATACCCACATAAAATCAATTTCTGTCTCAAGGAATCTAGTTATGACAAATTAATTGAGTATGTAAAAGGGAAAGTTGCAAACTATAACTCTGTGAGCACTGTTGACGTCAAATTGAATGAATAGGATATCAGGTTCACTTGAGTGACCTGATATATATATATATATATATATATATATATATATATATATATATATATATATATATATATATATATATATATATATATATATATATATATATATACATATATATACTTATCACAATAATAACAAGATTTTTACATTTCAAATATTAAGTATGCTTTTTAATTGTTTTTCAACTGAAAAAGCATAAATTGCATATTCTAACATTAGTGTACTCATTTGCTTCACTACACGTGCTGTATTGAAGGATTTCAATTGTCCTTTTGTGAAATGTTTTGTATATAATCTACCCGATTAATCCTTTCCTTTCTTCAGAAATTGTTTCTTGGTTTTCTATTTTTCTTTCTTTCTCTGAAATGAAAATGTGACTCCCATTTGGGGGCTTTCTTTTCTATTTTTATAATAAAAAGATACAAAAGTGTCTTTCTCTTTTTCTCTTCTTTTTTTGCTTTTTCTCTTCTTTTTCTCTTTTTCTCTTCTTTTTCTCTCTCTTTTTCTCTTTTTCTCTTTCTCTTTTTCTCTTTCTTTCTCTTTCTCTTTCTCTCTCAATGTCTTTCTCTCCCGCACCCTCTCAGTTGGAATGAAGAATCTGAAGTTGCGGCGTGGTTCGGACCTCGTCACCTCTACTGGCAGTTTGCCTTGGGACTTTGGTGTGCAGACAGTAACCCAAAGGATTATTTAACATGTTGGTCTCTTTGCACACCGTACGTTGGCCTACTTTACTGGATGGAAATTTAAAATGGTGTCTGCCCATCTGGTTAAACCATTGGCTCTCGATGATCGTGTCTATCTGAGCTAAGTGAAAAGCGATTTTTTTGAATTCCTAACCAGCCGTGCAATTGCTTTGTATATAATTTAAAATTTTGTTTTGCCGCCATTGTACGATGGAGGAGAGTTCTGTTTGAAGGATATATTATTTCGGAGAAGAAATGTTGGTTTATTGCGAGAAGTTTCTTTAACTGTGACTATCTTTTTTTTTTCTTTTTTTTTTTTAATGCCTTTGATAAAACATTCTTCACTCCAATAATATGATTTCATGACCAATTTAAGGTATAGTTTTAAAACACCATTTTACCTTAAACCCAGCACCACTCTGTTGAATGTTAAATTTACCTCAGCACTTTGTTTTTTTTTCTCCTTCCTCTGTTTTCAGGTGTTGTTTCCCTTATAAAACAATATTTTTGATTTCTGATTGGATGAAAAAATAAATTGATCTTCGTGACGCGTTCGATCACAAACTATTGATCGAAAAGCTTCGTGAATCTGTTTACAACAACCCGGCTTCTCTCCTGACAAAGGTTCCGAAGGACTGCAGACTCCGTTTCTGTTGATCCAGGAGTGCTTTTATTGACGGTCATATGTTTGCTTTGACTCACTAACGGCTGCGCATAGGTACTGTGAAGCGTGGCAGCAAGTCTTCCCTTTCCTGGTACACTGGTATTGTACGTTAACACGCCTCTCCAAACGCTTTGTGGAAATAGCCTGGCAGTCAACATTGTAATTATCACTGAAAATACTCTGGAAACTATTCTACAGTCGTGTCGTGGGAGCGGGATTTGCTCAAAATTGCTCAACATCGAACTGTTTGGGTATTAAAAAACAACAAACAAATTTTAATCAAATTTTCTTTTGGTTTTTTTTTTTTAACCCTTTACCATTGCCATGCACTCCAACTGAACAGCACTTTAGCTTCTTTTGATGTCTATATGTTTAGCGAAACATCTCCCATAACCTTGCCTGCTCGTGCCACACACGCCATATGATAATTGCAGTTGTGTGTAAGAAAGCAAAACAGTGTTGTCTTCAATAAAAGTTTTAACATGACTTTCAGCATTCTCTTTTTATTAGCGATCGGTGTACTTTACTCTGCATTCCCTAAATTTACAGCTGCCTGTGGCAGCCATTCCATTTCTTTATGCTTTTATATTTATTGTGGACCGTCGTTTTCAGGTTGTCACCTGATTATTGGCATTTGCTTGTGACTTGTTTAGGAAAAGGAGGATTATGGAAAGGTTTGGAGGAAACAGGAGCATTTCTAGTTGTTGATTACTTGCTGTATAATGTATATGATTTGTATCGGAAGTGACAAACACGATCGTTAAAAACCGAACCTGTGAATGACACCGCTTCACAGATCTTTCACCTGCTAGCATCTCAACTGCAGGTGCAAAAGGCTTAAGGTACAATTGACAATACAATTAATTTTGTTTTTGAAAGGCATTATCATGGAGTACTCCACATGTGGGGATGGCATTTGGGGGGGAAAAAAAATTCACCACCCAATTGAATGTGTACAAAATGATATGCTTAAAAGTTGCTTTTGAGTAAAATCATAAGCCTTTTTAAAAGCCATAGCTTTTATTAACCTCCTCCATTGAAGATGGACGGAGGTTACTGTTTTCACCCCTGTCTGTTTGTTTGTGAACAGTATTACGGAAAAACTCCTGGACGGATTTCGACGAAACTTGGTGGGGGGATTAGGTATGGTCCAAGGATCATGCCATTCGATTTTGGACTTCATCCAAAGTCCAATATGGCCGTTATGGCGGCCATTTTGAAAAAATATTTGAATTTTTGTTTTTGCATTTCAAGATGCTTTAAGTGATTTTTCAACCAAAAAAAAATGAATTTGTTAGAGAGAAAAAAAAGAAAATTTTGCAACTTTTTTCAAAAAAATTTCGATTTTATTTGAAAAATATTTGATTTTTTTTTTGCATTTCTACATGTTTTTAGTGATTTCCAACCCCCCACCCCCCAAAAAAAATTTAGACAAAAAGAAAACAAATTTTGCACCTTTTTTTTTTTTCAAAAAAAAATTTTTTTTTTTTTTTTGGCATTTCTACATGCGCGTCGATGTAGTTTAGTTTATTCAATCGTGGTTCAGTAGAGTCTGATCCGTTTTGACCTACAATGAATAGGATATCAGGTTCACTTAAGTGACCCAGCAGTATTGGCGGCGGAGGTTTTGCACTCTACCGAGTGCTCCCCTCTCGTTCTTGAATATTTTCATAACAAGAATGAAAAAGACACCAGAGTACATTCCTAAAGTGCAAAATTGCCAAATTGTTCATCTGCAGAATTATTGATAAATGTCATCCAGCCGAGCACAAAAATGGCTGAAGCAATTACAATGATTCCAACGGAAGGAAGTGACATTCTCTCAAGTATTGTACATGTACTATCACCAAAAATTAAATTTCTCAGATTTTGAAAAGAATACAGACAATCGCAATACACCACAGCCTTTCGAACTCAATTTATGCATGCATTGTCAAACTATCCCATAAAATTCACCGTGTCAAAATCTCCATCGTAGATTGTAATGCCACATGGATTGTGAGGTATGACGGAAAAGGGGCCAGAACAGTCTGCTGATACTTTCATTGAGGTTCACATGGGGTCATACCAGTTATTGTAAAGAGCTTTCTAACTTCACCTTTCCATATATCGTATGCATACTATTGTTGAAGCCAATCGTGCAGTGCCTCCTCATGTAAATAGATGTGATCATGTGACCCCCTTTATACGGCATCTATTTATTAGATGTATACAGGGTAGGGAAGAGTGGGGAGGGAGCAAATTGGAAATGCCAATATTGAGAAAAGGAACAAAAGAGAAGAGTGTGGTGTTGTGCCTGGTTATTGCATTGACTGTAAATACTCGTGTGATGTTGGACATGAGAGGACGCTTGTAAAGGAGTGGATAAAGCATCGTGGAGAGAAGGAAATGGCAGATTGAATAAGGGCTGTTATCTCACTCCTGTGCTTCAGATCATTGGCTAAGTAAGCGACACAACAGACAGCAATGTCAGTATCTCTTATGTACATATAGGTAAGGAGTAAATTGAAGAAAATAAGAGAATGTATGATGGTAAGGGGAGGAAGATTGAGAAGATATAGTTCTTGAATAGAATGAAAGTAGCAGAGAAAGGAGAGAGGGTAAATAAAAATTCTGCCATGTTGGAATACAAAATAGATAGGTGACTCCGAAAGTGAAGTACAACAAGGTAGCAGAATGTCTGAGTGTAGACAGAAGGGACAGGGATATTGGACGGTAAATGAAGGGACTTGTATGAGATATTGTTGTGGGCCGGGGGTCGGTGGCGAGGACGACCACTAGACGGAGCAGTTGGGCCGTCTCCCACCGAACACCGGAATGGAAGGTCGTCACCCCGGATAATTCCGGAGTCGATGGGTCGCTTAAAGGACCGTGGTCGCCAATATTTCAACGGCGTGAGGTAGGGTCCACTTTTCTAATTCCAATTTACCTAAGTACCCATGCCGTCTAGCTACTGGGGAAGCCACACCCTCGGCCGACTTTGTCGGAACCGAGTCGCTGTTACCGATTCGGATCCGGCATAACCTAGCGGAAGTTACCAAAGCTGTGCCGGACCAAATGAACAACTTACGACCCAATCGGCCTCACTAAATCTCAATAAGCACCATGCTAAGCCAATGAAAGAAAGCACACACACAACGAGCTGGTACATTTAACAATTGGGGTTTATTTTTAATGGGGAGGGGAGCACAAGGGGCAGACACACACACACACACACACTCAAAAGAAATGGACCCCATCGGGTCTTTATTGGACCCTCCAGCCGAGGAGGATAGGTCAGCTGGGGGGGTCAGAGTCCGGTTGTGCACCTGTCCGCCTTGTGCGGTTTGGTCATGTCTTGCTCGGTGGGATTCGAATCCACAGCTTTGACGCAGCACCAAGCATCAGGGGCAAGGGATATGTGACGGATGCCAGCCAGCACGAAGGCGGATGAGACGAGAGGAACCTTTGTGCTGTGAGGACGACCAGAAAACCAGAGCAGACGGATCACCAACCGGCCAGGCGAGAGCAGACAAGCACCAGCGCAGACAGAACGCGCCGAACACTCTCCCTCCCCCTCGTGCGCGGGGACCAGAGGGACCGCCTCTGACGTCACCTCATCCCTCATTGTACGGGGGGGGGGGCATGTCGGTTGCCTCGGTGGCCTGCCTTCATTGGGCGGAGGGCGTGTTGATGTCTCTGCCCCCCCCCCAAAGAGGCCCGCCCCTCGAAGAGGCTGCGCAATAGTATATGGCGTTCTGGCTTCCCCTTGGCTGGCGAGCGTCGGCCGACGCTCTCTCCTCGCTGAATGGACAAGAGGGACTCCAGGCCCTTTTTTGTAGCAAAAACCAGAGCGCCAGCTACCGATGAAACCCCGCCTACGCACGTGTTCGGCATGCCAGCGCGCGAAGAATGCGAATCGTGCCGAAAGCAGAGGGGGGTTGTTGCCGTCGACTCCTTTGGAGGGTTGTTGGGGGATTTAAGATGTAAAAAGACCTGACTATAAAATAACCTGCAGCACACACATGAAATTCCCATTAAACACAGGGAAGAATCTAACTATGCACATACTTATTGAAATAACTAAGCTTCGGGACTGCTGTCTGTTTGTGTGCAAATGGCTTCCAAATCCATAATAATATATCGTTGAGGGGGTTTTGGAGGATTCCCCATGTAAACGGCCCCCAAAATAATTTACAAGATGATGACATCATTGGCATCCAGATCAGAAAAAAATAAACAAGTCAAAAAATGAAAAGCATGTAGGGAAGGATTCCCCAAAAATAAAACGAGGAAGGAAGGAATGACACCCCAATACAACACCACAATCCTTTTACGGATTGGTGTCACGATGTCTATTGACATTTTTTCCATCCCAAACCCACGATAAATACAATACACAACAAGAAAAAGACTAATCAGAGATTGCAGACCCTCGCCAGGACTTCTTTTGAGTGGTGTATTTTTTTTTAATAGGTTTGAGGGTAAATCCAAAATGGCTGCCAAACCATGTGTCCGATCAAGTTGAAATTTAAAACATGTACGAGATCTCATGAGGCGTGTCTAAAAAGTAACGGGACTGACTTCACAGAAATTTTATTCCAAAATATATATTTAAATCACAGCTTGTCTCCTTAAAAATAGTTTCCCTCCAGTCTCACAAAATTGACCATCCTTTTCTTCCATGCTTCGATGCACCCCCGGAAGGCTTCTTCTGGAATCCTCCGGAGCTCTGTCGTCACGGCGCTTTTGATGGCCTCTACATCAGGAAATCGCTTTGATCACCCCCTTGAGCTTGGGGAATAGGAAAAAATCACAAGTGGCCAAGTCTGGCGAATACGGGGGTTGCTCCAGAGTTGGCACGTTCCTCTCCACAAGAAACTGTCAGATGCTCGGGGCACTGTGAGCAGGGGCGTCGTCATGGTGGAGCACCCAGATGTTTTCCTACAGATCCCTCCTCTTGTCCCGGACTGATCTCATGAGGTGCCGGAGGATCTCCTTGTACACGTATTGATTCACTGTTTGACCCTGTGGTAGAAACTCGAAGTGGACGATGCCCTTGATGTCAAAAACACGATGAGCATCACCTTGACCTTCGACTTCGACATCCTTGCTTTCTGTGGTCTTGGTGAAGCCGGACTTTTCCACTGACGACTCTGCCGTTTGGTCTCGGGATCGTATTCGAATATCCACGATTCATCGCCAGTCATGACTCTCCCGAGCAGGTCTGGATCGTCCTCGGGGTGTTCAATAATGTCTTCACAGATAGTGACTCTTTGCTGTTTCTGGTCCTCGGACAACAACTTAGGGACCATCTTTACACACACTTTGCGCATTTCGAGATTTTCAGTGATGATGCTCCAAACAGTGTCCTTGATGATGGAAAGTTCCTCAGCAATCATCTGCACCGTGAGTCAACGATCTGCGCGAACCATCTGTTTCACACGCTCAATATTGTCCGCCGTTCTGCTCGTTGAAGGTCTTCCAGACCGTGGATCGTCTTCAACCTCCTCCCATCCCTCTTTGAACCTTTTGTGCCATTCTAATGCACGTGTACGTGACATTGTTTCTTCCTGTAGACTTGCTGCAGCATTGCGAAGGATTCGGAAGGTGTTTTGCCAAGCTTGGCTCTCTCAGATTGGCTCTCTGCTCACGACTCATAGCACGATGACTCAGACTAGACAACGTGTAAAGCACGACCTGTAAAAAAATCACACAATGAGCGCAGTCAACAATCACCAATCATATATATTGCTGGAATGTTGTGAAAGACTGACGCAACCCGTTCTTTCAAGTTGTGTAAGTGGAGCACACAGCAGGCTCAGTCCCGTTACTTTTTAGACGGACCTTGTATAACCCATCTCTACGAGATCATAAATGTGAAGTTTCACATCGATTGATTAAGCAGTTCCAGAGAAAACATTTAATATTTTTCTTCAATCCAATATGGCTGCCAAATAATGTGACCTATCACTTATTCCTTAACACACCTGTACAACCATGGCTTGAACACTTGTGTAGTTTACCCTCAATTTGTGCAGCCGTTTTGGAGAAGATTTTCATGGGTTTCAGGGTAAATCCAATATGGCTGCCAAACCATGTGACCAATGACATCATATGTGTGAACTTTTTCTTCCTCATGGACAGGCGGCCATACATGTAAAGTTTCGCCTCCATCTGTGCAGATATTTCCGAGAAGATTTTTGAAGGTTTTTTTTTGTTGTTGTTGTTTTTTTAACAATATGGCTGCCGAATCACGTGACCGATAACGTCATGAATGTTTTTTTTTTTCCTCGTACCATTTTATCTCTTGGTGACCCTCGAAAATTTTCATACTGATCAGATGTGGCGTTCTACATATGCAATTATGACGTCATAAAAAAATCACATTCCCCATGAGGAGTACTTGCTATGTGCTAAGTTTCAATTTTTTTTTTCCTTGGTGCTGTTTCAGATACAGAGGTCCAAAGTTTTTCCGGTTTTCAAATATGGCTGTCACACCACGTGACTTGTGATGCGATAATTATTATTAAAACATTCTGCATGAGTCACATCGCACCAATGGTGAAAATTTCGTCTCAAATTCGCAAAGCAATCGGTTGTGGAGAAAACATGAAAGTTCTGTGCGGACAAACAAGCAGACTGACAGACAAACAAACAAACAGACCCAAATGCATTACCCTCTCCTTGGGCGAAGGTAATTACACCAACCCACACTAAAATCTAAAACTACCTCTGACATAGATATCTTTATGTAATTATTACTATTGTTTCTTATAACAAAAATGTCAAAAGATGTCGTGATGGCAATCCATAAAAGGATTGTGGTGTCATTCCTAGTCATTCCTTCCTACCTTATTTGGTTGTTTTTTGGGGCATTCCATCCCCACATGGTTTTTTAAGTTTTTTTTTTTGTCTGACTTGTGTATGTATAAATAGTCATCATGAAAGATTCCCAAGATTAAATTGGGGTTCAAATGAATGCAAAGCACACCTCATTGTGCAAAATAACACCCACTGGCTTTATAATGCAATCTCCTGCACTGACAATGACATTAGTCTGTCACAACATTCATTCCAAGTCGTGAAGAATAAAGGTTCTTCACCTCCAACCAACCCCCCCCCCCTCCCCTTTTCCATGCAAAAAGTACTGACGGTTGTGTTCTGATCGCTCGAAGCATTCTGGATACTGGGAAAGCCGTTTCTTGGACAGAATACTCCTCGGCACGTGATGATAGTCACTATCTATCTATAATTCCAGCAATTTGTGTGTCTGTGTCTGTGTCTGTGACCGCTGTTTCTCGACAACCACTGGTCCGATCTAATTGAAACTTGCCAGGTATATTGCTGAGGACCTGAGTATGTGCCTTTTCAAGGTTTGATATTAATCGGACAAGTAGTTCCCAAGTTATGGCCATTTATTTACCAAACCAATGACAGGATACGTTGCTGCGTAGGCGTGGCCGATGGGGAAGAGAATCTCAGCCGCGTTCGCCATTACGGGTTTTTTATCCCCCACCGCGTGGCGGAAGGGGGATATTGTTGTCACCCGGGTCGTCCGTCCGTCCATCCGGCTGGCTGGGTGTCAACATTTATAGCTGTGAGTGCGATAACTCATAAACTGTTCGCCATATCGATTTGAAATTTGGGTCACACATGTACCACCTGAAAAGGAAGAGCCCTATTGATTTTGGTCGTGGCCGGATCCAAGATGGCCGACTGGGGCGGCCATCTTGAGAAATTTTTTTTTTTGCAATATCGATTTGAAATTTGACTCACACATGTAACACCTGAAAAGGAAGAACCCTATTTATTTTGGGTGTGGCCGGATCCAAGATGGCCGATTGGGGTGGCCATCTTGAAAAAAATGTTTTTTGTAATAAATGGAAAACAGCTTATCTGATTTCAATTATTTTTCAATGGCAGGGGATTCCCCATCTCTGATGGTATATTTCTCTTCTCTTCTCTTCTCTTTGTGTTTTTCCTTGTGAAAAGGCAAAACACATTGGCACTAATTGAATAATTTGCCATTAAAACTAATAATTTATTAAAACGTTGGCAGATCCAGCAGCCTCCGCATTCTTGCCCTGGACGAGGAAACAAAGAAGCACCGTTTCCTCAGCAATGTTGTTTATGAAGAGGTGCTAACGAGATAAAGGTGTGTACATGGAGACAATTTTTATTATTTATTTATTGAAGAAAAAATGTTCCGAAAATAATTTATCAAAGAAAGTGCACAACTTTTTTTTTGTTTCCAGTTTTCAAAACTGTGTGGCCTTTGGAAGTGTTAAGGAATTCAGCTCTACTCAACATGCAAGCCAACGAAATACATCTCAATTTGGTGGTATGCTTTGCAAACTTTTTTTTAAAAACTATTTTCAAACTGAAACAATTCGTACATGGAATACCTAATGACACTGTACTTTCAGGTCTCCGACAAATCCTACCCTGTCGCCTCACCGTGACGTAGGAGTGGCAATGGTCAATGGCAGCGGATGTCATAGCAGGCAAAGACAGGGAGGTAAACTTGATTTTAATTTTGATTTTAATTAACTCTGTGTGTGCAAGTATCACAGCAGTTGTTACTTCAATGAAAGCGATAATTCGTGGAATGCATGTGAACATTCTGTACGGGCACGCACCACTTCAGGATAGTGGTGACTTACTGTATTCTAATAATTTCTCGATTTCTTATGCGCATTTATAGATAAACACAATGCCCCAATCCAGTCATCGTTTACGAGAGTGAAGGAACGGCCTGTGTGTTTGTTTGAAAGTTTTTTTTTTTTTTGCACGGATGGCCACGCACGTACGGGCACGCGAGAGCGAAGGAACGGCCTGTGCAGTTGTTTCTGGCACGCGGTTTGAATTTTTTTTTTTGTATTTACAGCCACGCACGTACGGTCACGCACGTACGGGCACGCGAGAGCGAAGGAGCGGCCTGTGTGTTTGTTTCTGGCAAGCGGTTCTAAAGTATGTATATATATATATATATATATATATATATATATATATATATATATATATATATATATATATATATATATCTTCTTCTTCTTCTTTCGGCTGCACCCGTTAGGGGTCACCACAGCGGATCATCCGTATGATCCGCATAGAGATTTGGCACATGTTTTATGCCGGATGCCCTTCCTGACGCAACCCTGGTCGCCTCTTACGACACAGGGATGGTACACCTATTTTAACCGGGGTATACACCGGCCCAGTACACTGGTACTCATTTCGCCGACCTCGGAAGGATGACAGGCTGAGTCAACCCCCTGGTGTATTAATTCAGTGGCCCAACGGGGCTTGAACTCAGGACCTTTTGGATCCCAAGCCGCTGCCCTAACCACTGCGCCAACACCAGGCTTCATATATATATATATATATATATATATATATATATATATATATATATATATATATATATATATATATATATATATATATATATATATATATAAAAACATTTTGCACGTACGGGCACGTGAGAGCGAAGGAACGGCTTATGTGGTTGTTGTTTCTGGCACGTGGTTTGAAAGTTTTTTTTTTTTTTTTTTTTTTTTTTTGGTTTGCACGTATGCCCACACACCTACGGGCACGCACCTACAGGCATGCAGTAGTCTATCTATAATTCCAGGTGTGTGTGTGTGTGTGTGTGTGTGTGTGTGTGTGTGTGTGTGTGTGTGTGTGTGTGTGTGTGTGTGTGTGTGTGTGTGTGTGCGTGTGCACGGTCTGTGACCGCTGTTTCTCGACAACCACTGGTCCGATCTAATTGAAACTTGCCAGGTATATTGCTGGGGCCCTGTGGATGTGCCTTTTCAAGGTTTGATATTAATCGGACAAGTGCTTCTCAAGTTATGGCCATTTATTTACCAACCAATGACAGGACACGTTGCTGCGGAAGCGTGGCCGATGGGGAAGAGAACCTCAGCCATGTTCCCCATTTCGGGTCACAACGTACGGACTTCCGGATAGTGATGACTTCGTGTATTCTAATAATTTCTCGATTTCTTATGCGCATTTAGAGATAAGCACAATGCCGCAAGTTATAATCGTTTTCATGTTAGACGGTGCATAAATTTTGGTAACATCAGAGTGAGCTGGTATGATCCGAACCAAGAAGTAAATTTTAAACACGCGATAACTTACGATCGAAAATAATCATTAGGAGACAAAATTTAAACAATGTGGTGATTTTTTGGTACCTTTTAGATGTTTTTTGTTGCTGTTTTGGTACTTTTTTTCCCCCCAGAAAATGGCGTCACACTGCAGCGAAAGTAGTTAACTGTACATATATCTATAATTCCAGCAGTGTGTGTGTGTGTGTGTGTGTGTGTGTGTGTGTGTGTGTGTGTGTGTGTGTGTGTGTGTGTGTGTGTGTGTGTGTGTGTGTGACACCGCTGTTTCTCGACAACCACTGGTCCGATCTCATTGAAACTTGCCAGGTATATTGTTGGGGCCCTGTGGATGTGCCTTTTCAAGGTTTGATATTAATCGGACAAGTGCTTCCCAAGTTATGGCCATTTATTTACCAACCAATGACAGGACACGTTGCTGCGGCCATTTATTTACCAAACAATGACATGACACGTTGCTGCGGCCATTTATTTACCAACCAATGACAGGACACGTTGCTGCGGCCATTTATTTACCAAACAATGACATGACACGTTGCTGCGAAGGCGTGGCCGGCCGACGATGATGTCACAGGCCCTGCCGGTTACATGGCAGCGAATGTCAAGGCAAGCAAAGACAGAGGTAAACTTGATTTTAATTTGGATTTTAATTAACTCTGTGTGTGGAAGTGTGGTTGTCACGAGAACGCGAGAGCGAAGGAACGGCCTGTGTGGTTGTTGTTTCTGGCTCTCGGTTTGAAAGTTTTTTATTTTATTTTTTATTTTGCACGTACGGGCACGTGAGAGCGAAGGAACGGCCTGTGTGGTTGTTGTTTCTGGCACGCGGTTTGAAAGTTTTTTTTTTTGTTTGCACGTACGGCCACGCACATACGGGCATGCACTCGTCTATCTATAATTCCAGTTGTGTGTGTGTGTGTGTGTGTGTGTGACCGCTGTTTCTCGACACCACCGGTCCGATCTAATTGAAACTTGCCAGGTATATTGCTGGGGACCTGAGTATGTACCTTTTCAAGGTTTGATATTAATCAGACAAGTGGTTCCCAAGTTATGGCCATTTATTTACCAAACCAATAACAGGACACGGTGCTGCGTAGGCAAGGCCTGTGTGGTTTTTTTTTTCCTGGCACGCGGTTTGAAATGTTTTTCTTTGTTGTTTTTTTTGGTTTGTTTGTTTGTTTGTTTGTTTTGCACGTACGGCCACGGCTTCTCTTCTCTTTGTGTTTTTCCTTGCGATGACATTGCGAAAAGGCAAAATACGTTTTGCGCTCATTGAATTATTGGCCATTAAAACTAAATTGCGAATAATCATAACTGCGATATGCGAACTTCCGGACAGTGAGGACTTAACTTCTGGACTTCCGGATAGTGACGACTTACTGTATTCTTTCTTGATTTTTTTCTCTATTTCTCGACTTACTGTATTCTTTCTTTCTCGATTTCTGTACTTTCTCGATTTTCTCGATAAATTAAAGAGATAAACACAATGCCCCAATCCAGTCGTCGTTTACGAGAGTGAAGGAACGAAGCTGCGCGTCGTGCATGCGCAATGGAATCTGACAAAGCACGAGCTGCTCACTTGACACGTGACGCTATGCGCATGACAAGGCATCGTGCAGAAGAAACAGATGAAGAACGAGCTGCTCGGTTGGCAAACAACACTGGACGCGAGGCAGGGCGTTGTGCTGCTGAAACTGATGAACGAGCTGCTCGCTTGACACGCGATGCTACGTGCGTGACAAGGCATCATGCAGCTGAAACAGATGAAGAACGAGCTGATCGCTTGGCAGACAACACTGGATGCGAGGCAAGGCGTCGTGCAGAAGAAACGGATGAAGAACAAGCTGCTTGCTTGGCAGACAACACTGGAGGCGAGGCAAGACGTCGTGCAGAAGAAACGGATGAAGAACGAGCTGCTCGCTTGGCAGACAACACTGGATGTGAGGCAAGGCATTGTGCTGCTGAAACGGATGAAGAACGAGCTGCTCGCTTGATACACAACGCCATGCGCGTGACAAGATGTCGTGCAGCTGAAACGGATGAAGAACGAGCTGCTCACTTGGCAGACAACGCTGGACGCGAGGCAAGGCATTATGCAGAAGAAATGGATGAATAACGAGCTGCTCGCTTGGCAGACAACACTGAACGCGAGGCAAGGTGTCGTGCAAAAGAAATCCCTCACCAGCGAGAAAACCGGCAAGTAAGGGATGCACTACATAGTTAGGATGTACACCGTGCGAGACTAGAGCAGGCTCACTGTGAGAATCCCAACCTTGCTCGATACGATTTCTTCCGAGAGGAACTTCATGTTGAGTACAGGCATGCGTTGAGCAGGACCTTCTCTATCTATAATTCCAGCAGTGTGTGTGTGTGTGTGTGTGTGTGTGTGTGTGTGTGTGTGTGTGTGTGTGTGTGTGTGTGTGTGTGTGTGCTGTGACCGCTGTTTCTCGACAACTACTGGTCCAATCTAATTGAAACTTGCCAGGTATATTGCTGGGGACCTGAGTAAGTGCCTTTTCAAGGTTTGATATTAATCGGACAAGTGCTTTCCAAGTTATGGCCATTTATTTACCAACCAATGACAGGACACGTTGCTGCAGCCATTTATTTACCAACCAATGACATGAGCCGTTGCTGCATAGGCGTGGCTATGTAGGCCGGTTTGCGACTGGCCGACGATGACGTCACAGGCCGTGCCGGTTACGATGGGGATCGATCGGTGCCTTAGTTACTGTGGCGTAGGAGTGGCAATGGTCAATGGCAGCGAATGTCATGGCAAGCAAAGACAGGGAAGTAAACTTGATTTTAATTTTGATTTTAATTGACTCTGTGTGTGTAAGTATCACAGCAGTTGTTACTTCAATACAAGCGATAATTCGTGGAATGCATGTGAGCATTCCGTACGGGCATGCACCACTTCCGGATAGTGGTGACTTACTGTATTCTAATAATTTCTCGATTTCTTATCCGCATTTATAGATAAACACAGTGCCCCAATCCAGTCGTCGTTTACGAGAGCGAAGGAACGGCCTGTGTAGTTGTTTGAAGGTTTGTTTGTTTTTTGGAGTTTTCACGTATGGCCACGCACGTACGGGCACTCAAGAGAGCGAAGGAACGGCCTGCCTATTTGTTTGAAGGTTTTTTTTTTGGTTTTCAAGTCCGGCCACGCACGTAGGGGCACGCACGTATGACCACGCACGTACGGGCACGCGAGAGCGAAAGAACGGCCTGTGTGGTTGTTTGAAAAAAAAAATTTGGGGGGGGTTTCACGTACGGCCACGCACATAGGGGCACGCACGTATGGCCACGCACGTACGGGCAGCGAGAGCGAAGGAACGGCCTGTGTGGTTGTTTCTGGCACGCGGTTTGAATTATTTTTATTTTTTTTGCACATACGGCCATGCACATACGGGTACGTACTCGTATATATAAATTCCAAAACAAACCTTGAGCAAATGAATCCAATCCCTGATATTCCCCATTTCACCAGAGCAAGAGCAACTTGAAACGCAAAAACCTTTTGCTCGTATCATTAACCGTCCGTTTAAATACATGAAAACTGCATGGAGTACTGGCTCAAAAAAACCCCATGATCAAACCAACGGAGCATTTTACTTTATTGTACACATAATTGAGGCTCGTGGAAGAGCGAGTACGAGTACATTGAACGGATCATCAGGAATCGTAGTGAGGAGGGGTTAACGTCTGAAACGTCAGCTTATCCTTGCCTCGATCAACATCCTTTTGATTCCAACCATCATTCTTTTCTCACGTGTTTATAAAAGGGTTGAAACGTATTCGATCAAGTTGTACAATTGCTTTGTAAAATAAACGACATAAGGTTTGTCGTTATTCTAATTCGTCATAAAAATGGAAATGAGGACAGGAGGACGACGGATGATTGAAAGCAAAATAGAGGCAAAAGGACTGATTCGTTCGTCTTAACAAAAATCGTGGGAACTTCAACCCAAAACGTGTACGGAACTTGAAAATTGCTGAAAATCTGTAACCCTTGTACTCGTTTCAATTCTCCTTTTGTGTGGTGGTCCATGGTCATGCCCTGCGGAGACCCTCTCACTTACCCGGTCGATTACGTTGTGACCGTGGCAGCTGCTCAAACGATTGCCTTATAATGGAAGCGTTTCCTGTGCTATGAAAAGGGAAAGTTTGTGGGTGAAAATGGGGGCAAAAGTTTTAGAAGACGAAAAGCTGGCGACGGTCGTTACATCGAGGGCAATGCAGTTCAAATGTTCTTCCTTCCAAGATTTGAAAGGAGTGGAGAATGCTCCAGAAAAAATGGAGACACTGGGAATGTTTGAATTATTAGTCATCTTTCAGAAATCCAATCACACACCCTTTGAGCAGGGACAAAGTGCCCTCTTATTTTAAATGTGGCAACGACAGCAGTAAGGTTTGGGTTTTGGGAGTCGAGGGTCGGGGGTGGTGGCTTTGTCAGTCACTTTGTTTGAAACAATCTGTTCGTGATGCTTCAGCCGTTGAGGCCTTCTGTGCGGCCAGGTCATGAGATGCTGTCATATGCTACACCGCGCTGTTCCCTCCATATCAGCTCTCTACATTCACCATCCCCAACCTTCCAACAAGTCCAAGGATTCAGTGGTAACATAACATTACCATCACCAGTCCCCAACCTTCCAACAAGTCCAAGGATTCAGTGGTAACATAACATTACCCTCACGAGTCCCCAACCTTCCAACAAGTCCAAGGATTCAGTGGTAACATAACATTACCCTCACGAGTCCCCAATCTTCCAACAAGTCCAAGGATTCAGTGGTAACATAACATTACCATCACCAGTCCCCAACCTTCCAACAAGTCCAAGGATTCAGTGGTAACATAACATTACCCTCACGAGTCCCCAACCTTCCAACAAGTCCAAGGATTCAGTGGTAACATAACATTACCATCACCAGTCCCCAACCTTCCAACAAGTCCAAGGATTCAGTGGTAACATAACATTACCATCACCAGTCCCCAACCTTCCAACAAGTCCAAGGATTCAGTGGTAACATAACATTACCCTCACGAGTCCCCAACCTTCCAACAAGTCCAAGGATTCAGTGGTAACATAACATTACCATCACCAGTCCCCAACCTTCCAACAAGTCCAAGGATTCAGTGGTAACATAACATTACCATCACCAGTCCCCAACCTTCCAACAAGTCCAAGGATTCAGTGGTAACATAACATTACCCTCACGAGTCCCCAACCTTCCAACAAATCCAAAGATTCAGTGGTAACATAACATTATCCTCACGAGTCCCCAACCTTCCAACAAGTCCAAGGATTCAGTGGTAACATAACATTATGCTCGCGAGTCCCCAACCTTCCAACAAGTCCAAGGATTCAGTGGTAACATAACATTACCCTCACGAGTCCCCAACCTTCCAACAAATCCAAAGATTCAGTGGTAACATAACATTATGCTCGCGAGTCCCCAACCTTCCAACAAGTCCAAGGATTCAGTGGTAATATAACATTACCCTCACTAGTCCCCAACCTTCCAACAAGTCCAAGGATTCAGTGGTAACATAACATTACCCTCACGAGTCCCCAACCTTCCAACAAATCCAAAGATTCAGTGGTAACATAACATTATGCTCGCGAGTCCCCAACCTTCCAACAAGTCCAAGGATTCAGTGGTAATATAACATTACCCTCACTAGTCCCCAACCTTCCAACAAGTCCAAGGATTCAGTGGTAACATAACATTACCCTCACGAGTCCCCAACCTTCCAACAAGTCCAAGGATTCAGTGGTAACATAACATTACCCTCACGAGTCCCCAACCTTCCAACAAGTCCAAGGATTCAGTGGTAACATAACATTATGCTCGCGAGTCCCCAACCTTCCAACAAGTCCAAGGATTCAGTGGTAACATAACATTACCCTCACTAGTCCCCAACCTTCCAACAAGTCCAAGGATTCAGTGGTAACATAACATTACCCTCACTAGTCCCCAACCTTCCAACAAGTCCAAGGATTCAGTGGTAACATAACATTACCCTCACTAGTCCCCAACCTTCCAACAAGTCCAAGGATTCAGTGGTAACATAACATTACCCTCACGAGTCCCCAACCTTCCAACAAATCCAAGGATTCAATGGTAACATAACATTACCCTCACTAGTCCCCAACCTTCCAACAAATCCAAGGATTCAATGGTAACATAACATTACCCTCACGAGTCCCCAACCTTCCAACAAGTCCAAGGATTCAGTGGTAACATAACATTACCCTCACTAGTCCCCAACCTTCCAACAAGTCCAAGGATTCAGTGGTAACATAACATTACCCTCACTAGTCCCCAACCTTCCAACAAGTCCAAGGATTCAGTGATAACATAACATTACCCTCACTAGTCCCCAACCTTCCAACAAGTCCAAGGATTCAGTGGTAACATAACATTACCCTCACGAGTCCCCAACCTTCCAACAAATCCAAGGATTCAATGGTAACATAACATTACCCTCACTAGTCCCCAACCTTCCAACAAATCCAAGGATTCAGTGGTAACATAACATTACCCTCACGAGTCCCCAACCTTCCAGTGTATCCAGGGAAGTAGTGATAATTCAACGCACTTGTCAGCGGCATTTCATAAACACCATTGCTTTAAGCTGAGGATTGTGTGGATACCATCCATCTTATTTTAGTTTCTCCCTTACAAACATCTAATCTCCCTTGGGCTATAACGGGAGAGTGGTGGGAGTGGGGGGGGGGGGGATAGGAGAGATAGAGCATGGGAGTTAGTGTGGTGGGAATGGAATGTGAGAGAAGGTAAAAGTTTGGGATAATAAAGGAGATGTCACAGATGTTGGTTGCATCACTATCACTCTCCAATGTCGTGGCTTAACATTCACTCTGTTTCGTCCCCCTCGTCCTCAGCTGTGAAACGGTTTTTTAAGTCTGTTATCTGAAACTATTCCCGCCAGGATTTCAAATCTGCTTCCCACCTCCCCCTCATGATCCCTCTCGTTTCTATACCTGAGCATTCCCACACCTGCTCGATCAAATCATTGTTTCTTTTTCACCTCAAACCCTTCCCACGTGCCATTGTACATCCATACATTCTTGTCCAGCAATTCCCTTCCCAACCCCCCCCCCCCCCAAACACACACACACTTGAGTTGATCACCCCTTTGTCCTCTGTTCTTTTGCTCTTGTTCTTGCTTTGTCAGAAATATAAAAAAGTAGAGGTCGCCTAAGCCAGAGAGTATATGGTGGTGGGGAATTGAGGTTAAATTCCACTTTTATTTGCATACTTAATAGATATATTGCATATCTTATGACGTCATTAAATCTGATTGATTGAAATACATTTTGGGCCATAATAAGAATTATTACCTCCATCACCAAAGATGGACGAAGGTTATGTTTTCACTTCTGTCTGTCAGTCTGAGCAGGATATCTCAAGTTGGTGGATGAGTTGGTTGGGTGACGAGAACAAGCCGATTCGATTTTGGTGATGATCCGGATCCGGATCCGGCCTATCAGTGGGATACAAAACGTAAACTTCATGTGGTAGAGGTATTCGCTTTACCTCGTGACATTCGAGTCTCCTTTCTGTTACGTTGTCAGGATAGTGACCTCACCCTTTTTTCCTTGACCCTTGACCTATTGATTTTATTTAAATAAAGTGGTCGTCACAATGTCATCCACAACGTCATCCTTTGAAGCAATTTAAAAATATGGAGTTCTCAAGGTACCAGGGAAGAACAGCATCGGTGTAATCTAACACAACCTTTGATATTGTCTCTGATTCCTTCAAGCTCATGTGAGATCTGGTGAAGACCTTCTGCCCATTCGGTGTTGTGCGCTTTGTTCGTCTTTCTCTCAATTATTTCGTTGCTCTGAGTCCACTGTGGTTCCATACCTGAGCATGAGGTCCACCGGCATATCACCTTGAACATCCACGGTGGTTCCATACCTGAGCATGAGGTCCACCGGCATATCACCTTGAACATCCACGGTGGTTCCATACCTGAGCATGAGGTCCACCGGCATATCACCTTGAACATCCACGGTGGTTCCATACCTGAGCATGAGGTCCACCGGCATATCACCTTGAACATCCACGGTGGTTCCATACCTGAGCATGAGGTCCACCGGCATATCACCTTGAACATCCACGGTGGTTCCATACCTGAGCATGAGGTCCACCGGCATATCACCTTGAACATCCACGGTGGTTCCATACCTGAGCATGAGGTCCACCGGCATATCACCTTGAACATCCACGGTGGTTCCATACCTGAGCATGAGGTCCACCGGCATATCACCTTGAACATCCACGGTGGTTCCAAAGCTGAGCATGAGGTCCACCGGCATATCACCTTGAACATCCACGGTGGTTCCATACCTGAGCATGAGGTTCACCGGCATATCACTTTGAACATCGGACAAAACGATCGCCGTCACTTTGTCAGCTGAAGGTCGTCTCTGATTGAATTGATCCTTTATGATGTAATTCCTTCGAGTGACGTTTTATTTCGAGTTCATAAAGAGGTGAGCGATCCCAGGATTCTTGAGTAGTAACGACAGTTGAGAGGAGCCTCACCCCCTCCCCCTTTCTCTTTAAATTATTGTAATCATAATGTCGGATTTTGTTTAATTACAAAACAATTTCCCTTTCTGCTGCCATTTGTCATCATCTGATGGAGATAGCAAGGGATTGTGGGTAAATGTTTCAAGTTTGGTGGAAGAACCATGTTGTGCCACAAATGTTGATTGCAGGTTTGATAATAAATGTTTAATTCATAAAGTCAAGTTTGAAACAAATATGTTTAATGGGAATCGAATGGAAGACCAAATACTGCAATTGTCATCAGAAGGAACCTGAATAAGTGAAAAGCAAAGTTGGAGTCATCAGGATGAACCTGGATAGGACTCGGGTTTCAGCTGCTACCCCTCGACCCTCAAACCCATCCAGGTGTTTATGATGCCATATATTGATTAAATATGAAATGAGTATCTACCTACCTGATGACAGGGTCAGGATACCATCTGCAATCACTATGACTACCATACTATTCCTACCTTTTCCCTGGAAACCATTTTCACCCAAGTCTTTCACGAACTGGTTGGCCAGGCCAAACGTTTGACTGAAGGTGATACATTTTGGCAGCGATTTCTAATATGTTCAGGGAACTCTTTGTAAAGGACACCGTGGGATCTTTACCAACGACCGGTGCTGGCAGACGGGTCCTCCAAGTTCATGCCCTTCCATTGGTCGTAGCAAACATTGAGGGATGTGATGGCTTTGCACGTGAACCAGGCAGTTTATAGCTGGGTTGGGATTCCCACCCAGACGAGATAGCTCCCAGGTTAGTGAGGGCACATACCTGTCGGCTATCCTACCCACCCTTTGGAAGCGAAGAGTAATCATTTCAAAGAAACTGGTACACGAGCATTCATTGATCAGGTCGGTTTGTGCAACAACCCTCACAGAGTTCTGATAAACGGATGAAAAGAACGAGAAGGGAACTCGGTGGAGTGCATACCTCCGCCACGTAATGCCTGATCCACGAGAACATATCGGGCCCAATACATTTTTGAAATATCATGATTCACAGTACTATATCGTTTTTGGCCCCATCTCAATGGTGAAGAATCACTTTAATAAATCCAGTAGTTGGATACGTATCCGGATCTTCACCAAAATCGAATCAGTTGGTCCTTGTCACACACCCAACCTGTCCACCAAATTTCATCCAGATCCGTGCACAACTTCTTTGAGATATCCTGTACACAAACAGACAAACAGACGGGTTCATCTTCGTGTGCAGCCTGTGACTGCTGGTTGCATCATTGCTTGAGGGCATGGCTGTGGTATCTGATGTGGTACCTGATGTGCCCCCCTTACCGGTATACTGCTGCTCATTTCGCCGACCTCGGAAGGATGACAAGCTGAGTCAACCCCACACGGTGTTAATTCAACGGTGGCAGGAGCTCGTACTCGGGACCCTAAGATCCCAAGCCAGCCACCTTCACCACAAAGCCAACACCAGGCTTGACAGACGGGTGAAAACATAGTATCCGTCCATCTCTCGTGGCAAAGGTAATGAACTCGATATATATTTATATTGAACGCGAAATTGTAAATCAGGTTATTTTATACCCGAGGGGTATTCAATCAAAATGTTCTTGGAATGACCAAGTAATCCAAGAAAGGGCAACTTTTTGTCCTCCGCCCGTCCCTCCCCCCTCCCGACAAAGTTGTTGACGGACGACATGAAAATGAGGTCCGTCCGAATGACCGATTTTAATTACCCATCCGTGTACTTTTGTGTACGTGATACTTCAAAACCGTTGAACATTTCGCTTTCATATTGTAGATAATATCTATTCCTCACGACATTATCTCAACATGATAATAGATGACGGCAGTGATTAGCTGAATTATGTTGCCATGGCAACCACATCAGTAACTTCGCTTTGTGTACACGATTTTTCCAGTTCAAGATTTAACTTTCATATTAATTACACAGGTATATATATATATATATATATATATATATATATATATATATATATATATATATATATATATTCCTCATACCACCCAAAAGGTGGGGGACCGAGAGTATCATGAGCTCCTTGTCGGGATATCATCGGTAAGGAGATGTTTGTTAAACGCAGCACATGGCAACTCATGAATGGACGACCGGATGTTGTCTGTCGAGTTACTTTAGAGCTCCTTGTTTCCTCGGGAAGCACGAGCTGTTTGCCTCGGAGATGTTGATGAAGTGAGGAAACCAACACACGCTGGCTGGCTCACTCTCATCCCGAGGTACCTGCGGGCTGTGAGCTTCTGCAAACGTAAGATAGAGCATGGGACAGCCGGCTTAATTTGGCACGGACGACGCACTGCCCTTCCTGCACAGACAATTTATAGTGGGAAATCGAACAGACGACACGGACAGCTCTAAATAGGATCCTGCCGGTCCACACAGGAACGGATGCAGCCACGCTGGAGGTGTGACGTCCTGCTGCAGACCCGGCACCACCCTGATTGTCGGATGACTCACCTTGTGGGAAGAATCTTCCCGTCTGTAAATAACACCTGACACCGCCGGCACAGGTCACGTGGCATGTTTCGCCGGCCTGTTTGGTGAAAACACGACCGTTGAACACGTGACTCGAAGATGTAAAGAGCCATCTGTGTAATCCGTACGCAAATAGACGGAATTTTTCACCTTTCCCACATTGTGTGCCACTCCCATCAGTCCCCCTTCCCTCTCCTCTCTCTCTCCCTTTTTCTCAATTTTTATTTTCCCAAATTTGCACCCCACCCCCTCCTCCCCTCGATGCGTACGTAATAAATAAATTGGCCATAACCCACAACTTTTGTCTCACGCACATTGTTTTAACTGTAAATAGCACTTCGGGTGTTCAAATCGTATGGACAACACGAGATGGTCCAAAAACCTCCGTTTCCATCTCACTTAATGTATATATATATATATATATATATATATATATATATATATATATATATATATATATATAAATATATATATATATATATATATATATATATATATATATATATATATATATATATATATATATATATATAGATATTAATGAGGAATCCTTGGTACCTTCTGGACCGTTATGAGGTTTCGTTGCGAGACCTTTTGAACGACCCCTCGTGGTGACCGACCTCACATCCATCCATGGGTGAATTTTTTTTATGATGATGACGTTTTATTCACGCACAGATTACACACACCAAGTGTGGATTGCATTTAAAACAAGCCCACACCTGTACGAATCCTGCCAAGGCAGCCTGAGTTTGAAGTTTCAGCCAAAGACCTTCGCTTGCTCGGGACTTTGATGTAGCCCACCCCACATATAGCGACTTAAGATGGGTCCATGAAGGATGGGTCCATGAAGGGACTTTCAAACCGAATCAAAGGGTCCCTCTTGTCCAAGCGATTTGATGTTTCGCAAGAATGGAGTGCACAATGTTTCATTAATCAATCAATTAATTAATTAATTAATTTGCAGTTGGGTGTGTATAAGGAATTTATTTATTTATTTATTTTGCAACTTATAATATGTCATCATGCCATCGATGCAGAAATTAATCAGCATCAGGATCATGCAGGTTCTGGGGAGCACAGCCTCCGCACACCACGTGGTCTACACATCTTTTGTGGCACGACCTCTGAACTCAAGGTGGCATTATGACATGAAGCGTTTGTCACAATATCTGAAGAGTACACTTAAAGAGGTCTGTCCTTTGATGCCCTGAGTGTGTTATGGGGTTTCTGTGACGTCAATGGTCTTGGAGCAAATGATATACTGCAGCGTTGCATCCAATACCGAGCTGGCCCTGAATAAGGGACACTTCCCCCTGCCCCCACCCCCTTCACAGTGCCAAGCACAACCCCGACCCTAACATTCCAGGTACCTACTGCACCCCGACCCTAACCCCTTTCCTTCCCCCTCCCCAACATAACAACCCCTACACGACCCTTCCCCCATGATTTCTCCTCCCCCCCCCCCGGTGGAAAAGGGTCGAATTTTTGGCGCGGCAGTTGGCTCACTGGGCTTGCCCCGGGGGCAGAGTGATCGTGCCGTGCCGTGGGAAACAATAGAATGTGAACAAAGCGTTTTATTATCCATTTGTTTTCATTCCGGTCCTGAGAATAGTGGAAAAAAAAAGAAGAGCCGCTGATGTGGGACAAAAGCTGCTGCACACGTGCTCTGAGTACGGATTCGCACTTGACGAGCAATGCATTCTGGGAGCCCAAGGATGCTTCGAGCGAGCGACCCAGCGGGCGCATTCCCTGTATTGCCCGCACGGCCTGATGCAGGTTCGACCCCTTGGGAGGGCTCCTGGAGCGAATGAAGAGGTTTTGTGCGCAGTGAGGCGGGCACGGTGCATCAGGGTGGCCGAGCGGGCGTGAGCCCGGGCAGCTCCAGTAGGGGCGCCAGTGATCGCACCACGGTGAGCGAACCGTGCGAGCTGGCGAACGAGCCGGTGACTCGCACTCTCTTCGTTTCCTTATGGCTTCGGCGGCGGCGCAGCAACAGCAGCAGCAACACGCGCAAGGACAGCAATGGACGCAGACCGGATTGGACCTCGAGCAAGGAGACTCCCGAAAGCGGCCATTCGAGGCTCCGATAGATGCTGGAACCGTCAAGAGATCGAACACGGGCGGCGGTAAGAAAAAGCGGCTCTGCGCACAATCCGGCATTCCCCGATTCGGTCCTGACTTTCTCTCGTACCGAAGCCACAGCGGCAGCGAAAGAGCGCTGGTCACCGTGGCAACGAGCTCGTGAATATCTATGATGCACCGCGCTCTCTCTCACCCCATCGTCATGACCGCCTATGGTCGGTCACAAAACCAGGAGCAGAATATACACTTTGGACTATTAAGACAATAAGCTACATCCTGGGATGAAATATTTCAGCAAGAGCATCCGATCCTGCAGAACTAACGGTTCGGGATTTGTGCGTTATCAGCCAAATGGTCCCAAATTCACGACTTCGTGAGATGTTCGCTTATAATGGACGTTTCTCGATCGATGGTCAGAGATCGTCGCGTGAACAATGGGAAACCCTGACGCACAGGCGTATTATCACCGAGAAATGAACCGCTAAGATAACTGGCCATCTCAGCACGAAGTACGAGCTGTGTGAAAGTCTGAGACGTTGATTGCGTGTTGGTTTTTACGTACGTTGCGTGCTGGCTGCGATGGTATAGTCCCGTTCGCTGAAAGATACGCAAGCGAGAAATCAATGAATGGAACTCGTGCTGTAAAAACCCGAGATCACTCAGGTCTAGCAGTGCATGGGATGCCCACGATCGGTACATTCTGCATGCATGGACTGCGCGAAATTGTGACTGTCCTTATGCAAGACGCTCAAAATTGTGATTACTCCTGCATGAAATGACCAACATTATAATAAAATGGACAAACAATGATCAAAATTAATATTGAACTTGCATGCAATGATCAAATTTAGTGTTCAACATGCATAGGGTGATAAAAATTCATATTAAACATACATACAATGATAAAAATTCATATTGAACATACATAGAATGATACAAATTAGTATTAAACATTCATATAATGATACAAATTGTATTAAACAATCATAGAATGATACAAATTGTTATAAAACATGCACAGAATGATTTGGATTAATCATAAACATTCAAAGAATTATAAAAAAAATTAGTGGAAACAATGCATGGAATGATAAAGTTAAATTGGAAGTAAATATGCATAAAATGACCAAAAAAAAGGTAGTATTAAATATTCATAGAATGACAAAAAAATTTCGTGTTAAACAAACACAGAATGATAAAAATTAGTATAAAACATACACAGAATGATGGAAAAATTTTGATTAAACATACATAGAATGATAAAAATTCATATTAAACATACATAGGACAACAAAATTCATATTAAACATACATAAAATGATACAAATTCATATTAAACACACATAGTATGATATAAATTCTTATTAAACATACATACAATGATAAAAATTCGAATTAAACACCCGTAGAATAATAAAAATTCATATTAAACATACATAGAATGATAAAAAAAATTCATATTAAACATATATAGAATGACAACAAAATTCATATTAAACATACATAAAATGATACAAATTCATATTAAACACACATAGTATGATATAAATTCTTATTAAACATACATACAATGATAAAAATTCGAATTAAACACCCGTAGAATAATAAAAATTCATATTAAACATACATAGAATGATAAAAAACATTCATATTAAACATATATAGAATGACAACAAAATTCATATTATACACACATAAAATGATACAAATCCATATTAAACACACATAGAATAATACAAATTCATACTAAACATGTATACAATGATAAAAATTCAAATTAAACAACCATAGAATGATAAAAGTTCATATTTAAACATACATAGAATGATAACAAAATTCTGATTCAACATATATAGAATGATAAAAATTAGTACTAAACATATATAGAATGGCAATAAAATTTATATTAAACAAACCTAGAATGATACAAATTCATATTAAACAACCATAGAATGATAAAAATTCATATTAAACATACATAGAATTATAAAAATTCATATTAAACAAACACAGAATGATAAAAATTCATATTAAACATACACAGAATGATAAAAGTTCATATTAAACATACATAGAATGATAAAAATTCATATTAAACATACATAGAATGATAAAAATTCATATTAAACATGCATAGAATTATAAAAATTCATATTAAGCATACACAGAATGATAAAAATTCATATTAAACATACACAGAATGATAAAAGTTCATATTAAACATACATAGAATGATAAAAATTCATATTAAACATACATAGAATGATAAAAATTCATATTAAACATACATAGAATGCTAAAAATTCATATTAAACATAGGTAGGATGATACAACTTCATATTAAACATCCATAGAATGATACAAATTCATATTGAACATATACAGATTGATAATAATTCATATCTGACATACATTGAATGATAAAAAATATTATTAAAGATACATAGAATGATAAAAATTCAGATGAAACATACATAGAATGATAAAAAAATTCATATTAAACAAACATAGCATGATAAAAATTCATTTTAAACATACACAGATTGATTTTAAAATATTATAATTAAATAAACATAGAATGATACAAATTCATGTTAAACATACATAAAATGATACAAATTCATATTAGACATATATACAATGATAAAAATTCATATTAAACATTCATAGAATTATACAAACTAGTACGGGCCTGTAGGGGCGGGCCCATAGGTGCGTAAACGACGACTGTATTGGGGCATTATTTCAATTAGATTCGACCAACCGTATCATAAATGGCCATAACTTGGGAAACACCGGGGAAACACACTCAGGTCCCCAGCGTCAATTGTGACGTCATATCAAACGAAGAAGAATTGTGACGCCCCCTCTCTCTCGCCCCCTCTCTCATCCCCCTCTCTCCCCCCTCTCTTGCCCCCCCTCTATCCCCCCTAGTCTCGCCCTTCCTCTCTCCCCCCTCCTCTCTCACCCCCACTCTCATCCCTCCCTCTCCCGTCCCCCTCTCTCACAGATATTGGTCGAGAGATAAATGGCCGTAACTTGGGAACTGCTCATCCGATTAATATCAAACCTCGAAAAGGCACATCCGCGGGTCCCCAGCAATATTCCTGGCAAGTTTCAATCAGATCGGACCGTCAATCGTGCAAAAATAAATAAATAAATAAACATTAATTGTGACGTCATTCGTGATGTCATAGCACCGTGTCTTGTCATTGGTCGACAGATAAATGGCCGTAACTTAGGAACTGCTTGTCCGATAGATATCAAACCTTGAAAAGGCACATCTGCGGGTCTCCGGCAATATTCCTGGCAAGTTTCAATTCGATCGGACCGGTGATCATCCGGTTATTAATAATTTGGGGAAAAATTGGCATGATAAGGTGAGAAGGTGGAACGATACCTTCAGCTGCCATATATACACCTTTTTAACACTGAAAAAGCAGTAAAATGGCCATAACTTGGGAACCGCTTGTCCGATTGATATCAAACCTCGAAAAGGCACATCTGCGGGGCCCCGTCAATATTCCTGGCAAATTTCAATCAGATCGGACCGGCGGTCGTCGAGAAACGGCGGTCACAGACAGACAGACACACACACACACACACACACACACACACACACACACACACACACACACACACACAGATTGCTGGAATTATACATAGATTCATATTAAACATACAGAGAATGAAAAAAAAATTCATATGTAACATACACAGAATGGTAAAAATTCATATTAAGCATACGTAGAATGATAAGAATTATTATTAAACATACTTACAATGGTAAAAATTACAAATAAGCATACGTTGAATCATAAAAATCTATATATTACTAAAACTCTCATCTTGTATATATGTATGTATGTATGTTCTGAAATACAGCCAAAACGGTACACGATGGCACAAATATTTTCGGCCCACATTACTCACCATTCTCTTGTGGTGTGTTGTATCAAGTTTCGTTAAAATCGGGCAACGAAAAAAATTATTAAAAAATCAATTCCGATTCACTCAAGTACTATTCGGGATTATTTGATCAATGCAAACAACCTCAGCGGTATAGTTCGTTGGAGCTATCTTTTTTTTTTTTTTTTGAAATGATTTTTTTCATCAACCGCTCTCACAAGGGGAACCTAACGGGTTCAAGGGCCATCGAGTTAGTATTAAAAATGCTTAGCATGATAAAAAAAAAACTTCGTATTAAACGTTCATGGAATTATGAAAATTAGTACGAAACATTAATGAAATCATAAAAATTATAATCAAACATTCATGGAATGATAAAAATTAGTGTTATACATTCATGGAATGATAAAAATTAGGAAAATCATTCATGGAATGATAAAAATTCGTATTAAACATTCATGAAATGATAAAAATTAGTATTAAACATTCATGGAATGATAAAAATTCATATCAAACATTCATGTAATGATAAAAAAAAATTAGGATTAAACTCATGGAATGATCAAAATTAGGATTAAACATTCATGGAATGATCAAAATTCATATTAACTTTGTACAAAATGCTTGAAATTGTATCATTCATTCTTTAAAGTTTCTAAATCAATATAATCTGTCACCGTACATGAAATGCTCAATATAATCTCATACTGTACATGAAATGCCCAATATAATCTGATGCCGTATGTGAAATGCCCAATGTAACTTGATACTGTACATGAAATGCTAAATATAATCTGAAACCGTACATGAAATGCCGAATATAATCTGAAACCATATGTGAAATTCCCAATTTAATCTGATACCGTACATGAAATGTGCAATATCATCTGAAACCGTATGTTAAATGCTCAATGTTGTTGCACATCTGGGGTTCAAGTTTGACCATGAGGGGAAGCCCTCGGGTCCCTCCTGAACGCCCGATCCTGTGGCCGCCGGGCACAGATAACTCCACTCGCCGGCAGATTGCAAAGCAACCACGAATGCCGATTGGTACTGCCAATCCTGGTAGGGTTACACTACTTTGCATGATACCTTACCTCTGAACAGACGCACCAAAGGGGGCGGGGGAGGGGCGGTCTCGTGCCCTTGATGCGTACTCAAATTACTCACCGTATCAGGTGCAGTCGAGCGAAGCTGTGAGTATGCACCGTCTCATAAAAGCAAATTACGTGGGGCAGTACTTACCAGCTAGCCTGTGTGTGGACTATGCTGGACCAATGGAGGAAAAGACAGGATGAGCTGGGTACATTTATAATACTAGTACGTTCCCGTACGTGCGTGGCCGTACTTGCAAAAAAAAAAAAAAACGTTCAAACCGCGAGCCAGAAACAACAACCACACAGGCTGTTCTTTCGCTCTCGCGTGCCCGTATGTGCGTGGCCGTACGTGCGTGTTCGTACGTGCGTGGCCATATGTGCAAACCCAAAAAATAACATAAAAAATAAAAAATAACTTTCAAATCGCGAGCCAGAAACAACCACACAGGCCATTCCTTCGCTCTCGCGTGCCCGTACGTGCAAACCCCCCCAAAAAAACAACAAAAAAACTTTCAAAGAAACCACACAGGTCGTTCTTTCGCTCTCATAAACGACGACTGGATTGGGGCATTGTGTTTATCTATAAATGCGCATAAGAAATCGAGAAATTATTAGAATACAGTAAGTCATCACTATCCGGAAATGGCGCGTGCCTGTCCGGAATGTTCACATCATCCCACGAATTATCGCTTGCATTGAAGTAACAACTGCTGTGATACTTACACACACAGAGTTAATTAAAATCAAGTTTACCTCCCTGTCTTTGCTTGCCATGACATTCGCTGCCATTGACCATTGCCACTCCTACGCCACGGGAACTGAGGCACCGATCGATCCCCATCCTAACAGGCATGGCACATGACGTCATTGTCGGCCGGCCACGCATTGGCCTACGTAAAGTTAAAGGCTTGGTCACAACGAAACCACGACCCATTTGTGCCACGACACGACAGAAAATTTGGGCAAATCGTGGGTTATCGGGGGGTCGTCGCAAGACAGTCCTACGAAATTTTGAGCATCGTGGCATCGACTTGCCGTCGTGAGGCAAAATTGGACATGCACCTTTTTTGCTCGACGATTTTTTGTGGTATCTATGTCTTGTGACAGTCTTGCGACTGTCGTGCTATAAATATCTTGTCGTCGTCCCACGAGTGACCCACGACTGTCGCACGCGCGTCCCACGAGTGAACCACGACCTGATCACGTGAAAAACAGCCCCCTGACAATGCCCGACAACTTACGATGGTCCCACGACTGTCGCACTACTGACTTGCGACACACCCATGACATAACCACGACATATCCTTTTTTACTGTCGCGTCCCCATCGCCAAACCATCTTTAATGCATCGTAGCCCTTGTGACCACTCGAAATAGATTTTGGGCATGTTGCAAGATCTGGCCACGACAAATATTTTATGGGTCTACCACGACAAAATTTCGTATGATCCGTTGTGCCCGGGGACTAAGTCCTCACTGTTCGGAAGTTCGCATATCGCAGTTATGATTATTCGCAATTTAGTTTTAATGGCCAATTATTAAATTAGCGCCAACGTATTTTGCCTTTTCGCAATGTCATCGCAAGGAAAAACAAAAAGAGAAGAGAAGAGAGAGAAAAAAAAAAACGTATGTGCAAAAAAAAACAAACAAACAAACAAAAAAAACCTTGAAAACAACCACACAGTCTGTTCCTTCACTCTCGTAAAGGGCGACTGGATTGGGCCATTGTGTTTCTCTATAAATGCGCATAAGAAATTGAGAAATTATTAGAATACACTAAGTCATCACTATCTGGAAGTCCGTATGTTGTAACCCGAAATGGGGAACACGGCTGAGGTTCTCTTCCCCATCGGCCACGCCTACGCAGCAACGTGTCTTGTCATTGGTTGGTAAATAAATGGCCGCAGCAATGTGCCTTGTCATTATTGGTAAATAAATGGCCATAACTTGGGAAGCGCTTGTCCGATTAATATTAAACCATGAAAAGGCACATCCTCAGGTCCCCCGCAATATACCTGGCAAGTTTCAGTTAGATCGGACCAGTGGTTGTCGAGAAACAGCGGTCACACGGTCACACGCACACACACACACACACACACACACACACACACACACACACACACACACACACACACACACACACACACACACACACACACACATTACTGGAATTATAGATAGATTAACAATTTATTTATAAAGCGAGGGCGAGGAAAGACATGTGGATCAATAACAGGTTTTCATGCAAAGCATTATGTACAGCAGGGGAAAGCAAGGATTTGTGAGGTGTGGCAAAATAAAAACAGTAGTATTATATCCAAGAGGACACAGTGCAGAGCGAACTCGATATAATGCTTGTACAATCTTTTCTGCACTAACATGACAGTCGCCATCAGACACATACCCAAGGAAAGTATAAAGCAAAGAAAGAGAGAGAAAGTTTGAGGTGTTGGCGACCTCTTTCTGTACCTGGCGTGGCCAACGGACCAAAGCAACCCATTCACTTAGGAGGTGGAGGATGGAGGAAAACTGAAGGTGTTGATGGTGTGGGAGTTGAGGAGTTGAAATGCAATGAGGTGTGCAGTGATTGGCAGATGAGGAGGAAGAAAAGAATGTCCTAACCGTGAGTGTAAGAGGTCTGTTTGTGTAAATTATAATGGAGTCAAGCGTCACTCGGTCTGGTGTCGCTGGCTCGCGGATGGACTCCGTACCATTCCACTGCTCCATGATACCAGGAACCAGAAAGGGTGGGCCAGATGCGAGAGAAGCGGGCGGCCAGCCGATAGTAGGACAGGTAAGAGCGAGCGGGCCAGACGATAGAGAGGCAGGTGCCAGACAATAGAAGGGGTGGGCAAGAGAAGAGAACTCTCTTTTATACTTACCCAGTGGGAGCGGTGCTCAAGAGCAGAACAGGTGGAGTGATGGGTGTTTCCATGTGCCCTCATTGGTGCATAGACTCAAACCACTGTGTTGGCCCTGCCCCGAGGAGGATTTCTCACCAGAAATGGCCTCATTTGCTCCGAACTCTATCACGTGACAGAGCTCTGAGAATATTATGGAGCGATGGCATCCGCAGCGCTCTCCGGCCATGAACATGCGCTGCACATCAAACGGGGGCTGCCGTTGAGCGGAACGCTTGGGCTATCCCCACGATGTCGAACTGCGCTCAGCGCACACCCGTGCCCTGAGCTAGATGCTAGAACGTCCACCACCAAGTATCTATAAGGGTATGGGCTGCTCCCTTGTCTCATGCCGGTCCAGAGGGAGGTGGTGGCCATTGGTGATGAAGGTGGCTGAGCAATGACAGCAGTGGTGTAGCATAGCAATTGTAGTGCAGCGAGGTTGTGATGGTGGTTGTGGTCGAGATTGTGGCATCATTGGTGAGTGTAGGCAAGCTTGGGTTGTGGTCCGATGATGTGGATTATTATGAAGGTGTTGCGATGGTTGTAGAAATGTTGTAACGTTGAGATCCGAATACGGTGAAGGTCTGAAATGAGTGTCGGTTTCAGAATGGCTCGAGGTCTGAATGGGTTTTGGTGGCATATGCTGATGAGCTATCTGCTTGTTATGGCCTGTATGCTTGCATGAAGGGAAGGTCATGTGTAAAGTAAAACAAGGAAAAAAGACATAAAATGTCATCGCCCCCGTTGTTTTACTAATCTTGCTGTGCGGAGTTAAATGGCTAGCCCACATTTATTTACAGCTAAAATGGCCACCAGTCTACGAGTCAGCCATCTTTGATGAGATCGTAAAATAAAGTGATGTGCATGTGTGTGCCATAATGTACTGTACTTGTGCCAAGTTTGACCAAAATCAGACCATGCATGTCTGAGAAATGGTTGGGGACACATTTAAGGAACAAAATGGCCACCAGTCGGCCATCTTGCATCTGATCTTGAAAGAACAATGAGGTGCATATGTAAGCCATCATTCATTATCTTTGTGCCAAGTTTGAACAACATCGGTAAATGCATATCCGAGAAATTGTTGAGGACATGCTCAACATCGGGGTTTTTTTTTTTTTTTACAACTTAAATGGCCGCCAGTCGGCCATTCTTGATTGCATTGCAAAACAAAATTAAATGCATATTATGTATAACATCATGTGTTGTCTTTGTGCCAGGTACAAATAAAATTGGTCCATACATGTCCGAGATATGGTTGCGGAAGCACACACGCACGCACGCATGGACACGAAAATCGAGACCAAATCCAGAAGCCCCCATTTCAGATGAAGACCAATGGGGGTTAATGAAAGCGATAAAAAAACAAAGAATGCGAATAAAGATCTGACTGAAAGCCCTCACAACGCATTATGTCCCATCAACCCACGAGACATGAGGGAAGGGCAATCTAAAAGGAGTGGTAATGAAATTAGAAGAGCGCTCAGTAGAGCACATACCTCCGCCATGTAATACCTGATTCACGAGAACATTTGGGGCCCAATACATTTTTGAAATATCATGCTCTACAGCACTACATTGTTTTTGGCCCTATCAATGAAGAATCACTTTAAAAATTAAATAATTATCGAATCCAGATCCGGATTCGGATCTTCACCAAAATCGAATCAACTTGTCCTTACAACACACCCAACATGTCCACCAAGTTTCGTCCAAACCCGTCCACAACTTTTTGAGATATCATGCTATATATCGGTTTCGCCCTTTCTCCCAATTTCTCCCAAAATTTCATCCGGATCTGTCCACAACATTTTGAAATATCCTACACACAAACAGAGAGAAAGGGGGTGAAAACATAACCTCCTTCACCTTCGGTGGCAGAGGTAATAACTCTCTTGGAACCACTATATGCTGTCTGCCATTGCGTTGGGGAGTGATCATATCAGGAATCGGAGCATGCGCCAGAGCAGCGCGTTGCTGCGTCCACGTTCCGCCGGTTCTCCAGGGGCCTCCATCTGGCCATCCCCCAGGCAGATGCCAGGCCCATCTCCATCTCCTTGAGATGCTGATCAACCTGGTGCAACCACGAGGCACATGGTTGGCTCATTGGCCTCCCCCACTCATGAGACTCCCTCGCTGAGAGAATCTGGTGAGCAGGATCAGCGTCAGGAAAACGAGCCACATGTCCATACAGCCGCAGCTGACGCTCACGGACTATGCAGGTAACAAATCTCATTTAAGTCTCTCTCAGCAACCGCTCGTTGGACACAAAATCCGACCAGCGACAGCTAACGATTCTCCAGAGACCTGGTACCAAAGGAATTAACTCACCATCTCAGATCCCTGGTCAGAGTCCAAGTCTCACATCCATAGAGCAAGAATGGAAGCACCAAGGACCTACAGACTCTGGCCTTCGTCCTCCCGCACAGGTATCGGCAGCGCCACACCCCATGATCCAGTGAATCCATAACTCCCCAGGCCTGACCCAGATGTCTGTTAACGTCTGGCTCACAGCCAGCAGAGACATGAATATCACTGCCAAGGAAAGTGAATCTCTCCACGACCTCAACATCCTCACCACAAACAGGTACAGACAGGACAGCAGCTTCAAAGATGTCAATGAAAGTTTGGATCTTAGTTTTGACCCAGGAAACCCAAAATTCCGGTGGCTCCGACTCCTCATTCAGCACATCGAGGGCCCCCAAAAGGATGTCTAAAGTCTCCACAAAGATGACTGCATCATCTGCGAAATCAAGGTCAGAGATCTTGACATTCCCAAACGATGCACCGCAGCTTGATCTCTCCGACATCCTCTCCAGAATCCAGTCCATACAAGTGCTGAAAAGTGTGGGGGCAAGTACACATCCCTGACGAACTCCAGTAACAACTGGAAATAAGTCAGACATGGTAGCACCACATCTGACAGCGCTCTCAGTACCAGAGTAGAGTTCAGACATCAGATCGATCAGTTTTGGTGGCACCCCACGAAGACCAAGAATCCTCCAGAGGACATCCCGATTCACTGAATTGAACGCTTTACAGAGATCAACATAGGCTGCAAGCAGCCCTTGCCGAAACTCTCGTCTGCGTTCGGTGAGGACCCGAAGTGCAAGGATACGGTCAATCGTTGACCTCTTTGGTGTAAAGCCTGACTGCTCTGGACGCTGGTGCTCAAGCAGATGGTGGCGAACCCTATCAATAATTATCCGAGCAAAGACCTTGCCCGGCACTGAGAGCAGCGTCACCCCTCGGTAGTTGTTGCAGTCTTGGCGATCACCCTTCCCTTTCCAGAGAGGGACAACAAGGCCCCTCTTCCAGTCAGTTGGGATGATGCCTGTGTTCCAGGCAGAGCACAAAACTGCATGCAACGACACGAGTGCAGCATTTCCACCAGCCTTGAGAAGTTCGGCATGGATGCCACAGATCCCTGGAGCTTTGCCCCGTTTCAACTGGTTCACCGCAGCCCGTGTTTCCACAAAGGAAGGTGGACCACAGTTGATTGGAGGGTCAGCAACAGGGATTGTAACACCCTTGACGTCCAACTCGACAGCTGGTGGATCAGCCTGGTACAACCGCTCAAAGTAACCGGCCCAGCGGGCCTTCACTTCAGACTCCTCTGTCAAGAGCCTACCACCCTTTTGGGGAGTGATGGTTTCACAGAACTGCAACTATATAATCTGAAACTGCACATAAAATGCCAAATATAATCTGTTACTGAGCGTGAAATGCCCAATATAATCTGACATCATATGTGAAATATCCAACATAATCTGACACCGTGTATCAAATGGCCAAAATCATCTGATAACGTGTGTGAAATGCCCAGTATATTCTGATACCGTGTGTGAAATGCCCAAAATAATCTGATACCGTGTGTGATATGCCCAATATTATCTGATACTGTGTGTGATATGCCAAATATTATCTGATACCTTGTGTGATATGCCAAATATTATCTGATACCTTGTGTGAAATGCCCAATATAATCTAATACCGTGTGTGAAATGTCCAATGTAATCTAATACCGTGTGTGATATGCCCAATATAATCTAATACCGTGTGTGAAATGCCCAATATAATCTAATACCGTGTGTGATATGCCCAATATAATCTAATACCGTGTGTGATATGCCCAATATAATCTAATACCATGTGTGAAATGCCCAATATAATCTAATACCGTGTGTGAAATGCCCAATATAATCTAATACCGTGTGTGAAATGCCCAATATAATCTGATTCTGTGTGTGAAATACCCAATACAATGTGATACCGTGTGTGAAATGCCCAATATAATCTAATACCATGTGTGAAATGCCCAATATAATCTAATACCGTGTGTGAAATGCCCAATATAATCTAATACCATGTGTGAAATGCCCAATATAATCTAATACCATGTGTGAAATGCCTAATATAATCTGATTCTGTGTGTGAAATACCCAATACAATGTGATACCGTGTGTGAAATGTCCAATGTAATCTAATACCGTGTGTGATATGCCCAATATAATCTAATACCGTGTGTGATATGCCCAATATAATCTAATACCATGTGTGATATGCCCAGTATAATCTAATACCATGTGTGAAATGCCCAATATAATCTAATACCGTGTGTGAAATGCCCAATACAATCTGATTCTGTGTGTGAAATACCCAAAACAATGTGATACCGTGTGTGAAATGTCCAATGTAATCTAATACCGTGTGATATGCCCAATATAATCTAATACCGTGTGTGATATGCCCAATATAATCTAATACCGTGTGTGATATGCCCAATATAATCTAATACGATGTGTGAAATGCCCAATATAATCTAATACCGTGTGTGATATGCCCAATATAATCTAATACCGTGTGTGATATGCCCAATATAATCTAATACCGTGTGTGATATGCCCAATATAATCTAATACCGTGTGTGATATGCCCAATATAATCTAATACCATGTGTGAAATGCCCAATATAATCTAATACCATGTGTGAAATGCCCAATATAATCTAATACCGTGTGTGAAATGCCCAATATAATCTGATTTTGTGTGTGAAATTCCCAATACAATGTGATACCGTGTGTGAAATGTCCAATGTAATCTAATACCGTGTGTGATATGCCCAATATAATCTAATACCGTGTGTGATATGCCCAATATAATCTAATACCATGTGTGATATGCCCAGTATAATCTAATACCATGTGTGATATGCCCAATATAATCTAATACCATGTGTGATATGCCCAGTATAATCTAATACCATGTGTGATATGCCCAGTATAATCTAATACCGTGTGTGATATGCCCAATATAATCTAATACCGTGTGTGATATGCCCAATATAATCTAATACCATGTGTGAAATGCCCAATATAATCTAATACCATGTGTGAAATGCCCGATATAATCTAATACCGTGTGTGATATACCCAATATAATCTAATACCGTGTGTGAAATGCCCAATATAATCTGATTCTGTGTGTGAAATACCCAATACAATGTGATACCGTGTGTGAAATGTCCAATATAATCTAATACCGCGTGTGAAATGCCCAATGTCATCTGACACCATATATGAAATGCCAAAAATAATCTGATTCCGTGTGAAATACCCAGTATATTCTGATACCGTGTGTGATATGCCCAAGGTAATCTGATACAATGTGTGATATGTCCATTATTTTCTGACACCAAGTGTGAAATGCCCAATGTCATCTGAAACCGTGTGTGACATTCCCAATATAATATGATTCCGTGTGTGAAATGCCCAATGGCATCTGATACCATGTGTGACATGCCCAATATATTCTGACACCGTATGTGAAATGCCCAATGTCATCTGATTCCGTGTGTGAAATGCCCAATATAATCTGATACCGTGTGTGAAATGCCCAATATAATCTGATACAGTGTGTGAAATGCCCAATATAATCTGATACAGTGTGTGAAATGCCCAGTATAATCTGATAGAGTGTGTGAAATGCCCAATGTCATCTGAAACCCTGTGTGACATGCCCAATATATTCTGACACCGTATGTGAAATGCCCAATGTCATCTGATTCCGTGTGTGAAATGCCCAATATATTCTGGTACCGTGTGTGAAATGCCCAATATATTCTTGTACCATGTGTGATATGCCGAATTTAATCTGGAACCGTGTGTGAAATGCCCAATATAATCTGATACCTTCTGTGAAATGCCCAATATAATCTGGTACCGTGTGTGATATGCCCAATATAATCTGATACCGTGTGTGAAATGCCCAATATAATCTGATACAGTGTGTAAAATGCCCAATATATTCTGGTACCGTGTGAAATGCCCAATATATTCTGGTACTGTGTGTGATATGCCCAATATATTCTTGTACCATGTGTGATATGCCGAATTTAATCTGGAACCGTGTGTGAAATGCCCAATATAATCTGATACCTTCTGTGAAATGCCCAATATAATCTGACACCGTGTGTGAAATGTCCAATGTAATCTAATACCGTGTGTGATATGCCCAATATAATCTAATACCGTGTGTGATATGCCCAATATAATCTAATACCATGTGTGATATGCCCAGTATAATCTAATACCATGTGTGAAATGCCCAATATAATCTAATACCGTGTGTGAAATGCCCAATACAATCTGATTCTGTGTGTGAAATACCCAATACAATGTGATACCGTGTGTGAAATGTCCAATGTAATCTAATACCGTGTGATATGCCCAATATAATCTAATACCGTGTGTGATATGCCCAATATAATCTAATACCGTGTGTGATATGCCCAATATAATCTAATACGATGTGTGAAATGCCCAATATAATCTAATACCGTGTGTGATATGCCCAATATAATCTAATACCGTGTGTGATATGCCCAATATAATCTAATACCGTGTGTGATATGCCCAATATAATCTAATACCATGTGTGAAATGCCCAATATAATCTAATACCATGTGTGAAATGCCCAATATAATCTAATACCGTGTGTGAAATGCCCAATATAATCTGATTTTGTGTGTGAAATTCCCAATACAATGTGATACCGTGTGTGAAATGTCCAATGTAATCTAATACCGTGTGTGATATGCCCAATATAATCTAATACCGTGTGTGATATGCCCAATATAATCTAATACCATGTGTGATATGCCCAGTATAATCTAATACCATGTGTGATATGCCCAATATAATCTAATACCATGTGTGATATGCCCAGTATAATCTAATACCATGTGTGATATGCCCAGTATAATCTAATACCGTGTGTGATATGCCCAATATAATCTAATACCGTGTGTGATATGCCCAATATAATCTAATACCATGTGTGAAATGCCCAATATAATCTAATACCATGTGTGAAATGCCCGATATAATCTAATACCGTGTGTGATATACCCAATATAATCTAATACCGTGTGTGAAATGCCCAATATAATCTGATTCTGTGTGTGAAATACCCAATACAATGTGATACCGTGTGTGAAATGTCCAATATAATCTAATACCGCGTGTGAAATGCCCAATGTCATCTGACACCATATATGAAATGCCAAAAATAATCTGATTCCGTGTGAAATACCCAGTATATTCTGATACCGTGTGTGATATGCCCAAGGTAATCTGATACAATGTGTGATATGTCCATTATTTTCTGACACCAAGTGTGAAATGCCCAATGTCATCTGAAACCGTGTGTGACATTCCCAATATAATATGATTCCGTGTGTGAAATGCCCAATGGCATCTGATACCATGTGTGACATGCCCAATATATTCTGACACCGTATGTGAAATGCCCAATGTCATCTGATTCCGTGTGTGAAATGCCCAATATAATCTGATACCGTGTGTGAAATGCCCAATATAATCTGATACAGTGTGTGAAATGCCCAATATAATCTGATACAGTGTGTGAAATGCCCAGTATAATCTGATAGAGTGTGTGAAATGCCCAATGTCATCTGAAACCCTGTGTGACATGCCCAATATATTCTGACACCGTATGTGAAATGCCCAATGTCATCTGATTCCGTGTGTGAAATGCCCAATATATTCTGGTACCGTGTGTGAAATGCCCAATATATTCTTGTACCATGTGTGATATGCCGAATTTAATCTGGAACCGTGTGTGAAATGCCCAATATAATCTGATACCTTCTGTGAAATGCCCAATATAATCTGGTACCGTGTGTGATATGCCCAATATAATCTGATACCGTGTGTGAAATGCCCAATATAATCTGATACAGTGTGTAAAATGCCCAATATATTCTGGTACCGTGTGAAATGCCCAATATATTCTGGTACTGTGTGTGATATGCCCAATATATTCTTGTACCATGTGTGATATGCCGAATTTAATCTGGAACCGTGTGTGAAATGCCCAATATAATCTGATACCTTCTGTGAAATGCCCAATATAATCTGGTACCGTGTGTGAAATGCCCAATATAATCTGATACCGTGTGTGAAATGCCCAATATAATCTGACACAGTGTGTGAAATGCCCAATATATTCTGACACCGTGTGTGAAATGCCCAATATAATCTGATGCAGTGTGTGAAATGCCCAATGTCATCTGAAACCCTGTGTAACATGCCCAATATATTCTGACACCGTATGTGAAATGCCCAATGTCATCTGATTCCGTGTGTGAAATGCCCAATATAATCTGATACAGTGTGTGAAATGCCCAATATATTCTGACACCATGTGTGAAATGCCCAATTTAATCTGATGCAGTATGTGAAATGCCCAATGTCATCTGATGCGCTGTGTGAAATGCCCCATATAATCTGATGCAGTGTGTGAAATGCCCAATGTCATCTGAAACCCTGTGTGACATGCCCAATATGTTCTGACACCCTGTGTGAAATTCCCAATATCATCTGATTCCGTGTGTGAAATTCCCAATATCATCTGATTCCGTGTGTGAAATGCCCAATATATTCTGACACCGTGTGTGAAATGCCCAATATATCTGTTACCATGTGTTATATGCCCAATATATTCTGACAACGTGTGTGAAATGGCCAATGTCATCTGAAACCGTGTGTGAAATGCCCAATATATTCTGGTACCGTGTGTGATATGCCCAATATATTCTGGTACCGTGTGTGAAATGCCCAATATATTCTAGTACCTTGTGTGATATTCCCAATATATTCTGGTACCGTGTGTGAAATGCCCAATATATTCTGGTACCGTGTGAAATGCCCAATATATTCTGGTACCGTGTGTGATATGCCCAATATATTCTTGTACCATGTGTGATATGCCGAATATAATCTGGAACCGTGTGTGAAATGCCCAATATAATCTGATACCTTCTGTGAAATGCCCAATATAATCTGGTACCGTTTGTGATATGCCCAATATAATCTGATACCGTGTGTGAAATGCCCAATATAATCTGGTACCGTGTGTGATATGCCCAATATAATCTGGTACCGTGTGTGATATGCCCAATATAATCTGGAACTGTGTGTGATATGCCCAATATATTCTGGTACCGTGTGTGATATGCCCAATATATTCTGATGCAGTGTGTGAAATGCCCAATATAATCTGATACCTTCTGTGAAATGCCCAATATATTCTGGTCCTGTGTGTGATATGCCCAATATAATCTGATACCCTGTGTGATATGCCCAATATAATCTGATACCGTGTGTGAAATGCCCAATATAATCTGGTACCGTGTGTGAAATGCCCAATATAATCTGATACCGTGTGTGAAATGCCCAATATAATCTAATACCGTGTGTGATATGCCCAATATAATCTAATACCGTGTGTGATATGCCCAATATAATCTAATACCGTGTGTGATATGCCCAATATAATCTAATACCATGTGTGATATGCCCAATATAATCTAATACCATGTGTGAAATGCCCAATATAATCTAATACCATGTGTGAAATGCCCAATATAATCTAATACCGTGTGTGATATACCCAATATAATCTAATACCGTGTGTGATATACCCAATATAATCTAATACCGTGTGTGAAATGCCCAATATAATCTGATTCTGTGTGTGAAATACCCAATACAATGTGATACCGTGTGTGAAATGTCCAATATAATCTAATACCGCGTGTGAAATGCCCAATGTCATCTGACACCATATGTGAAATGCCAAAAATAATCTGATACCTTCTGTGAAATGCCCAATATATTCTGGTCCTGTGTGTGATATGCCCAATATAATCTGATACCCTGTGTGAAATGCCCAATATAATCTGGTACCGTGTGTGATATGCCCAATATAATCTGGTACCGTGTGTGATATGCCCAATATAATCTGGTACCGTGTGTGAAATGCCCAAAAAAATCTGGTACCGTGTGTGATATGCCCAATATATTCTGGTACCGTGTGTGATATGCCCAATATAATCTGGTACCGTGTGTGATATGCCCAATATAATCTGGTACTGTGTGTGATATGTCCGATATATTCTGGTACCGTGTGTGGTATGCCGAATATATTCTGATGCAGTGTGTGAAATGCCCAATATAATGTAATACCGTGTGTGATATGCACAATATAATCTGGTACTGTGTGTGATATTCCCAATATAATCTGGTACTGTGTGTGATATGCCCAATATAATCTGGTACCGTGTGTAATATGCCCAATATAATGTGGTACTGTGTGTGATATGCCCAATAACATCTGGTATTGTGTGTGATATGCCCAATGTATTCCGGTACCGTGTGTGGTATGCCCAATATAATCTGATACCGTGTGTGATATGCCCAATGTAATCTGGTAACGTGTGTGATATACCCAATATATTATGGTACCATGTGTGATATGCCCAATATATTCTGATACCGTGTGTGAAATGCCCAATATAATCTGATGCAGTGTGTGAAATGCCCAATATAATCTGATACCGTGTGTGAAATGCCCAATATAATCTGGTACCGTGTGTGATATGCCCAATATATTCTGGTACAGTGTGTGAAATGCCCAATATAATCTGGTACCGTGTGTGATATGCCCAATATAATCTGGTACCGTGTGTGATATGCCCCATATAATCTGGTACTGTGTGTGATATGCCCAAAATAATCTGGTACTGTGTGTGATATGCCCAATATATTCTCATGCAGTGTGTGAATGGCCCAATATAATCTGATACTGTGTGTGATATGCCCAATATAATCTGGTACTGTGTGTGATATGCCCAATATATTCTCATGCAGTGTGTGAATGGCCCAATATAATCTGATACTGTGTGTGAAATGCCCAATATAATCTGGTACCGTGTGTGATATGCCCAATATAATCTGGTACCGCGTGTGATATGCCCAATATAATCTGGTACTGTGTGTGATATGCCCAATATAATCTGGTACTGTGTGTGATATGCCCGATATATTCTGGTACCGTGTGTGGTATGCCGAATATATTCTGATGCAGTGTGTGAAATGCCCAATATAATCTGATACCATGTGTGATATGCCCAATATAATCTGGTACTGTGTGTGATATGTCCGATATATTCTGGTACCGTGTGTGGTATGCCGAATATATTCTGATGCAGTGTGTGAAATGCCCAATATAATCTAATACCGTGTGTGATATGCACAATATAATCTGGTACTGTGTGTGATATTCCCAATATAATCTGGTACTGTGTGTGATATGCCTGATATATTCTGGTACCGGGTGTGATATGCCCAATATATTCTGATGCAGTGTGTGAAATGCCCAATATAATCTGTACCGTGTGTGATATGCCCAATATAATCTGATACCGTGTGTGAAATGCCCAATATAATCTGGTACCGTGTGTGATATACCCAATATAATCTGGTCCTGTGTGTGATATGCCCAATATAATCTGATGCAGTGTGTGAAATGTCCAATATAATCTGATACCGTGTGTGAAATGCCCAATATAATCTGGTACGGTGTGTGATATGCCCAATATAATCTGGTACCGTGTGTGATATGCACAATATAATCTGGTACCGTGTGTGATATGCACAATATAATCTGGTACTGTGTGTGATATGCCCAATATAATCTGGTACTGTGTGTGATATGCCCAATATATTCTCATGCAGTGTGTGAATGGCCCAATATAATCTGGTACTGTGTGTGATATGCCCAATATATTCTCATGCAGTGTGTGATATGCCCAATATAATCTGATACTGTGTGTGATATGTCCGATATATTCTGGTACCGTGTGTGGTATGCCGAATATATTCTGATGCAGTGTGTGAAATGCCCAATATAATCTAATACCGTGTGTGATATGCACAATATAATCTGGTACTGTGTGTGATATTCCCAATATAATCTGGTACTGTGTGTGATAAGCCTGATATATTCTGGTACCGTGTGTGATATGCCCAATATATTCTGATGCAGTGTGTGAAATGCCCAATATAATCTGATACCGTGTGTGATATGCCCAATATAATCTGGTCCTGTGTGTGATATGCCCAATATAATCTGGGACTGTGTGTGATATGCCCATTATATTCTGGTACCGTGTGTGATATGCCCAATATACTCTGATGCAGTGTGTGAAATGCCCAATATAATCTGATACCGTGTGTGATATGCCCAATATAATCTGGTACTGTGTGTGAAATGCCCAATATAATCTGGTTCCGTGTGTGATATGCCCAATATAATCTGGTACTGTGTGTGAAATGCCCAATATAATCTGGTACCGTGTGTGATATGCCCAATATAATCTGGTACTGTGTGTGATATGCCCAATATATTCTCATGCAGTGTGTGAAATGCCCAGTATAATCTGATACCGTGTGTGAAATGCCCAATATAATCTGGTACCGTGTGTGATATGCCCAATATAATCTGGTACTGTTTGTGATATGCCCAATATAATCTGGTACTGTGTGTGATATGCCCAATATAATCTGGTACTGTGTGTGATATGCCCAATATATTCTGATGCAGTGTGTGATATGCCCAATATAATCTGGTACTGTGTGTGATATGCCCAATATAATCTGGTACTGTGTGTGATATATCCCCAATATAATCTGGTACTGTGTGTGATATGCCCAATATATTCTGGTACTTTGTGTGATATGCCCAATATAATGTGGTACTGTGTGTGATATGTCCAATATATTCTGATGCAGTGTGTGATATGCCCAATGTCATCTGAAACCCTGTGTGATATGCCCAATATATTCTGATGCAGTGTGTAATATGCACATTTTATCTGATACCGTGTGTGAAATGCCCATTTTATCTGATACCGTGTGTGAAATGCCCAATATAATCTGGTACCCTGTGTGATATTCCCAATATAATCTGGTACTGTGTGTGATATGCCCAATATATTCTGGTACTGTGTGTGATATGCCCAATATAATCTGGTACTGTGTGTGATATGCCCAATATAATCTGGTACTGTGTGTGATATGCCCAATATATTCTGATGCAGTGTGTGATATGCCCAATATAATCTGGTACTGTGTGTGATATGCCCAATATAATCTGGTACCGTGTGTGATATGCCCAATATAATCTGGTACCGTGTGTGATCTGCCCAATATAATCTGGTACCGTGTGTGATATGCCCAATATAATCTGGTACCGCGTGTGATATGCCCAATATAATCTGGTACTGTGTGTGATATGCCCAATATAATCTGGTACTGTGTGTGATATGCCCGATATATTCTGGTACCGTGTGTGGTATGCCGAATATATTCTGATGCAGTGTGTGAAATGCCCAATATAATCTGATACCGTGTGTGATATGCCCAATATAATCTGGTACTGTGTGTGATATGTCCGATATATTCTGGTACCGTGTGTGGTATGCCGAATATATTCTGATGCAGTGTGTGAAATGCCCAATATAATCTAATACCGTGTGTGATATGCACAATATAATCTGGTACTGTGTGTGATATTCCCAATATAATCTGGTACTGTGTGTGATATGCCTGATATATTCTGGTACCGGGTGTGATATGCCCAATATATTCTGATGCAGTGTGTGAAATGCCCAATATAATCTGTACCGTGTGTGATATGCCCAATATAATCTGATACCGTGTGTGAAATGCCCAATATAATCTGGTACCGTGTGTGATATACCCAATATAATCTGGTCCTGTGTGTGATATGCCCAATATATTCTGGTACCGTGTGTGAAATGCCCAATATAATCTGATGCAGTGTGTGAAATGTCCAATATAATCTGATACCGTGTGTGAAATGCCCAATATAATCTGGTACGGTGTGTGATATGCCCAATATAATCTGGTACCTTGTGTGATATGCACAATATAATCTGGTACTGTGTGTGATATGCCCAATATAATCTGGTACTGTGTGTGATATGCCCAATATATTCTCATGCAGTGTGTGAATGGCCCAATATAATCTGGTACTGTGTGTGATATGCCCAATATATTCTCATGCAGTGTGTGAAATGCCCAATATAATCTGATACTGTGTGTGATATGTCCGATATATTCTGGTACCGTGTGTGGTATGCCGAATATATTCTGATGCAGTGTGTGAAATGCCCAATATAATCTAATACCGTGTGTGATATGCACAATATAATCTGGTACTGTGTGTGATATTCCCAATATAATCTGGTACTGTGTGTGATATGCCTGATATATTCTGGTACCGTGTGTGATATGCTCAATATATTCTGATGCAGTGTGTGAAATGCCCAATATAATCTGATACCGTGTGTGATATGCCCAATATAATCTGGTCCTGTGTGTGATATGCCCAATATAATCTGGGACTGTGTGTGATATGCCCATTATATTCTGGTACCGTGTGTGATATGCCCAATATACTCTGATGCAGTGTGTGAAATGCCCAATATAATCTGATACCGTGTGTGATATGCCCAATATAATCTGGTACTGTGTGTGAAATGCCCAATATAATCTGGTTCCGTGTGTGATATGCCCAATATAATCTGGTACTGTGTGTGAAATGCCCAATATAATCTGGTACCGTGTGTGATATGCCCAATATAATCTGGTACTGTGTGTGATATGCCCAATATATTCTCATGCAGTGTGTGAAATGCCCAGTATAATCTGATACCGTGTGTGAAATGCCCAATATAATCTGGTACCGTGTGTGATATGCCCAATATAATCTGGTACTGTTTGTGATATGCCCAATATAATCTGGTACTGTGTGTGATATGCCCAATATAATCTGGTACTGTGTGTGATATGCCCAATATATTCTGATGCAGTGTGTGATATGCCCAATATAATCTGGTACTGTGTGTGATATGCCCAATATAATCTGGTACTTTGTGTGATATGCCCAATATAATGTGGTACTGTGTGTGATATGTCCAATATATTCTGATGCAGTGTGTGATATGCCCAATGTCATCTGAAACCCTGTGTGATATGCCCAATATATTCTGATGCAGTGTGTAATATGCACATTTTATCTGATACCGTGTGTGAAATGCCCATTTTATCTGATACCGTGTGTGAAATGCCCAATATAATCTGGTACCCTGTGTGATATTCCCAATATAATCTGGTACTGTGTGTGATATGCCCAATATATTCTGGTACTGTGTGTGATATGCCCAATATAATCTGGTACTGTGTGTGATATGCCCAATATAATCTGGTACTCTGTGTGATATGCCCAATATATTCTGATGCAGTGTGTGATATGCCCAATATATTCTGATGCAGTGTGTGATATGCCCAATATGATTTGGTACTGTGTGTGATATGCCCAATATAATCTGGTTCTGTGTGTGAAATGCCCAATATATTCTGGTACTGTATGTGATATGCCCAATATAATTTGGTACTGTGTGTGATATGCCCAATATATTCTGATGCAGTGTGTGATATGCCCAATATAATTTGGTACTGTGTGTGATATGCCCAATATAATTTGGTACTGTGTGTGATATGCCCAATATAATCTGGTACTGTGTGTGAAATGCCCAATATAATCTGGTACTGTGTGTGAAATGCCCAATATAATCTGGTACCCTGTGTGATATTCCCAATATAATCTGGTACTGTGTGTGATATGCCCAATATATTCTGGTACCGTGTGTGATATGCCCAATATATTCTCATGCAGTGTGTGAAATGCCCAATATTATCTGATACCCTGTGTGATGTGTCCAATATGATCTGGTACCGTGTGTGATATTCCCAATATAATCTGTTACTGTGTGTGATATGCCCAATATATTCTGGTACTGTGTGTGATATGCCCAATATAATCTGGTACTGTCTGTGATATGCCCAATATAATCTGCTCCTGTGTGTGATATGCCCAATATAATCTGGTACTGTGTGTGATATGCCCAATATAATCTGGTACTGTGTGTGATATGCCCAATATAATCTGGTACTGTGTGTGATATGCCCAATATATTCTGATGCAGTGTGTGATATGCCCAATATAATCTGGTACTGTGTGTGATATGCCCAATATATTCTGATGCAGTGTGTGATATGCCCAATATAATCTGGTACCCTGTGTGATATTCCCAATATAATCTGGTACTGTGTGTGATATGCCCAATATAATCTGGTACTGTGTGTGATATGCCCAATATATTCTGGTACCGTGTGTGATATGCCCAATATATTCTCATGCAGTGTGTGAAATGCCCAATATTATCTGATACCCTGTGTGATGTGTCCAATATGATCTGGTACCATGTGTGATATGCCCAATATAATCTGGTACTGTGTGTGATATGCCCAATATAATCTGGTACTGTGTGTGATATGCCCAATATAATCTGGTACTGTCTGTGATATGCCCAATATAATCTGGTACTGTGTGTGATATGCCCAATATAATCTGGTACTGTGTGTGATATGCCCAATGTAATCTGGTACCGTGTGTGATATGCCCAATATAATCTGGTACCGTGTGTGATATGCCCAATATAATCTGGTACCGTGTGTGATATGCCCAATATAATCTGGTACCGTGTGTGAAATGCCCAATATAATCTGGTACCGTGTGTGATATGCCCAATATAATCTGGTACCGTGTGTGATATGCCCAATATAATCTGGTACTGTGTGTGATATGCCCAATATATTCTGATACCGTGTGTGAAATGCCCAATATAATCTGGTACCATGTGTGAAATGCCCAATATAATCTGGTACCGTGTGTGATATGCCCAATATAATCTGGTACCGTGTGTGATATGACCAATGTAATCTGGTACCGTGTGTGAAATGCCCAATATAATCTGGTACCGTGTGTGATATGCCCAATATAATCTGGTACCGTGTGTGATATACCCAATATAATCTGGTACTGTGTGTGATATGCCCAATATAATCTGGTACTGTGTGTGATATGCCCAATGTAATCTGGTACCGTGTGTGATATGCCCAATATAATCTGGTACCGTGTGTGATATGCCCAGTATAATCTGGTACTGTGTGTGATATGCCCAATATATTCTGATGCAGTGTGTGATATGCCCAATATAATCTGGTACCCTGTGTGATATTCCCAATATAATCTGGTACTGTGTGTGATATGCCCAATATAATCTGATACCGTGTGCGAAATGCCCAATATAATCTGATACCGTGTGTGAAATGCCCAATATAATCTGGTACCGTGTGTGATATGCCCAATATAATCTGGTACCGTGTGTGATATGCCCAATATAATCTGGTACTGTGTGTGATATGCCCAATATAATCTGGTACCGTGTGTGATATACCCAATATAATCTGGTACTGTGTGTGATATGCCCAATATAATCTGGTACTGTGTTTGATATGCGCAATGTAATCTGGTACCGTGTGTGATATGCCCAATATAATCTGGTACCGTGTGTGATATACCCAATATAATCTGGTACTGTGTGTGATATGCCCAATATAATCTGGTACTGTGTGTGATATGCCCAATGTAATCTGGTACCGTGTGTGATATGCCCAATATAATCTGGTACCGTGTGTGATATGCCCAATATAATCTGGTACTGTGTGTGATATGCCCAATATAATCTGGTACTGTGTGTGATATGCCCAATATAATCTGGTACCGTGTGTGATATACCCAATATAATCTGGTACTGTGTGTGATATGCCCAATATAATCTGGTACTGTGTGTGATATGCCCAATGTAATCTGGTACCGTGTGTGATATGCCCAATATAATCTGGTACCATGTGTGATATGCCCAATATAATCTGGTACTGTGTGTGATATGCCCAATATATTCTGATGCAGTGTGTGATATGCCCAATATAATCTGGTACCCTGTGTGATATTCCCAATATAATCTGGTACTGTGTGTGATATGCCCAATATAATCTGATACCGTGTGTGAAATGCCCAATATAATCTGGTACCGTGTGTGAAATGCCCAATATAATCTGGTACCGTGTGTGATATGCCCAATATAATCTGGTACCGTGTGTGATATGCCCAATATAATCTGGTACTGTGTGTGATATGCCCAATATAATCTGGTACTGTGTGTGATATGCCCAATATAATCTGGTACCGTGTGTGATATACCCAATATAATCTGGTACTGTGTGTAATATGCCCAATATAATCTGGTACTGTGTGTGATATGCCCAATGTAATCTGGTACCGTGTGTGATATGCCCAATATAATCTGGTACCATGTGTGATATGCCCAATATAATCTGGTACCGTGTGTGATATGCCCAATATAATCTGGTACCGTGTGTGATATGCCCAATATCATTTTTTTCCCATAAATTTGTGCTTTCTTTGTTCTGAGTGGCTCGAACTGCACTCATACCTGCTACGGTTTTCCGACTTGGACCTGGATATCCGCATTACCAGTACCCCAAAACCCCCTCCAAACCAACTCCGTTGCACGGGTTGCAGACGACATTTGTGATGGACATGGTTCATTGTCCTGTGACGTTGCAATGCAATGAGAAGTGAAGATTAGTTGCAGTCTCAGATCACCTTACCCTGCAGTTGTTCGCTTCACAATTCTCTGTTTAAAATGTTCGGCATTTCTCGAGCACGTCAGGATGGTTTGCACAAGGTGGTTGCAGAGGGAAGTCCTTGTTTACCCCGTGGGGTCATCTCGTGTGCAGGAAGGATTCCCACGTACATAATGGGGTGGGGAGAGCCACAGCAGGGTGGGGGTGGGGTGGGGGAGTGGGGAGGTAGGGTGACAGCAGGGTGGGGGTGGGGACGATATATTGTTGGGAGCGATCCAGCCTCTGTAAATTAAAGAAATAATGAAAATGGATGGATGTTGGAGTTCGTGAGTTCTTTGGTCAGCAGCCTGGCATTGTGTCATCGTTGGATTGGTCTTGCTTCTGGCATCAGACTTGCTTCAGACATTTCATTTGGTATCATCTCTGATTGTGCGACCTCTGATTCTGTCTGCAAAGTCGAGGCTCATGGAGGAGCTAGAACAGGAAGTAACAGAACAAAAGGAATAGTAGAAATAGAGGGGAAACACACCAACAGCAGGGTCAAAGGACAAAATAGAGTGAGGCTTGGAGAAATAAGGGGTGTGAGGATGAATGAGGAGTAGGGGAGGAAGAATGAGTGGAGAAGATGGAAACAGAAGGAAACTCCAGGAGGGAAAAACTGGAAAATTGGAACCAGGTTGGATTGAGCCAGTGGGGGTTAATGGTCGAAGAAAACATCATGGTTTTGGATTGGGAATGATGTGAGATGGTGTTGGACAGCTGTCTTGCAGACCTCGAGGGACGAATGACATTGAAGAGAGTGAAGAAGGAAGGTGCTTCCACAGGTGGAAAAAAGGAGGAATGAAAGAGAAAAGATGAGCAAGCCTCACTTACTTCTGCCAATGAGACTTGTTCGGACATTTCGTTGGGACCCACGTCTGACTGGGGGGGGTCCACTTGGACATTTTGGACATCCATCCATCTGGATCAGGACAACTTCACCAGAGGCCGAGTCAGAAAGCTGGCTTGCATCCATTCTTGGCTTCACCTCGAGCTCGGCCATCGCAGCCAGCGGCGGACTAAACCGTAAACCGTACACGCAGCAGGAGTGGATCAGATCGCATGGAATGCTTCCATGTCGGAATGAAGCATCTTCTCATTAATTGTCTTCATGACTCATCCGAGTGCAGACGTTAATTAATGAGTAGTACTTGGGATTGGAAAGCAATAGGCCATTATGTGCCGGTACCCTTGCCAAATTCCATACTCCAGTTCTGGCTGTCGTTGCGGAAGCAACGGCAAACCACCTAGTGTATTCCTTATCCTGAAAGTGCCTCGGTAATTCTGTGTGTGTGTGTGTGTGTGTGTGTGTGTGTGTGTGTGTGTGTGTGTGTGTGTGTGTGTGTGTGTGTGTGTGTGTGTGTGTGTGTGTGTGTGTGCATTTTCGTTTTCTTCTTTATTCGTTCATATTTTTATTTTTTGCAATGTTTATTTAATTATTTTCCTACTTTCACCGAGCTGGGCTCAGTTGCCACCTGGTTGAACGTGTGGAACTACCTGCAGGATTTGCAGCGGAAACCATTGTTGTACAATTGGGGTAATGGCAGTGGGCAAATTGGTGAAGGTATGAATTAGGATGGCTGTCGTGGTAATTCTTTCAATGCTTCTGTTGATAATGCATGAAGTGTGCTGTACACAATCCGCGAGGATGGTCCGCTGTGGTGCTGGGTCCTAACGCAGACGAGAGAGTGGGGAATGATCAGCACCGCAGATGTTTATTATTGTTCATTTCCAAGATAGTTGGAAAGACATGGATGTGGATGGAAAACCCATGGTTCAATTTCTTGGCAGAAACTCTTACCTTGGGTTTCGTTTCATTTCATGGGAAAGTTAAGATAGCTCAGAGGTAAGGTACTCACCTTTAGTCATCTAGTCTGGATTTGAGTGTTGCGACGACTGTAAATGGTCATCCTGGTGTTACAACGGCAAGCCTTGCATCAATGACTTCTCCATCCATTGGAGGGGGGCGTTAAGCCGGCTGTCCTATCACCTGATAAAATTCACTATGGGACTTTAAAGATCCAAGTGTCTTTCAAATAGAGTGGGCCATTGCATAGCCAGTGCTTATCTCAAGAGGTGTGGCGCAGCTGCTGCTCAGTGATGATGCAACCAGCAGGCCAGATTTGTAACTGAATCCCATTGAAATTTGCATTTTATTGAACAAAATAGTGGACAACTTGTCGGATATAGTAGGGATGATTGTAACATTTTGGGATTGTAACCACTTCCCCCCCCCCTCCTCTCACTTATTTACCCAGATGACGGCCAGTACCACCTGAAAGTCCTGATCCCAAGTTACGCAGCCGGTTCCATCATCGGAAAAGGAGGCCAGACAATTGTGCAGTTACAGAAGGAGACCGGAACGACCATAAAGTTGTCCAAATCTAAGGACTTCTATCCAGGTTGGTGCTCTCGTCGTCCCACGTTGGAGTATTCAAAGTGTCCACCCGGTCATGAGCTTGCACATTGTACTTTTACTTGTTTTAATAAGGGCCCATTCGAGATGACGGACAAATTGACACGCGACATGAGATTTGAACCTTGAATCCCATCATCATGCGCTAATTGTGCTCAGAGGGAAAACGTCTTCTGGTAGGATAGCCAAGGCTTAGGGGTATGCGCACTCACCTCTGAGCTGTCCAGCCTGTTTTTGAATCTCCACCCAGATATCAACTGGAATCTTGGTGTTTCGCAGGCAGGGTCATTCATCAATGTGTGCTCCTCCATCCCTCGGATGGACGTTAAACTGGGCGTCCCGTCTGCTGCCATTATTTGGTGTATCTTTAAGATCGCATGATGTCGTTCACAAAGAGGAGAGTTCCAACAGGGGGCATTGCATGCATCAGTGGCACAGCCGCACCCCCAACAAACCATGCTACCCACAGCCATGTGGTACATACGGAAGAAGAATAAGATGGGAAACAACAATGAGTGACCTCTTATTGCTTTACAAACCCTCGTGCTCATTCTTAACAATATTTGTCCTTCATTACCCTGTGGTACATTCACTCCATTGAGACAGAGTAACACTGATAACTATAATGACATATTAGTGGGTTTTTTTTGTTTTGTTAATGATGTAGCATCTCTCGAAAGATTGTCAAATAGATAACCAGCAGGTGTGATGACCTTTGTAAAGGACGAGGTGTTCCCCTAATCGGACACCCGACCACTCAGGTTGACATCACAGGAAACTTCAAAAATCATTTAAATCCCTTTTAACGGTGCGTTGCTGCACCTTAACCCAATAAACAGGACACACTGGAGCTTGTTTTCCTGGAGAGGACCACAACGAGGCCACAAAGCTCTTCGCTACGTCTAATGCAGGCCAAGGCCACGCTTTATCAACAAGGAGTTTCCTTGCATTTGTTCACAGCTCATCCATTCGTTCCCTGCCATTGTTGTTACAACTTCTTGTGAATACTGTACCAGATAAATTAGAGAGTGTCAGCGATCGGTTGATTCCATTTGTTTGTGCTTATTTCGTTAACAGCGAAGAATGTGTTGTCATGGTGTGAAATGGTCTCCATTTACATTGTGAGACAATTTCAGATTCATTTCCTGAACAAGACAATTTTATTTCCTGGAAATTGAAACCTGATTATATTGACAGTCGATTGTCAGCCTCGTCTGTTCCTGAAGGGACGGTGGAGGGTATTGTCTGTGTGTGAGTCCGTAAGCAGATCTAATTTAATAAAGATGGTTTGTTGTCAGATATACTGTAATCGATATATCCTAGCAAGGCTCAGCATTGGTGAGTGTGAAGTTTTGTTACATATTTTGTAACGAGGTGTTCACACGCGAGCGAGGCTATTGTCGTATAAGAAGGATATTTTCTTACAAAACCACGAATCACTGTGTTTTTTTTTTGTGACACCGTGTGCAAAGAGTGAGTTGGTGATAAAGCTCGGCCAGACCTAACTGGCGGCAGTTCGGGCCAACAAAACACTGAGCTTCCTGCTGGTCTTGCTACACAGAGACAGAAACACGAGAGGAGGATGGCGCAGAACAAGGTTTGCTGGTGACGGGATCTGGACTGAGCCTGGTTATGGTTTAGGGGGTAATTCTACTCCTTGACTCTTTAAAAAAAACGAGATGAGTTCACCGCATGACCATCATGACATGGCTTGCCATCTAATTACTTGAATTGTTCCAAAGTTTTGATAACAATAGCAGAAAAACAGACAGCATCCTCTTCCCTCTCTGCAGATATTGATGGAATCACGAGATGGTCAAACACTTCTGAGGAATCTTTCTCTCTCTCTCTCTCTCTCTCTCTCTCTCTCTCTCTCTCTCTCTCTCTCTCTCTCTCCCTCTCTCCCTCTCTCCCTCTCTCCCTCTCTCCCTCTCTCCCTCTCTCCCTCTCTCCCTCTCTCCCTCTCTCCCTCTCTCCCTCTCTCCAAAAGGACCATCTGGAAAGCCCTGCCATCTACTTTCTTAACAATCCTCTTGAGGAGGTCCAGCCACACAAACTCCTGGGTCTCACTATCATGCACGACCTTTCTTGGGAAAACCACGTTTCAAACTTGGTCTCCAAAGCCATCCGCCGACTGGGCATCCTTCATCGTGCAAAGTCCTTCCCTGGCACACCTGACCTCTTATCCACCTACAAGGCTTTCATTAGCAGGTTGATGGAGCACTGCTCTCCCCTTTGGGCTGGCTCCCCTGCCTCACACCTTGACACCATGGACACCAAGGTCTTCAAGATGATTAGAATCTCCTGCAATGAAAATGAGTTTTTGGGCCTTTCACTTTCACATCATAGACAGTTCCATGGTCTCTCTTGTCTTCTTTCTGGCACCTCCTTTCTGGTCTTGCACTTGCTGCTGTTTTCTCACTCTACCCCCGAGGTCTCTGCAGGGCACATGTGGTCCACCATCAACCCCCTTCTGGTGAAACTACCTAAATCCGGAGTTACCCTCACCTCCACTCATTTGTTCTTTTTTCCCCACCTGTGGAACCAATGTCCACATTCATACTGTTTTAGGTTTTTGCTTCTGTATCTATCTTGTCCACACTGTGTCTCTTCCCCTGCTTCCCTCCAGGTCTTCAAGACTGCTTTTCACCACCATCTCAGATCATCCCCCATCCAAACTCATGATCTTTTCTATCCCCATTAACTCATCCCCACTCCATCCCCCTGCCCCCCCCCCGCCCCACAAGCCGACCTCTTTCCAAATTTAGAGTTTGTCCTTCCTAATAGTTACCTCCGCCACTAAAGTGGAAGAATGTTATGTTTTCACCTCTGTTTGTCTGTCTGTTTGCTGTGAGGAGGATATCTCAAAAGGTTATGAATGGATTGGGATGAAATTTTGTGGACAGGTTAGGCGTGTGACAAGGCCAAGTTTATTAGATTATGCTGAAAATTCGGGTCCGGGTCCAGATACTATACTTTACTTTTTAAGTGATTCTTCACAATTGAGAGAAAGGGCCAAAAATGATATATGCATCATGATATTTCAAGAAGGTGTGGACGGATTAGGGTAAAACTTGGTGGATGAGCTGGGTAGATTACAAGAACAAGCCAATTAGATTTTGGTGAAGGTCCACATGCAGATCAGTGGGATACAATATGTAAACTGTTCAGCCTGGTGGAGGTATGCGCTGGACTGAATGCTGGCTTAGTTACCTCCGCCACCGAAGGTGGGCAGAGGTTATGTTTTCTCCCGTTGATTATTATTTCCATTTGTGGGTTTCACGAGGTTGGAGGAAGTTATCCCAGAACTCAAAATCTCCACCTCCTTTTTGGTAAGGGATCGTGATTCATGACCCAAACTGTGAAATTCCGTTCTCATAACCTCATTCCAAGGGCTCTTTTTCAGAAACTTCACTGAACCTGTGACAGCCTCCATTTGTAGCTCGTTTGTCGTGATATTCTCAGGAATTATTTTTAAGTGCTCAGTAAGAGTTTTCTTCATCATTCCTGTTGCTCCAACTATCACTGGATAATTTCAGCTTTCTTCAATTTCCAAGTTCTCTTGACCTTATTGTTAGATCCTGGTATTTGGTCATTTTCCTGATTTCTGTAGCATTTTGTCCGAAGGCATTGGGAACTGAAACCTCGATCAACAATGCCGACTTTTCCTTTTTGTGTTTGAGCACCATTTCCGGACACAATGCTTTGTTTGCGATGTCCACACTTGACGGGGTCATCGTGTCACACGTGAGCATTATTGTTCATTTTCAAGGATCGGTTCTGGTTTGTGTTTCCATGATTGTTCTGGGACCGGGATGTTGAAATGTTTACAGATGTGCCAGTGGATTACTCTACAGACGCTGTCATGTCTTTCTGTGTCCAGCTGTACCGACATGAGTTTTTTACATCCCGAAAGGAGGTGACTGGTACTTTCTGTTTCTTCCCGCCAAAACCTGTATTTGTCCGATTGGCTCAATCCTGCCATTTTCTTAAAGGCATTAGTGTAGCGCATATTAGTGTAGCGCATCTTAAAGGCATTCAGTCCAGCGCATACCTCCACCAGGCTGAACAGTTTACATATTGTATCCCACTGATCTGCATGTGGACCTTCACCAAAATCTAATGTCCTTGGTCTTGGGTATTGATGATGACTCTTTCTCCATCCCAATTAATTTGACCTCTTCTTAGCCATTCCAGTGAGCCTTCCTTGTCGATCCCCGTCCTGTCAAGCTCTTATTAAAAAGTCTTCCTGCTCTTTTGTCATTCTCCCATTTGTCAGAGTATATCTGCTGATATTTATTTTTGTACTTTTCCTTTGTTTTTCTTTGCAATCATTGGGGCCGTGTTTGTTTCTGTTTCGTTTTCCTGTGTAGTATCCATAATCTGCACCTGTTTTTGGAAGTTTGGTGCTAAATGGATTAATGATCCCTTTCCTGGAAATTTTGTTTTCTTGCTCATGTACAAATCTCATCCAATAGTCTGTTTAGTTTTTCACATGCTCTGCTAGTCCCAGTCACGTTGTTCTGTGTACTTGGTTAAGCTCCATCAGACGACCTCCTCCTTCTCCTCTCGGTCAGTACAACCTCAGTATGCAATAGTTTTTGGAGAACATCTTGTGAATAGTTAGAAGTTTCCTTGTTTTGGCGTCTCGATTGTTGATCTCCAATTGTGGCCAGTTTATAATTGCACAGATATATTGGAATACCGGCAGCTGCAAGTTGATTTATAGCTTTGGTTTTGTTTCTTGGAGAGTGACAGATGAGTTTACAATTAGTCTTATTCTGCATAGGTACTATTTGCTGATTGTTTTATGCATTGTTTTGTGCTGTACCTGGGGGCCTTCTTCTATTCTGACGTATTTGTAGGATGCTTCATTTTCTCGTTCCTGTATTGTTGCACTTTGATTGATTGAGATGTTGTCTGTTCTTTTTGTCTTTCCTTGTAGAAATGAGCAATTGGCACATTTGTCAAGACTAAACTCCATTGAGATGTCCTCCGAGTACTGCTTTCCGAGTTTCAGTTGATCTGTCAATTTCTCCTCATTCCGTGCGAAGAGTTTTAGATCATCCATGTTCAGTAGATGTGTTACCTTTCTTGTTTCTTTTGGTCATTTTTCTGTTGCATATCAGATTGTGTCCGTCCCTATGTTCATTGATGAGGTTACTCAGTGGGTCCAGAGCCAGACGAAACAGGAGGGGGGAAAGACCGTCACCCTGTAAGATACCACGTCATATCTTTACTGCTGGGATTTCAATCCTTCCTTCCAGATAAGGTAGTATTAGAGTTGTGTTCCAGAGCGTCATTGCTTTATCAATCAGTGTGACTACTTGGGAGTCAATTTTGTAGACTTGCATGCATTTTATAATCCATGAATGTGGGACACTGTCAAAGGCTTTTTTCAACTGTGTCTATCTGTTTGTTTGGTTCTTTGTTTTTCGATCTGTCTGTCTGCCTGTGAGCAGGATATCTCATAAAGTTGTGGACAAGTTCTCACAAAAGTTGGGAGATGAGTTGATTAGGTTTTATTTATTTGTATGTAGCCCACGGCTGCTGGGCTGCATCATTTTCTGGGAGCACGGCTGTGCCATTGATGCAATGCCCCTGTTACCAGTAAGCTGACAGTACTCATTTTGCCAACCTCAGAAGGATGACAGGCTGAGTCTACCCACCTGGTGTTAATTCAATGGGTGAAGGAGCTTGAACTCAAGACCCTACGATCTTAAGCTCGCTTCCTTAACCATTAAACCAACACCAGTTGGTTCGGTGACAAGAACAAACCGATTCGATTTTGGTTCAGGTCTGAATCCAGATTCTGCCTATCAGTGGGATCCAAAACGTAAACTGTTCAGCCTGGCAGAGATACGCGCTTCACCGAGTACGGTTCTAGTTTTTTGCTTCTGTATCTATCTTGTCCACACCGTGTCTCCTCCTCTGCTTCCTTCCACGTCTTCACAACAGCTGTTCACCACTATCTCAGAACATCCCTCATTCAAAACCATGATATTTTCTACCCTCGTTAACCCTACCCCCGACCCCCAAGCCCTTCTTCAAAGTTTTTTTTCCTTCCTGAGTTTCTTTCTGTGTCCTTCCTGTCCACCTCATGCGTCCTTTCCTGCACTCCTCGCCCATTCTTCCCCACATCCCTTATTTGTCCAAGTCTCCCTCGTTTTTTTTTCCCCCCTCAATCCTGCTGTTGATGTTATTTCCCCTTCTCTTTCTGGTGCTCCTTGTGTTTTGGTGCATCCTCATACTCTTCCAGGAACTTTCTTAACAAACTTCTTCCACCTTTTCTATCTCTTCCACAAACCTTGACTTTTTACCCCCTCCCCCCCCCCAAAAAAAAATTGCATTCGTTCGTTGCGATTGATTTTGTGGTGCCATTGTGTGTTCCTCTACACGATGTGGGGATCAGGAGACATGCTTCCCCAGCGGAACCTTCATTGGCGAGTCATACTCATTCCAGGGTCTTTGAAACTACGAACAACTCTTCCTGCCGTGCCGGCGCAATATGTGAACAGCAGGTGCTCTAAGCCTAAAGACGAGATGAAAATTACGTTCAAGCCTAAAACCGACTTAAACACATCGAGCAGAACGATGGACAAGAAGTTGACGAGTTGCACAAAGAGATGTCTTTTATCAGCTTGAGAAAGACCGGTGCTTACTGCTCACTGCTAATCCAAAGAACTTCAGAAATTTGGAGAAAATCGAAGTACTGAGAAGGGCCTCTCCTTGAAGACACATATTTTGAGGAGTTTTGTCAGGATTCATGTTTCCTAACATTGGCAACGTTTACCATTTCAGGCGAGCTCGGCCTTGCAGCAAACAAGGCAAAGTAATCCGCAGACACAACTTTCACTGAAGTGCAAGAAGAATGAATAGCAATTGACACTTTTGGGTTGTATTAACCCAGAATATGGAGTGTATTGAGAAGGATTATTTAAGATATCGGAACCATGAGGATGGAGGGTGGGGGGGGGGAGGGAGCGTTAGGGGCATCGTCCATCTGGTCGAGGGCCCACGAGTGAAGGGAACCAATCGCTCAGTGGGATGAGGATGAAAAGAAGGGAAACCCCAAAAGGAAACTCACAATTTGCATTTGGTTTGAATGGAATCTTTTAAGAGTGTCCTTTCCAGGAAGCGACTTTCCTGGTGTGGAAGAGTAAGACCGAGGACTCGAGAATGTTTGAAATGAGATTATCCAAACACCCCCTTCATCGCCATGAAGACGAAGTGCTCATGAGCACGTGCTGGAACGTATCACTTTCCATTTGCTTGAAGGATCATGTCGTCTCGTGATTTAAGCAGGGAATACATTTTGTCAGCACAGGTTTTAATGAATACTCAATTGACCTTCGCTGATCATCCTATCCACCAGGATAGCGAGTCTGAGAACTTTTTTTTTTTGGTCCAAAAGATGAAGGGCCACAGTCCTGAGCAGTAAGTCGATGAGAAGTTTGGATTATTATTCAAGTGCAATAGAAATTAAAATAAATAAATGAAATCCAAACCGCTGTGGACATGGATTTCTCGCTTGGGACAGTTTGTCCACATCCTGAAAGCAGGAGACAAAAAGAAGTGGGACGCTTCTCAATGTGGTCTTTGTGTTCATGGTAATGAAGTCGCCGGGGAAACAGCTTGTGCTTTGTGGGTGATGTCGGGCAGTTCCGCATAGAACCGTCGAATGTCCGACGCTCCGTGGACAACCCCTCCTTTCACTGCGCTTTGTATTCGACGAGCACAAAGCTGCTCGTGCGGGGAGAGTCCACATGTGGTCAGGGTGGAGATGAATGGTGAGGGGCTGAGGGTTGTTTCGCAGACACATCGATGGCACGGGGAATGAGGGGTGTGGGCACATCTTACCCGAATGGTGCACGTATGCAGGACCCCCAATGTGGTCAGGTGCTCGGTGGCTCGGAGCAGTAAGCTGCCATACTTTTGTTTTCAGATGTACAACAGCCGAAGTGATGCGGCTGAGTACGACACGGCCTGCTGTTATTGCAATATCATGGATGGGGGTTATTCGAGCGTTTCACCACCTGGTTCTTGAAACGATGCACGTTTTATAAGATGTAAGACCTGAGTGTGACCTGCAGCATTGATCTGGGTGACCTGTGAGGTGCTTACCTTGAAGCTTACTCGGCATGACATCAGTCTTGGCTGACTAATCATGGGAAAAATTTCGTTCAGGAATCAGAGAGCGGCCTTCACAGTATGGCTCTGTAATGTTGGCCGATACCACAAACCCTTGCAATAAGTGTCCAGTGATTAATTTATTTTATTTATTTATTTATCTATTTGTTCATGGGATCTCATGAGATTCTCAACAAATTATCATCCATTTTCATCAGACATCATAAGAAAGGCATAGGAGAGTTTTGTAAGGAAAAACGAGGCATCACACACCTTCTTCAAGGATGACGACACCTGAACAGCATTCCTTACAGGTGTCTTCCAAATTTAGTTTTTTTTTTTCTGCCAATTTTCATAAAGTATCCTTTCACCTGGTTGATGACATTAAATGATTTGGATGGTCTGGATTCTAGTTCAGTTTATTTACATTTTTAAACTTACTGTTCCTCTTTCTGCCTTTAGTCCTTTTGGTTTGACGAGAGACCGAACTGTTTAGTTGATGAGTAAGGTAGTTGGAAACTGTGCGGGGCTGTAGGGTGGTGCTTTGTGAGTGTACTATGCCATGTTGTAAGCTGTGTGGTGCTGTACTGGTGTACTGTGTCAGGCTCTGGGGGTGCTGTCGGGGTGTTTACGTCGTGGTACTGTGCGCGTGGAGTGCTTTTTGTTTTCAGCCTTTTGATTATCAAGCTGAATGTGACAATAATACTGTTGCGGATTTCGCGCCCGCCGGCGTGCGACGGCCACGTAACTCGAATCGCGGCACGTCGCCCACCGGACGGACAATCCAGTCGTGACCCTCTCGGACTAACGCCGGGAACCAGTCATGGGTGGACCTTTCGGTCTCACCGCGATCGAGCCAATCAGCCCCCGCGTGGGATAGGGTTGCTCGCCAAATTCGAACTACCTAAGTACCCACGCGGAGGGTAGACCGGGCGATCGCACCTCGCCGCAGGTCGACTTCGGACACGGGCCACTTAAGCGACCCGTTCCGTACTATCAGAATAACCGAGCGGTGTTATCGTCGACCTCGACGGTTCGATTAATTATCGGGCGTATTCAGCCCACTACCAACCCTTTACGTGAAGCAAGATGGGGATTCAATGGAGGAAAAGACGAAGCGAAGCGGGAAACAGTTCAACAATAAAGCACATTTATTCGCGGCACACGGGAAGCACACAAATACAATTCCACCAAATGCACACAAAAAAAAGAAAACACACTTCCATTTACACAAAAAGCAAACATAAAAGTGAAAACACAGTGCAGAGCTAATACCGACTACCGAGCACACGGCAACACTTATACAATTCTACTTCACAGACGGCGCCGACAACACATACCCAAAACCAAGGAAAAGAAATACCCTCAAGAATGAGGTAGGCCTGAGGCCGAGACCGGGTCGGGCCTACCCGTCTGGTGATGAGACGCGGAGCGGCGATGGCCCCGCAACCCGCGGGCCTCGTGGACAGTGCCTGGTAGGGGTTGGGAACGGGGCCCCCTTGGTCGCACTATCTCAGCGCGGGGGGAAACAGGAGGGGGTTGCTGATGCTCGGGGTATAGAGGATCTTTATTATGTGCGACGAGCGTCTCCACCTCGGCCAGGTCGCGCTGCCGGCCTCCCTCGGGCGTGCAGCTCCTGGCACCGACGCGAGCACCCCCTCGTCCGACTCTCTTCAGCTTCTCCAGCCACTGCAGGCTTCGGGCTCCAGACTTCTTTCGTTCTCGTTTGCGACTCTCCTTTGCGACTCTCTTCTGACTGACGAACACCGTCCTTTTATCCCCCCGTAACTTCGCCTTTGACCCCCTCCCTTTGACCTTTCACCTCGCTCCCCATTGGCCCGAGAAAAAGTGGGCGTGAAGGCTTTTTGATCCACAAATTTGCATATATCGATCGTTCTGGAGGCGGGGCCAAATCGCCCCTCGCTCACCGATTGGACGGCAAAAAGTGGGCGTGTGTCGTTTTTGATCCGTTTTTGAAGCAGAAAATCCGTGATTTTGTACACGCTGTTCGACGCGCGTTCTGCATGAGTCCAACACCGGTACCCACAGCGGGGCAAGAACGGTGGCGATGCTACGGTTGCGAGGTGTGACGGGAAGGTCGTGGCGGTTGTGGTGAAGCGGTGGTTGTGGTCGGTGGTTGATGTTGTGGTTGTGATCATGGCGGTTGGTCCAAAATAAAGATAGTAAAAGAAAAACGGCTATCCTGAAGAGTCGCAGCTCGCATAAATGACATGTATTCCCACTAGACAACGGGTTTGGGCCTAACTACACATGCACTTACCGAGATACCTCACCTAAGGGACCTGAATGGTGGTTTGCGAATTTGGTAACCACAACACTACCCCCTCCCCTTTTTACAGACTCGTCCCGAGTCGTCAAATTTTCGTGTGCCATCATGTGTAGTTTTCCCCTAGTACATTTTACCTACGGATCCCTGAGTGCGACATTCATGGTATTCGTGTCCCCAAAATAAATAACCTGAGGGCTGCGTAACTATCTAAACAAACTCACTCACACGGACGACTTAAATAAAATTGCCGGCGCTAAGACAAACATGCCGGGGGCGCACTCATATGTACAGTACATCTTACCTTAACTTACAAATCTTACACTAAACCATGGCCCAGGATCATTGAACTCTGCAAAAGAAAGCAGTTAGCAGGGAGCCAGGCTGCCCGCATGCAGTCTCTGGCTCAAAACAATGCAGGTGACAGGGAACGTGGCTGGCTGCTCACACGCAGTCCAAGGCCTTCCCTTTTGAACTGAACTCAGTGAACCACAACGGTGCTTGGGCTGCACAACGCAGTCTCCGTGCCAGCTCAAGTGGCACACGCAATGAGCACAACGAATGAATGGATGAATGGATGGACGCAAACACGGTGCACGGGCCGCCACTGCAGGCCCGTTTTGTAGCCGCCAACAGGGCAGTTCTTGCAGCTTGCAAACTGTTGCTTTCTGATCCTGGCGCACATGGAAACAAACAGGGGGGGGGCAAAGCAAAAATTGAACGGGGCTGGTGAACGTGGGCAGTGGGCATGGCATGGCAAAGGCAGCAGGCAAACACAGCCCGCAGAAGAACTGGCCGGCACAGGCCTCGAAGAAAAACAGCCAGCAGATGAACTGGCCGGCACAGGCCTTGCAGCACACAGCTGCCGATGAAGTTGGCCGGCCTCCGCCTTGAAGCAAAACACGGCCAGCCGATGAAGTTGGCCAGCCTTTGCCGTTCAGTGGAGGTTGGTGGAGGGAGTGCGGTGGTGCTGGCCACTCGGAAGGCGGGCTCGGACCTACCTACCTGTCTCCCTCCCAACCTATCGCCTTTGCCTGTCACTGTACATACCCACTCCCTTAATTTGTCAAACCCCAATTTAGCCCCAACTTATTTTTTTATTAGGGTACCCTGTGAGTACAGGGTACCCTATTGTTTTTCTTCTGTTTATTATTACGCATTATTATTATTATTATTCTTCCGCCGTAAATTTGCAAAATTTCCAAATTTTTTCGCTTTAAATGCCATTTTCTCAGAAATGGTAAGACCAATCGACACAAAATTTTCACCAAATATGTATCTTTTTTGATAGCATACATAATTGATAATTATGACGTCATAGGTCACGTGATACGGGCGCCATCTTGAAAAAACAGATCAACTTTGGACCTCTGTATCTCGGAAACCTTCTAGTGTAAAAAAATTTCGCTTGATACATTTGAACAAGCTCCCTCTCGGGTATACGTGTGATTTTTCGTGACGTCATCAGTGAAGAGGTATCCCAGTAAAAATTCGTCAAGTAGAACGCCACATGGCAAAAATTTGAAATTTCTTGAGCATCATCTACACAAAAATTCATCGTAGAAAAATATTTTGACGTCATCAGTGACGTAATTCGGCCGCCATCTTGTTTTTTTGTGTTTTTTTTAAAAAAATCTTCTTCTCCAGAACGGCTGTGCAGATTGAGGCGAAACTTTACAGGCACATTCCCCCTGAGGTCCTCTTTCAAGTTTGTTAATTTGTTGTTGATACGTCACATGGTTTGGCGGCCATCTTGAAAAAACCTTAAAACCTTCAAACATCTTCTTCTCCAGAAGCACTGGTCCAATGAAGGCGAGATTTCAGAACTATATTCGTGACATGTATGCGATGCAAGTTTGTTAATTTCAAAGTGATAGGTCACATGGTTTGGCCGCCATGTTGGATTTAAGAAAAATATTAAATAATGTTTTCTCTGGCATTTCATAAGCCATCAAAGCGAAAATTTGCAAGTGCCTTCCTCCCTCAAGTCTGCATACATGGTAAAAAAATTTTTACCTCAGAAGTCACATGGTTTGGCGGCCATCTTGGATAGAAAAATAGACTTTATCCGATTTACACGAAACTTCACACACTTGTTCAGGTCGACGATGGAAAGCAGATTTTAAATTTATGATATCATAGGTCACAAGGTTCGGCAGCCATCTTGGATTGAAAATGAATAAATTTTAAAAATCTTCTTCTCCAGAAGGGCAAGACAGATGAAGACGAAACTTCACACATATATTCCCCATGAGGTCCTTTCTCAAGTTTGTTAATTTGTTCTTGATCGGTCACATGGTTCGGCAGCCATCTTGAAAAAAACCCTAAAACCTTCAAACATCTTCTTCTCCAGAAGCGCTGGTCGGATGAAGGGGAGATTTCAGAACTATATTCGGGACACGTAGGCGATATAAGTTTGTTAATTTCGAATTGATACGTTAGACGGTTTGGCCGCCATCTTGGATTTAAGAAAAATATTAAATAATGTTTTCTCTGGAACCGCTGAACCAAACGAATCGAAAATTTGTAATTATCATCGACCATCGTGTATGCACGCATGGTAAAAATTATGACATCACACGTCACATGGTTTGGCGGCCATCTTGGATAGAAAAACGCACCTTTACCGATTAACACGAAACTTTACAAACGTGTTCCAATACCCAGTTGGAAGCAGAATATAAATTTCTGATGTCATAGGTCACATGGTTCGTCAGCCATCTTGGATTGAAAATGAATAAATTTTAAAAATCTTCTTCTCCAGAAAGGCAAGACAGATTAAGCCGAAACTTCACACATATATTCCCCATGAGGTCCTTTCTCAAGTTTGTTAATTTGTTCTTGATTGGTCACATTGTTTGGCGGCCATCTTGAATTTACCTTAAAACATTCAAACATCTTCTTCTCCAGAACACCTGATCTGATCAAGGGGAAACTTCACACCCCTATTGCACATGAGTAGGGAATACAAGTTTGTTAATTTCTAATTGATAGGTCACATGGTTTGGCAGCCATGTTGAATTTAAGAAAAATATTAAATAATGTTTTCTCTGGAACTGCTTAACCTATCGAAAGCGAAAATATGCGTCTGTCATCCTCCATGACATCTGCATACATGGTAAAAATTATGAGGTCACAAGTCACATGGTTTGGCCGCCATCTTAGATTGAAGGATAAATATTAATTCATGTTTACTCTGGAACCACTACTTCTATATATGCGAAACTTCATATTTATAATTTAGGCTACATGGGAAACAAAAGTTTAAAATTTCAACCTGATCGGCCGCGTGGTTTGGCAGCCAGAATTATTTAATTATTTGAATCTGGTCGCCAGTAATAAGGAAATTGAACGCTTTGTGCTGCCCGGTTCGTAACTCGTCTGTTCCGCGCCGTCTCGAAGCAGGCCTGTGTTTGTATCACCATTAAATAATGTTTTCTCTGGCACCGCTTATCCGATAAATGCGAAACTTTGCGACTACGATTTAAGTCTCACGTTGTGTCAGTTGTGTCAAAGGCGGACGGACTGGGTACCCGGTCATCACTGCCAGCAGTTATAAAGTGGCAGTTCTAGTTGTTTTTATTTTTACTCCCCCACTATAAATCGTCCCCTAACCCCCTTTATCGTCCTTGTTCGGCTAACCTATCCTGTCACCGAGCCTACTCCCAACCCCTACGTTCCCTTCCCGGAGGGGAATAAGGGGGAGCTAACGTCCTGTGTCGAGGCCCAACGAAGCCTCAAAATGGCCTCCCCAGAGTTCGGCGATCTTTAACCAAAGTGGGTCCAGCGGCCCACAACGAGAGCGAGGGGATGGATGGTGCGGAGGGGTACATCTCCTAATCTACCCTAACCATTTAACTGTTAAACTACCCCGGGGCTTTCAACAAGCGCCTCTTGCTTAAACTATTGGTTCTATAAACCCAGATTCCCGTCGCCTGTGTTGGTGTCCTTACAATTTCGGGCCTCACCCCCCAATTTTCTCTCCGTGCCCTCACACGGTCTCCTGGCTGGGACACGTGGCTCCCTCCGGCAGGCACGACCCTCTGCCGAATCTCCCGCTATGGCACCCCCGGGCACTACACTGCCTCCGAGCCTACCAGCTCCCTAACACCGGGGAGTGCCCCCCATGGCACCTCCCCTGAAACGCACACGTGGCAGGCCGGCCTCCCGGGCCCCTTTCCGAGGGTCACCCGTGCCCACAACACTGCCCACGCGGCTAATGGCGCTCCGGGCCCCCGCACCAAGCAGGCGCACCCGTGCCCACTACTCTATCCCGGCCCCCCATGGGCCCTTGGCCTACCGCGGCCGACTAGCCTGGTGCCCGGGGTACCCACTCAGCGATACTCACCTTTCGCAGCCACGCTCCCAAGCCCGTCAACAGGGCTCCTGCACCCCTCCAAATGGGTATCGAGCCTACATTCCCACCAACAACAAAACGACCTCCATTTTTCAATTTGACTAACCCAGCTAACTCAATCTACACTGACCCCGGGGGTCCCTTGGGCGGGAGTCACTCCTCCCCCCAATCACTCATCGCACCATGCATTCCCCATTCACTCCACACACACAGACCCGCTGGCCTCACTCACTCAACATGTACTCACCTCTCAACTCACAACAACTCTTCAACACACTCACCGCTGAACTCTGCCATCCTTCTAACTGCACCCCCTAACTAACTCGTGCTCCCACGTCGTCCCTTAAACTACAGCACGTTCCATTTAACCTACGTCGCTAAACTACGTCCCCTCTACACATTCACAAGTCTGTCACGGTCTCCAAATCAATCATTTTATTTCCCAACCTAAATCTGGCTACAATCCCTCTAACTAATCCATTCCACGGACTCCATGAGGCCTTACCCCTGCCCCATGAAGTCGGTCTAACTAAGCTAACCCTTCCCCCTAACTAGTTTCCATCCTGTGCCCCGGGTTAAGGGGGTCTTTCACCCTTTGCCCAGGAATCCTGTACACCCGAAAGTGAGGCTTGCTTTTTTTTTTTTTTTTTCCATGCGCAGCACCTGCGCGGCAACTCGCGCTCTTTGCACCTTGCAACTGCCCGTGACGTCATGCAGCTGCACGTGTTCCTCGTCCCTCCTTGGACGGGACCATCCGGCAGAGATACCCCTCCTGCCGGATTCCAACCCCACGTGCAGCCATGACGTCACCGTGCGCATATAAAAAAAAAACACAAGCCACACGTCTCGAGGGGTTCCCCACGCGAACACATGTGCTTTGCCCGTTGGAGCTGAACACACACGATCGCGTGGAGAACCCGTCCGGTCCAAATCCATTTACCTGCCTAAACTTTGTCCGTCCGCGGGATCGGCAAATCCACCGCGTGCGTTTCCGGACCGGGACTTCACTCTCGCAAGCGAGCACGTGGCGGTCTCGTGCGTTGCACAGCACGAACCGCGTGCTCACTGCTGGGTGAACCCGGCACGGTCCTCGAAACAACTACAGCCGCTACTCGGCTTTCTCTCCTCTGTCGCCGTCTCCGTCGCCATTCCACACACGCATACCTGCGTGTCACGACGCACACAGTCCACACCATCACATTCACACGGGGAGACGCGGCTGCGTGCTCCCGCATGCCAACCGACATCTCCCTCTCATACCGCTCTCTCACACACACGGTCTCCCTGGCACACAGCGACCTTGCACACGGCCGTTCACTCACGCGTGCCTCACTACTCACACAAACCATACTACTCACACGTGGTGCTCCATTCACTCGCGCGGGGGCACTCACCCGCGGTGCCTCACCCACACACGCGAGGGCACTCAACCGCTGTGCCTCATCCACACACCGTGCCTCATCCACACACGGTTCCTCACCCACACACGCGGGGGCACTAACCCGCGGTGCCTCATCCATACAGGCCGTTTCACTCACACACACGGCCTCTTCCACACACGGTGCCCCATCCACACCCGGCGTGCTGGGAAGCACGCACTCTGGCACCATCGCCACCACACCACTCACACACGGGGTCGCTTCCACACACGGGGACGCACTCACACCTTGCACCACACACACAGGGACAACCACACTGGGGATTCGTGTCCCCACAAGGGTCTCCGGGGCCTCTATACCCCCCAAGCTCTCCGTGCACCCGTCCACAGCACTCCTCCTCTCAACCTCGCAAAGCACGACCGAACTCACCTGGTCGTGACTCACCTCAAGGGGGCATACTCCCTCCCCTCGTTCCTGGAGGAGGCCATCCAGGTGCTCGCACCAGGTCCCTGCACGCTCCGCGAGCTCACCCCCATTATCCTCCACTACCTCCGTGTGTGTGTGCACGTCACTTACCCCGTCTTCCTCGTGTAGTCTTTCCTCTATTTTTTCTATCTCCCGTGTCTCTGCCAACTCTTCACCCTTTACCTCCCTTGTCTCAACTATTATTTCCTTTGTCACGGCCTTCATGCCCGCCTGCAGGCATCGGCCCATGTTCTGCGTTTCACCCCGCAGCTTTTTCGTTTCTTCCTTCATTTGCTTGTTCATGCCTTTCATTTCGTTTATAAATTCAGTTGTGTTTGCATCCATCTTCGTTTTTACTTCGTCCATTTGCTTGTTCATGTTCGCAATCATCTTCGCTGTCGTTTCCGCATACATTTTTGCCAGCATGGTGTATAGCTGGGTCATGTCGGGTGCGCTTGGGTGAGCCGTTTCGGCAGGGGTCGGGGAAGGGTTTTGGTGGAGAGGGGGGGGGGAGGTGTCATACACCGCGGCCGCTGCCGCACCCACCTCAGGTTCTGGGTTCAGTTGGGCGAGTCCGTGTTCCTGCACAATCAACATTTCCTGCTCGGGGATTCCATCCTGGACCATGGATTCTACATTACTACACATATACATTTCTAATACCCCCGGCTCCCGCTCGCCTTGAGACGCCATCTTGCTTCTCGTGAAGGGTTAATTTCGCTCGCTCGTAATTTGGAGGGAATCGGGGGTCGCTTCTCTCACCCCTGGACCGATTCCCGTGAATTTAGCCGGAGACAGGAGAGCCCGTTTTCCTGTTCTCCGGTACCAGTGCCGCGAGGAGGGCGATGAGTTTATATCGCACGACCTGACACCAGTGTTGCGGATTTCGCGCCCGCCGGCGTGCGACGGCCACGTAACTCGAATCGCGGCACGTCGCCCACCGGACGGACAATCCAGTCGTGACCCTCTCGGACTAACGCCGGGAACCAGTCACGGGTGGACCTTTCGGTCTCACCGCGATCGAGCCAATCAGCCCCCGCGTGGGATAGGGTTGCTCGCCAAATTCGAACTACCTAAGTACCCACGCGGAGGGTAGACCGGGCGATCGCACCTCGCCGCAGGTCGACTTCGGACACGGGCCACTTAAGCGACCCGTTCCGTACTATCAGAATAACCGAGCGGTGTTATCGTCGACCTCGACGGTTCGATTAATTATCGGGCGTATTCAGCCCACTACCAACCCTTTACGTGAAGCAAGATGGGGATTCAATGGAGGAAAAGACGAAGCGAAGCGGGAAACAGTTCAACAATAAAGCACATTTATTCGCGGCACACGGGAAGCACACAAATACAATTCCACCAAATGCACACAAAAAAAGAAAACACACTTCCATTTACACAAAAAGCAAACATAAAAGTGAAAACACAGTGCAGAGCTAATACCGACTACCGAGCACACGGCAACACTTATACAATTCTACTTCACAGACGGCGCCGACAACACATACCCAAAACCAAGGAAAAGAAATACCCTCAAGAATGAGGTAGGCCTGAGGCCGAGACCGGGTCGGGCCTACCCGTCTGGTGATGAGACGCGGAGCGGCGATGGCCCCGCAACCCGCGGGCCTCGTGGACAGTGCCTGGTAGGGGGTGGGAACGGGGCCCCCTTGGTCGCACTATCTCAGCGCGGGGGGAAACAGGAGGGGGTTGCTGATGCTCGGGGTATAGAGGATCTTTATTATGTGCGACGAGCGTCTCCACCTCGGCCAGGTCGCGCTGCCGGCCTCCCTCGGGCGTGCAGCTCCTGGCACCGACGCGAGCACCCCCTCGTCCGACTCTCTTCAGCTTCTCCAGCCACTGCAGGCTTCGGGCTCCAGACTTCTTTCGTTCTCGTTTGCGACTCTCCTTTGCGACTCTCTTCTGACTGACGAACACCGTCCTTTTATCCCCCCGTAACTTCGCCTTTGACCCCCTCCCTTTGACCTTTCACCTCGCTCCCCATTGGCCCGAGAAAAAGTGGGCGTGAAGGCTTTTTGATCCACAAATTTGCATATATCGATCGTTCTGGAGGCGGGGCCAAATCGCCCCTCGCTCACCGATTGGACGGCAAAAAGTGGGCGTGTGTCGTTTTTGATCCGTTTTTGAAGCAGAAAATCCGTGATTTTGTACACGCTGTTCGACGCGCGTTCTGCATGAGTCCAACACCGGTACCCACAGCGGGGCAAGAACGGTGGCGATGCTACGGTTGCGAGGTGTGACGGGAAGGTCGTGGCGGTTGTGGTGAAGCGGTGGTTGTGGTCGGTGGTTGATGTTGTGGTTGTGATCATGGCGGTTGGTCCAAAATAAAGATAGTAAAAGAAAAACGGCTATCCTGAAGAGTCGCAGCTCGCATAAATGACATGTATTCCCACTAGACAACGGGTTTGGGCCTAACTACACATGCACTTACCGAGATACCTCACCTAAGGGACCTGAATGGTGGTTTGCGAATTTGGTAACCACAACAATACCATAAGCGTGCCGATTTAAGTTGTCTTCTCGATGAACTCACACGGCTTTTAATGTAATAAGTTATATTTAATAAAATCTCGTGACAAGCTTTGCAGAATGTTCGGGAAGATGAGTACAGAGCAGACTGATTCCTACTAACAATAGCTTATTCCGTCCCATTCATTCCCTGCCAGTGCCATGTCTCAGGATATCCTGCCAGTGTCCAAAAACCCCACAATTAAAAACGGCTCAGATTGTATTTCACCCGAGGATCAGGCTATCTGTGTAAATGGCTTCAGGTGGTGCGCGCAGACGGATTTAGACGACATTGTGGAGGATAAATGGGATGAACCGGCTTTGGAAAAGAAATCGCATTACAAGGAGTAGTTTAATGTACCGTCCGTAAAGTATTTGGGATTATTAACATCTTTCGCCGTCATGTGCGTACAAAGTATGCCGGACAACCTAAAGCTTTCCCCTCTGGAAGCCCTTCTTCTCTCAAAGTCCACAACGAGTACCGTGAGATTGTGTCCGTCCGGCATACTACACGAGCATACAAAGGGAAACTTCGGCATGGGAATTGGGAACAGACCCTTTGGCGTATCACACCTGTGCCATGTCCACACCACAGCAGCTGCACCGAATCAGTTTTTACGAACGATACAATCCCAAGCGGGGAATTGGGCCATAGCACCGGCCTACAATGACCTGCCCTTTTTTCCAAAAATACATACAACTGGATCTTTCATGCCCACGACCTAAATGCAGACCGAACGGCGAACTTCATGCTCCCATCCAAAGGACACTTTGATCCATGATGCGGCGCCCCCCTGGCACTGCACCAGAATGGCATTTTAAGGAGAGTTCGACCCTATCGGGGATCAAACCTGAGCTGTGCCATCAGCTCTAATGAAAATTGACCACATCATGATTTTTACCCTGGCACATTTGATAAAGGTATTTGCTGTAAGCTCCTTGCCAACATCTAGGTTTGATGGTCATAACCTGAAGATGAACGTTCAAACACATTTAAGCCATTTTGGGATTCTAGATGCTGTATCTCCCTTATCAGATGATGCGGTGCTCATGAGGGTCTTCTCTTTCCACCAATTTTTTTTTTCTTCCCAACACGGGAATAGATTCCAGGTATTGATGAAGCTTCCCCCTGGTGATAAGTACACATTCCTAATGTAAATCCCACTGCTAGTTTGAACAGCTTGTTTATTTGGAGTGTCGTTAGTTCCGTTCATTGCCTTTTACTGAGATGCTCGAGCTTCTTGATGTACCTGACAGCCTCAGAGGAGGGCCTTTCGAACTAAACCATGTATGGTAAGGATGGTACGAACACTTGCACACGTGAAATACTTGTACATTTTGGTCCTGAGTTATGAGTCTTGTGGCGACATCAATTAAAATAAGTTGGTACTGTGTTTGTAATCTCGTTTTGTGATATATTTTGTCTTTTTCTGAATTGTTTTTCAAACATAGCATTTTAATTGCTATCCAACGGTGCCCCTGAGGGTATTAGATCAGCCAGAGAAGTGTGGACTGTCACGTCGAGCATACCATGTGGGGCAGGCAGAGTACCCCTTCTGCGAAGCTCATTAGCGAGCTATCTGGGTTTTACCCACATTTTAATTAATCAATTTTAAAAACCATATACACTCTTGATAAACAGATGCATCTTAGTCTCAGGTTCAAAGTTTGATGATTATTTTGAATAATAATACGTGACTTTCGAAATGACTGAGTCTGCCCCCAGGATGCTCGGTGCGCATAAACAGAAACCCTAGGAAACTGGGGTCAACAGGGCAGCCAAATGTATATATTGTATGTGCGCGAGATAAGGATTGTAGCATGACATGGCTCTCACAAAGCTTCTAAAAGAAGACAAAAATACTTGGAAACATACCTGCGATCAAGCGCAACAACTCCAGAAAGAAACATACCTCTGCACAACAAAATATTTGGAGAATTTTCTGATCAACTCATCCAAAAAGTTGATATCTTGCAGCCCGTACTGCTAAAACTCCTGACGTTGTGGGCCCCGTGCAAGGCCCGAAGGTTCGTAGACGGGCGCGTTCTACCCAAACCTTCGGGCTTCTTCACACCGATGGGAAGGTCATATCTGGGGCTTGTTAATGCACAGGGAAAGTTTAACATGATTATGTTTATAATTAATCATGGTTGGGAGAAGGGTTGTGAGAGCAATTACAAACATATATTTTTGTTTGGTTCTGGGGCTACAAGTTAAATTGTACTCAATTTTTGCATGTGTTGGTGAAAAAAAAACAAGGACGTGTGTGTGTGTGTGTGTGTGTGTGTGTGTGTGTGTGTGTGTGTATGCATGCGCGTATTATATCAATGGCCACTACTTGCTTGTACTCATGGGAAATGGTACGCATTCGTCTCCTCTCATCCACGGATATTTTTTGCATCCTTATATTTCCGGGAGTCAGATTTGCATTCAGGAACACAATTCTGGTTAACCATTTTGAAATTGCCACTCTTTCATCGAAATGCTGAAAATTATGTTTAAAAAAAAAAAAGCGATTTTTTTTTTTTGCACTGGCAGCGGCAGGTTAAAAATGGCTGGATGAGCATAACTGAGTCGGTGTTAGCCCACACACAGCGCATGCGCAAAACACCTCATTTAGCATTCATATGTCACCTTGAAAGTCGTGTATTATGAAACACGAGCAGGGGTACCTGACATTGCCCAGTGCTGTTTAAAATCTGCTGGCATTTTGAATAATTTATTTTATTTTGTGGAGGCCTAAAACACTTCCCGATACACCGACTAAGCAATGGAGTTGGCGATCATTTCATATTACTTTTCACGTAGCCGTAAAGGCTTCGGCACTATAGAGTGATTAAAAAAAATCCCCAAAAAATCAAACTTTTGTTTTTTCAACCTTTTCCCCTAAAACACTGATGAACCTCTGAAAGTTTGACGAAGATCCATTTGGCTACCTCTGAGAAAAATAGTAACACATATACAGACGCACGGACACAGACAAACCGTACTCTTATAGTATAGATTGCGAACAGGTTTTACATGACCTGGGTTGCACAACAATTCCCCAAATGTTTTGTTACCTCCGCCACCGAAGGTGAAGGAGGTTATGTTTTCACCACTTTCTGTTGGGTCGCCGAAATAGGTGTTGGGTCGCCGAAATAGGTGTTGGGTCGCCGAAATAGGTGACCCCTATTGTCAGTAATTCTGTCTGTTTGTTTGGATGTTTGTTTTTTTGTCATCAGCATAATTGGTAGTAAACGGGGGCGGATTTTGACCAAACTCGGGTGGTAGGTACATCTTATGACCTAGTGCTTTGGAACTTGTGATGGTTGCTATGGATGCTTTGGTTCTCCAGCAACAACCGAAAAACCTTCAAAATCGGTACTGTTCACGCGAAATCAATTCCGAAAGCCATTATCCCATGTAGGGTTATGAAATTTGGCACTAATGATCTACAGGCGATGCTCTATCAAATATATTCAGGTTTTTGTGATATATTGAATACTCTACCCGCAGTGCCCCCTACAATTAGGGTATGCGCGAAAATTGAAGGCCCCCTAGCGACCAGGTGAGTACATGGATATGAATGAAACTTTGCAGGTTCATGGTACTCAATGAGTACTACAACTTTGCCTCAGGACATATTGACCGATTTCGCTTAGGTCAGGGGTCAAAGGTCAATTACTGCAAAAATCGATAATATGTGAGAGCTGGAGGTGCCTTCGCGCCAAATGATACTCCTCCGAGGGTTATGGTCGGATGGTCATGAAAATTCACACTAATCATCTGGAATACATTGTGCACAAAGGATCGAGCCGGATTTTCGATTTACATCTTTGTTCACCCACAGCAACCCCTCGAACTTTGGGGATTTCCCATTTCAAACCGCATTTTCGGTACTTTTCATTCAAATTGATACCGAGTAGTTATCAGGAGATGGAACTGGATGAGATTTAACACGCATAATCTTAAGGTGATTCCCTATCCGCTATATGACATCCATTTTGCTCTATATCTTATAGTTTCCATGCTCGGCGACCCATCGCCGCCTACTGGCTTGTCTGATTGTCTGTGTACAGGATATCTCAAGAAGTTGTGGACGGATCCAGACAAAATTTTGTGGACAGGTTCGGTGTGTGACAAGGATGAACTGATTGGATTTTGGTGAAGATCTGGATCCGGATCCGGATCTGATAAGTTTTTTTTAAGTGATTCTTCATCATTGAGAGATAGGGCAAAACCGATATCTCAAAAACTTGTGGACGGATTCGGACGAAACTTGGTGGACAGGTTGGATTTGTGGCAAGGAAGAATACGTTCGATTTTGGTGAGGATCCGAATCTGGATCTGGATACGAGAGTTATTTAACATTAAAAGTGATTCTTCACCATTGAGATATAGGGCCAAAAATTATATCTTACTGTACGTATAGCATGATATTTCAAAAATGTATCGGGCCCAATATGTTCTTGTAGATCAGGTATTACGTGGTGGAGGTATGCGCTCTACCGAGTGCCCTTCCAGTTTTTAATAGTGTTTGCTTTGCATGTACCACGGGCCCGGAATATTGAAACTAGCATGATATGCGAGCTTATTGAACCTGTAACGGCCTCTCCAACTCAGCTGGAAACGCAATACTTATTTTATTTTAATGCGATTGTCCATTATGCGGGGAATATTACGGGCAGTTATTATGCTGTACAGAATGTGCGAGTTAAACATTATTTAGCTTCTGTGGCACATTTCCTGAAAGCGTACCTGAAATTTCTCCACCGGCAGTGGAGTGGCTTCAGGTGACTTTATTCAAAAATGCAACAAGAGAGCGTTGGTTTAAAGATGGGTATTTATGCATATTTCGCTAGTGCGGCACATATGTTCCTGATGGCGCCAGAAAAAACTTAAGAGGTTATTTTTGGACATAATCCCATATGTAATCCACATCAGGCTGGTGACGAGCAGTCGTCACCAAACAGAAAACGTTTATGGTGTGACCACACATTCTGACCTTATGATCATGAGCCTTGGCCTGAGAGCAAAGGTGCATGTGTATTAGTTTAACAGGCTTTGCTTGACCATATACTTTGGTCTTACGGCCGAAGTACACGCCTTTAGCTTTGTTATAATTGTTTTTTTTACCATCATTTGTATGAAAAAAGACATCTCAACACAGATGGTGGCCAGTAGGCTATAAATGTGTCCGTGGATTCATTCCATGCCCAGGGTAGGGGGGGGGGGGGAGGACTGTGGCCATTGCCACAAGAGCTTTCAGGCTGACTGACACTGTCGTTAGTAGTGTAGCAGCTGACACTGCTTTTAGCAATGAGCGGTTCTGTGTGTTTCACAGACTGGAACTGAGCCAAAAAATTTCATTTCAATGTCTTTCTTCTGGTTACATTTCATTGACCTCGTTGACTGTGCAATGGATGCCTAAACAGGGTGGATTCGTGGCAGGCACTCCTTGTTGGTCAAGACATTTGCAGGACGTACTGGTGCGCACAGGGGTTCAGAGTCACCATTTAAATCACGGTCATTTTTTGGAATCCTTTTTTTTTTGTTTGTTAATTGAAATTTTTTGAAAAAAAATTTTTTTTTTTTAAACATTTGAATCTTCAACTTCAATTATAAAATGGCGCCAGTAATATCATGAATATTACAAACATATTTGCGAAATAAATGTTTGAATTCTGATTCTAAATCATGACAACACGGCAACTCACGTAATTATCCTCAGTTAAAACAACCTGTCTCTATAGCGACACGTAGTGAGGTGTTTTGGAATGTTGAGGTGAAGTCTTTTTAATAATGTGGCGGTGATGCAGTGGAAAGGTATTTTAATACCATGGTGGTGAGGTGTTTTTAATAATGTTGTGGGCCGGGGGTCCGGTGGCGAGAACGGCCACTGGATGGGGAAAGCTACGTCGTCTCCACCAGACTTCCCGGAATTGTAGGCCGTCGCTCCGGATAACTCCGCGAGCCGGCGGGTCGTTTAACCGACCGTGGTCGCCAGTATTTCAACCGCATGGTATAGGGTTATTTTGTCGAGATCCAATGTACCTAAGTAACCACGCGGTCTCGGCTACCGGAGATCCACGCCCTCGGAACGCCTGTCCGAACCGGATTCACTCGACCGGCAGCGGTAAAATTACACCTACCAACTCCCACTCTGCCACCCACCTTTCTGGCTCGGATGCAGTCGAACGGGCCTGCCCAGGACGTCCTGGCTACAATTGTCCGATTACCGGGGATAAAACCCCGCCTCAACTCAGATCCGAACCATGCTGGACCAATGCAAGAAAAGACGGAAACGGACTGGGAACTTTTCTGTGATGATTTATTTACAGTAAATGAAGACACAAAACAAGACTTAACGCGAATATGCAAGAAACGAATATTTACAATGATCCAAAAACACTTATTCAGTTCTACTTACCAGACAGGCCCACACGCAGACACACACACACACAAATGAAAATAAACCCAGAGTTCTTTATTTGACCCTCACAGCCGAGGAGAGAGACAAGCTGGGGGTCAGAGTTCGGATGGGTACCTGGCCGTCGGAGAAAGGGGGTACTCCGTACTGCGGCACCTGACAATGGTCGCTGGTTTGGTCCCCAGTCGTATGTGTGGGACTCAAGGTTCGTTGAGGAGCTCAGGTGGTGAATGGCTGGGGTCCACGGAGGGGGGTCGGGGTTGCTCTTTCCTTCCTTGTAGAGGGCCAGCAGAGACATGTTCGCCACCTCGCCGACCGTCTGCTCAACCCTCGTGACAGCCGTCGTAACAACCACTGTTACCACCCCTTCGTAACAGCAAAAAACCCTTTCGTGACAGCAAAAACCCACCAAAACCCTGCTCTCAGAGTGATCGGGGATTTTTATGGACCTCCCTCAGTGGGGAGGGGCCTTGGTGAACACACCTCGCTGTCCGCCTTTGATTGGACAGGGTCCCACGGCATACCTTTCCGGGGCGAGGTTTCGGCCTTGTTTGGAGAAAGCTGAGCCTCCCCTCCACACGTGTTCGAGAAAGGTCATGGCAGTGAAACTGCCTCGAACATCCTTGGGAATCCGTCTCAGGCAAAGGTACGCTGTGGCCCACGAACCGAGGGCTGCAAGCGCGATGGTACCGTGGATCGTAATGGGCCGAGGGGTCATGCAGATGGGATGGTTGTTAGATGGCTTGTTAGATTTAATAACCGAACTAAAAGAAATCGCAATGCATACCTTTGATTCTCCCATGAGTCAAAAGGAAAGGGGTCTGACTATACACATACTTAATGACATAACTGACTTTTGGGACATCTGTATATTGAATGCAAATGGTTTCCAGATCCGTAACACTACCCCCCCCCCCCTTTTTTATAGACTCGACCAGAGTCGTTAATTTTCGTGTGGCATGCAGGTGTAGGTTTTCCCCTAGTACGTTTTACCTACGGTAAAACGTTGGTCTATCACAATTGGTCTATCATGCCTGATGAAGCCAGCTGGGAAGCCGGCGAAATGTTGCCCTGTGACCGGGTCTGCTCTCGCTTTTTTGCTCAAATTAGCGGAGTCAATCGAGTTTTTATTTTTGGTTTCAAACACCTTCTTCTTCCTTAAGAATGCGTAATCCCAATCGCCGCAATCTCATACAATACATATATATATATATATATATATATATATATATATATATATATATATATATATATATATATATATATATATATATATACATACAGTGGTTCGTATCTTTGATCCATAGCATCACCGAGTGATGAGTGTGAAGTTGGAAATTGAAGGGGTGATGATGAATGTCATCATTGCATATGCTCCGCATATGGGGTGTGAGATGGAGTATAAAGAAGATTTCTGGAGTTAGATGAAGTGGTGGAGAGTGTATCCAAGGAGGAAAGAGTGGTGATTGGAGCAGATCTCAATGGGCATGTTGGAGAAGGGAATAAAGAGGATGAGGAGGTGATGGGTCAGTACGGTCTCAACAAGAAAAATGTGGAAGGGCAAATGGTGGTAGAGTTTGCAAAAAGAATGGAAATGGCAGTGGTAAATACGTATTTCAAGAAGAAGGAGGAACACAGGGTGACGTACAAGAGTGGAGGAAAGTGCACACAGGTGGATTATATCTTAAGCAGGAGATGCAACTTGAAAGAGATTAGAGACTGTAAGGTGGTGGCAGGGGAGAGTGTTGCTCGACAGCATCGATTGGTGGTCTGTAGGATGATTTTGGAGGTGAGGTTGAGGAAGAGAGTGAGGGCTGAACCAAGGACCAGATGGTGGAAGCTGAAGGAGGAAGCCTGTTGCGTGGAATTTAGGGAGGAGGTGAGACAGGCGTTGGATGGTGGTAAAGATGGGTGGGATGACTGGGCAACTACAGCAGAAGTGGTGAGGGAGATAGCTAGGAAGGTACTTGGTGTGACATCTGGACAGAGGAAGGAAGATAAGCAGACTTAGTGGTGGAATGAGGAAGTACAGGAAAGTATAAGGGAGAAGGGGTTGGCGAAAAAGAAGTGGGATAGTCAGAGAGATGGAGAAAGTAGGCAGGAGTACAAGGAGTGGTGGCGAAAGGCAAAAAGAGAGGTGGCAAAGGCTAAGAAAAAGGCATATGATGAGTTGTATGAGAAGTTGGATACAAAAGAAGGGGAAAAGGATTTATACCGATTGGCAAGACAGAGGGACCGAGCTGGGAAGGATGTGCTGCAGGTGAGGGTGATAAAGGATGTAAATGGGAATGTGCTGACGAGCGAGGAGAGTGTGTTGAGAAGGTGGATGGAGTACTTTGAGGAGCTGATGAATGAAGAAAATGAGAGAGAGAAGGTTGGAAGAGGTGGAGATAGTGAATCAGGAAGTGGAGTGGATCAGTTAGGATGAAGTGAGGACTGCTATGAAGAAGATGAAAAGTGGAAAGGTGGTTGGCCCAGATGATATACCAGTGGAGGCATGGAAGTGCTTAGGAGAGAATAGGAACCAGATTGTTTAATAAATCTTGGAAAGTGAGAGGATGCCGGAGGAGTGGAGATTAAGTGTACTGGTTCCGATTTTCAAGAATAAGGGTGATGTACAGAGCTGTGGAAATTACAGAGGGATAAAGTTGTTAAGCCACACCATGAAGTTGTGGGAAAGAGTAGTGGAAGCTCGGTTGAGAGGAGAGGTGATGATCTGTGAGCAGCAATATGGGTTTATGCCAGGAAAGAGCACCACTGATGCAATGTTTGCTTTGAGAATGTTGATGGAGAAGTATAGGGAAGGCCAGAAGGAGTTGCATTGTGGATTTAGAGAAAGCTTATGATAGGGTGCCAAGAGAGGAGTTGTGGCATTGTATGAGGAAGTCGGAGTGGTGGAGAGAGAAGTATGTGAGAATTGTGCAGGATATGTATGAGGACAGTGTGACAGAGGTGAGGTGTGCGGTAGGAATGACGGACCGGTTTAAGGTTAAAGTGGGATTGCACCAAGGATCGACTCTGAGCCCTTTCCTGTTTGCAATGGTGATGGACAGGTTGACGGACGGGATCAGACTGGAGTCTCCATGGACTATGATGTTCGCGGATGACATCATGATCTGTAGGGAGAGTAGGGAGCAGGCTGAGGCGAGCCTTGAGAGGTGGAGGTACGCACTGGAGAGAAGGGGAATGATAGTCAGTAGGAGTACGATGGAGTACATGTGCGTAAATGAGAGGGAGGGTGGTGGTATGGTGCGGTTACAAGGAGTTGAGGTGGAGAAGGTGGATGGGTTTAAATACTTGGGATCAACTGTCCAAAGTAACGGAGAGTGTGGGAGAGAAGTGAAAAAGAGAGTGCAGGCAGGATGGAGTGGTTGGAGAAGAGTTACAGGAGTGATTTGTGACAGAAGGGTAGCTGCAAGAGTGAAGGGGAAAGTATATAAGACTGTAGTGAGACCAGCTATGTTGTATGGTTTGGAGGCGGTGGCACTAACAAAAAGACAGGAAGCGGAGCTGGAGGTGGCAGAGTTAAAGATGCTGCGATTCTCGTTGGGAGTGACGAGGATGGACAGGATAAGGAATGAGTATATTCGAGGGACTGCACAGGTAGGACGGTTTGGAGACAAAGTGAGAGAGGCGAGATTGAGATGGTTTGGACATGTGCACAGGAGGGAAGCGGAGTATATCGGGAGAAGGATGCTGAAGATGGAGCCGCCAGGCAGGAGGAGAAGAGGAAGGCCAAAGAAGAGGTTCATGGATGCGGTGAGGGCGGACATGCGGGTGGTTGGAGTGTCAATGGAAGATGTGGAGGATAGAGCGAAATGGAGACGGATGATCTGCTGTGGCGACCCCTAACGGGAGCAGCCAAAAGAAGAAGAAGAAGAAGATATATATTTATATAACAAGGTGTCAAGAGGTGGTGGAGGTAACAAGATCAAATCACATCTTTCACCCATAATTGGAAGGAATAACCAATCAGCTCCCCCCTCATCAATTACCCTCGGTGGCGAGGTTTTTATAAATTAACTCTTCCCATGCTCATCACTTGTTGGCTAGTCGTCACTGATGACTCGCCAACAAGTAATGAAACCAGTCTGGGCAACTGAGGTGGGCGTGAAGCATTGGGATTCTCATGTCTGTACTACTTGTGAATGTCTCCAGCTGTAGACAAACTTAGGTAGAGTTTGAAACAGCAAAGGGCTTACCTTGTGTAGCTTTTATTGGTTGCCTCATGCAGCTTTCTTCAGCTAGAAGAGCATGGCAGGTTAACTTATATAATCTAGCTACATGGGGTATTTGATTAGGCGAGAGCTGATTGGTTATTCCCTTCAATTACAGGTGAGGTGTGATTGGATTATTCACACACACACACACACACACACACACACACACACACACACACACACACACACACACACACACACACACACACACACACACACACACACACACACACACACACACACACACACACTGATGCCTTCTGGTAGTTTTCTTTCTTAAATGTAAAGGCTTGAGGTTTCAAATAAATTAACCAGGACATTTTATTATTTTTACTTATTTCTTTAGCCTACCCTTCAAGCTACCTTCCCACCGCTCATGGAGACAATTATTGTGCGTTTGAGGCATTGTTCAGCTTCTTGCCTTAAGTGGGTTCGGATATGGGATTTGGAAAGCACAACATGTGCTCATGCACCCCATGTTGAGCTTGATTGTGACACCTTCCCATCCCCAGTCAATCAATGTGGGTGTGCTGTGAACAGGAATCAAATTATGTGTGTTTATATCTCCATTTTGAATGCATATCTGACAAATTTGATCTTGTAGCTGCATCATTACTCAACTGCGGCTACGCCACTGATATGATGTGTTTCAAGATTATCGCAGTGATTTGGAATTGAGCTAGTGTATGTACCAGTCCAGAATAACCGACTCTTTCTCACAGGCTCCTTCTTTTTCAGCTCACAAACAGCTGCTTGTAAAAGCATCAGCCAGATTAACATCCCATCGAAAGGACGGCAGACTCCATAAATACTATTTTGTGCATGCAAAGTACCACGATGACACTTTGTGTACTCAGATCTCATTCCGGTAGGACTCAAACCCAACCTATATGGCTGTAGAAGCAAGCACGCTACTCCGACCTATCCTGCCAAGCCAATACCAAACTGGAATAACCAGCTTGATTCAGCATTCTTTTGGCTTTTGGATTTGTACTTGGCTTTTGGAAAGTTTTGAAAAATGTGACATTCGGGTTAGAAAATCACACCGGAATACTTTGTGGCCGAAAGTGTCCAAGAGATCTTCGATGAATGGACGCGAGTATCTCGTATAGTTTAGTTTTATTTTATTTTATTACAAATTACCTCCTGCTCATGGGAGAGCTCGTACGTATGCATCACATGCCGACCAAGCATGTTCAGACAAGGACATTCGTGGACAATTGGGCAAATCATCATCGTGTATGGAATTCAAACCATGGATGCCAGCCAGCGTCAAGCAAGAAGTGCTCAGATGGGAACACCAAAGAAACCTACCCCAATAAAGTTTGAGGCACACAGTAAGCACTTTATGTAGGGATCCTTAGAACTGCCATTTCCTTTTTTTTCTGAAACGCCTTACTCCGGACGAAAAAGGGCAGAACACGTGACGACATTTTTCAAGCCCCGGTTTGGCCTTGAAGAGCTGGATTTCGACAGGAGAGCGTGATTGAAAGGATAATAACACAGAGGATTCCGCAGACAGGAAGGAAATCAGGATCACCCGGGGGATGTAAATTCTGCACATTTATCTGATTGGGATGAAGTGAGGCAATGTAAAGAAAGGAATATAAATTACACTTTCTTTGTTTCACTCATGGTGTTATCCCTCATTGGTTGGCATGGAATGGCTCTTTGGTGGGAAAATCTTAACGGATTATTTGACTTGTTAACGCTTCTCGAGTAATGTGGAGAAAGATGTTCCTCATCTGTAAATCCTCGGTTTCTGGTTATATCCGTTTGGTATCCTCAACGACTGCACTAGAGGGCTCTGTGGTTGCTGGTCTGGTGGTCAATTTCACAGGAAGAATGTTCAGTATACTGATCCAAAGGAGAAAGGGTGGGGGGGGAGACAGACAGAGACAGAGACAGACAGAGACAGAGAGAGAGAGAATCCGCTGTACTATTCTTTGTGATACAGTGTTGGTTCAGCCGAAGCAGTTTCTTGGCCTGGGATCATGCTGGGCGGTTTGCCATACCTCTCCCAGCAGCAGTTACTTTAGGAATTTGAAATTTGTTAATGGTACTAGCGATAGCTCACCGACACTTCGTAAAGGACACTGTGGAGTCTTTTCATCCACCAACTAATGCTGACAGGCAGGACACTAGTTTAACATCAATCCAAGGGACGGCACACACATCGATGAATCACCCTGCCGATGAAACACTGACTGCGATGACAGTTTATAGCTGAGTCAGGATTCAAACCCAGGCTAGACAGCTTACAGGCGAGTATGCATATCTCCAGGCTATCCTGTCAGCCATACATTATGTTGTGCTTGTTAGATCATCACAGTCAGGGGTTTACAACCTAGTGACCAGTAAGGGCCGCACACGCATCCGTCCATGCGTTACATTGGTCGCACCCTCAAAGCACGCTCAAACAAGAACGTCACTCGGTAGAGCACATACCTCCACCAGGTCACTCAGTAGAACATATTCCTCCACCAGGTCACTCAGTAGAGCATATACCTCCACCAGGTCACTCGGTAGAGCACATACCTCCACCAGGTCACTCAGTAGAACATATACCTCCACCAGGCTCAACAGTTTACGTTTACTATCCACTGACAAGCCGGAACTGGATTCGGACCCGAACCAAAATCAAATTGGCTTGTTTGTGTCACCGAACCAACTCATCCACCAAGTTTTGTCGTAACTCGTTCACAACTTTTTGAAATATCATTCTACGTAACGTTTGTGTCCCTATCTCTCAATGGTGAAGAATCACTTTTAGAAACTTACATTATCTGAATCCGGATCTTCCCCAAAATCGAATCAATTCGTCGTTGTTACACACCCGACCTATCGAGCAAATTTCGGCCAAATCCGTCCGCAGCCTTTTGAGATTTCCGCTCACAGACAAATGGACAGAAGAAAATAAATGAATAAGGTTACCACTCCTTTTGAATTTTATCGCAAAAATGTCTTCCATGGATTTACGAATATCATTTCATATACAGCCTGTGGCTGCTGGCTGTATCATTGCTGGGAGCTCGGCCGTGCCGCGAATGCAGTGCCCCCTGTTTCCAGTAAGCTGATAGTCATTTTGCCAACCTGGGAAGGATGACAGGCTGAGCCAGCCCACCTGGTGTTATTTAACGGCACAAACTCAAGACCCTAAGATCTCAAGGCAGCCACTTTAACCACGAGGCCAACACCAGGATTTACGTATTTACTGATTGGGCTGCATGAGGGTCATGTAGGTCAACCCGCCCCCCCCCCCCCCCCCGATGGATGGTTATTAGAGAAATAACAAGCGAAATAAACTGCATATAATTTGTTTATTTTTTCTCATATGGTATGCAATACATTTTTTCCAATATAATATATTATATACTGTATATACAGGATACATATGTGCATATGTATATATATCTGGGAGAGATAATTATTTATTATTTTATGGTCTATAAGATGTAAACTGATTGTAGGAACGATGACATAATGGTTGCATAGGTCTTGTGGACTAACGCAGGCTTGTGTTGCTCTACCCTCCCAGGAGGGAGGGCATTCAGCATGTGATGAGCTCGTCCTGATGAAGGCTGCTCTGCGGGTTGAATCGTAGGGCTTTCCCGAGCCTTTGTCCTTCGTGACAAAACCTCGAGGTGGTTCTGCTCTGCATTTTCCTCTCTACAGTTCTCACAATTGTGGAGTACAGTATAACAACGTCTGCCACTCCGTGTTAGACTTTCACGTGACTCTCCTTTTCTTTCACCAATGGGAGGGGATAGAAGGTCAGCAGGGATTTTAAGAACTTATTCCTCGGAAAGTGTTTTTCTATCTAATCACTCAAGAGGGGAGAAAAAAAGATTACACTGCCTTTGGGTTCGCCTGGTCCAATATTTCATACCTGTCCGTATTGCAAATGAAGACTTGGAAGAGATTAATGGTAGAGATGCTGCGGGAATTTTTTATTTATTAATTTGAGATTAACTTTCTGTTTTGTTCTTGGAAGCCTTTTTAATGGCTCTCTTGGCACGTACAGAATACGACAGAAAAGATTGCTTCGAATTACGAGGGTTTCCTCTTTCTGTGTGTTGTTGGCTGACTCGTGCGTGTTGGATACAGACTCACCTGTGAGCTTTGTCGGGATGGGTTTGAATCCCAACCCAGCTATTACAGAACTGTCATTCTGGTATTTGACAGGCATGGCAAGGTATCAATGCGTGTGCCATCCCTCGGATGGATGGATGTTAAGCCAGACATCCCTTCTGCCAGCATTAGTTGGTGGATCCCAAGGTGTCCTTCTCAGAGGAGGTGAGTCATCCCAAATTCCCTGAACAAATTTGAAATTCCACTCGTGACCCACTGCTGCGATGGCAATTGCTTACCACCTAGCACAACCCTTGCCAAGAAACTGCTTTGGCAGCATCAATGCTTGATGGAGAGTGTGGTACATCTCAGGTCACATCTCATCATCATCGGCAATCCGCCATTCCGAATAGACATTGTTGCAGATCAAGAGGAAATTGGTACTTTCACAAAAACAATCATCTCCTTTTACGTTATGAGAAAGAACTTATACCGGACAGCATCACTGACCCTAACCTTTTGCCAAAAATGAAGCATGCAATGCAGGCGTCGCCCGTTTATAAAAGCTTAAATCCACAACATGTCAATCACATCTGTTCTGGCCTTACAGACCGAATCAGCATGATAAAACAGTTGATGCTGTGAGTTAATTTGGGCCTGCAGTTGATATATGAGTTTAATTATTCCAACCTGTATTTGCCATCTGTGGTCTGACTCTGCATATATATTGTTTTGTGCATGGAAAAGAGGGAGGGGGCATGGGGGTCTGTGTGATATTTGTGAAAGGAAGAACCATCATTGTTGTACCTTCACTATTGGCCTTCATTGGAGAGAGGGACCCCATGTATACATGTGAGATCGACCTTTACTTATAAGCCGCAGATCTGTCCTGCAAGCCTGTGCCAACCCGCTTTCACCCCTTTATGATTATAATCTTCCTCTCTGTCCCTGCTGAGCTGCTTAAGCCTTGCGTGCAGCCGTAGAACTACCCCCACCCTACTCCCCCCTTGAGGTTACTTTGTTTCTTTTGTTCCCATCGTCTCTACCTCATCCTTTGTGCATAACTGTGCTTGCATCAGTGGTTAGAGTAGGATTTCTGTCCCCCGTTCTTGTCTTGTAAGGACCCGTCATGAATTGTGCCCTCATGCGGGTTACATGCTTGTATAATTATTTATTATCGCTGCTGTGCTTGCTCGTCTTGTTCATCATGAATGAAGTTGTTGTTTAGATACGTTGCGTGGAGATACTTCCTTTTCCCACCATCGGAACAATTGGGAATAAAGGAGACAAAACATACCGGAGGTTCTCCCGCATGGGGTAGCATTGGCCAATCACCAATATATCATTCAGAGCATACTACCATGTGGACAAATAGCAGAGCTGCTCACACGACACCTGCCGTTGGATCGACGCTTCAACCCCACACATGGCAAAATCTATTCAAAGAAGGAAAGGTGAAATTGAACGAATAAGAACTTGCAACTTATTAGCAAGAATATGTTGGATAGCTGTGACACATGAAGTTTAAGGATCATGTGACTTATTTATTTACCCCTTCCTGTTGTCCTTTTATGACATTGCACCTATGCCTCCTAACCTATGAAGGCCCATCAATTGCCATCTCGAAGGGGGGGGGGGGAGGTGCTCGAGGGAGCAGCGCAAACTGTGGAATGTCACACGTAATCCCCCTGAAAAAATAACACCATAGCACCTCTCAAAACTTCACACATATAGGAGGAGTATCAAAGCACCTCTTCAGTCCTTTACATTTCACTGAATGGCTGAAGCACCTCCTCAGTCCCTTAGATATCACTGAATGGCTTGCTTTTACATTAACGTACAGAATGATCAGATATTGTTTGCCCAAAATCTTTTGCCCACAAGAGCATCTAACACACATTTTTATTTTGTATTTTGGTCGAGGCTGTATTATTTTCATTATCCGAGAGTAGATCAGATTTTGGTCCAATCGCAGGCCTTCCAAGTTGAAGAAATACGAAGGGGCAACACTTTCTTTTTTAATCCAGTTACACTAACCCCAACTTAGCCTAACCCACACTCTTACAGTCTGTATATCTTACTTATTCATTGGAAAGTAAAGAAGTCCTGGAAGAATTCTGATTACATTATATATATATATATATATATATATATATATATATATATATATATATACATATATATATATACATATATATATATATATATATATATATATATATATATATATATATATATATATATATATATATATATACGAACTGTCCTTCCCCATTGTCTCGGGTCACTCACCAGCATTAATTTTTTTTTCTGTATTTATTTTGTATTTTTTTGGTTCACGAAAAAATATTTTCACGAAAAAAATAAGTCACCACTATATTCGTTATTGTTGTGTGTCTGTCTGTCTATCTGTCTGTCTGTCTGTATGTCTGTTGGGTAGTTGATCGAGTCGAAAAAAAATAATTTCAAAAATTCTTTTTTTTGAGATTTGTTCTACCCTTATTATCGGTATTTAAAATGGCGATTTCAGTTAATACAATGGCGATTTCGATGAAACTTGGTTGGTAGGTTCATACCATGACCTAGTTGTGTGCAAATGAGAACCGTTGCTATGGACACCACCATTGCCTAGCAACGGGACTTTGAAATTTTTGAAAAATCATAAAAAATTTATTTTTTCGAAAATCAAAAATCGGGCCACGAGCGTCTGTGGGCAGTGCATTCAGCCATATTGTCAAAAATTTCCAGTCTGATCCTATGAAAACTGTCGGAGAAGATACACTTTGAATGAACCCTGGTCAAAAACAATAAAAAAACGAAGTTCGTTATATCTCAGAGACTATGAATCAGATATACATGAAACTGGTATGGTAGGTTCATTGTATATCCTAGTTATGCGAGAGAAAGAACCGTTGCTATGGACCCCCTCCGTTGCCTAGCAACGGCCGAAAAACCTCTAAATGTGGGGGGTATTTTAATGAAAAAACAATCTGCAGCATTAACCCTTGAAGCTAGAATCATGAATTTTCTTGTGCTTAATCGTCAGGTCATACCCCTTCGAACAGGCCCATCGCGTCAGCTTCTATTGGGTAGTCGACTATCCATGTCCACCTACCAGCTTGTCTGTCTGTCTGTCTGTCTGTATGTCTGTTGGGTAGTTGAGCGAGTCGAAAAAAAAAATTTCAAAAATTCTTTTTTTTGAGATTTGTTCTACCCTTATTATCGGTATTTAAAATGGCGATTTCAGTTAATACAATGGCGATTTCGATGAAACTTGGTTGGTAAGTTCATACCATGACCTAGTTGTGTGCAAATGAGAACCGTTGCTATGGACACCACCGTTGCCTAGCAACGGGACTTTGAAATTGTTGAAAAATTATAAAAAATTGATTTTTTCGAAAATGAAAAATCGGGCCACCAGCGACTGTGGGCAGTACATTCAGCCATATTGTCAAAAATTTCCAGCCGGATCCTATGAAAATTGTCGGGGAAGATAGACTTTGAATGAACCCTGGTTGAAAACAATTAATAAACGAAGTTCGTTATATCTCAGAGACTATGAGTCAGATATACATGAAACTGGTATGTTAGGTTCATGTTATGTCCAAGTTATGTGTGAGAAAGAACCGTTGCTATGGACCCCTCCGTTGCCTAGCAACGGCCGAAAAACCTTTAAATCTGGGGTATTTTAACGAAAAAACAATCTGCAGCATTAACCCTTGAAGCGAGAATCATGAATTTTCTTGTGCTTAATCCTCAGGTCATTCCCCATCGAACGGGCCCATTGCGTCAGGTTCTATTAGGTAGTCGACTACCCATGTCTGCCTACCGGCTTGTCTGTCTGTATGTCTGTCTGTCTGTTGGGTAGTCGATGTAGTCGAAAAAAAAATTGTTTAAAATTTTTTTTTTTTTGAGATTTGTTCTACCCTTATTATCAGTATTTAAAATGGCGATTTCAGTTAATACAATGGCGATTTTGATGAAACTTGGTTGGTAGGTTCATACCATGACCTAGTTGTGTGCAAATGAGAACCGTTGCCTCGCAACGGGACTTTGAAATTTTTGAAAAATCATAAAAAATGTATTTTTTGAAAATCAAAAATCGGGCCACGAGCGACTGTGGGCAGTACATTCAGATATATTGTCAAAAATTTCCAGCCGGATCCTATGAAAACTGTCGGAGAAGATACACTTTGAATGAACCCTGGTCGAAAACAATAAAAAAACGAAGTTCGTTATATCTCAGACTATGAGTCAGATATACATGAAACTGGTATGGTTGGTTCATGGATGTCTTGTTATGTGTGAGAAAGAACCGGTGCTATGGACCCCTCCGTTGCCTAGCAACGGCCGAAAAACCTCTAAATGTGGCGGTATTTTAATGAAAAAACAATCTGCAGCATTAACCCTTGAAGCTAGAATCATGAATTTTCTTGTGCTTAATCGTCAGGTCATACCCCTTCGAACGGGCCCATCGCGTCAGGTTCTATTGGGTAGTCGACTACCCATGTCGGCCTACCGGCTTGTCTGTCTGTCCCGAGAATAGCTCTGTGGGTTTTAATCCGATCCTGACAAAATTTTGGTGGAGGTTTATATCATGATCTAGTTGTGTTTTCCTGAAAATGAGCATGGTGCGCCCATTATGGGCGGAGCCACGCCCAAAAAAAACGTGTTTTTAGGGGGTAGCCGATTTCAATTTGCATCTTCTCCGAGGGGGTTTGTCGAATCTGACAGGGGTTTCAGTATTTGGTTAGCCCAATGGCACCTGCATAGCCCCACGGAGCTCAATTTTTCATTTTCGTGTCAAGGTCAAGGTCACAAGGTTACGAACTGAGAAAATTTCGAATTTTGACATAAAAATCATACGACCGCCCAAACTTTGAGAGCTCGGATGACAATATTTTTATGCATAATCTTGAGGTTATTCCCCACCTAAAGTCTTGAAAGCATTTTGCTCTATCTCGAACACCTTGCCCGTGGCGCCCCCTTCAAGTTTGTTTTTACGCTGATTTCATCAATGTATGGATATAAATCCGAGGAGTGTGAAATGCCATATAGCCTATATGACGTTATATTGTTCCTGGAATGACCAGAGGAAGTTTTGCACCAAAGGTCATAATCCTTGACCTTTGACCTTTAAAATTCACAAAGGTCAAATTTTCAAAGTTGTGGGAATCGAACCGGGTTTTCGACCTTCTTTGACGAACTAACTCCAATAAGCTATAGTACGTATCCTGCTTCCTTATTTTAATGTCCACAACATTGTTTTGTGACCTTTAAAGGTTATGCAAAGGTCAAATTTTTAATGTTGTTGAACGAAACCGGGTTTTCGACATTTTGCAGCTCATAACCTGTCACTCGTACCACATCATGTTGATCATTTTTATAACTTGGTCAAACATCACATTGTCTCATCCTTGACTTCTGAAACAATCTACATTGTCAAATACCACTCGGGAACCATCGTCGTTTTCAGAATTGTCATTTATTTATTTTCATTTCTTTCTATTGTCATTTCCGGATGCTTTCCAGTTAGTTCGAGAGCTGGCTGAGCTTCATTCTCAAATTTGCGCCCAAAAGGTTTGTTGATCTCATTGGCCAGTGATGACCATCCGATTTATAAAAAGTGATTTCTTAAGTGCGGCTTTCTTGGGGTTAAGGATTATTTGATTCTTCAAGTAGACCCTTCTAGCCCTTCCAATCTAAACATCGTGCCCAAACTTCCCCTTCGGTATTTGGACACATAATGTGAGATGTGTTTTAATTACATTTGTTAAGAAGTTTTAATCCCTGGGGTTAATGGATAAGAAAGGGCTAATTAAGGGTTCATTAAGGGTTCAATCACAAATTGGCGCCCAACACTCGTTCTGATCTCATAAGATTGCTTTACCCATCCACCAACTAAATTCGTCACTTAAGAACGATTTTTGTGTTACCCAACTGGGGTCTGAAGCCGCCATGTTTTTTGGCCTGCTCAACCATGCCTCGACTTGGAACAGGCCGCAACGATTTTTTTTACGATAAAGGTTTTTTGTTGTCACTTTCCTCACTCATATTATCGAATTCCTGTTCATCATACCTACTAATTGCTGGATACATTGCAAGGCTTACAATTGCCCAGAGACACCAGCGTCCGTTGCTTTATTTCATTTCCGCCAATGTGATAACCTGGAGAATCTCTTAAACTATGGAGAATTACAAAATTGAAAGTCCAGATTTGAACTCAGCAGCCATTCCTACGCTAAAGAAGTGTTCATTTGTCCAATTCGGACATTGCTTGGGCATTTCTAGCTGCATAGTTTTACCGACGGCAATTGGTAATTGCTTGTCAAGCCAGTCGTTCAGTTGGAGTGCTTGATTGAGTGCTTAAGCGACTTACCGAGCACCCTCAAGTCGACAGCGGTGCAGTTCGTGTTCAGATCGGGATGTACAGTCAACAGTTACTACAAGGTAGAGGTGCATATACCGCACACATGGATGTGATAGATTTGGATCTTTCAGGACTCTCCAAGGGTGTGTGTGGACATGTCATGCCTGTTATGGGTGCCGTGGTGGCAAAGGTTCTTCCCGTATCTTATGGAAGTTTATCAGGTTTTCCTTTGTCCTCCTCATTGTTTCTAAAGCGTTTGGTTTTCGGAATTGCTTTACAAAGGTTATATGTTTCTCTTTGTGAGTTTCAAAGCAAAATATATTTGATAACACCCGCTTTCACACTAACTCCAACCTTCCGATTCCTGAAAAATTGCCGATATCGATGCCAAGCGTGTGTGTGTGTGTGTGTGTGTGTGTGTGTGTGTGTGTGTGTGTGTGTTGTTCCTAAAGCATAATATATTCTCTCTGCTAACGCCCTTACCCCCATATATATATATCTCTCTCTCTCTCTCTCTCTCTCTCTCTCTCTCTCTCTCTCTCTCTCTCTCTCTCTCTCTCTCTCTCTCTCTCTCTCTCTCTCTCTCTCTCTCTCTCTCTCTCTCTCTCTCTCTCTCTCTCTCTCTCTCTCTCTCTCTCTCTCTCTCTCTCTCTCTCTCCCCCTCCCTCTCTCTCTTTTGTCCCATCCTTGCCCTACCCTCCCAATACAGTGCAGCACCCTCCTCCCACACCTCTCTCACTCTTCCCTCCTCTCTCTCTCTCTGGCCATATCCATCTATCCATTGGGACCATACTCTGTGCAGAGCTTTGGTGCTGCCTAAGCAGTCTCCTTGGCTATTGGGCACAATCCTTGACAGGTCACCACTCTGACACAGGATACCAGCAAGCGGGTACTCATTTTGCGGACCCCGTAAGGATGACAGGCAGAATCAACCCCACCTGGTATTAATTCAACAGCTGAGCAGAATTTGAACTCAGGATCCTTGGATCCCAAGCCCACCATGCTAACCATTAAGCCAACACCAGGCATGGATGTATCCGGACGGTGGTTATCTCTATACATGTCTGTATGGTGGTTTTGTCCGGGCGATGTTTGTCTCCAGACGTGTCAGGATGGTATTTATCTCCGGATGTGTCCAGATGGGAGCTTGTCTCTGGACGTATACAGGCAGTGCTGATGTCCAAACAGGTGTTTTTCTCCAGATGTGTTCCAGTGGTATTTGTCTCCGGACAGCTTAGCTCTGGACGCGTCTGGGCGGTTTTTATGTCTGGACAGGAGTTTGTCTCTGGACTCGTCCAGGCAGTGTTTGTCTCCGGACGTGTCTGGGCGGTATTTATAGTATGACCAGTGCGAAATGGATTTAAGTTTTTATTTTGTTTCCATCTTCACCGTTATTCGATACAGAATCATTTTGATGAGACTGTATGAATCGTAATTAACGCTCCACCGCACGTTTGCCATCCCTTCCGCTCACCTCACTACTGTCTTCCATTCCCCCACCACTCCTCACTCTCCCTCCCTCTTTGCTTCTCCACCCTCCTCGCTCCGCCTCCCTCCTCTCTCTTTCCCCCACTACGTCCTCTCTCCCCCTTCCCCCTCTCTCTCCCTCCCCTCTCAGTATTTCCATCAGCGAAGCGACGGGTGGTATTTGCTTGTATATAACATAGTGTATGATTGCATAAAACAATCTGTGGGGATGTAATAGTAGGGCCACCAGAATTGTGGGCATGTAGTCTACCACACTACTACTTCTTTAATAGCCCCAACTATTCCCACATTGTTGTGGGAGGTCAGACAGGGAACGTTTTTGGCCCAAAGTCTTTTCACCCACTGGATAGGTCAGTCAGGCTGAAGGTTGTATGCATCTGCGATTCGTTCAGGGTATCAGCGATAATTTGGCCTTCTCTTCTTGAGGACACCCTGGGATCTTTGACATTCACCAGCAACCAGTACTGGCAGGCCGGTCGTTCCTCCAGCTTAATGTTCTACTGATGGATAGCACACACATTGATGCCTCGTCCTGCAAGCAAAATACCAGGGTGGTAGTTTATAGCTTGGTTGAAATTTGAAAGGTGGGTGCACATACATTCTTCGAAGCTATCCTACCAGCAACTGTGGGCCTGTGGTCATCCCTCCCCCTCCACATCCCCACTTTCCATTTTTCACCCACAAAGGCACTTTCAGTTTAACAGGAAACCAAAGGGATCCTCATCCAGCCAAACTGATCCCAGTTGACTCCGACGACCTGGGAGACAAAAACCAGAAACTAGCATTTCCCCCAAGTCCCCACAAACACGAACCTACTCCAGTCAGCCTCTTGCTTCAGGGCAAGGCCTTTATTCCTAATAATTGTTTCTCATTATTTGCACTGGCTTCCTGGTGCCAGATAAATTCCAGTTCACCTTTGCTTCGATGACTCCGTGCACTGGCTCGAAACATACCTTGTCTAAAATCAAACTATTGGACGAAGGTACAGAATGGGTGCTCATATTTGTGGGTGAAGATGGAGACCGTTTGACTGTCATGGAAACTTCTAATTATAATCGTGCCGAAGGAGTGAAGCCTGACATGACATCTGTAATTTCATACAATTATTCGATGACACAGACTATCATTTTAGAAAAATGAGATGCGCATTTGAGTGTACCGTGCAAAGTTATACTCGTATGAACCGCTCACCAGACGGTCATCTAATGATAGCCTGTTGACCAGGTTTGATCAAACTTCGGTTTCATTTTATCACCATAGTATGTTTGCTTATTGTGACAAATTGTGGCTGCATAATAAATAAATAAAAGTCATGTTTATGCATTTACACGTTCCTTTTTAGGTCATCTCTACCGAGATGACATAATAAAGCCGGACCAAATGTCCGTCCGTCCGTACGTCCGTCAACAATTTTTCTTTCCGATCTTGATGAAACTTAGTATGTGGGTAGAGGTTGATGAGTGTTGCACAACGACATAACTTTTTTCTGGGTTCAAGGTCAGGGTCAAGGTCACGAGGTCACGTAAGTTATAAAAATCGCCATTTTCAAAACCTATCTAGTCTGCCATTCTACAAGATATTCGGCAACTGTTTATTGATTATGACAGTAAAAAATATTATCTTGTATCTAACCGGACAGATTTTTTAATTTCCGTCCCGTTTGGCCGCCACGTAACCTGGAAGATGGTCAAAAACGCCTCGATTTTAAGTGCGATTCTTTGTGCGATCACAAAGAAAACTTTTTACTTCTGATCTTGATGAAATTTGGTATGTGGGTAGAGGTCGATGAGTGATACCCAACGACATATTTTTTTCCGGATTCGAGGTCAGGGTCAAGGTCACGAGGTCACAAAAGTTGTGAAAGTCGCCATTTTCAAAACCTATCTAGTCTGTCATTTTAGGAAATATCTGGCAACGGTTCATCGATTATGATAGTAAAAAACATGATAGAGATGACCGTCACCCCCACACGGGGGTAATTTTTTTATTATTGGTCCACAAGGAAACTTAGACACTAGTATAAGCCATTTTGCCCATCATATCTGTGCCATATCCACAAACCAGAAGTGACACCAACTGCAAAAATGTGATTGTTGTTCAGCTTTATGGAAATCAATGATTCGGCCAGAGCAAAGCCAAGGTGCACAATGGTGTGTGTACTCGTTGTGAAAGAAATGGTGGGATCTTTAATTTCCTCAAGCTAAATATAGTCTGCACAGGCAGCTTAAGTCTCGATCAGAAGGTTGTTGTGCTCCTGAATGCCTCACTCCCCTCACCACACTCCATTTGACCTCACCTGGAATTTGAACCCAGACAAAATGACTCGATGGCGAACTCTCTCCCAATTGAGTAATCCAGTCATTTCTAACATGAGACTAATACCGAGCATGTTTGGGTTAGTGACCGATACAAATTGATAACAAATGCCGCACGCACGCACGGACGCACGCACGCACGCACGCACACACACACACACACACACACACACACACGCACACTATTGGAATACACTCGTCCTTTCTGAAATAGTTTGAGCAGTTTCTGAGTTGGCAAAACAACCTGATATATATCATGTATTGAAGCCAAATCGAATATACTGTATACATAATGTATATATATATATATATATATATATATATATATATATATATATATATATATATATATATATATATATATATATCTTCTTTCGGTTGCTCCCGTTAAGGGTCGCCACAGCGGATCATCCGCATGATCCGCATAGTGATTTGGCACATGTTTTACGCCGGATGCCCTTCCTGACAACCCGGGTCGCCTCTTACGACACACAGGGATATGGTACACCTATTTTAACTGGGGTATACACCGGCCCAGTATACTGGTACTCACTTCGCCGACCTCGGAAGGATGACAGGCTGAGTCAACCCCCTGGTGTATTAATTCAGTGGCACAACGGGGCTTGAACTCAGGACCGTTTGGATCCCAAGCCACTGCCCTAACCACTGCGCCAACACCAGGCTTACAACCTTCTTGTGATGTCTCATCGGCTAATTGCAGGTGCATGTGTGGGGTAGGAGAAAATGAATGAATAACCAAACACGACAATGTCTCGGCAAAGGACAAAGCAATATCTTTGGACATCCATGCAGGTTCGGTTTTGCAAACGTTTGTACATTCGTCGAAAGGCATTTTGAATGATCAGAAAGCAAGGCCTGTTTGTAGGCACACTGCAGAATTGTATATATATATATATATATATATATATATATATATATATATATATATATATATATATATATATATATATATATATATATATATTGTTACGTTTGAGGGGGGGGTATGCATTCAAAGGGTAATTAGGATATTTAATTAGGTATGCCATGCTGTTCGAGTTTACCAGGATCTCGATGTAATAAGTAGCAATTCAGTGGTGATAAGTTGTCTAGTAAATGTTCATTTCTTCAAGGGGGGAAATGATAATTGTCACGTAATTAGATAGGGACACGGGATAGGGTAAGTGTGTCTGCGTAAACCCCTTTTGGTATTCTCTGGAGACTGGCCGTGACGTCACAGGACAGTGCAGCGGATGGCTCCGCCCCGTGATCACGATTGGCAAAAGGCGACGGCTGTGGGCCAATAAACGGCTCGATTGGAAGTGACGAGGACAGGAGGATAAAAAGGTTCTTTTCGGGGTCGAAAAGGAAGAGGAAGAAGATCGGGACAAAAACGATCGTGTTTTTTTGGTGTGGAGGCTGTTGCGCGGGAAGCATACTTGTTGTTGTGCTGATTCGATCGTGTTCTTGATCGTGTCTTGGAGCCTTGCTGAGCCTCGTGCCTCACCTTGGTTGGCTCTGGGGTTCTGCTGACTCGGAGTACGGGGTCGAATGGCGGGCGGACCTGCCTCCCTCTCCTGCTCGCAACTTGGCGCCAGAACTGGTTCCCTGGCGGCTGTGAGCGGACTTGAGCCAAGACCAGGAGGTCGACAGCACCACGGTTTCTCCTGCCCCCCTTACGAGAGCAAGGCCACCTCGTCCAACGCCGATCCAGATCCAGCCTGACCACCAGAAATAGCTACGTTTTTGTGTGTGTGTGTGTGTGTGTGTGTGTGTGTGTGTGTGTGTGTGTGTGTGTGTGTGTGTGTGTGTGTGTGTGTGTGTGTGTGTGTGTGTGTGTGTGTGTGTGTGTGTGTGTGTGTGTGTGTGTGTGTGTGTGTGTGTGTGTGTGTGTGTGTGTGTGTGTGTGTGTGTGTGTGTGTGTGTGTGTGTGTGTGTGTGTGTGTGTGTGTGTGTGTGTGTGTGTGTGTGTGTGTGTGTGTGTGTGTGTGTGTGTGTGCGCTTGCTTGGCGCCTTAGAGGGTTTGAGATCTCTATATTCATTGGAATTGTCTGTGTTTTTCCCCACGCCCGATCCCACACCATCCCGTCGAATCGCCCCGGATCCCTCTTCTTGCCGAGTCTTGTTATTTCTGGTTAATAGTAAAAACGAATAAACATCATCAACTCAGTGAAAAGTGACTCGTGCCACCTTCCTCGTCCCGTTTGCGGTAGAGCGATTAGAACCGCCATGTTTGGGTTATAAATAAAGAAACCGCCTCCATCGTTTCGGCTCATTCTACGTTGGCGGGACTGTTCAAGTCCCGTGGACGTCACATTGGTGTCAGGGTGTTGGATGTTTGAACCCCTCTAAATGATATTTGGTATCGGGAGAACATACCAAGATTAAAATCTCGCCACGAATTGGAATACAAAATTACTACAGAAAAGCGCGCGAGCGCGGGAAAATTTTGGCGGGATTTTTCAAATTGAAATTAATTGGCGGCAAACGGGACTTCTGCACCATGGCGGATGTGCAGATGTTTGAGGAGGAAGGCCACGTGTCTGGCAGCGAGTCGGGGGAAGAGGGGAGAGATGGGGGTAGGGTTGGAACCTCCCCCATTCCGAGCGTGGACCGTGTTTCATCGCCCGCAACGGGGCCGGCAGCGCCGGAAACCGGCGCGATGTCGATCCAGACAATGTTGGAACGTTTAATAGGGGACATGACGGCACAAATGGAAAATCAATTCGTGACGCAGAGGGCAGAAATGGCAAATTAATTCGTGACACAGAGGGCAGAAATGACGGCACAGAGGGCAGAAATGACAGATCAATTGGGGGTAATGGGGGAACAGTTGGGTGCACGGATTGATTTAATGAGGGATGAATTGGGGGAAAAGATGGAGAAAATGAAAATTGAGATGCAGGAGTGTGTGGATGTTCAATTGGGGGAAATACAAAGTAAATTTGAGGATAGATTGGAGGAAACAAAGGTAGAAATTACATTGGAGGAGGAAAATATACGGAAAAAATTGGTAGATAAAATTGATGCAACGAACATTCGGGTTGATAAAGTGGATGAAAGCCTGGAACGTCATCGTGCCTGTGTGGATGCTCGTATGCAGCTGCAAGTAGAAGAGTGGGGAGAGCTGAGGAAACGAGGGATGAATTTGGCAGAGGAGGTAAAAGGATTGGAGGCTCGTTTGGACGAACAAGATAAAATTATGAGCCAAGATGAAGTCTTGGATAAAGGCCTGGTTGAGCCGTCTTTTGTAAGTAGAGTGTCCGGGTTGGTTGAGGAGCAGCTACAAACTCGCGACGGAGCCTTGGAAGAGGTTGTGCGGACCCAGAAGATCCTGCGGGAAGAGGTGAATCGGTCCATTCAACGTTTGGAACAGGAGGCAAAATTGACCCATGAGACCCTCACCACAAAACATCTTTGGCCACAGTGGGCTCCGAAATTGGATACGCAGCCACAAGGGTGTTTGATCCCTGGGCTGGATTCGGACAAGGGAGAAACTGAGAAGCGGGCCACCGTAAAAGTGATCCCCCTGGTAAATTTTGACGGGTCAGGGAGCGTTGAAGCTTTTCTGACGCAATTTGAGTGCATTTCCCGACTAAACGGGTGGAATGAGCGGGAACGTACAGGGAATTTGGTGGCAACGTTGCGTGGACCAGCCGCAGATGTGTTAAACGTGATCGCGGAGGGGATGTTGACCAGCTCCCACATTTGCGAGGCGTTGAGCCGTCGGTTTGGGTTCGCGGCAAACTGTGATCTGGTGCGGGCCCAGCTCCAGCACCGCAGATTAAAGCCGGGTGAGACAGTGCAGGAGCTGGCACAGGACATTTACCAATCAGTCAGGATCGCGTATCGGGACCTTACAGTGGAGGCATGGGACAGACTGGCACTCGAGAAATTTTTAGCTGCTCTTCCTGACCCTGAGGTCCGAGCGCTAGTGGAGCTACAGGATCCACCCACCGTGCACCGAGCGGCCGAGTGCGCGGCCAGGCTGGCCTCGTGGAGTCGGCCGGGTCGGGTGCCCGAGAGGCCATCGGTGACGATCCGACAGGCAGAGATTCAGGATCAGGGAGGGGGGCTGGGAGAAATTGGCATTACCCAAATGTTTCAGGAAATTTGCCAGAAACTGTCAAGTTTGATAAAGGGTAATCCGGTAGTTAGTGCGCCAAAGCGGCGGGGTCCAGCCCAGCCAATAGAGCAATTCGATTATGGCCGAGGGGGTCCGGAACCGGAAGAGACATTTCACTGATACTCACGGGGCCTTTTATGGGGAGTTGTTTCCGGTGCGGGCGAAGAGGACACATGCAACGATATTGCCGGTACCCGGCGATGGAGGGACCCTCCAATAGACTTTTAGACTCGGAGAGGGTGAATCCTCCTGCTGAACCGCCAGGTCTATCCGAGATGCCCTTTCATAGGTCGGGTCCGGAGATCACTGTCGGGGGTCGGGGAGACTAGATTGGGCTGAGCATATATGGCCATGCTCGGCTGCTGAGATTGTGGCGAAGTGCCCTCCTTTGGTGAAAAAATGAATTGTGGGAAAATTGGCATGGGTTTGTGAGTTCTGCTGGGTTTTAGAGTGACAATAGCGACAGTGGGTAATTGGAAACAAAGCGGGCATGAGTGGCTGTCCAATGGCTGGTGCGTGGATCGGGTGAGAAGTGCTGTGTGAGTTGTTTTAAGTGAAGAAGTGAAATGTATGGTGCACACATTGATTTTTTATTGGACATGGTGTGGTAACAGGGAAGGTCATGGTCGGTGAAGTGTTAGAAATTCAGGTGTCACATGTAAGGCCGATGGGGTGGGGGAGTCATGTGGGTTTTTTGGGTGGGGATGATGTGCTTGTCCACAGGGATTGCTGAAGCTCACGGTGAGCGTGAATTGCGACCCCCTTCAAGGAGATTCACCACCTGGTGGCTAATGGTGACAGTGTCTGGAGGCAATTGGGAGAGGGTCTGGTTGGGTGACCAAGGCGGGTAGGCAGACCCCTTCCAGAGTGTTGTACGGAATTAGAGCTGATGGCTACCAGGGGGGAGGGAATCAAAGGGAGCGGGGCGGAGAAACGTCCGGGTTGGACTAAAGCTTACCTGTGGGCATGGTTGCACCTGAGATGCCCCCATCATCTTGTGGTAACCCACCCCACGGCCATGACAGGATTCAGCCTGCATGATTAAAATGAGGACCATGACCTAGAAATGTGATGATGACCATGGTGTGAGTGTTGTGAAGATGTGTGAGTATATATATATATATATATATATATATATATATATATATATATATATATATATATATATATATATATATATATATATGTATAGACATATACATAGATATATATATATATATATACATATATATATATATATATATATATATATATACATATACATATATACATATATATATATATATATATATATATATATGAGCCTGGTGTTGGCGCAGTGGTTAGGGCAGCGGCTTGGGATCCAAAAGGTCCTGAGTTCAAACCCCGTTGAGCCACTGAATTAATACATCAGGGGGTTGACTCAGCCTGTCATCCTTCCGAGGTCGGCGAAATGAGTACCAGTATACTGGGCCGGTGTATACCCCGGTTAAAATAGGTGTACTATATCCCTGTGTCGTAAGAGGTGACCAGGGTTGCGTCAGGAAGGGCATCTGGCATAAAACATGTGCCAAATCACTATGCAGATCATACGGATGATCCGCTGTGGTGACGAAGAAGAAGATATATATATATATATATATATATATATATATATATATATATATATATATATATATATATATATATATATATATATATATACATATACATACATATATATGCATATACAGTATATACATACATACATACATACATACATACATACATACATACATACATACATACATACATACATACATACATACATACATACATACATACATACATACATACATACATACATACATACATACATACATACATACATACATACATACATACATACATACATACATACATACATACATACATACATACATACATACACACATACACACATACACACATATACACACATATATATACTTATACATATATATACATACATACATACATATACATATATATATATATATATATTTCTGTATACATATACATACATATATATATATATATATATATGTAGACATATACATACACACACGCATATATATATATATATCAAGCCTGGTGTTGGCGTAGTGGTTAGGGCAGCGGCTTAGGATCCAAAAGGTCCTGAGTTCAAGCCCCGTTGAGCCACTGAATTAATACACCAGGGGGTTGACTCAGCCTGTCATCCTTCCGAGGTCGGCGAAATGAGTACCAGTGTACTGGGCCGGTGTATACCCCGGTTAAAAAGGTGTACCAGATCCCTGTGTCGCAAGAGGCGACCAGGGTTGCGTCAGGAAGGGCATCCGGTGTAAAAAATGTGCCAAATCACTATGCGGATCATATGGATGATCCGCTGTGGCGACCCCGAATGGGAGCAGCCGAAAGAAGAAGAAGAAGATATATATATATATACATGTCGAGGAGTCTAATGTGTGATACTAATGTTGATGAAGGTTGGTGTTTCAAACTACTTTCTCTTTCAAGTTGAGCTCAAATTGAGGGGGGGTGCAGATTGATAAACATGTCAGGCGGCTTTAGCCTGTATCTCACTGGGCTCCAACAGCTTGCGACAAAATGCGAACGGGATTCTCCAAAATGTCTGGAAACGTTTGCGCTGGTTCTCAATTTCCTCGTGTGAGTCGCAGGACGTTGCTCTGGTGTCGCTTGAATTTTGAACATGTTCAAAAAATTCGTGAGACAAATTTTCTCTCAAAATAGTCGCAGAGTCGTCGCAGTTGTCTCAAACCGGTCTTGAATTCTTCTCAATTTAGTTTCCGTGAGTCAGACGGTGCGACAAATGTGACATGCAATGTAATGTAGATATATTCACAAGAGTTCAATCCAGTTATGACTCAAAAAAAAACAAAAAACTCATAGTCCATATTCTAAAACCAGCATTGTCTGTCCTCTTTCTCTTCTGTTCTGAGTAATGGCCTTCAATGCAAACTTTTCACTTTCCCATCATTCCTTTCACCTTCCCATCATTCATAAATTACGTCACACATATTTTTTACATAAATTAGGTCACACACAAAATATGGTCACACCCACAAGCCCCTATCAAGGCAGATGAACAGTTGGGTCACACACAATGTTTGTGGGTGCAACGTTGACAAGTAACAGAACACATTGAACAATCAGGCTTGGTCAGCATTCTCCTGTAATCCCACCATCCTGTTCTGCCAGGGAACAGCTCCCACACCATTGTAGTACTCAGTCACGTACTCTCTTACTCGTTTCCCAACTGACAATATGATTGCTGGAAGGGAGAGGCCTCATATGGTCCCGATTTCTCAATTGTCACGCACAGTTGTCGTGCGACTGTTGCACGACATTTGCGCGATGGTCGCGCGACCGTCGTGTGACCGTCGCGCGACAGTTGAATGTGCCAAAAAATTCTCAGTTTTGTCACCTGAACGTCGCGCGAATGTCGTGCGCCATGTATGCGAACTCCAGGCGAAGTTCATCCCAAATTTCGCCGGGAGTTCGTGGGACATTCGTGCGGTATTCGTGAGACGTACGCAAATGTGTTTTAGTATAAATTCAGTGTGATTCCAAGTGAAAATTATCGCTGTTTTATCGCAATTTGGTGTCTCCAACTAGTCGCGAGCTGTCGCGGCCCAGTGAGATACCGGCTTTAAGCGTTCCATACCTCCTCCATTGATGCACATAAACTTACATGTACACAGACATCCATCCACCGACCTCCCCCCACACGCATACTCTTCAACAACTTACCCAGGCATTCACTTATTGTTTCATGAAGTGAATTTCCATGTAATTTCCCAGTATGTGCCTCCTACTGAGTATGTTAAAACCACTCGCACACCAAGAACACCTGTGGAAACAACATGCACCATTTTCGTATGTGAGGAGTGGGAAAACAACATTGTGAATCAGGAAGGAAAAACTGTACCATTTGTTCCTCATTTCCTGACAAAAAAATTAAAATCACATCAGGCCCATTGTAAATGACTTCGTGTTGGTACCTACTCGGGTTAATGGCCACACTTTTGTACACACACACACACACACACACACACACACACGGAGCAATGTGAGGAGGTGAGAATGACACAAGCTGAAGAAAGACCACGACTAATTTGACAACATAATAATAAATGCACAAAGACACGAATCAGCAGAACAAATAAGTCTTTAAAAGAAACAACACCAAAATCCCCCCCCCCCAAAAATAAGTAAACATAGTGAGTTTTGCAGCAGCACTGCTCATTGAAGAAAAAAACAACAATAAAAACACCGAAAGAACAGAACACGCCTCACAGATAAAAACCAAGCACCACTATGGAAGCACAACCTCGAGGGATGGAGGAGGACAGGACAGATTCAGCAACTACAACGAGGAAATCAAAGCCCTGAGATTGGAGTTTGGATTTTTTTTTCCAATGTTGTTGTTGTTGTTGTTGGTTGTTAGCTTTTTTTGGAGTTTTTTTTTTTCCTGGGTTCCCCCCGAGTGAAGGAGAGATATTTTGTTAGAATTTTTGAGAGAGGAGGGGAAATGGATTGAGCTGAGGGATCAAAAGTAACAATAACTGGAATAAATGGAGTGAAAACAAGGTAAAAACATGGGGGGGGGGAGAAGCACACTCGACTGTCAACACAAACAGCAGGATATGGTTTGGAACAGAAAAATTGACAAAAAACCAAAAGCAAAACAGGAATAAAACAAAACAGTAAAACAGAGTAAATTGTCGGGGGAACTTAGCTTAGCAGACCTGGAAGGAGAGCGTGCTGATCAGTTGTCGACATGCGCCGATCTCTGAACTGGAAATCCAAAGTATTCCTATCGTACAACCTTTTGAACGCCCCTCGTATGTTTGTCGTTGATCACTGCCCTTCAATGTTGAAGTTTATCCCCCGACGGTGTAACAATGCAAGACCCAGGTCGAAAAACCAGTTAAAACCAGTACACATTTTCAACTGGTCTCTATTGGTTCTAATTGGTCTTTAACTGGTCTCTATTGGTTTCAACTGGTACCAGTTAAATTCAGTCAGAATTCCAATTTCCCAGTTGAAAAAAACCAGTAGCTCATATTTGTACCAGTTAAAGTCTTACTGGTTCCAGTTGATACCAGTTGCAATGTACTGGTCTCCCAGTTGATACCAGTTACAATGTACTGGTCTCCCAGTTGATACCAGTTAGTTAAATACAATTGTATTTCAACTGGTAATATATCACTCTATTCCAATTTCCATATTAAAACCAGTAAGAAACCAACTGGCTTTACTGGTACCAGTTGGCTACTGGTTTTCAACTGGTACCAGTTGACCAGTAAGCTTCTGGTCTTCACTGGTTTTTTGACCTGGGGAGACAAGATGCAGACCTGTCAACCCCAAATTATGAAAAAGAGTGAGAATGTAAAATGTGTCCAGAGTTCATGAAGTGACCCAGAATTGAGGGCGTGAAGCACCAGAAAAATCAAGGGGGGGGTCTCGGAGCTTGCTCCCCCAGAAAATGTTTGCTTTCTGGTGTGTTTTAGATGCTATTTCCTGCATTCTAGTGCCAAATTCATCCAATTTTTTTCAGTCAGAAGATAAGGTTCTATGTCATGTTGTCACTGTTTAGTCCACTGCATGGACGAAAAGAAATGAACCAACAACCTCAACAAACAAGACATATATTTGATTTTCATCAACAGATCAAACATGCCTGGTGTTGGCTTTATGGTTAGGGTGGTGAGCTTTGGCTCCTTGGGTCCTGAGTTCAAATCCTGCTCAGCTGTTGAATTAATACCAGGTGGGGTGAACTCTGCCTGTCAACCTTCTGAAGTCGGCAACATGAGTGCCAGCATGCTGGTATACTGTGTCGGAGTGGCGACCCGTCCAGGATTGTGTCCAATAGCCAAGGAGACTGCTTAGGCAGCACCAACGCTCTGCACAGAGTATGGTCCCGATCTCCTCTCCTCCAACAGATCAAATGCCACACAGGAAGGAGAACACTCATCATCCTTGTAATAAAGATGTATTATTTCTGCAAATTGATCGTATTTCCCAGTATTTTGCGGCAATTTCGCGCGACAAATGAATCCTCAGTCACAAGACATTTCATTGGAACAGGATGGTCGTCAACAATTGACAAATTGTACTCCGTCTCTCATATAGAAAGTGCGGAACGACACGAAGCAATCGGATTTAAGTCGGTATTCAAGGTTATAACATCAGTTAAACCAGTTGCGATGCAATAATGTTGGAAATATTTTTTGTTGCCAAGAATTTTTTTTTTTTAAAAAGTGTGAGAATTCATAGCGAGAACGTGAGAACGGGAATTTCAACAGAAAGACGTGAGTCTCAGGGCAAAAACGTGAGAGTTGACAGGTGTGAAGAGGTGAGATGCAAGATAGGAGATGTCACAGCAAGATGGTTAGTATCAGTTCTTGCATGGGCATGACAGTATCGCTGATGCAGTGCCCCCTGTAGGTTAGAGCAGGAATTTGGAATCTGTCCAATGAGTCAGCGATATCTTGCTTACTTTTGACAAAGGACACTGTTGGGTCTTTAACGTCCACCAACTAATGCTGGCGGACAGATCCCCAGTTTAACATCCATGCTAGGGACGGTACAAACATTGATGAATCACTCTGTCTGTGAAACACCAGGATGAGAGTTTATAGCTGAGTTTGGATTCAAACCCAGGCTAGACTGCTCAGAGTGGAGTGTGTGTATGCGTAGCTCTTGGAGTCTCGGCCATCCTACTAGCCCACTGGGAGCCAGTGAAGTGGTTAAAGGATCGGAGTGATGTGATCAAAAACTAAGAGCCCAACTTACATGTTCTGCATGAGTTGTAAGGGTATGAGAGAAGAAGCAAACAAGCGTGTTAACAGCTTGAGTTGCAGTGATTTACAAGCACAACGTTATGAGACAGTGAACCAGCATTCCACTTGTCCTCTTATTTAAACCAGGTGTATGAAGGTTAAACGTGTGTCGTGTGTATCAGCAATCTCCTTGCACCTCGATTCATGCTACCAAATGGTTTATCTACAGTAACCGCGATGAGTCCCTTTTTTTGTAATGCCCTTACTACCCCCACCACCAAAAGTGGCCGGAGGTTATGTTTTCTTTCCTCTTTGTATGTCTGTTTGTTTGTGAACAGGATATCTCAAAAAGCTGTGGATGTATTTGGACGAAATTTTGTGGACAGGTGGTTGGGTGGTGATAAGGACGAATTGATTAGATTTTTGGTGAAAATCCAGATCTGGATCAGGTGACTAGAATCTTTTCAGTGATTCTTCACCAATAAAGAGATAGGGCCAAAAACGATGTGTCGCACAATATCTCAAAAAGTTGTGGACGAATTCAGACAAAACTTGGTGGACAGATTGGGTGTGCGACAATGAAGAATTGATTCGATTTTGGTGAAAATCCGAATCCGGATCCGCAACTATAGTTTTTAATTTTTTTAAGTGATGCTTCACCAGTTATGACAAAACTCGGTGGATTAGTTGGTTAGGTGACAAGAGCAAGCCGATTCGATTTTGGTTTAGGTCCGAAGATCTGTCCTATCGGTGAGATACAAACGTAATCTGTTCAGCCTGGTGGAGGTATGCGCTCGACTGACTGCCGTTCTCATTGGTAAATTGATTCTTTCATCTTGTGTTTGTTTGTTAACCAAAGTCAATGTGGAAAGCAGTTTTTAATGGCTTAGAAATTGAAGAACAAATGTGAATGAGGTAGAGTTCACCATTTTTTTATCGTCAACTATATATGGCTCAGATCAGAGCTTGTACATATATATATATATGTATATATATATATATATATATATATATATATATATATATATATATATATATATATATATATATATATATATATATATATATATATATATATATATATATATATATATCACGAATATAGGGCAGGGCAAAGACGTTAGGAGACATTATTGTACTTTCTTCATGACTTACAAGAACATAAGTAGACAATGGATGAACATACAAAGCCTGGTGTTGGCTTATTGGTTAGGGTCGCTGGCTTGGGATCTTAGGGTCTTGAGTTTGAGACCCTGTCAGACCGGTGAATTAACACCAGATGGGGTTGACTCAGCCTGTCATCCTTCTGAGATGGGCAAAAATGAGTACCAGTGTATTGGGAATCGGGGCATTGCATCAGCGGCACAGCCTTGCCCTCAGCCAATGATGCCACCTGCAGTCTGGTGATGCATATGAAGGGGGAGGAGAACAAACATACATTTGTAATATCTGGCATTTGAATCTGCGTTCCTTGAATCATAGAGCTGGCTAGTGGCTCAGATGGGAATACTAACGGGCCAATTTGTGTGGTTGATTTACAATTCCAAGCGAACAGTATTGTATAAAAACTCCAGATCCCATGTGGGGTACAAGTGGATCATTTTCTGTCGTGGCCAAAAATATTGGCACCCTTGCACTTTTTTCAAATAATGCACCATTTCTTCCAGAAAATTGTTGGAATTAAAAAATCTGTTGGTTTCCACATGTTTTTCTTTGGTTTGCAGTGGAACAAAAGAAAAAAAGCTGAAAAGATTACTAAATCTGAGTTTGTTCCACACATAAATCCTAAAATGGCCCGGACAATATTATTTGCACCTTATAGAAGTTGTTAGAAATAATTAGATTTCAAGCAGGTGATTCTCCTTTACTTCGGAATTGAACTCACCTGTGGTGAGTTGCAAGTGCCTGCAATATAAAAATCACTCATTCAGCCAGTTTGAGTGGAGAAATGGAGTCATTCTGCTGTTTTGTGTCACTGTGTGTACCAATCAATGAGCATGGAGAAAAGAAAGAAAACCAGAGAATTGTCTGAGGATGTCAAACACAAGATTGTAGCCAAGCATGGACAATCTCAAGGCTACAAGTCCATCTCCAGAGACCTTGATGTTCCTATGTCCACCAGACGCAATGTTATCAGGAAGTTTAAGGCTCACGGCACTCCAGCCAACATCCCTGGACGTGGCTGCAAGAGAAAACTTGGTCGGAGATTGTAGCGAAGGATTGTTCCTATGGTGGAGAAAGCACCTCGATCAACTGCCAAACAGATTCAAGCTGACCTTCAGACACAAGGTATGACAGTTTCAACTCGCACCATCCGTCGCCAACTCAATGAAAGGGGGGTTCTATGGAAGGAGACCCAGGAGGACCCCACTGCTGAGAGAGAGACTTAAGAAAGCCTGGATGGAGTTTGCCAAAACACACCTAAACAAGCCAAAATCCTTCTGCGAGAATGTCCTGTGGACATATGAGACCAAGTTAGAGCTTTTTGGGAAAGCACATCATCTCTATGTTTGCAGAAAACAAAATGAAGCCTTCAAAGAAAAGAACACCTTCCCTACAGTCAAACATGGAGTTATTGTGCTGCCTCTGTCACTGGGTGCCTTGAATGTGTGCACGGCATCATGAAATCAGGAGATTACCAAGACACTTTGGAGCGCAATGTTCAACTCAGTGTCAGAAAGCTGGGTCTCCATCGGAGGTCATGGGTTTTGCACGAGAAGAGTGTTTGGCTCAACTGCCAGTGGAGAGGAGTAGGAAGCTCATTCATGGCTACAGTAAGCGCTTGACTGCAGTCATGTTGTCCAAAGGCCGTGCTACCAAATATTAAGTCTCGGGTATCAATACTTTTATCAATGCCATTTCTTTTTATTTTCTGATGTAAAAGGATATGTTAAATTCTGAATCAAAAACAGGTTCTGTAATATTAACAGTGAAATAAAGAATTGTGGAGACAAAATACTTTGATCAATTTCAACTTATTTTTCGAGAAAATTGTGAGTTTTTTGAAAAAAGTGCAAGGGTGCCAATATTTTTGGCCATGACAGTACATCATAAATCAAGTTAAGTCATTGTGTGAATAATGATCATTCTTTCTGTTCCCCAAGCTTTGCTCTCCAGAGGTGTGCACCAATGCAGTCGATCACCTGTAATTGTGCTTCATCTGCAGGTGTTCCTCACAATTTCTCAACAGGTTCCGTCTGGGCCTGCAAGATAGTTCACATTCAGCACACTGTACCTTTGTGTCGTTGGGTCTGTCTAGTCTGGATTTGATTCTTGACCCGACATTAAACTATCCGATCGGGGGCTTCGCAGGCGAGGTGATTCATCAATAAGTGCATGGTCCGTCGCATACGATGTTCAGCTGGGGACCCATCTACGATCATTGATTGCTTGTGAACATTAAGGATCCTATGTTGTTGCTAAAGGAGTTTGTCTCTGGTACGCTGGTGAAATTCCAAATCCCTGTATCTGATCAACCATGGGGCTCACATCTTGCAGTTGCCCCCAAGGCACTCTCTGTACACCGAGGGACTGATAACCTACCAGGATACGCGATTATGCTGGGGGAAATGGTCCTACCTTCCTCGTTCAATGAAGTCAAAGAGTTTGGCCAGTCTAGAAATCACACACACACACACACACACACACACACACACACACACACACACACACACACACACACACACACACACACACACACACACACACAATTAGTATTTTGTCGTTTTCTTCCTCTTCAACTCCCCACTTCTTGCAGAGCTGTAGTTAAAGGACCAGTCATAGTTGTTGTTTTTTTTCTCCACCCCATGATGAGCTTTTCTGATGTAGATTCCATTTTGCATGAAAATCCTTTTTGTGTCTATTATTATAATCGGAGATGATCATCCATGTTTTTATGTCAGTGAGGCCATTTGAACACTTCTGTTCTCACGTCTATGTTAATTTTAAATTTATTTCATATCCGTCCTCGATGCTCCAGGACTCTCCTTCATTGGCACAGATGCCATTCATAGATACAATTCACTCCCAAACTTCTAATTAAATATGCCCAGGCTACCTGCCTGTATCAAAGGGAAAAATAAAGGTCAGGAATGACGCCTTGCATATTTCCCTGACAAATTCAATTGAGACGTCGATAACTACATTGTAAGGATGAAGGATGCTCTTGGGGTTTACGCAAGACAAATGAAAGGTGTCCCTGAGAGTCCGAGACCATCACCGGGACCTTTATTCCATTCATAAAAGAAAAAATGAAAAATTGTCCGTATTTCTTTTCCCTATCCAAGATCGAGGCTCATGGAATCCATCCATTCATTGGGACCCTACTCTGTGCAGAGCGTTGGTGCTGCCTAAGCAGTCTCCTTGGCTATTGGACATAATCCTGGACGGATCACCACTCCGACACAGTATACCAGCAAGCTGGCACTCATTTTGCCAACCTCAGAAGAATGACAGGCTGAGTCAACTCCACCTGGTATTAATTCAACACCTGAGTGGGATTTGAACTCAGAATCCTTGGATCTCAAGCCCACCACTCTAGCCATTAAGCCAACACCAGGCATCTGGAATGGTTATCCATCTTCAAACTGTTCACGGCCACCATTGTCAGACAAAGGGCCCTTTGCAAATGTGGATCGGACTTTGAGAAACTCTCAAATGTATAAAAAAAAATTTCACTGTCTCTGATCTCTGTGATGTTCCTTTCTGGGTCACGTGTTCTGTACTCTGCTGTACCCACAGTATTCATGAGTCACCAATTTGGTGTCATCATCATTGTTTCATATGGAGCCCTTTGCTTGCTGGAATCTGTGCTGCAGATGCAATGCCCCCTTCAGGTTAGAGCAGGAATATGTAATCTGTTGAGGGTCCCGGCGATAACTCACCTACTCTTGGCATAGGACACCAAGTTTGTATAATTTGGAAGAAAATATGTATATTCTTACGAAATAATTTTGAGACCTAATCATTAGTGAAATATATTTACCTTAAGCCTGATTTCTGCTACTAAGGTGCTTGGAGTATCGTTCGTATAACCTTTTTGAATTGCCCTCTTATGGGTATTTAAATCTGCTACAAACAACTTTTAAATATTGGAACAACTGAGAAGGAAGAACGACAACCTATATATTGGAAAGAAAGAACTTGAAAGTAGAAGCAAAGGAGGGAAAGTTATTGGAGGAAGGTGAGAATAAGA
>NC_140975.1:31869363-32009363 GCF_056783735.1 Eptatretus burgeri | reverse complement strand
GTGGATATGTTGTGATGTGGTAGCTATAGGCTTGGTTTTCATGTTCTTCATTTAGTTGTGGAGGGGGGTTGTAAGGCAAGTCTGTACCTCAAGTCTGTAAATGGTATGATAGTGAAATATTTCACTCTCAACAGTTTCCAGTTTAGTGTAAAAATAGTTGATGGTTTAATGACAGGCTTTGCTCAAAATGTGACTGCATTTATGAATGAGCAATTTTGGATTTAAAACTGCAATCTCATGTCTATCAATGCCATGTGAGTAAGTAATCAGTTGGAAAACGATGTTGGCTATCCAATGTATTTGGATCCATTTTTACCCTGTTACCCCGCACCAGGCTAAAATCATTGTTCCCAACACCACTGCGGGCCTTATTATTGGCAAGGCTGGAGCCACGGTAAAGTCCATGATGGAGCAGTCAGGAGCCTGGATCCAGCTGTCACAGAAACCTGAGGCTGGAAGCCTGCAGGAGCGTGTGGCGACGGTAAGCGGAGAGCCAAACCAGGTGCGCCGTGCTGTGCAGCTTATTGTGCAAAAGATCCAAGAAGATCCACAGAGTGGGAGTTGTCTCAATATCAGTTATGCAGGAATTTCGGGCCCTGTAGCCAATGCAAATCCGACGGGATCACCGTACGCCAGCGCAGCTGGGATTTGTCCGAGCGACGTACTCCCAGCCGTAACGGCTGGTCTCCTCGGCCCTTCGGCCATAGGAAGTGTACCTACCTTTCCAACCATGCTCTCGGGTCTGGGAGGTACAGACCTGGTGGCTATATCTTCAGCACTCAACACCCTGGTAGGGTATGGCTATGGTCTTCCAACCCCCAGCTTGGCTTTGGGCCTCACCCCAGGTAGTGGCCCAACTGCCGTCGCTGCACCATCTGCCTTACTGGGGTCCAATATTGCGGCTGCTAATCTTCTGGCAAATTACGCGAGTGAAGCTGGAGCACTAACCAGTGTGGCACCTGCTGTAGCGGCAACACCTGGCTCAATCGCCGCTCTGGCTGGGTTGGGCCCGAACGGTGCTTACTTGGGCTCACCCCTCATGGCTAACACCTTTCTCACAACCGATAAGCGCATGGCATCAGCCCCAATAACAGCCGAGTCCGCCAAGGAAACTATGGAGATCACAGTGCCCGAGAACCTGGTCGGCGCCATCTTGGGAAAAGGTGGAAAAACGCTGGTGGAGTATCAGGAAGCAACAGGTGCGCGGATCCAAATTTCCAAGAAGGGAGAATACGTGCCAGGAACACGGAACCGCAAGGTGACCATCACCGGCCCAGTGGCCTCGCAGCAGGCCGCCCAGCATCTCATCTCCCAGCGTATTGCATACGAGCAGAGCCTCCGCGCCTCAAATCCACAAAAGGTGGAATAGCATCGAAGGCCTGCTGTTTCTCTCTTAAAGCTAACCTCGAAACCCATTTGCTGCCATTTTGACTCCTGCCCTTGTGTATATTTAGAAGTTATTTTCCTGTTTAGTTTCAGTCCCCATCGTCCTGCGACCTCCATGTTTTCGTTCTCTCGTGTCCTCCGGAATTTTTTTCCTTTCCGCGCTCTCCAGTCGGATTCTCGTCTTTTAGAAACTACTGTCGCGCCAACTTGAATCGTGATCGACAAACTAATTCGTATTAGAGATTGGGGGGAAAAAATGTCCACTCTTTCTTTCGAGGAGATTCAAGACCATAGTCGTTTAGAAATATATTTTAGAACAGAATCGCAAAAGTGAGAAGTATTTTTAGGTGGTTTGCCGTAGTGAAGTGTAAATACATCATTGTCATATCGAGAAGTTGATTTCTTTTGGAAAATTGTTTCTTTTGTTTTTTACTTTGTAGGAAACATTTGCTTTTTTTTGTTACAACACTACGTACCGACGGGACTTTTCTTTCCTCCATGTAGTTAATTTGTTTTTTTACTCTTTCATTTTAAAAAAGAAAATCTCTGGCATGAAGTCTAAATGTTTCATTCTTCGGATATGTGCAAGTGCCAAGTAGGGGGTTTTTTCTCGCTGAACAGTATTGAAGATCCTCTCACCGTTTGCTAGAGGTTTTCACGCAAGAGTCCGTGTAACATAATGTTTACTTCCAAAAGAAAACAAACTCATCAGCATGATTTAAGAGAATGAAGAATAGTGAAACTCAACCCCCTGAATGAAATCCCACTGCCTGTGTCACAAGAATCAATCTCGTATATTTTAAGGTAATAGGTGGAGGGGAGGGGCTGGAGAGGGGAAGCAGTGGTGGCAAGGTGGCAAGTCCACTTAACTTTGGCCAACTGTACAGGTCATGAACAATATTGTGAGTTTCATAAAGTTTGAAACGAGAATCAAGTATTGCTTATAGGATGGAAAAGCTAATGTATAACTGGGAAGGTGAGAATTCCCTGGAGGTTTTTTTTATCGATCACTGGTCCACGCGATGCCGCTCGAGAACGACCGGCGGTCTTTCCAACTCGCTCACGTGTGCCGTATCCATCGTATCCGTCGTGGTCACGCCGTTGCCAGGTTCGACCCCTTTCACGGCGATGCCGCGTGCGTGCATCCCATACACCTCTTGATCACTCTCATCTTGTCCCCTGACTAAAAACCCACCCTTTTGCTATGTATTAACATTACATCCATTGCTAGTGACGAGCGCAGCCATCTTGCGTCGTCCATAAGTTTTTGCTTGTGATCCATGCGGTAGCGAATCGACTCCGATTACCCCCATTTCATGGATTAACTTTGCATTTGTGACTGTATACCAACCGGTCTCATGATGTGTGTAAGATTAGTCCACTGAAAATGCAGTAGCTGGTGTTGTGAAATGAGTTTCCTCCGACATTTTGTTTTTTTTTGTGCATTTTGTGCAGTGTTGTGTAGAAAAACCAATGAAATTTCTATATTTGCTCATTTTGTTCATTATAAATGTGCTTTTTTTCCATTGCATCAGCCTGTGACTCGTCTCATTTTTACCTTCTGCATGTCCCAAGCCTTAAGGCCCATGCAGATCACCCTTGGGATTTCAAATGGGGTTCGCTTTGAGTTGCTCTATTGCCTGAGGGACCTCAAAATTGCCCGGGTGGGGATGATCGGAAGGATTGGTATGTTTTCAAGTGGTGTTCATCGATTGGAAAAAAAAAAAATCTTTAAAATTGTTTACCTTTTAAAAACACCAACAACAACAAAAAATGCTCTGAAGGACAATCCGTTCCGAGGATTTCAAATTGTTCTGCACGATGTCGGTGAGAAAGAAAACGGTCATCGACCTGGGTCGTGCCTTTCAGGATAGAGCAACTTGCCTCACCAACCTAAACGCATGCTCTCCCTTTCGCATATCCAGCCTCATGGGAACTGGGCTTGACTAATACCCTGCGCCTTTGGTCATCGCTGGGTGGGACTTTTTTACATGGATCATCAGTCTCTCACCTTGTGCTCCACCTCACTGCGCAGTGCATTTCCCCCTTGTCAAATTTCCATCTGCCAAGAGACTCTGCACAAGGTGCTGGGATCGCGTGGGGTCGGGGTGTGGTGACGGCGGTTTGGTAGGAGCGGATGAGGCGGTGCATGGTTTAAGCAAGGAGCAGTGTAGAGTGGTACTTAATAGGGGGCAGAGCATCGGAGGGTGGCGATTTTAAGTGGTGGGTAAAGCAGTGTATGGTTAGGGTTTGGTGTGCCAAGGTAAGGAGGTACAGTGACGTAGGTCAGTGATGGCTTCGTCATAAGCACTGCAGAGCATTTCTTAGGTTTAGCTTGTCATTCGAAGAGTTAAGCAAACAATGCTTTTAAAATCCAGTTTTGTCCAACTCACTATTAGGTTAACCGAGTCAACTCGACACCATCTTATTAAGGTCACTCAGATAGTTTAGAGCTTTTCCATGAGGTCAGAGCTTAGGAATTGTTTGTGCTGGAATTGATTCTATGTAGTGCTGCATGCCAGCTTTAGTCGTCCTGGCTTTTAAGGCAAGAGTAGCAAACCAAGTTGGGAAGAAAAGAAATAATTATACAGTGGCAAAACTGTAACAACCTCCAAAACTGCTCGTTATTTATTTTCCATAACTCTTAAGAGAACCATTCCAGGGTGATTTTAATATTGAGACAAATGTTAAATGATGTCATATTTCAGCCCAAGAAATAGGACCTTTTAAACGTCGCTACGTAGCCTACTTATGCAAGTCACAGGACTTTCTATATTGACTGAAAGTTCAAATGGACACCCATTTAGACTTCCTAACCTTTATTTAAATGCCATAAAACAAATATCTTCACTGTAGCAGATATGTTGCAATATACCGTCACAAACGAAGCACTGGCTGCAGAGAATAACAGACATCGCGGATTGTAGAAGCATCACCCATCTTGTCTACAGTGGAAATCACCAGCCATTCCATCAAGGGGCTCGTCCTGTAAAATCCATGGTCAGACAATCGCGGGCTTTTGTGGCTCTAACACCCATTTTACACATCGCTATAACCTCATCGTGTCGACCGCACTGATGTTTTCCACGCGAGATTGTTGAGGACTTTTTCTGAGTACGCTCGCTCATCGAGTTCTAGTTTTATCCTAACTCGAAGTACAATATTTTATCGCAATAAGAGATAACTTTTATGGAATCCACTTTGTGTGTGCGTGGATGTGAACGGAGCTGGGAAGATGACGTATATCGGTTTGCCTGTGCGGGGCAAACGGAGTGTGTCGGTAGATTTTTCTGAGTGCGAGACAGACATTCGAGGTGATACACATTCTTTCTCTGTGCTATTCCTGCTGAATCCCATATACCCGAAGGTAACTGTCTAATCCAACCATGCGTGCGGCCTATACGGTAAACTTACCGCACTGCGCGAGAACTAAATTATTTATCTCTGGGATAACACCCCTCTCTTGCTTTTTTGAAGGAATTTTGTACAAGGATTATCTTTTATGAGAAAGAGAAAAAAAAATCTATTTTTTTACTGAAATAAACAATCAAAACGCTAAGTGTTTTATTTTTTAAACCCGCACCTTCACCATGTCTACAATATCCATGGCAGTAAAAGGGGCGAAACTGATGGATGATGTCCTTGGGTGATGCTTACAACATCCTGGGTGATATTCCGTTTATTTATTTATTTATTTATTTATTCCCACCCCATTCCCTGATGACACATTTTGTTTTATAAATCGTGAGATGAACGAATCTGATTCTTAGCATTGCAGAAGCAGATAGTCACCTGAGCTCGGACAGATTCTGCACTTGACGACGGCATGACTGATGCAGATACCGTGAGTATGTCTTGTTTTTTTAAACTCCTCCTTTCAGTGACCACTTAGCACTTTTAACAGTGGATTTGGTAAAAGCGTGTTCTCAACCAAAATGGTATTCAACTCAACACAAATATGTATGCTTATACTTCCAGTATGGGCTTTTAAATCAGCAATTGAGACTGTAGCCTGGGGTTACATGGAAGCTTTATGTCAGGGTATTGTTATGAAAAGACTCTTTCATATTGTGACAGAGCATTACCAAGAGATTAATGACGTGGTATGTGGTTGTCAGGATGAACTCAAGCTAACCTTGACAGACACCTCTGGAATTCTAACCTGAAAGGCCTGCAGCGACAGATGGATTGGCAGTGGAATCAGAGATAATGTTTGCTTTCCACCTGTTGTTGTTTTCTTTGACCGTGTGAAATTTGCACTTCCACGGCACATCTGGAACTAAATGGCAGAAAGCCAACCATTCTACCTAGGTGAACTGTCCTCATTTAAACCTCCTTGATAATCAGTGTGAGTGTGAGTGTGTGTGTTCATATATATATATATATATATATATATATATATATATATATATATATATATATATATATATATATATATATATATATATATATATATATATATATATATATATATATTTATTGCTCTTTCTAACCACTGACTGACTGATATTAAAGATCGAGACCTTTCATGTGACGTAGATTGCTGGAATTTTGCGTGCTCATGGACATCGACACTGGTACACCGGAAAAATCACAGAATCGTCGGACAACATCCATAAATGAAAATACAAATAAATGAAAAAAAATGCAGGTGAGTGACCCGAGACAATGCGGAGGCACGGTAATTTTGTTTTCCAATGGACATTGAAGCCGATACACCAGGAAAAAATCACAGAACCATTGGAACAGTCGTTAGAAAGGATTCGTAAATGAAAATATAATTTAATGAAAAAAAAAAACAGGGAAAATCAAATGCAGGTGAGCAACCCGAGACAATCGGGAAACACGGTTCGTATGCTTACACATTGTGTAAGCATACCCCACTGATATATATATATGTATATATATATATATATATATATTTCTGAGAATGGGCTGGCAGGATGGCCAAAAGGTATGCACACTCACTTATAAGCTGTCTAGAATGCATTTGAATCCTGACCGGGCGATAAATTGTCATCCCAGTGTTTCACAGGCAGGGTGCTTCATTGATGTGTGTGCCGTCCCTCCGATGGACGTTGAACTGGGCTTCCCATCCGCTGGCATTAGTTGGTGTACATTAAAGATCCCACCGTGTCCTTGGCGTAAAGTAGGCGAGTTATTGCCAGCACCCTGAACAAATTACAAATTCCTCCCATAACTTTTGGCGACTGTCAAACCCAGCCAGCTGGTTCCTGAAAGATTTGGGCAAGCTTCTCCTGACCAACCCCACAATAACATGGGAATAATTGTGGCTGTTAAAGAAGAAGATATTGTTATGAAAATGACTTCAGGGTTAATTATGTGATAGTTATATCATAGTGAGTGTCAGCATAAGCGCATGTAAACCCAAATAGAATTGACCAAAATCGTGTGTGTAGTTAGATTCCCTGTCACCCTTTATCCTCGTATCCATCTCTTTCTCCCATCTCCCATCCATTTAACCTTCAAATCATCCCCATTGCACTTTTATACATAAATCACACTCACCAGCGGCTGTTCCATGTGTGCTACTAGCTTACTATGGAGCCTCGAACGTGGGTTTGAAAACCATCGCTGTGCCGTGTGTGCGACCTCGCACAACCGGGCATTGCCCGCACATGTGCAAGACCCATGCAAGCAGGGACCGGGAGCGCTGGCGAAATAAGGCCACGATCGTGTGAGCAGATAGTAAGATACCAAGCCGAGACAGGAGGAGATCAAGATCATAAGAGATACAGTCAAGACGCCCAGCCAGCGACACAGAGCTATTGCCTCTTCTCTCCTCACTGCACTGAGACACACAGTCAAAGCCATCATCTTTCCCTTCCAGCTGGGATCATCGAACATCTCCTCTGAGATTCACAGTCCGGGACTCGCACAGTCCAGAGCACCCAGCTATCGGCCAGATCCTCCCTCCCCACCCCTTCCTCAGAGAGTGAGCACACAGCTGTCGGCGCAGTAATGCACAGCCAAAGGCGAGACCACATTGGGAGAAGTACCCACGAGCATGCCTGCGTCGCACCCTGGCACTTCACGAAAGACCACACACACACACTCCACAGGAAAGACCACACACACACACACACACACACACTCCACAGGAAATACCACACACACACACTCCACAGGAAAGACCACACACACACACTCCACAGGAAAGACCACACACACACACTCCACAGGAAAGACCACACACACACTCCACAGGAAAGACCACACACACACACTCCACAGGAAAGACCACACACACACACTCCACAGGAAAGACCACACACACACACACACACACACACACACACACACACACACACACACACACACTCCACAGGAAAGACCACACACACACACACACACACACTCCACAGGAAAGACCACACACACACACACACACATTCCACAGGAAATACCACACACACACACACACACACACACACACACATACACACATTCCACAGGAAAGAGCACACACCTACAAACATTCCACAGGAAAGACCACACACACACACATTCCACAGGAAAGACCACACACACACACACACACACACACACACACACACACACACACACACACACACACACACACACACACACACCTACGTCATTCTCTGTCTTGTGGGTTTTCGAATGTGTCTGACCTGGGTAAACATGTGTTAAGAATAACCGAGATACTCTTCCATCCTTTGAAGCACACACACACACACACACACACACACACACACACACACACACACACACACACACACACACACACACACACACACACACACACACACACACACACACACACAGTGTGGTTTTCTCTGTCTTGTGTTTGCGTGTTCCTTCCTGTCTCCCCATTCCAGTGTTTATTTATTTATTAAACCTGTTTGTTTTTGAACGAGTTTCTTTGTATCTTGAGCCATGTTTATATTACATCCTCCGGCGGATTTGAATTGCCTCCATGAAGCCAACCACGTGCGCTGAAACGGCCGCTCGGTGAAACTGTTAAAACGACCCGGTGGATCCGCGGTGATGTTCGATTTATTCAAATCAACTAAATGTTCGGAGTCTCCATCAAAGTCCGGCAATCAATGGTGTGGTCTTGGTTGCAATGAGTCCAGGAATGACAAACGATGCCAATAGCAGTTCAGAAACTTTTCTTTCATTGTTGCCAGTGGACTGAGTCTCGACTTGGATGTCGAATAGTGCAGTGAGGTCTTTGTTGTTGCAGTTTCTCCATGGCAAGTCCTGCTTCCTCTGCAGATTCTGCTCCATTCAGATTACGCCGTGCCACACGGGCCTGTCTTGAGTAACGGTTTCCCAATTATCGACGGAAATCAAAACGTTGTCAAGGTGTCCTTTGAGCACGTCATGACAGTCTCATTTCTGTTCACCCAGGGATCTAATGGCGCACTTTATTTGGCTGTAGAGTGCAGCTTTGAGTAGTCTATGTGGTCTTCCTTACAGGCAATGTGACCAGCCCAATGAAGCTGAATATGTGTATGAAGTATGAGAAATAATTATGGAAACATGGGATATGCACAAATACCAAGTCATTGTAATTGATTGATATATGTGTGTGTGTATAATACAAAATGGATTATTACAGATAATATACAAAATGAAATGGCCATTTAATTGATATGGAGCATGACACCTTGTTTTCAATGCTTCCTTACACTTTATGTGGAATGTGGAATGTTCTAAATACCCTACAACACTTTTAACAATTCATCAAAGACATTTGGTTGCTGTTGGACTTGCTCAGTATCCGTATAACCCCATAGAGCCTCTGTGATGATCATATTAGGACTTTGTGCAGGCCAAGGCATCTTTGGGAGTGTTCCATCAGCTTCTTTACATTCCAGATAGTTTTCATCACATAGGCCGTATGTTTGGGGTCATTGTCATGTTGGAAGATTAATCTCCAGGCAATGACATTTGGTCCTTGGGGAATGGCATGATGAATGAGAACTCTCTCCATACCTGTCAATAAATATACCTTCAATTTTATTTGAATCTACCACATCCCTTGGCTGAGATGCATCTCCCCCACTTGTATTGATGCATTTCCATGCTTCACAGGAGCTGTTGTACATTGACTTGTTCCGCTCCCTGGTCCGCCTTCGCACAAACTGCCATTGATTTTGCAAAACATTTCAAAATTGGATTCATCTTAAAAAAACCAAAAAACCTCTTCCAGGTTTGGTCATCCCACTGTTTCATTTCTGCTGCTTGTTTCAGCCTTTTTAGTTGGTTGCTTCTCCTTAGCAACACATCCTTCGATACCACTTCGCGCTCATGTGTGTCTTGCTGTTCTCAAAGAAATGTTAACACCCATACTTTCAGTTAGGTCATTCAAAATAGCTCGACTGAGTCATTGTCTATCACATAGAGAACATACCCTAGCAGACTTAACATCACTTTTGAACAGTTTGGGCTTTCTTCCTCAACCGCTTCTATTCCCAACAGTACCAGTTTCATGGATCCTCCTCAATCTTGGACACAGCTCCTGCGGAAACACGAAATCGGGCTGCACTCTGCCACATGGAGTGGGATTCATGAGCTCAGACTTTGATTTCTGTCAGTCATGTGATACTTCCTTCTCAAGAGCCATAGTAATCACCACATACCCTCAAAACTACAATGATATCACCACATATAAGTTTATCGTCCTTCTGCCGGTGTGGCACTTTCTGATTGCTTTCTTGACAACCAACCAAATAATCAACATGTGACTGTACTATGAAGCATTTCATTTTTACATGAGTTTTGCATTTTATACCCAGTTTTTCCTGTTTCCATAATTATTTCCAATACTGTATGTATGTGTATGTAATATATATATACATATATATATATATATATATATATATATATATATATATATATATATATATATATATATATATATATATATATATATACATTTTATTATGGCCGCGCCATCTTCAAAGGTCGTAGGCGAAAAGGTCCCAGCAATGTTTGTGCATGCGGCGTGTGCTGCTTCTTTTCTCCGGATGCGTCGCGGATCGGTCCTGGACTGTCCCTGCCCGGTGCAACTACATTGCAGCACACCATGAACCACAAAGCACAGGAACAGCAGGCTGGGGAAATGTACCGAGAAACAGCAAGACAGAGCAACCAACCATAAACAGCAGGGACCCAAAAGCAAACGCACCAACAACCTCACCCACAAGGGTGAATGTGCCTTTTATAATCTCTTGCGGGCCTATCGATACGCCTGCAACACGTGCCCTTTGGCTGACGCACTGTCAGTCAGGCAATGATTGGCGGGCAACCTGGGAAATACCTGTGGTGCCCCCACCCTTGGCCTTTAGCATGCCAGATGTCCATATATGGTCACGTCCACAGCATGTCACGACCTTTGGCTCAGTTACCTTACGTTGTTGAGCCATGGTGCAGATAGTTGCGGGTGATGGAAATTTACACATAAATTGTAAAACTGGGAAATATTTAAGAATGTAGGGAATGGGGAAAGACGGGGCTTTGACACGAACACTGGGGGTGAAAGGAGCCTCGTGAGTGGAGGAGGCCAACGTGCCGACCAAGTGCCTCATGGTTGCAGCTGGTTGATCAGCATCTCAAGGAGATGGGAATGGGCCAGACATCTGCCTGGGGGATGACCAGACGGAGGCCCCTGGTGGCACATGCTCCCATACCTGACTTTACCTAACCTGACCTGACGAAGGCTCTCTAAACACGTGCTCTGCACATGTCGTTAATTCCAGGAATTACACCACACTTATTCTAACATGCACTATGAAATAACTATTGTAATCTATTCCCCATTTTACCTTCAAGACCAGATTCGTAACATTATGTACGTGTATGTGTGTAACTTTACTTGGTGCAGAATACACTCCTGATTTTGAGTTAAGAACACAATCAGTGCTGAAAGCTGAAACCTTCCATCAAATGCTGTTTAAATGCAAAAGCTTGAATATTGCGCATCAAGGCATAAAAATGCATTGACCTCACTTGTCTATTTTGATGAAATTTTAACCACTGATTCATTGAAATCCACCAATCTTATTTACAGCTTTCATGTCTTTGAGTAAATGAATTTCAACCTGCAAGTGTGAACAATATTTTGTAAAGATTCAAGTTCAGAGTTTCACTTTATTCCGACAGAGACATGAAACGAAACAGGTTGAACATCTTACTCACAGGTAAATCCAGCACATAAGACTATTAACAGAAGGATATTGATCTATTTCGTTTGTGCAAAGGGGCTGGGGGGCTGTTCAGAGGGGAGGGTTTCAAAATCACTGTTTTATGTTACACATTGTCTAAGGCGAATAGCTGGATCGCTCGAGAAACATTATGTTGTTACAAATATGACCCAAACAGTTGAGTAATCAATTTTCACTTCAATGTGCAGACAACTCTCCCGATTTCATAAAAATGAAGGTTGCAATTAGGATATTTGATTTAAAAAATAAACTTTAATTCAACTACACATTTTGTTAAGATGATATCACACCCTTTGTGACCTTTTGGTGGAGCGACTAAGGCTCCTGGAGGAGATGTTACATAACACAGGACCTGACTTCAGACAAACACAATTGGTGACCTTGAGGGATGTGACGTAACTTCCGGTGCACCTTGGATGCAGGCGACGCCATCTTGGCATGTCAATTTTCTCTTGGCAGTCAATAGGTCAACTAAGGAGAAATACCTATCGGAAATACCTCATCAACCGTTGAACTTAAATACAATACAGCCCACAACACATTAAGTTTCAAATCGAAATATGATCACGCACCTTGATATTTTCCAAACATGTCTTTCCTATTTTTTGTAATCAGGAAACGAATTCCTTTTCCATTTGATTGTGAAATAAAACCAGTTCCATTTTAAACAGCATTTTGATGGTTCAAATAAAACAGCTTTTCCTGTTCGCTTTATCAATTCCAGTGGAAAAACTAGAGAGGGAGCACTCGGTAGAGTGCAAAACCTCCGCCGCCAATACTGCTAGGTCACTCAAGTGAACCTGATATCCTATTCATTCAATTTGACGTCAACAGTGCTCAGAGTTATAGTTTGCAACTTTCCCTTTTACTTTTAACTTTTACATACTCAATTCATTCGTCATAACTAGATTCCTTGAGACAGAAATTGATTATACGTGGGTATATCCACCTGAAGTTCCAAAATCAGACGCAATTATAATTGTGGCATGTTTTTTTTGTTGGAAATCACTTATAACATGTAGAAATGCAAAGAAAAAAATCGAAATTTTGTTGAAAAAAAAGTTGCAAAAATTTTTTTTTTCTCTAACAATTTTTTTTAGGGGGGGGTGGAAATCACTTAAAACATGTAGAAATGCAAAAAAAAAATTCAAATATTTTTTCAAAATGGCCGCCATAGCGGCCATATTGGATTTTGGACCAAGTCCAAAATCTAATGGCATGATCCTTGGACCATACTTAATCCCCCCACCAAGTTTCGTCGAAATCCGTCGAGGAGTTTTTCCGTAATGCTGTTCACAAACAAACAAACAAACAAACAAACAAACAGAAAGGGGTGAAAACTAACCTTCGATCTTCGATGGCGGAGGTTAATAAAACAGCATTGTGGTACAAACAATGGAGGAAGGTGAGAAAGGATGCATTCATGCCCCCTTCCCAATTATAACTTCCTTGGTCCTGGTTGTATGTTCAGTATCCTGAAGATCTACATCAGAGTTTATGTGGACAGACAGTATAGCAGACAATTTCAAATGAATAATGTTCAGTATGGGGGGGGGGTGGGGGTGCCCCAAGCTTTCTGCCAGGGACATCTTGCCCTTAACGTTCTCTAATCTTGATCCATTTGAAATCTCACAAGTACATCATTGGCACAAGAAGGTGTCTGACCTCACTTTATCTGCCTCTTCCTCCATGCTTGATAGGAACGCTTGTCGGCCATTTTACTAGACATGGTGACCAATAACAGAGTGAAAGTTCATTCTTTCACTGCTGGAAATGTATGCAGAAGGAAATTGTTTTTCTGGTATTCACCACACGTCCTGTAGAAGTTCCCGAGCTCTCATATTTATTGAAGAACATCTGTAATAACTGAATGACGACACTGTGATATTACAAGTTTACAACCGCGATGAAGGCTGCATACTGTAATTACCGCCTGTCAACATGTTGGGCTCCTGGCATATCAGCAACTCTGACACAAGTGAAAGAAGCTCTCGGAACGAGACGCTCACACGCCAAGAGTCGAAGAAATGTCAACTTTTGATTTTTCAATGTATTAGTACTGGGCGTGTATAAAGTCCTTGTGCAACTTTCAAATTTTATAAATTTTGATGTACACATGTTAGAAACAAACTATAAATGACAAATACAAGCATAATGCATACAGTCTTTACTCAATACAGCTCTAATTTTTAGCATTCAACATAACCGCCACCTTTTGTAATACATTATTTAATCCCTTTTTCCATCTTGTTGAAAACATTCTACAGTTGCTGCTTAGTAATCTATATATAATGGAGCCAGTGTGTGTAAGTATGTATGTCCACTCTCTAACCACGTATGTCCTGATACCACCCACAGTTGGTAACCTGAATTACATGATATGTCCACCATTTTGGAAGCCTCAGCTAAAGAACATATGTAAACCTAAGACTTCTTTGCAAGTGTCATATTCACAATCGCTATGCCCTCCCATTAAGTTTTCCATTCAGTGTAAAACAACCCAAGCGACTTAAAAGGATCACCTCATATCAAAAGGTTGGAGCCGTTAGTTGTCACGGACCTTGTGAAGGTGAAAATACATGTTAGGCCTTGGGCTTTAAGCTTCTGTTGTCAGCCTATGGGACAGTACAATTGGAATTATCTGAGCTTATATAACCATGATGTATTATGTATGTGCTGGAGTGGCAACCTGTCCAGGACTGCACTCCTTAGCCAAAATGAAACGGCCTCAGCAGCCCTATGTGCCTCATAGCATGAAAGGAATGCTTATTATGATATATGCACAGAGGCAGTTGACATGTTTTTTTCTTCATGGACGTAACCCGTGTTATTTTTATTTTGGGGAGCGATCGAGGCAGCGGTCTGTTGCCCATACACTGACCAAATAAAGGGATGCGTCAGAAGAATGTGTTGCACACTTGGAACAAGATCGCCTATAGGGCGGATACTCTGCTCGTTTCATGAATGCATTTGTGATTGTAGCCATAAGTTCATCCAATAAATGTGGTTTTGATGAGCAAACAACAGTTTTACATAGTCCCATAAACTGTAGTCCAATTGGGACAGGTCAGACGAAAGAGGTGCTTAAGCAATTGGTCCACATCTACCGATCAACTTCTCTGAGAAAACATCAGAACCGTCACACATTGGAAGCTTAGTGGCAAAGAACCTCATCTTGCTGGTACAAAGTTCGTCAAACATGAAAGATTTATTCGTCATAGTTTGGAAAACAAATGTGGTCATTGTGGTCATTGTCTTTACCACTGATTGTAGAAGTTGCCTCATCAGAAAATGTCAACTCATCAAGGAACCCAGGGGAATTGTGGATTTAACAACAGCAATGACAAAAAAATTTAAAAGTAACATCAGTGTTAACAAAACTTAATGAATTATACTTTCAAACACCATTTACAGTTTGTTTAAATCATGTGTGCATCAAAGTTGTAAAAGTTCAAAGTTGCACAAGGACTTTATGGACACCCTGAAACATAGGGGAATATCTTCGGAATTAGGAGGACAGGATGGCCTCGGCCCGAGAAGTACGCACACTCACATCTAAGCAGTCCAGCCTGGATTTGAATCCCTACCCAGCAATAAACTGGCATCTCAGTGTTTCACAGGCAGGGTGATTAATCAACCGTGTGTGCCGTCCCTCGGATGGACGTTAAACTGGGTGTCCTGTCGGCCGGCATTAGTTGGTGGAAGTTGAAGACTGTGTCATTCGCAAAAAGTAGGTGAGCTATCACCGGCAACCTGAACAAATTAAAAATTCCTGCCCTAAACTTAGTTGAACATCAGGCCTGACTAGCCGGTTCGTGAAAGACTTGGGCCAAAAACTTCCCCTGGCCAACCCCATAAGAATGTGGGAATAATTATGGCTGTTAAAGAAGAATATCTTCCGAATTATAGATACTGTACTAACTCATATGTTATGTTTGCATTCTGCAAGTATATAAATAAATATATTCAATGAAAAATGAATGAGCAGTATGAGCGTTTTATTTATGTGCAGTCCAAGTTCTACCTCCTCTCCCAGATGAGCAAGTGACACATCACCAGCACAATCCAACCTCCACCTCCTCTCCCAGATGAGCAAGTGACACATCACCAGCACAATCCAAGTTCTACCTCCTCTCCCAGATGAGCAAATGACACATCACCACCACAATCCAACCTCCACCTCCTCTCCCAGATGAGCAAGTGACACATCACCAGCACAATCCAACCTCCACCTCTTCTCCCAGATGAGCAAGTGACACATCACCAGCACAATCCAACCTCCACCTCCTCTCCCAGATGAACAAGTGACACATCATCAGCACAATCCAACCTCCACCTCCTCTCTCAGAGGAACAAGTGACACATCACCACCACAATCCAACCTCCACCTCCTCTCCCAGATGAACAAGTGACACATCATCAGCACAATCCAACCTCCACCTCCTCTCTCAGAGGAACAAGTGACACATCACCAGCACAATCCAAGCTCCACCTCCTCTCCCAGATGAACAAGTGTCACATCACCAGCACAATCCAACCTCAGCCTCCTCTCCCAGTAGATGGAGCGTGGCTCCATGGGCCACCTTTGTTTTCTGGATATCTTAGTTTATGGACAGTTTTGTGATTTTTTTTTTTTTTCTGGAATCATGTTCTCAAATTAAATCAATCTGCAAAATTTCAACTGTCCAATTCAACTCGAATGTATGAAACATTTATATGAGTGAGTGGTAATACAAAGAGCTTTATTTTCAGTGTATAAGGATGAGGATGATGTGTTGAAGGATTTACGTTCAACACAAGTCGCTGCTTCATGGAATCTTGTGAGTGTCTCGTTCCGAGACTTGTAAATCTTGATATTCTTGTGATGATGTTATTAATGGCTGTGCTTTGCACTTGGGATATCATATGGGATGTTGAAAAGGACCTCTATGGAATGCCGCCCCCGCCAAATTGCAGGTCTATTTCTGCTGCTGTTGCGTGTTACATGACCCATGTTGAGGATCCATCGTATCTGGTGGCCGGGGCCGCCTTGATCGCAGCTGTGAAGATGCTTTTAATGAAGATGCTTTTAACTTTTTGGGTGAAATGGTATTTTCACCGGGATGCACCAATCGGATCATGTTCGGACAGAAAGAACTTGAACCTTCGGTCGTCACAGAAATGATGTCGCAGCCATTGCGATGCAGAAGGACCTGCTGGGGGTCATGAACTCCGACCTCAAAAGTCAACTTGCGATGCTCACTCGAAGCAAGAAAAAGCAGTCACCTCGCTACACACCACCGATGAGGTGTTGCACACCATATGTGTACACAACAAGTATGATGTCATGACATCGTCATATCCTGGCATTATTCCACTGGGAGACCATTTTTGCACACCCTATTTTGAACCTCAATGGAAACAGGATTGTGTCCAAGGATTCCACAAACAACCTCATGGGATTTCTGATCCGGTGTACCTATGAGCTAATGCTATTGTCGTGTAGACTCCACCAGGAGATGAAATGAAAAATTTAACTTCACTGACCTTTGCTGGAAATTTGACATTGTGCTCGTGTTTGGGTTGGGGGGTTTTTCTGTAAACAAGGTCGAGGCTCATGGAAGAGCATGGTAATAGATCCACAAGCAAAGGAATGATTGAGTGGGTGAAGAGGAAGGGGGGAAACACCATCGCCTGCAAGTGAGAGGGTTGGGTTGTGGTGCTAATGGGGGCACAAAAGATCGCGGGTAGAGTTGCATTCTGACATCTCTTCCACCCGACGAAAGTTCAGCTGACGGTCAGACCAAGACCAGGTCACCCGCGTGTGATCCTCGATTGTTCATGAGGGGTTCTGGTTTGGATGTTGTCATCATCATCATCATCATCATCATCATCATCATCATTATCATCCTCAATAAAAAACTAAAGTCTTAAACTTGGAGACAAAATTTCACCAAAATCGTGATCCCGTGAAATCCTATTATAGTCCTAAATGAAAGAAGCATGCTCAAGCAATGACCTTTACTCAACACCTCATCATCTTGACTCATCCTCGTTCATTTGGAGGAACGTGACCTCGAATCGAAGGAACGTTTTGCGTGTTTACGATGTGTTGTGAGTTTGAATAAAATAGCGAGACCACTTTTTGTCGTGAGCAGGTCACGTGACAAAACGATCGAGGTCTTCGGCGTGTGGGCTCTTCATCCTGACCCTGAAGTCCAATTGGAGACGAATCGTTGAAAGTGAACGTCCTTGACAGGTTGTTAAACCTCATGGAATGCACCTCCTTGAAAGGACGTTGAAACAAGTGTGTCGAGACGATGATCATTCAACGATGGTGTGGCTTTGGGTAAAGTTTAAGGTCTTGTGTTATGGTACACATAGGTCTAAGTTTGTGGGGACCTTATGTCACACATCAACAACCTTAAATTCCTGCGCTGATGGAAGATTACCCGTTCGCAGGTGACGGGAGGGTGGGAGGTCAGGGTTCCATGGAGTGATGGAGGAGGGGGTAGAGTCGGAGAAGCTGTTCCATCAACCTCACCCTCGAACATTTGTGGCTGAAAGATCTTTTGGGTAAACGAAGTCCACATTGTGGATGGACCGCACAAAGTCGATGGACGACTTTGGCTCAGGTCAAGGCAGCAGGTGTTTATGACGTGCGTCAGCACAGGAATCACACACCGAACTTGTAATTCTGCAGACCACTGCCGGTGACAACTTGTTTGCCCAACACCATCTTGGTAAAAGGAGCGAAGACAATCCTTCTCCCCAGGAGGCGCCATAACTCATGCTCTCGTGCAGCGGACACGCGGTCTTGGAATGTCGGGGGAGCCGTGATGGGGGTTTGACACCCCGAGCACTCCCGACAGCCTCCCTCGAGTGTCCTTGTCGTCGTTAAAGACCCCTAAAGCCCCCGCGGCACTTCTCGAGCGCCTGCTGAAGATCGCTATCTGCCATTCGGTGGTTTTTACGATTTATTTTTCCCTCTCGGTTTGTAATAAGGACAGGTGGTGGTGGTGCACGTGTGGACATGCCCGCCATTTACATGTGGAAAAGCCTCGGTCACAACTAGCCTGAGAAAAGCCCACGGGATGACGTGGTATGTTCATTGCCTGGTGGTGCATTGTACCCAGCTTTGTTTCAGTCTTTACCGGCAGAGGCGTTCGAAGGGTTCAACGCACCGATGGTCCGAATCCGAGAACCTTTGAACGCCGCACGATTCAATGCTCTGGGACTGACGACGGCGAATCTCCCACCTGCCTCGTTATCCAATCTGCAATCACGTGTGTGTGTGTGTGTGTGTGTGTGTGTGTGTGTGTGTGTGTGTGTGTGTGTGTGTGTGTGTGTGTGTGTGTGTGTGTGTGTATGTACAGACGTCACGTGGGTTACCCTCCCTACAGGGTGGTACTCATCAGTCATCTCCTCGTCCATCGACCGATCTGCAATGTCATATACAAATCCCGTATTCGACATAATCTATTTATTACGTACGCAAATATCATGGATTCATTGACTCCACCCCCAATCCAGATTGCTTTTACGAGGAAATTAAATAAATTAATAAAGACCAACGCATTTCTCTAAAGGGATATAAATAAATATATATATATATATATATATATATATATATATATATATATATATATATATATATGTGGATATAGGCATTGATAGGAGACAATGGACTAACACATGAATGACAAAGGCATTAAATAAATAAATAAATAAATAAATAAAACGAGTAAATTAAATATTTGTCCGCATTGGCGGACAATGGACACAATCAAATCGGATTTGAATATCGGGTGGGGGTGGCAGGATAACCGAGAGGTACCCACGCTCGCTCTAAGCTAACTCGCCTGGGTTCGAATTCCGACTCAGCAATAAACTGTCATCCCGGTGTGTGACAGGCAGGGTGATTCATCAATGTGTGTCCCGTCTCTCGGATGAACGTCAAACTGGGGGTCCCGTCTACCAGGATTAGCCGGTGTATGTCAAAGATCCCACGGTGTCCTTCGTGACGAGCTGGCGAGCCATCTCTGGCACCCTGCACAAATTACGAATTCCTGCTGTAACCTATAAGGGGCACTGCATCGACGGCACAACCCTTACCGTGCCATCAGCCTCGGATGCTCCGCTGCAGCCTCGTTCTGCAAACAAATAATAATAAGAAGAACATCGGATCCCAGCACCATGATCTGAGTGGTCAGATGGTCATCACGCCAGGTTCACTTTTAACCACCGTCTCGGAGTACAACCCCCACGTGTTCCTGCACAGAGCGGCATGTGTGGTTGTCGCTTGATCACCTAATAAGACCATTTATAGTCATTGTTGGCGAGAAGTCACAAGACCTCTGTTACTCTCGGAGACCTCAGGGTCGATTTCATTATTAACCTCCGCCATCTTCGAAGATGGATGGAGGTTACTGTTTTCACCCCTTTCTGTTTGTTTGTTTGTTTGTTTGTTTGTTTGTTTGTTTGTGAACAGTATTATGGAAAAACTCCTCGACGGATTTCGACGAAACTTGGTGGGGGGGGGTTCGGTATGGTCCAAGGATCATGCCATTAAATTTTGGACTTGGCCCCCCCAACCCCCAAAAAAAAATTGTTAGAGAATTTTGTTTTTTTTGCATTTCTGCATGTTTTAAGTGATTTCCCACCCCCCCAAAAAAAATTACCACCCCCAAAATTTTTTTTTTGCATTTCTACATGTTTTAAGTGATTTACAACCCCCCCTCAAAAAAAATTAGAGAATTTTTTTTTTTTGCATTTCTACATGTTTTAAGTGATTTCCAACCCCCCCAAAAATTGTTAGTGAAAATTTTTTTTTTTTGCATTTCTACATGTTTTAAGTGATTTCCAACCCCCCCAAAAATTGTTAGTGAAAAATTTTTTTTTTGCATTTCTACATGTTTTAAGTGATTTCCACCCCCACAAAAAAGAAAAAAATTTTTTTTGCATTTCTACATGTTTTAAGTGATTTCCACCCCCCACACAAAAAAAGAAATTTTTTTTGTTTTAAGTGATTTCCAACCCCCCCCCCAAAAAAAAATGTTGGAGAAAAGAACTATAACTGTCAGCACTGTTGACATATTTAATGAATAAGATATAAGGTTCACTTGAGTGACCCAGCAGTATTGGCGGCAGAGGTTTTGCACTCTCCCGAATGCTCTCCTTCTAGTTATTTTATGTTTTTTTTTTACCAGTTCACGTTCAGACTTCACTCGGATTGGTATACATACACACATCCCCAAAGACCCAAAATATGTAAAACCTCCTCGAGTGAAGGATCAAACATCGGACAGAACTTGGTGTACAACATAGCACAGGTCTTGCTCTGTGTGATTCGAGTGCGAGGTGCATGATCATTTGTGTGCATGAGAGATGGCGCAGTACACACCCAATGTGGGACACCAAGGCTGTGATGAACCCCTATTAAGGTGTGACAGCCCCTTAAGGTGTGTCTTGCGATTTATCCTCATAGAACAATCGATACCACACGTTCATTTACCGATTGATACGCTAGCTCGAGTTTGAGTAACATTCACAGGTATCCCAATTCGTAACTGTTACGTCATTGTTCAGACTGCGTGGAGTGGTCTGGGGGCACCACCGACCAACAACATTTTGACTACTGACAAGGCTGAGAACCAACGTTTCGGTCACTAAGGGACTATGCAAACTACGTGTGTAAGGTTTTTAATATACCCCTCCAGAGAGGAGAGAGGGTCACAATGAGATGGAGGTTGAGTCGGGCAGGTAACCTGTGCCCATTATACACCTGGATGACCCCACCGGTATTCTCATTACTGCCTTTCATCTTAACGGTGTATGTACAACATGGACAGGACCTCGAGAGCTTGATGTCCAGTTTCCATTCCCGAGTAACCAGATTGAAGACCATCATCCTTTGAGTTCTGTGGAATCTAAGTGCCGTAATACTCCTTAGATTAGAGGATTCTGCAACTCAATGAAAGAAGAAGAAGAATTGTAAGTGAAATAAATCACTGGGTGATTAAACAAAACTGGCAATGGTTGAGAAAATGAGAAACCTGGCTGGACATGGCACCACCTATGGAAACACCACGAAGCAGAAACTTACACGTGATGCTCTGTTTTGTGTCCATCAAACGTAACTTTTCCATGATAGACAACAGCGAGCCCATACTTGTCTTATTCACTGATCCAAATACAGCTGGACCACTGGTATGGAGAAAAAAACCAACTGGTCACCAGCGGCCATCTTGGTACTCACCACAACTGCAAGGGTGGCACTCACAATGCTGGCATGTGTTGCATTTTGGTGCAATAACAAATATAATATTTTGGCTGTAAGAAGTCACAAGTAATTAGATGTCTCTAACATATAACTGGAACCCTAGATAAAGAGTAGCTTTACTTAGGTGGAGTTGAATCCATCCATCCATCCATCCATCAGGACCATACTCTGTGCAGAGCATTGGTGCTGCCAAAGCAGTCTCCTTGGCTGTTCCATTGGGCACAATCCTGGACAAGTCACCACTCTGACACAGGTTACCAGCAAGCTGGCACTCATTTTTGCCGACCTTGGAAGGAATGACAGGCAGAGTCAACCCCACCTGGGATTAATTCAACAGCCGATTGGGATTTTAACTCAGGATCCTGGGATACCAAGCCCACCACCCGAAGCATTAAGCCAACACCAGGCATAAGCTGAGGCTGAGTTATAATGTCTCAAGTTCGGCCTCCCATCATTCATTCGTTCATTGTATATTTCATTAGTAAACAGCAATTACTATGTCAAGGGCGAATGCAAAAAGATTCTGGTATTAAAATATTTTTTGCATTGTTTATTATGGAACTTTCCGTTGGTAGGGAGTCCCAATATGGCGGTCACGTGCCCTATTATGGAACTTTCCGTTGGTAGGGAGTCCCAATATGGCGGTCACGTGCCCGATTATGGAGCTTTCCGTTGGTAGGGAGTCCCAATATGGCGGTCATGTGCTCTATTATGGAACTTTCCGTTGGTAGGGAGTCCCAATATGGCGGTCACATGCCCGATTATGGAACTTTCCGTTGGTAGGGGGTCCCAATATGGCGGTCACGTGCCCTATTATGGAACTTTCCGTTGGTAGGGAGTCCCAATATGGCGGTCACGTGCCCTCATCAGCAAATGCACTCTCATCGGCAGGTAGTTCCTCCATATTATGTTGCTCAGTAGTCGTATTAATCCACGCACATTTTTTTTAATGGAAATCTATGTGGTACTGGGAGTTACATGAATAGTAATGAATGCATGATGAACCGGAACTGACGAGGTGGAACCGAGAGTGACGTCAGCGGGCTGTCGAATAAGTGGACCAGGAGACGCCGTTAAAAACGGTTGAGCTGAAAAACTGGCGTGTGGGGCTGACATTACAGCAAAACAATCTCCCCAAACAATACGCAAAAATTCATTTTGGGGCTTCGCTTGGCTTGGTGCACGATGACTCTGGAGCTGAAATAAAACTGATCATTCTCTTGGAACATTACTTCTCTATCATTAACATCAGAACTTTACATGGTGGCAGCAGTTATACAGCACTTCTTGGAATCCGTCAAGGTGACACCAAGCTGGTGTTTCCTGTCCCGCCTTTCATTGTCGCAGCCATTGTTCGCAATGGCAGACCCGGTGGGAATTCATGGACTGGACCAAATTTAATGACTACTTTCCAGATGTTTAGGCAGCGATTGGAGCTGTATTTTCAAGTTGGAGGCATTACGGAAAACAGGCAGGTGCCGCTGGAGCTTCGGAACTACAGCCAGAATGCCGCCGAGTTGTTGGATGCTTTTATCAGCCGGTGCAAACTTCTCTCCCAGAAATGTGATTTCAGCTCCAAACAAGACGAAGATGAATGCTTGTTGGAGCAGATAATTGCAAGTACAGTACCCAATTCCCGACTTCAAGAAGGAGCCTTTAACAAAACCTAAGACCTTTACTCTTGACGATGCCTTAAATCTGGGCCGCACAAACAAAAGTCAGTAAATGCCGAAACTGTGGGACCTCACACCCTCCAGCACGTTATTGATGTCCTGCTCACAACCACACATGCAGATTGTGTAGTAAACTAGGCCATTGAGCCAAGTTCTATCTTATATCTAAGTTTCTACAACCAGGACCTAACCTCCGATCAAATTCCTGCAGCTGCCAAGAACCCAGAAATTCTGTATCCAACAGCTGCCGACCAACAGGGAATGCTTACCGGAACCTCTGGACATCATATGCTCATGTTGACCATCACAACATACAACAAGATATGGTACAACAATCATACGTAAGATATTTGCGGTCCCCCGATACTCGTGGTGTTCTCCATGCCAATGAACAACATGAACCATCATATGACACTCGTATCATGAATCCTCATTTTCAATTCCAACAAATGCTACATCAAGAAGACCGACATCACCTTTTTTGGTGATGTTTATTTTGGCAGACAAGGAATACAGCCTGACCCACAAAAGGTCAAAGATCCGAGAGCGATTTCAAAATCTGAGAATGAAGCCGAACTTCAACATTTCATCAGCTTCATGACATATTTGTCACACTTCATCAAGGGGTTCAGTGTGAAATCTGCTACTCTCAGAGACTTTCTCAAAAATAATTCTGAATTCCTATGGGAGCCACATCATCAAATTGTATTTGATCAACTGAAGAAGGAAGTTTTAGAAATATCTCTTCTTAACTACTTTCAGCCAGAGGAACCTGTCTGCCTCCAATGTGATACCAGTTTTCATGGCCTTGGGGCAGCATTGCTTCGGGTACATGGAAATCAGTTGAGGCCAGTAGCATATGCAAGCAAAACCCTTACGGACACTGAACAACACAATGCTATGTTTGCATTGAACACGAACTATTGGCTATCGTGTCCGGCATCTAACGTTTCCATACCTACCTGTACAGTCGCAGTTTTATTGTGCTCACAGATTATAAACCATTGTTGATGATCATTGATAAGTCATTGATTGTTGCCCCACCGAGATTGCAACAAATGCTCGTCAGACTTCAAGAGTATAACTTCACAATAGAGTACCACCTTGGGACAGACAATGAGCTTGTTGATGACTTATTCCCCCTTTCTAGTGCACTCAAGATGTCAGGTCAGGTATGGGAGCATGTGCCAGAACAGCGCATCGCTGCGTCCACTTTCCGCCGGTACTCCAGGGGCCTCCGTCTGGCCATCCCCCAGGCAGATGCCAGGCCCATCCCCATCTCCTTGAGATGATGGTCAACCTGTTGCAACCATGAGGCACGTGGTCGGCCCACTGGCCTCCTCCACTCATGAGACTCCCTCGCTGAGAGAATCTGGTGAGCAGGATCAGTGTCAGGAAAACGAGCCACATGTCCATACAGCCGCAACTGACGCTCACGGACTATGCAGGTAACAAATCTCATCCGAGTCTCTCTCAGCAACCGCTCGTTGGACACAAAATCCAACCAGCGATAGCCAAGGATTCTCCGAAGAGACCTGGTACCAAAGGAATTAAGTCTCCGTCTCAGATCCTTGCTCAGAGTCCAAGTCTCGCACCCATAGAGCAAGACTGGAAGTACCAAGGACCTGAAGACTCGGACTTTCGTCCTCCCGCACAGGTACCAGCAGTGCCACACCCCATGATCCAGTGAATCCATGACTCCCCAAGACCCAGACGTCTATTGACCTCTGACTCGCAGCTGGCAGAGACATGAATATCACTGCCAAGATAAGTGAATCTCTCCACGACCTCAACATCCTCACCACAAACAGACACAGACAGGACAGCAGCATCCAAGATGTCACCGAAAGCCTGGATCTTAGTTTTGACCCAAGAAACCCGTAATCCCAACGGCTCCGACTCCTCATTCAGCACCTCGAGGGCCCCCAAGAGGATGTCTAAAGTCTCCGCAAAGATGACTGCATCATCTGCAAAATCAAGGTCCGAGATCTTGACATTCCCAAACGATGCACCGCAACTTGATCTCTCCGACATCCTCCCTAAAATCCAGTCCATACAAGTGCTGAAAAGTGTGGGGGCAAGTACACAACCCTGACGAACTCCAGTAACAACTGGAAATAAGTCAGAGATGGTACCACCACACTTCACAGCACTCTCAGTACCAGAGTAGAGTTCAGACATCAGATCGATCAGTTTTGGTGGCACCCCACGAAGACCAAGAATCCTCCAGAGGACATCCCGATTCACTGAATCGAACGCTTTACAGAGATCAACATAGGCTGCAAGCAGCCCCTGCCGCAACTCTCATCTGCGTTCGGTGAGGACACAAAGTGCAAGGATACGGTCAATCGTTGACCTCTTTGGTGTAAAGCCTGACTGCTCTGGACGCTGGTGCTCAAGCAGATGGTGGCGAACCCTATCAAGAATTATCCGAGCAAAGACCTTGCCCGGCAATGAGAGCAGCGTCACCCCTCGGTAGTTGTTGCAGTCTTGGCGATCACCCTTCCTTTTCCAGAGAGGGACAACAAGGCCCCTCTTCCAGTCAGTTGGGATGATGCCTGTGTTCCAGGCAGAGCACAAAACTGCATGCAACGACACGAGTGCAGCATTTCCACCAGCCTTGAGAAGTTCGGCATGGATGCCACAGATCCCTGGAGCTTTGCCCTGTTTCAACTGGTTCACCGCAGCCCGTGTTTCCACAAGCGAAGGTGGACCACAGTTGATTCGAGGGTCAGCAACAGGGATTGTAACACCCTTGACGTCCAACTCGACAGCTGGGGGATCAGCCCGGTACAACCGCTCAAAGTAACCGGCCCAGCGGGCCTTCACTTCAGACTCCTCTGTCAAGAGCCTACCACTCTCTGCTCGAACTGCAGTGCTCCGAGGGATGGGCTTGGATGAACGTAATGCGCGAATTCCCCTGTAAGCGGGACGAGAATCACCTGTCCACAGGTGATGCTCTACCCCCTCACAGATTCCTCGCACATAGGCCTCCTTGTCCATCCTCAGTGCACGTACAGTTTTACGCCTCAGCTCCCTGAACAGCTCAGCTCTGCCATTCAGCCTGGCCCTGCGACTCTGGTCAATGGTATCCAGTGTCCCTTGAGAGACAAAATTCTTCTTTGCCCTGCGGTGAGCTCCAAGGCATCCACCGGCAACATCAAGGACGGTGGTCTTGAAGGCGTTCCACAACTCTTCAGGACCCCCCAAAGCACCCAGACCCCCCAAGTGTCCACTCAGCCTGTTCGCAAACTCCTCAGTTACTCTCTCATCCCTGAGCTTGGCAACATCCAGCCTAGGCTGGGATGGTACCATTCTCCAGGACTTAAGTTGCAGCTTTAGAGTTGCTACAACAAGCCTGTGGTCAGTATTGAGGAACTGAGCACTCCGGTAGACCCTGCAGTTCTGGATCATCCTCCAACGACCGTCAATGAGGACATGGTCAATCTCCTTTGCCACACCGCCAGCGTTGGAATACCAAGTCCAGCGATGAGCTTGTGGACGCTTAAACCATGAACCAGCCACCCTAAGTCCATGACTTCTTGCAAAGTCAAGGAACTTAGTGCTATTCTGGTTCATAGTTCCTGACCCATGGGGACCAACACACACCTCATAACCATCCCTATCAGTTCCAGTCAATGCATTGAAATCCCCCAAGACTAGAAGTGTATCTCGTCTGGGGCACTGATCAACCACAGACTCGAGTGTGGCGTAGAATGCATCCTTCACGGTAAGATCACTCGCGTCAGTTGGAGCATAAACAGAGACCAGGGAAATGACACCTAAGGAGTGACGAATCTTTAATCTCATAATACTGTTGCGGATTCGCGCCCGCCGGCGTGCGAACGGCCACGTAACTCGAATCGCGGCACGTCGCCCACCGGACGGACAATCCCGTCGTGACCCTCTCGGACTAACGCCGGGAACTAGTCACGGGTGGGCCTTTCGGCCTCACCACGATCGTGCCAATCGGCCCCCCGCATGGGATAGGGTTGCTCGCCAAATTCGACCTACCTAAGTACCCACGCGGAGGGTAGACCGGGCGATCGCACCTCGCCGCAGGTCGACTTCGGACACGGGCCACTTTAAGCGACCCGTTCCGTACTATCGGGATAACTGAGCGGTGTTATCGTCGGCCTCGACGGTTCGATTAATTATTGGGCGTATTTAGCCCACGACCAACCCTTTACGTGAAGTAAGATGGAGATTCAATTTAAGAAAAGACGAAGCGAAACGGGAAAAACAGTTCAACATAAAGCACATTTATTTCGCGATGGCACACATATACAATTATACACCAAAAGCAAATGTAAAAGAAGAAACACCACAATAATGCACAAAAAGCAAATGTAAAAGTGAAACACAATGCAGATCTACCACCGACTACCGAGCACACGGCAACACTTATACAGTTTTACTTCACAGATGGCGCCGACAACACATATACTCAAAGCAAAAGAAAAAGGGACCACCCTCAACGATGATGGGGGCAGACGGGCCTGGGGCCGAGACCGCGTCGAGCCTACCCGTCTGGTGATGAGCCGCAAAATGGCGGTGGCGCCCCGACTCCGCAGGCCTCGCGGACAGTGTCTGGCAATGGGGTGGGAACGGGGCCCCCTTCTCGCACTATCTCAGCATGGGGGGAAACAGGAGGGGGTTGTTGATGCTCGGGGGGGGATGAGGATATCTCGCTGGCTCGGGTCCCGCAACGAGCGTCTCCACCACGACCTCGGTCGCGTTACCGGCCTCCCCTCTCCGCAGCTCCCCGACTCTGACACGAGCGCCCTCTCGACTGCCTTCGCCGCTGCCGCCACCTCTCCAACTCTCCCACTCTCCACAGCTCCGTCCAACTGCTTTCTCCGACTCTTCTCTTGACTGACTCTTCCCAACTCCACTACTCACTCTTCCCAACTCAACTACTCCGACTCTTCCCAACTCAACTGCCCGGTGAGCGAACGCGGCCCTTTATAGTCCCCGGGGCTTCGCTCCTTCACCTTCGACCCTTTACCTCTGGCTGGCTCCCCATTGGACAGAGGAAAAGTGGGCGTGAATGCTTTTTGATGCACGAATCTGCATATAGCGATTATACTCCGACGCACCTGGAGGTGGGGCCAAATCGCCCCACGCTCGCCGATAGGACGGAACAGAAGTGGGCGTGAATCGTTTTTGATCCGATTTCTTCGGAAAGGCTGGTGTTTTTGCACCCGCTGCTCGGTGCGCGCCCTGCACGAGTCCAGGATCGGCGCCCACAAGCGGCGCGGGAATGGCGGTGATGCGATGGTTGCGAGAGCGAGATGTGACGGCAAGGGTCGTGGCTGTTGTTGTGAAGCGGCGTTGCGGTTGGTGGTTGTTGTGTGATGGCTGTTGAGACGTGGTTGGTGGTGGTTGTGGTGGTAGTAATGGCGGCTGGTCCAAAATAAAGGTAGTAAAAGAAAAACGGCTATCTAGAGGGGTGGCAGCCCGAATGAATGACATTTATTCCCTCTAAACAACGGGTTTGGGCCTAACTACACATATACTTACAGAGATATCTCACCTAAGGGACCTGAATGGTGGTTTGCGAATTTCGTCAACCACAACACTACCCCCTCCCCTTTTTACAGACTCGTCCCGAGTCGTCAAATTTTCATGTGCCATCATGTGTAGTTTTCCCCTAGTACATTTTACCTACGGATCCCTGAGTGCGACATTCATGGTATTCGTGTCCCCAAAATAAATAACCTGAGGGCTGAGTAACTACCTAAACAAACTCACTCACACGGACGACTTAAATAAAATTGCCGGCGCTAAGACAGACATGCCGGGGGCGCACTCATATGTACAGTACATCTTAACCTTAACTTACAAATTTTACACTAAACCATGGCCCAGGATCAATGGACTCTGCAAAAAGAAAGCAGTTAGCAGGGAGCCAGGCTGCTCGCATGCAGTCTCTGGCTCAAACAATGCAGGTGACAGGGAACGTGGCCGGCTGCTCACACACAGTCCAAGGCCTTCCCTTTTGAAATGAACCCAGTGAACCACAACGGTGCATGGGCTGCACAAACGCAGTCTCCGTGCCAGCTCAAGTGGCACACGCAATGAACTCAACGGATGGATGTATGGATGGATGAATGGATGCACGCAAACACGGTGCACGGGCCGCCACTGCAGGCCCGTGTTGTAGCTGCCAACAGGGCAGTTCTCGCAGCTTGCAAACTGTTGCTTTCTGATTCTTGCGCACATGGCAATGAACAGGGGGGGGCAAAGCAAAAATTGAACGGGACTGGTGAACAGGGGCAGTGGGCATGGCATGGCAAAGGTGATCAGGCAAACACAGCCCGCAGAAGAAGGCCGCTGCAGGCAAACACAGCCGGCAGATGAACTGGCCGGCACAGGCCTTGAAGCACAGCAGCTGCAGACAATCCGACCGGCACAGGCCTTGCAGCACAGCAGCTGCAGACGATCCAGCCGGCACAGGCCTTGCAGCAAAACAACAGCTGCCGATGAAGTGGGCCGGCCTTTGCCTTGCAGCAACGCAGCCAGCAGATGAAGCTGGCCAGCCTTTGCCGTTCAGTGGAGGTTGGTGGAGGGAGTGCGGTGGTGCTGGCCACTCGGAAGGCGGGCTCAGACCTACCTACCTGTCTCCCTCCCACCTATCGCCTTTGCCTGTCACTGTACATACCCACTCCCTTAATTTGTAAAACCCAATTTAGCCCCAACTCATTTTTTTATTTTTACTTCCCCACTATAAATCGTCCCCTAACCCCCTGTACTGTCCTTGTTCGGCTAACCTATCCTGTCACCTAGCCTACTCCCAACCCCTACGTTCCCTTCCCAGAGGGGAACAAGGGAGAGCTAGCGTCCTGTGCCGATGCCCAACTCAGCCTTAGGATGGCCTCCCCAGAGTTCAGCGATCTATAACCAAAGTGGGTCCAGTGGCCCACAACGACAGCGAGGGGATGGATGGTGCGGAGGGGTACATCTCCTAATCTACCCGAACCATTTAACTGTTAAACTACCCCGGGGCTTTCAACAAGCGCCTCTCGCTTAAACTATTGGTTCTAACAACCCAGATTCCCGTCGCCTGTGTTGGTGTCCTCACAATTTCGGGCCTCGCCCCCCAATTTTCTCTCCGTGCCCTCACACGGTCTCATGGCTGGGACACGTGGCTCCCTTTGGCAGGCACGACCCTCTGCCGATTCTCCGACGATGGCACCCCCGGGCACTACACTGCCTCCGAGCCTACCAGCTCCCTAACACCGGGGAGTGCCCCCCATGGCACCTCCCCTGAAACGCACACGTGGCAGGCTGGCTTCCCGGGCCCCTTTCCGAGGGTCACCCGTGCCCACAACACTGCCCACGCGGCTAATGGCGCCCCGGGCCCCCGCACCAAGCGGGCGCACCCGTGCCCACTACGCTATCCCGGCCCCCCATGGGCCCTTGGCCTACTACGGCCGACTAGCCTGGTGCCCGGGGTACCCACTCAGCGATACTCACCTTTCGCCACCACGCTCCCAGCCCGTCAACAGGGCTCCTGCACCCCTCCAAATGGGTATCGAGCCTACATTCCCACCAACAACAAAACGACCTCCATTTTTCAATTTAACTAACCCCCTAACTCACTCTACACTGACCCCGGGGTCCCTTGGGTGGGAGTCACTCCTCCCCCCAATCACTCATCGCACCATGCATTCCCCATTCGCTCCATTCACACAGACCCGCTGGCCTCACTCACTCATCATGTACTCACCTCACAACTCTTCAACACCCACACCGCTGAACTCTGCCATCCTTCTAACTACCTCCCCTAACTAACTCGTGCTCCCACGTCGTCCCTTAAACTACAGCACGTTCCTTTTAACACTACGTAGCTAAACTACGTCCCCTCTACACATTCACAAGTCTGTCACTGTCTCCAAATCTCTAAAATAACTTTCCCAAACTAAATCTCGCTACAATCCCTCTAACTCATCCATTCCACGGACTCCATGAGGACTTACCCCTGCCCCATGAAGTCGGTCTAGCTAAGCTAACCCTTCCCCCTAACTAGTTTCCATCCTGTGCCCTGGTAAGGGGGTCTTCCACCCCTTGCCCGGGAATCCTGTGCACCCGAAAGTGAGGCTTGCTTTTTTTTTTTTTTACACATGCGCAGCACCAGCGCAGAAACTCACAGCTCGCGCACTTTGCACCTGCCCGTGACGTCATGCAGCTGCACGTGTACCTCGTCCTTCCTTGGACGGTACCATCCGGCAGGGATACCCCTCCTGCCGGATTCCAACCCCGCGTGCAGCCATGACGTCACCGTGCGCATAAAAAAAAAACAAGCCCCACGTCTCGAGGGGTTCCCCACGCGAACACATGTGCTTTGCCCGTTGGAGCTTAACACACACGATCGCGTGGAGAACCCGTCCGGTCCAAATCCGTAATCCTGCCTAAACTTTGTCCGTCCGCGGGATCGGCAAATCCACCGCGTGCGTTTCCGGACCGGGACTTCACTCTCGCAAGCGAGCACGTGGGGGCCTCGTGCGTTGCACAGCACGGACCTCGTGCTCACTGCTGGGTGAACCCGGCACGGTCCCCGAAACAACTACAGCCGCTACCCGGCTTTCGTTCCTCACATGTCGCCGTCGTCGTCTCCATTCCACCCACGCACACCTGCGTGTTACGACGCTCACACACCATTCCATTGCACTCACCCCGGGAGAAGCGGCTGCATGTTCACACATGCCGACCGACATCTCCCTTACACACAGCGACCTTGCACACGCTGTCTCTCTCACACTCAGCCGCTCACTCAGGCATGCCATTTCCCTCACACTACCCATACCACTCACACGTGGTGCTCCATTCATACTGGCCGTTTCATTCACGCATGCCGTTTCCCTCGCACACGTGGCTCCACTCACTCGCGGCCTTTCACTCACTCGTGCCATTTCCCTCACACAAACCACACCACTCACACACGCGGGGGCACTCATCCGCGGTGCCTCACTCATACACCGTGCCTCACTCACACACGCGGGGGCACTCGCCCGCGGTGTCTCATCCACACACGGCGTGCTGGGAAGCACACACTCCGGCACACTCGCCACCACACCACTCACACGTGGTGCTCCATTCATACTGGCCGTTTCACTCACACACACGGCCTCTTCCACTTGCGGTGCCCCTTTTACACACGGCGTGCTGGGAAGCACGTACTCCGGCACAATCGCCACCACACCACTCACACACGGGGTCGCTTCCACACACGGGGACGGACTCACACCTTGCACCACACACACAGGGACAACCACACTGGGGATTCGTGTCCCCACAAGGGTCTCCGGGGCCTCTATACCCCCCAAGCTCTCCGTGCACCTGTCCACAGCACTCCTCCCCTCGACCTCGCAAAGCACGACCGAACTCACCTGGTCGTGACTCGCCTCAAGGGGGCATACTCCCTCCCCTCGTTCCTGGAGGAGGCCATCCAACTGCTCGCACTGGGTCTCTACCCAGTCCGCGAGCTCACCCCCATTATCCTCCACTACCTCCGTGTGTGTGTGTGCGTCACTTACCCCGTCTTCATCGTGTCGTCTTCCCTCTATCGTTCCCATCTCCCGTGTCTCTGCCAACTCAGTCACCTCTTCACCCTTTACCTCCCTTGTCTCAACTATTATTTCCGTCTCTTCCCTTGTTATCTCCCTCGTGCACGTCTCCGTCACCCCAATGAGTTTGTCCCTCTCGGTTACCGTCACTTTTTCCGTCACGACCCTCGCCCAACACGTCCCCCGAATTATTTTTTTCTTACCCGCCTCCACCGCGGGCCCGACAGCCGTTGCACTCCCTCCCAGCTCGTTCGCTCCCACACGTGGCGTCGCCATTTTGAGCTCCCCGGTTACTGCCTTCATGCCCGCCTGCAGGCTTCGGCCCATGTTCCGCGTCTCACCCCGCAGCCCTTTCATTTCTTCCTTCATGTTTGTTTCCATTTCGTTCATTTGCTGTGTATTCGCATCCATCTTTTCGTTCATTTGTTGTGTATTCGCATCCATTCTCGCTGTCATTGCCGCCAGCATGGCGCATAGCTGGGCCATGTCGGGTGCGCTTGGGTGAGCCGTTTCGGCAAGGATCGGGGGGGTTTTGGTGGAGAGGGGGAGGGGAGGTGTCATACACCGCGGCCGCCGCCGCACCTATTTCGGGCTCTGGGTTCAGTTGGGGGAGTTCGTGTTCCTGCACAACCAACATTTCCTGCACGGGGTTTTCATCCTGGACCATGGATTCTACACATTCTACATCCATTTCTAATACCCCCGGCTCCCGCTCGCCTTGAGACGCCATCTTATTTCTCGTAAAGGGTTAATTTAACTCGCTCGTAATTCGGAGGGAATCGGGGGTCGCTCCTCTCACCCCTGGACCGATTCCCGTGAATTTAGCTGGAGACAGGAGAGCCCGTTGTCCCGTTCTCCGACACCAGTGTCGCGAGGAGGGGGATGGGTTTGTGTCCCACTCCTGACACCAGTGTTGCGGATTCGCGCCCGCCGGCGTGCGAACGGCCACGTAACTCGAATCGCGGCACGTCGCCCACCGGACGGACAATCCCGTCGTGACCCTCTCGGACTAACGCCGGGAACTAGTCACGGGTGGGCCTTTCGGCCTCACCACGATCGTGCCAATCGCCCTCCCCGCGTGGGATAGGGTTGCTCGCCAAATTCGACCTACCTAAGTACCCACACGGAGGGTAGACCGGGCGATCGCACCTCGCCGCAGGTCGACTTCGGACACAGGCCACTTTAAGCGACCCGTTCCGTACTATCGGGATAACCGAGCGGTGTTATCGTCGGCCTCGACGGTTCGATTAATTATTGGGCGTATTTAGCCCACGACCAACCCTTTACGTGAAGTAAGATGGAGATTCAATTAAAGAAAAGATGAAGCGAAACGGGAAAAACAGTTCAACATAAAGCACATTTATTTCGCGATGGCACACGGATAGCACACATATACAATTATACACCAAAAGCAAATGTAAAAGAAGAAACACCACAATAATGCACAAAAAGCAAATGTAAAAGTGAAACACAATGCAGATCTACCACCGACTACCGAGCACACGGCAACACTTATACAGTTTTACTTCACAGACGGCGCCGACAACACATATACTCAAAGCAAAAGAAAAAGGGACCACCCTCAACGATGATGGGGGCAGACGGGCCTGGGGCCGAGACCGCGTCGAGCCTACCCGTCTGGTGATGAGCCGCAAAATGGCGGTGGTGCCCCGACTCCGTGGGCCTCGCGGACAGTGTCTGGCAATGGGGTGGGAACGGGGCCCCCTTCTCGCACTATCTCAGCGCGGGGGGAAACAGGAGGGGGTTGTTGATGCTCGGGGGGGATGAGGATATCTCGCTGGCTCGGGTCCCGCGACGAACGTCTCCACCACGACCTCGGTCGCGTTACCGGCCTCCCCTCTCCGCAGCTCCCCGACTCTGACACGAGCGCCCTCTCGACTGCCTTCGCCGCCGCCGCCACCTCTCCAACTCTCCCACTCTCCACAGCTCCGTCCAACTGCTTTCTCCGACTCTTCTCTTGACTGACTCTTCCCAACTCCACTACTCACTCTTCCCAACTCAACTACTCCGACTCTTCCCAACTCAACTGCCCGGTGAGCGAACGCGGCCCTTTATAGCCCCCGGGGCTTCGCTCCTTCACATTCGACCCTTTACCTCTGGCTGGCTCCCCATTGGACAGAGGAAAAGTGGGCGTGAATGCTTTTTGATCCACGAATCTGCATATAGCGATTATACTCCGACGCACCTGGAGGCGGGGCCAAATCGCCCCACGCTCGCCGATAGGACGGAACAGAAGTGGGCGTGAATCGTTTTTGATCCGATTTCTTCGGAAAAGCTGGTGTTTTTGCACCCGCTGCTCGGTGCGCGCCCTGCACGAGTCCAGGATCGGCGCCCACAAGCGGCGCGGGAATGGCGGTGATGCGATGGTTGCGAGAGCGAGATGTGACGACAAGGGTCGTGGCTGTTGTTGTGAAGCGGCGTTGCGGTTGGTGGTTGTTGTGTGATGGCTGTTGAGACGTGGTTGGTGGTGGTTGTGGTGGTAGTAATGGCGGCTGGTCCAAAATAAAGATAGTAAAAGAAAAACGGCTATCTAGAGGGGTCGCAGCCCGAATGAATGACATTTATTCCCTCTAAACAACGGGTTTGGGCCTAACTACACATATACTTACAGAGATATCTCACCTAAGGGACCTGAATGGTGGTTTGCGAATTTCGTCAACCACAACAATACGCTCGTTGACCGGTGTTACCTCAATTATCATTGGGGTCAGCTTATTGGACACAGCTACAGCAACTCCTTGGGTATGGTAGCCATCAGAGCGACCAGACCAATAGTAGGTGTAACCACCCACCATTATCTCGCCGCAATCCGGTCTCCGAACCTCAGAGAGAGCTGCAATCCCGATGTCCAAACGCTTGAGCTCAGATGATAACAGAGACAGGTGATCATCCTCTCTTAGGGATAGGACATTCCAGGCACCCACCCGAAGGGACCGCCTCAGGTTAACCCAAGGAGACCGCCGTCTGGTGGACGACACCTCAGCACCACCCCGACACACTTTCCCGCAATCTGACCCAGGGATGTTACCCCATGGTTTCCCTCCTATCATCAAAGATTGGGGGTCCCGAAGGCTTTGCCCCAATCCCGTCATCCGGTGAGCTGCCCTGCGAAGGGAAGCTGCACAGGAGGTACTCCCACGGAGTGGGTTTTCAGATTTTTTTGCGTTTTTGCGTTTTGCGGAATGAAGGGTTTTACGGTGGCCGGAGTGCAAATCCTGCCACCAACCTCCCAAAAAGAAGTGACCCAACTGCAGGAGGACGTCCGCAGACACAGTTGGGCACTAGATATGGATGGCCGTTGGCTCACAAGGAGCTCCTCCGCCCTTTGGCTATAATTGATGTGGACTTGCATGTTGATTTCATCCGCTTCTCCTCTGAGAAGTTTTCTCAGCTACAACAGTTTTCACAGCTACTAACTCTTCGTGATTCGAACCTGAGTCAACTTTGAGACCTTCATCAGTGGATGGCCAGACCGTGTGAAGGGCCTCGCAGAGGCTCTTAGGACGTACTGGAGTTTTCGAGATGAGTTGTCAATTGAAAATGGTGTAATTCTTGAAGGTGAGAGTCTTTTTCCCTCAGAGTATGAGACACAACATTCTGCAGCAACTCTATTCTGGCCACTTTGGGCACGAGAAAACCAAACTGCTGGCTAAGACACTGGATACTCGTATAACATTACCAAGGACATTGATCAGCTTGTGGACTGCTGTCCTACCTGCCAGCGACACCACACTGGAAATCTCAGGATCCCGAACCACTAATGCAACATGACATTCCACTTAGAACATGGAGCTCGATGGCTTGTCATCACAGACTATTATTCAAAATTTCCCATTGTTCTCAAACTGCCTGATTCTGCCCCCAGCCGAACGATTATTGCGACCCTGGGACAGATCACTGAGTTCGGAATTCCTAATGTGTTGTTAAGCAATAACGGTCCTCATTTTTCCAGCACCGAATTGTTATCCAACTTGGTATCCAATGGGGAGAAAAGTGAAATCACTGTTACCAACCAAAATTGCCAACACACATGACGATGGCAACCTCGTACACGAGGAACTGTAGAACCGTCGCCACTCACAAAAATCCACCACGATTACCATACTCGGGCAGATGATATGTCATGTCTCTACCATGGACAACGAGTTTGCATTCAGAACAACAACACCAACCATTGTTGGGAGGTGGCCATGGTCCTCTCCACATGTGAAGAGCCATGTTCATATTTGCTTGTATCACCGAATGGTGAAATCTGGTGTTTCAGTTCAAATTGTATCACCAAATGGTGAAATCAGTTTGCTATCTGGTGTTTTTATTTATTTGTATACATAGTCGAGGCTCATGGAAGAGCTGTAGTACAAGTACACTAAATTCGGATCAGGATGTGGCAAGGCCAAAAATAACAGCAGACAGAAAAACAAGGTGGGGATGGGGGGGGGGGGGGAATAGAGTCCCTTTTTAAAGAGTTGCAACATGGTGTCCCGGAAATTTCTAGTCACGTGGGTCATAGGCGCCATTTTGTTCCCAGTGACTGCGAACTACAATATTCGTGTCTTGCGTTATTTGTACATCAGACAATGCTGTATACTTCTCGAGAATCATATACAGGTATCCTCTGCTTAACGAAGGTTCGCATAGCGAATGTTTGCCACAACGAATGTTTCAATTTAGGACTATTCATCGCTTAACGAAGATCTTCATTCACTACAACGAAGGAACCGTCACAGTGTCATGGTGATTGTGCAATGCCACTCGCAGTAGCGTGGCGATGATAAGTACGATACCCTCCACCGATTAACTATTCAATGGGTGATTAACTTTTCAGAAAGCTTGGAAATAATTAACTTTTCGGAATGAAAGGATTAAGGATAACCATGCACTCCATCACGTTCCACCGCCGTACGAAAACGTGCATTCACGATTGTTTGGGTGAGTGTTACAGATCAATTTAGTTGAATATGGAATAGGCAAACCCGAGAAACGAACGAAAACCCGGAGAAAACGAAATAACTGAAAAAAAACTACACGTGAAATGAGAGCGAGAGAAGAACCTTCAGAGTTTAGGCTTTATTCCATTTGATTGGAGCCGCTTCTGCGGGCACACCGGGGAATACAGGTTCAGCTAGGAGTACATAAGCAGTAACGTATACATGTGCAATTAATCATCGCAGAATAAATCCGCGTAAGCACGGAGTTCGATATAATCTCCATTCTCACCAGTCAATGAGCACCTTCAGTCAACGAGCACCAAGTGAACAGCCGATGTAAATGGCAATGCCCCGGGGACAATCACCCCGTGCCGCGGAGACCTCCCTTTATACGCGAGACGCACAACATGTGATCCCGCGTCATGTCCCTCAATTCACCTCAATTCACCACATTCTCCCCACCTTTAAAATGCAACTAGGGGCCCATCTTACGCACCATGATTGCTTTAGCACTATAGGAGTATACATTTCAAGCAACGCGGACTAATAGGTCTACAGAAGCATACATGCCAAGCAGTGATTATTTTGAGTTGTAGGAGCATGGAAATGAGCATCGATATATGATATAATGAGCATATAGTAGCATGAGCATCGAGGATGCCGATAATCCCCTTTACAGATTGAGTCGTCGAGGGGGCCTTATTCGTCGACCTCTCCGGGAGTAAATGGCAGTTTCACTTGAGGGAGGCTCCCGATCCTCTTGGTGAGCCTCGACTTGTGCCGGGGATGACTCCTCGATCGCTCTCGGGTGGAACGCGGCAGCCCCGTCGCCCGGTGGAGTTCCTGGGGGGGGAACACCTGGGGAGGGGATGTCAGAAGGAGGAGTGCCAGAAGGTGGTGTACCTGCGGGAGAAGTACCTGAGGGAGCCAGATGGCGAACCGACACAGTGGTCTCCCTGCCATCCGGGAGCCTGACATGAGCATACTCTGGATTAGTGTCAATGAGTTCGACCCCCTCCACCAGGGGTTCATACTTGCTTTGTCGTACCGGGCGTTTCATGAACACTGTTCCGGGATGGGTCAGCCAGTTGGGCACCGTTTGACCATCAACATAACGTCGCTGGTGAGTAAACATTCGTTCGTGAGGAGTTGCATTGGTGGACGTGCAGAGCAAAGAGCGTATGGAATTCAGAGCGTCGGGAAGAGTAACCTCCCACCGCTCGGGGCCCAGCCCTCTTGATTTCAACGCCAGAGTTACAGCTTTCCAAATAACCCCGTTATACCGTTCCACCTGCCCGTTACCCTGTGGGTTGTAACCCGTCGTTCGACTAGTTGCTATGCCGAGCTCTAGTAGGAATTGTTTTAGCCCGGCCGACATGAAACACGGCCCTCTGTCTGAATGTATGTCCGAAGGTTTCCCAAACATAGCGAAGAGGTCAGAGAGACATCTCACGACAGTGCCCGAGGTCATATCCGAGCACGGAAATGCGAAAGGGAACCTTGAATATTCATCAACAACGGTGAATATGTATCTGTTGTCTGTCTCGGTCGGCAGGGGCCCTTTGAAGTCGATGTTTAGTCTCTCGAAGGGGGAAGTGGCCTTGATCAGTCTGCCAGATGCCGCGCCATAGAATCTGGGTTTTAGTTCAGCACAAACAGGGCATGAAGCATTCATTTGTTTAATATCTTCAACAGAATAGGGAAGATTTTGTCTGCGCATGAAATGTGCCATTCTGGTTACCCCTGGGTGGCAGAGAGACACGTGTAGGTCTTGCAAAGCCTGACTGATTGTTGCCGAACTGTAGACCCGAGAGAAGGTATCTGCAGCAGGGTTTTCCTTCCCGGGCCGGTAAACAATGTCGTAACTGTAGCAAGCTAGGTCTATCCGCCATCTCATAATTTTTTCATTCTTAATTTTCCCGTTATTTTTCCCATCAAACATGAATGCCACGGATCGTTGGTCCGTAACGAGCGTGAAGTGGTTTCCCAGTAAATAATGTCTCCATTTCCGCAGCGCTTCGACGATGGCGTACGCTTCCTTCTCTATCGCTGAGTGTCTCTGCTCGCTTCTAGAGAGAGTTCTCGAGAAGAACGCGACCGGCCGCCCAGACTGATTAAGTGTAGCAGCTATCGCGTGATCTGAAGCGTCGGTTTCCACCACAAAGGGCACCGAGCTATCGATCGATAAAACCACGGACTTACTGATATCATCCTTGAGGTTGTGGAAAGCTCTTACAACAGCGGCATCTGGTGGAAAGTTTTTGCAATGCACTAGGGGATGTATTTTCTCGGAGTATTGCGAAATCCATCTCGCATAGTAAGCGAACATCCCGATCACCCGGCGCATTGTCTGCAAGTCCTGAGGTGGTGGAAGCTCACGGAGTGGGCGCAATCGTTCAGGATCAGGCTTAATTGTGCCGTCGGCTATCGTGTAGCCGAGAAGGTCAATTGACCTTGCTGAGAATACGCATTTCTCGTAGTTGAGAGTCAGATTATATTTTCTAGCAATGCTCAAGAATCTGTCCAGATTCCTATCATGTTCCCCCTGATCCCTACCGCACACTGTGACATTGTCCACGTAAAAAGTGTCTTTGAGGTTTTCATCTGAGATGATGTCGTCCATAACCCGTTGGAAGCAAGCTACCCCATTCGTGACACCGAAAGGTATTCTCCTGAATTGGTAGAGGCGCCTCCCTGCCTGGAATGCGGTGTAAGGTTTGTCTTCCTCTCGGATGGGAATTTGATGATAGGCGCTTCGCAAGTCGATGGTACTGAATACCTTATAATTGGCCACGCGTTCGACCATCTCGTCTATGCGCGGCAGGGGGTAGGCATCGAGTTGGGTAAAGCGATTGACCGTTTGGGAATAATCGACAACCATTCGTTTCTTATGGTTCTGACTGCTGGTTACTAACACCTGTGCGCGCCATGGCGAATCGCTCGGTTCTATAATTCCTTCTTCCAGTAATCGCTTGGTTTCTGAGGTGATGAAATTCATGTCAGCAGTGGTATATCACCGCGATTTGATCGCTATCGGTTTGCAGACCGGCGACAAGTTAGCGAACAGCTGGGGGGACGTCACCTCCGCGGTGGTCAACGCATTTAAAATTAGACGAGGCTTGCTTCCTCCAAAGGGTATTTCGACGCTCGTTTGCTGCTTGAGGACATTATGACCCAGAATTACATCTGCACACAAATCACGAAGCACCAGTACCCTTACATCCCGATGCGTGTACCCTTTTACGTCCAATTCAACATTGCAGTACCCTCGTACGCGGGATTGTAGTGAGGTGGCGGCCATGCATACCGTATTGTCAGTCGGGTGGATTATCCATTTCCTGCCTTTCACTAGCGAGCTGTTGACGAAACTTTCAGAGCTACCGGTATCAATCAGTGCCTCAGCCATATGCCCGTTAATTCGTACGTTGATGATAGCCTTGGATAGATTCCCCGGGGAGGCTGCAGTTAATTTATTTTGCGAGTAGAGAGCCGCAGAAGTGGGTTTATTTCTCCTTAGAGTAGATTTACATACCCTGGCATAATGCCCTTTCTTGTCGCAATTCATGCATGTGGCATCTCTGGCGGGACATTTTTGACGGGGATGCCTTTTGTACCCACAAAAGAAGCATTTACCAACCGGAGCAGTTGCTGAGGAGTTTGACGTGGCCTGGGTATCCGGCTCCTTGGGTGTTTCTCCATCCCCTATGTCTGGCTGTGTCTGTGCCAGTGGGGTTCCTTGGGTTCCCATCGTAGCAGCGTTCATTAGCAGCATCGGTGTCCCAAATGACTCAGATTGCTGCGGAGCCGTATCCATCGCTCGAGCCTGATCGACTACCTTGTCAAGAGTGGTTTGCGCTTTCTCTATTAAGCGTTGCCGTATGTGGGCTGATCTGAGTCCTTGGATGAATGCCTCCCGTGTCGCTTCCTTTCGGTGTTCCTCGGCGCTTACGGCACGGAAGCTGCCGTCTTTTCCCAGCTGATTCAGAGCTTGCAGGAACTGATCGATTGTCTCCCCGGCTGCTTGCTTGCGTGTGTTGAGAAGATGTCGTATGTATACCTCGTTCTTGGGCTTCACGTAGAGCGCCTGCAGCACGTCGATCGCTGCTTCGTAAGTGTCGCACTCCGAGAAGAGCCTGTACACGCCGGGCGAGACATGATTCACGAGAGCGGCAAATTTGTCAGCTCCCTCCTCGATGATGGTCAGATAGTGTGAGAAGGAACAGAACCAATGCGACCATTTCATTTCTGCGTCAGTCGCGTTTGGGTCTGCGTCGAACCTCTCTTTCGGAGAGGTTTCACCTCAATTCACCACAACACGGTCCCAGCCTCCACCTGCCACACATATGACGTCATCACGCACAACCTGGAATCATTATTCATAGACGTCAGAAGCACTGATGACGTGAACCTGTTCTGCGGCCTGAGCCGAACGTCGTGACGTCACCGCAACGTGCCTCTCACAGCGCCATGACAACGATGGTAAATGCAATTTTAGACTAATAAATACAAACTAATTTTTAATCCACGGTTTGTTATCCTCGTTGTTTTTTATTGGTTTTTTTTCGTCTATAAAATATATCAGCAAATGAAAATGGTTTTTATTTTTTATTTCGCTTCGTCCGTGCGAACACGATTGGATGACAGTTCTTCTTCTTCTTCTTCATTTTTTTGTTTCAATAAAGGGGCAAAGGAATTATTTAAACTTGGACTCAAGATTGTTTTGGTAAGTGTTACAAGTAAATTAACTTTTACTATTGCGTTACTGTCTCTATTATGAGGTAAATAATATCATAATGTCACTTACAACAAAAACCATCGTTAAAGTCTCCATGCACTTAGCGAGTGACGTCACAGCGGAAGGTAAGGCTCCGCCATATTGAGTGGCAAAAAATCATGGCGACCACGCACCACGTGTCACGCGAACTTCTGGGCTATTTCCACGGATTAGATGATATTTCTAAGAAGAGGTACTGCGAAAAACTGAAGCTGTGTGGTCTTGGTGAAGATCCTTATATTATTTCAAAGGATAAATGGACAACAGAAAGGAAATTTTGGCCTCAAATCGTTTTCCCTGACATCGACGTTTACCTCGTTGAAACGCCGAGTCCTTACACTCAAGCTAGCCCGAAAGCCTTCAAGAGTATGGACGCTTACTCATGTTATGTCGCCGGGTTTGTTGGTGACATAATCTCGACGAAAGCTGACAAGAACTGTATTATCGTGAGGGTAAAGGTAAGCCTGTTTTCTTTCATTTCACTATTATTGTATTCGTTGTTGCTCGTTTTGTTCAGCAACCAGCGTCACTTTTTTAACCTGACTGCTGCCACAAGTTAATTTCAAGTGAAGCTCTTGTCTCAATGCTAAGTTTGTAGAAAATCTTCGTTCGTCAGTTTGATTACAGATACATTACATTTTTTCCATGACAAACATCCGGTGTAATGCCACGCTGCTGTGGATATTTCCAAGTGCTAGTTTTTTTATGTATTATACATATCGATGTGACTTTCTGTAGTGAAACAACTCAGAACTGCGTGCGTTAGACAGCTGTTAGAAAGGCGATCTAGCCTATCTCATTCTGTAAATAAAACAAGGGATATAATGCATTTTAATGATACAAATCAGACAATATTTTGTAACCACCGGCTATTTAATACCAACTACTGAAATAACGTATCAGAAATTAGTTACTTACCAGAGACAAAATGAAGGCGACGCAACCAGTCATGTTCGCCAGGTCGCCATTTTTCTCTTCTCAGAACCGATATCCAAAGATTGTCGGTCTACTTCGGCGGGAAAGCGGTAAAACTGCCCTCCAGAGCCTTTAGTACATCCCGGGGCACAACGACTCTTACCCATTTGCAGAAAAAAAATCGCTTGCTTGGAAATAACGGTGTAGTTGAAGTGGAGACTCTCGGTTGTTATGGACGCGGGATACTTTCTTGCCGCTCAATATTGTGCTGTATGGAGGCCGGGTGCTTATGCTGGTAGTCACGTGGTTGGGTTTCATATATCATGACTCGCCCGCTAGGGGTTGTTGTAGTGTGCATCCGATCGGGCAATAAAGCGGAGTTGCTACTTCACTCTCGTGTCTGTCTGTCTGCACCTCGGACACTACAATTGGCGACGATGGATGAGATTCGGGTTACCGTTCATGGCAAAGTGCCTGTGTTCATCGGCGATGACTTTGAATTGTTTTCGGAGCAATTGGAATGCTATTTTGACGCGAACAGCGTGGAGGACGACGGCAAGAAGAAGTCTATCTTGCTTGCGTCGCTATCACCTGACAATTACTGCCTGTTAGGTGACTTGGTTGTACCGGACAAGACGAGACGCCGGGCTCTCGTTCGGTGACATTGTGCAGAAGATGCAGGCGCACACAGCGCCGGAAAAAATCATCACAGCTGGCGTGGTACGAATTCGATCACCTGGCGAAGAGCCCAGGGGAGCGCGTCGCGGATTTCGTCGCGCGGTGAAACATCTGGCTGTCGCCTGCAAGTTCACAGCGGGTGAACGTCCGGACAGGCTCAAAGATCGTTTTATTTCTGGATTGCAAGACTTGAAAATGGTTTCGGCTATACTACGGCAGAAGTGCGAGGACGTTCCGTTCAGCACAGCGGTAGAAACTGCGGCGGCTGTCGAACGAACCCTCAGGGATGAACGTGCCATCGCCGGTTAGACCATGCCAGTTGACCCGGGAGTCCACGTGATGTCCCGTGCGCCTCCGGCCGCACGAACGCCCTTCGGTGCGGAGCGTTGCCAGACGTCGCAACGTGGCCGGTCGGGCGTCGAGGTGAACACACGGGGGTGTTGGGGGTGTGGAGGGTGACACCTTCGACGGGTGTGCCCGTAAAAGAACAGTGTGTGTTTGCATTGTCACAAGGTGGGCCATCTGAAGCGTGTGTGCCGAGTGGCGTTGGCCACCGTTAAGGTCATGGATGGCGATGTGCAGGACGATTCCGACGACCCGGGGCAAGACCTACAACCTGGGTGAGGTGACCCCGGCGACCCGGGGTGAAACCTGCAGCCAATGATGAGCCTGTTTTCAATTGGTCCTGTGGCGACACGACCGATGACGGTGGAAATCGAGGTAAACAAGACGCCGATCATATTTCAGATTGATACAGGAGCGGTGACGTCCGATTGTGCGGGGACTTCAAGACCACAGTTAACCCGGGGCTCAGCGTGGAGCAATATCCGCTGCCGTCAATCGATGAGATGTATGCACGGTTAGCCGGGAGTCAATACTTCACGAAGCTTGATCTGCGTGATGCATATTTTCATCTGGCGATGGATCCCGGGAGTAGCGACCTTTTGACAATCAACACATGTCAAGGGCTCTATCGATATACCCGGCTCTGTTTCGGGATTGCTTCGGCCCCGGCCTTATGGCAGAAGGCCATGGACCAGGTTTGCATTGGCCTGCCCGCTCAGACCTTCCTGGACGACGTACTTATTGCGGGGAAAACGGCGGAGGAGCACCTCGCTAACATTGACATGGTGCTGACGTAATTGGAGGCGTGCGGTCTGCGCTTGAACAGGGACAAGTGCGCGTTCTTCAAACAACGGTTGGAATACCTCGGGCACATCATCACGCCGGAGGGGCTGTTGAAAGGCTCTCGGAAGGTGGAGGCAATTCAGCAGATGCCACCGCCCCGCGACAAGATGCAGCTGCGCTCATTCATTGGTATGGCGCAGTATTACCAAAGATTCGTGCGCGAGCTCAGCTCGCAGCTGGTGCCGTTAACGCGGTTGCTCAGGAAGGACGAGCGCTGGGCGTGGAGGCCTGAACACCAGGCGGCGTTCGACCGCGTCAAGCGACTGCTCACGGAGGATACGGTCCTCGTTCACTATAAGCCTGCACGTCCACTCTTCTTGGTATGCGATAGCTCCGCATACGGCATCGGGGCGGTGCTCTCCCACAGGATGGACGATGGTTCCAAGCGACCTGTTTGTTTTGCATCCCGAAGCCTGTCCGTGGCAGAGCGGGAATATGCCCAGATCGAGCGCGAGGCTCTCAGCCTCGTCTGGGGTGTGCGGAGGTTTCATCAATACTTGCTGGGTCGGCATTTCACTTTGCAGACGGATCACAAACCGCTTCAATTCATCCTGAAACCTGAGTGTGGGGTGCCGGTGGCAGCAGCCGTGCGAATACAGTGGTGGTGTCTGTTCCTTGCTGCCTACAGCTACGATATCCAGTTCCGAAGCACCAAGAAGCATGCTAACTGCGACGGTCTCTCGCGCTTGCCTTGTGCGGAGGGTCCAGCTTCGTCTGAATCAGCCGACCGGGTTGATGTGTTTGCACTGAGCCAAATCCAGAGCGGGCCGGTCACGGCCAAACAGGTCGCGGTGGAATCGGCTCATGACCCGGTGCTCGCCCGTGTCGTTCAGGCGATTTCTACGGGGAATTGGAGTGATCTACCTTCGACACCGGCATTTCAGCCATTCACGTCACGCGCATCAGAGCTGTCTTTGGCCCAACGGTGCATTATGTGGGGAATGAGAACGGTGATTCCACCGAAGTTCAGGCAGCATTGTTTGGAAGAACTACATCTCAGTCACCTTGGCGTCGTGAAGACCAAGAGTCTTGTTCGCAGCCTTTTGTGGTGGCTGGGGTTAGATAAAGACATTGAACAAATGATTAAGCATTGAGGACTTCCGGTTCCGGTTTTGAGCGGCAAGAGGTCTCCTTCGGGGCTCCCTGCTGACATTCTCAAAGTTAAGTTCCGGTTGTTATTTGTCCCGTTTTAACTGTTTAATTTTCTCACCTACATGTTAATGTGTGTTCCTAGTTCGGTTTTGTTTCAAAAATCGTGCTATTTTGTGAGTATTTATGTCGACGTTCTCACCTGGTGTTTGAGGCCTAGTTCTAGGCTTGAAGCCTACCGGTTCCACTTGGTGTTCGATCGTTTTTTTTTTTTGTTTGTTTGTTTTTTCTCCCCATTACCTTCAATTTCTATCCTCCCCATTACCTTCAATTTTCATCCTCCCCACTTTCCAAATATCCCCCATTCTCCCAACTAATCTCTTTCTTATCTCAAAAAAAAAAAAAAAAAAAAAAAAAAAAAAAAAAAAAAAAAAAAAAAAAAAACCCAACAACAACAACAACAACCTTCTCCCGATTCTGCTACTTCTTCCTCTTAACTTCCTCCTCGTCTTCCTCGATTTCTTTTTTTTTTTTACACTTCCATGACCTAATCTGTTGAACTCTCTCATACATTAATATTAACAACAAAAACGATCTTATAATGCTTCATCTTCCTCTCTCACACATGTGGTACTCTTTACTGTTTCACAATGCACTACTCTTCTGCTATTTTAACAGACTGCTCTCATTTCGACCTCTCCTTCATTCCTTGCCTAAAAAATCCAACTATTACAGCGCTTCTTCTCTCCATGCTCTGAATTCGCCTTCATTGCATCCATCAAGAATTGTGTTAAATCGTATCTCTGACCTAAAACTTTTAAAAACCACAGTTTGCCATGGATGCTCGCTTTCCATCAACCATTCTTTTTTTCCAACTTCAGTGCCAACTCACCCCCTCACCCTCACTCTCACTCTCAAAGCAACCATCCCACTCTTCTCCCTCCAAGCCTCCCTCTCACCTCTTTTCAAAAATTCCCCCCTCACCTTTCTCCCACCTTTCATCCCCCTCACTCTTCCTTCTCTAAGTTGCCCCCCCTCTCATCCACCAACCTGCCTCCCTCCACTGCCCTCTCACCTCCATCTCTTCCTCCACCTCCTCAAATCCTCAACTGCCATCTTCCTTGTCTCTTGTCCCCCCTCTCTCACAGCACCACAGAGCCTTTTCTCCTCCTCATTCGGCCCCCTCCCCTCGCTATTCTGCAATACCCCACACTCCTTCCGCAACCCTCCTTACCTCCCCCCCCCGCCCCTCCTCCCACCCTCCCCCGCCCCCTCCACCTAAAGCCTCCTCCCCTACCTCTTCATTAAAAGTGTGGACCTCAAATATCCGGGGCCTTCGCTCAAACCTTTCAGATCTTTCCATGCAGGTTGCCACTGACAAACCAGACATTATCTGCCTAACAGAAACTTTCCTCTCCCAAGACGTGTCTGACTCCCAAGTATCTCTCCCTGGTTACTCCCTCTTACGGTATGACAGACCTGAGCCTCGTCCTGGTGGAGGTGTTGCTCTCTTCATCAAAGACTCTATTCCTCACTCTCCCTGCACTGCTCTCACTCCCCCACACCCCCAGGAATACCTCTGGCTTCGGCTTCCCCTCCACTCCCACCTCATGTTTATATGTGTACTGTACCGTCCACCGAACAGTGATGACTCCATCTACACCTCACTCTCCGAAAACATGGACCATCTTCTATCTTCTCATCCAAACTCTCTCTTCCTCTTATGTGGCGACTTCAATTGTCATCACGCCAGTTGGCTAGGTGTGGGTACCTCTCTCACCTGCCATGGGACATCAGCAAAAGCTTTCTGTGACTCATTGGGACTGACTCAATCGGTCAACTTCCCGACCCGGATCTCAACCAATGGTACTCCATCTCTTCTGGATCTGATTTTGACAAATTTCCCTGACAATATCTGCTGCTCTTCCTTCGCTCCAATTGGTTCTTCTGACCACGTCCTTATTAAAGTGGACATCTCTCTGGCTGTTATCAGAGAACCACCTCACCGCCGTCGAGTCTGGCATTTCACTCAAGCCGACTGGCAGGGTCTTCGAGCAGCCATCAAACTTACAGACTGGTCTCCTATCACTACTTTCTCAAACATCAACTCATCCTGGGAATTCTTCCAAAGAAACTTGCTCTCCCTCATGCACAGATTTATCCCCTCTCGTGTTCAGTTGTCTTACCCTTCCTCCCGCCCTTGGTTTACTGAAGCTTGTGGCGAGGCAGTTGTCCTGAAACAACTTGCCTTTGCCTCATGGAAAGCAAACCCAACTGAGGGCAATCTCAGTTCTTTCCACAAAGCTCGGAACAAGTGTGTAGCTACCCTCAGGAGAGCCAGAAAACAACATCTTTCTCATCTCAAGTCTGAACTCTCAAACCTCTCTCCCTCCTCAAAATCCTGGTGGCGTTTAATCAAATCTGTTTCTGGTGTATGTTCCCCCTCCATCCCCTCCCTTACCTCAAATGGCCGCACTGCTGATTCCACACGTGATAAAGCTGAATGTCTAAACTCGGTGTTTGCAGCTAAATCTTGTGTCCCAAACCCATCACTATCTCTACCCACTTTACCCAGTCGCACCCAACTGTCCTTGGACTCTGTATCCTTTTCTCCTGACAAGGTGGAGAGCTTGCTTTCAAACCTCGAGTCAGATTCTGCAACCGGTCCAGACGGCATCAGCCCACGTGTCCTCAAAGCCTGCTCTTCTGCTCTTGCTCACCCTCTCTCTGTTCTATTCACCCTCTCATTTTCCCAAGGTCATCTGCCATGTGCTTGGAAATCTGCTAACATCACTGCCCTGCATAAAAAAGGTGCAAAAACAGATCCCTGTAACTATAGACCAATCAGCCTTCTCCCAATCATCAGCAAGGTTATGGAATCCATCATCAACTTCAGACATGAAATCCTTCCTCTTCTCCAATGGCTTGATTTCCAATCATCAATTTGGTTTCAGACCAGGTCACTCTACCCTAGATATGCTGCTACTGCTCTCCCATCAATGGATGGAGGTCCTCAATGCCAGACAGGAAATCCGAGCCGTATCCCTGGACATATCACGTGCTTTTGACACAGTCTGGCACCCTGCCCTACTCACCAAACTCTCTGCCCATGGTATTCAAGGCCATCTCCACTCATGGCTCGCAGACTTCCTCTCCTGTCGCAGTCAACGTGTGGCCCTAAATGGAGTTCTTTCATCCCCTCTTCCTGTGCAGGCTGGAGTTCCTCAAGGTAGCGTTCTGGGCCCTGTTCTTTTTCTGGTTTTCATCAATGATCTCTCGGACTCTCTGGAAAATCCTCTATTTCTCTTTGCCGATGACTCAACCCTCTGCCGTACCATCTGTCATCCCTCAGACCGGCAAGCAGCAGCTTCTTCGCTCACTGCAGATCTGGATAAAATCACAAACTGGTCCAACACGTGGAACATGTCTTTCAATCCAGACAAATCTCACACTCTCACTATGTCTCTTCGAAAGGACCGTTTACAAAACCCCCCCATCCACTTTCTCAACAATCCTCTGGAAGAAGTCTTTTCTTTCAAGCTTCTGGGTCTCACTATCTGCCATGACCTTTCCTGGGAAAGTCACATTTCCAACCTTGCCTCAAAAGCCAGTCGCCGACTGGGAATCCTCCGTCGTGCAAAGTCCTTCCTCGGCCCTCTTGAGCTCCTGACCACTTACAAAGCTTTTGTCCGTAGCCTGATGGAGTACTGCTCTCCCCTCTGGGCTGGTGCTCCTGCCTCCCACCTTTCTCGACTTCACGCTGTCGAAACCAGGGCTTTTAAGATCATTGGCATCTCCCGCAATGAAGCTGAGTCTTTGGGCCTCTCACTCAATCACCGCAGGTTGGCAGGTGGACTTTCTGTCTCCTACCCACTCCTCTCCAGCCTTGCCCCCCCTCCTCTCTCTGCGCTTTGTCCCAACCACATTTCCACAGGGCCCTCAAGGTCCGCCAACAACGCCCTTCTGGTAAACCTACCAAAATCCCGAATCACTGCTCATCTTCACTCTTTCATTCCTCTTTTTCCCGCCTTTGGAATAAACTTCCTCACTCTATTCTTTCCCATTCTTCCCTTCAGGCTTTCAAAACAGCTGTTCACCACCACCTCTTATCTTCCCCCATCCAAATCCTCGATCTTTTCTACCCCCGATAATCCACCCAAGCCCACTTCCTTCAATTCTCCTGCTTTCCTTCCTGAAAGTCCCTTTAATGTCCATCTTCCCCTCGCCATGTTCCCCGTCCCATCCCCATCCCTCTCCCTTCCACAGTTCACCTGTGTCTGTTCCCCAATGTTTTGTCCCTTCCACTCCCGCCCCTCTTGTCTCATGCCTCCTTGCTGTGAGTTGTGTGTTAGCTCTCATACGAGCCTCGACCAAGGTATTCAAAAAAAAAAAAATAAATAAAAAAAAAAAAAGCATTGCTCCACTTGTCAGGCAGATGCTGATAATCCGCGTCGAGCATCGGGACTGTGGCCGATCCCAGACAGGGCCTGGCGAGAGTCCATGTGGATTTTGCTGGCCCTGTTAAAGGCAAAATGTTTTTGATTGTGATCGATGCGTTCTCTAAATGGCCGGAGGTTGTGGTCATGCAGCGTACATCGGCTGACATTACGGTGGAGAAACTGCGGACGATCTTTGCCAATAAAGGAATACCCGAGATTCTGGTCTCTGATAATGGTCCGCAGTTCGTCGCAGGTGTGTTTGATAATTTTGTGCATTGAAACGGTATTCGACATCTGAAGTCTGCACCGTCTCATCCTGCCACGAATGGGCAAGCGGAATCATTTGTTAAAATGTTGAAACGTGCTTTGCGTCGAGGGTAGTTTGCACCTGCGCAGACAGTGGTTGATGTATTTTTGCTGCAGTATAGAAATGCTATACATCCAGCCACCAGTGATTCTCCTGCCATTCATCTGTATGGACGTGCATTGATGTCTAGACTGGATTTACTGTGACCTGGAAGGTCGGTGGCTGGGACGGTGTCTCGCCCGACGCTGGTGCGCGGTTTTGATGTGGGACAGCGGGTAATGGTGCGTGATTATTACCACAATTCTAAATGGGTGCCGGCCGTGGTTTCTGCAATACTCGGACCGGCAAATTGCATGGTTCGGACTGATGATGGTAAGGTGTGGAAGTGGCACGTGGACCAAATGCATGATTGCTGTTCAGTGTCACCCCCCCCCCCCGTACCGAGCGACATGGAGCCCCCACCTCTGATGTCGCCGGGGCCAGACGTTGTATCGCCAAGGCCAGACGTCCATGGGGCTAGCGGACTCGGGGTGTTTACCTGATTCAGTCCTGCCTGAGGGAGACGGGCAAGCTTGTCGGCCGGGGGTGCTTGATGTTGCGAATGGGGCGAGTCCGGCGAGAGTGTCACCTCGACCTAGCCAGGAGGCGGCTGAGCCTGGGCCGTCTGGCGGCGCTGTCCGCCCAGGGCGGATCAGGAGATGACCGCGGTCCTTGGAGGATTTTGAATGTTGATTAGTGTCATTTTGTCATTTTATAATTATAATTGTCATTTTAGAAGGGGAGGAAGTGTGCTGTATGGGGGCCAGGTGCTTATGCTGGTAGTCACGTGGTTGAGTTTCATATATCATGACTCGCCCGCGAGGGGTTGTTGTAGTGTGCATCCGATCGTGCAATAAAGCGGAGTTGCTACTTCACTCTCGTGTCTGTCTGTCTGTCTGCACCTCGGACACTACATATATGGCGTAGCTGCCTCAATCACGTGACCGGTGACGTCATCTGAATAAGGCCGAAACCATTCGCCTATCTGTATCGGGATAAATTTGCTTTTTGACAGAAACATTATGGTGAGGAAAACGAAGCAAAATTTTTACAAAATCCGGAAATAATGGAAAACGAGCTCGTACGTAACCCCTCAGCAGGCGAACCTGTCTATGATATTGTTACAGAATGTCGGGAGGTTGTGCCTTGGCCGCCATTTTGTTTCCATTCACTGTGAATTGGTCGGTTCGATTGTTACAGAATGTCGGGATGTTGTGCCTTGGCCGCCATTTTGTTGCCATTCACTGTGAATTGGTCGGTTCGATTGTTACAGAATGTCGGGAGGTTGTGCCTTGGCCGCCATTTTGTTTCCAGTCACTGTGAATTGGTCGGTTCGATTGTTACAGAATGTCGGGAGGTTGTGCCTTGGCCGCCATTTTGTTGCCATTCACTGTGAATTGGTCGGTTAGATTGTTGCAGAATGTCGGGATGTTGTGCCTTGGCCGCCTTTTGTTTCCATTCACTGTGAATTGGTCGGTTCGATTGTTACAGAATGTCGGGAGGTTGTGCCTTGGCCGCCATTTTGTTTCCATTCACTGTGAATTGGTCGGTTCGATTGTTACAGAATGTCGGGATGTTGTGCCTTGGCCGCCATTTTGTTGCCATTCACTGTGAATTGGTCGGTTAGATTGTTGCAGAATGTCGGGATGTTGTGCCTTGGCCGCCTTTTGTTTCCATTCACTGTGAATTGGTCGGTTCGATTGTTACAGAATGTCGGGATGCTGTTCCTTGGCCGCCATTTTGTTTCCATTCACTGAATTGGTCGGTTCTATTGTTACAGAATGTTGGGATGCTGTGCCTTTGGTTGCACTAATCGGTGGGAAAAGGGATTCAGAATGGGGTCATTCCATGTCAAATCATCAAAGAATCTGCCGTCATCTCTCAGATTTTTGGAAAACTTTGGGAACCAATTGGGACCCATGAAAAACGGCAAGAACTCAAATATTTTTGCTAAGTCTCTTAATTAGTGAGATACAGACTAACGAACTTCGGACTAATTAGCACGACGTCGCGAATTCAAATGGCCATATCTCTAAAAGTATAACACCTAGAGAGCTGGTTTTGGTGTCATTTTAAAGGTATTTTCATGCCCTATTAATTTGTCTGGGCAACATTTTCCTACCTCCAAACACAAAAAGTTATCACAAAATATAAACTTCAATCGTGAATCCCCCAAAAATGTATCCTTCAAATTTCCTCAAATTCATCGGAGAGGTACCTTCTGATGTCAAGAAGCTTCCACATAAATTTTGTGATGGACACTCCAATAGTTCCTGAGACATGAGCAATAATGTATATGTACGTATGGCATATAGGTTCGAAAATCAGCATTTGTAATGTATTATACAATCAATAAGTGAGTTCAAGTACACAGTGTTCACTAACCTGACTTAGGCTTTCAATTTCCTCTTCAATGCAGCAACAGCAGCACTTGTTCCTTCCCCTCAGGCCCAGTTGAAAATGAAAGTATATGACACTTCAAAGCAATTGATGGTCGTTCCCTGTGTTCCCTGTCATGGCTAGGTTAGAATGATTGTATAATACATTACAAATGCTGATTTTCGAACCTATATGCCATACGTACATGTACATTATTGCTCATATCTCAGAAACTATTGGAGTGCCCATCACAAAACTTATGTGGAAGCTTCTTGACATCATAAGGTACCTCTCCGATGGATTTGAGGAAATTTGAAGGATATATTTTTTTGGGGATTCACGATTGAAGTTTATATTTTGTGATAACTTTTTTGTGGTTGGAGGTAGGAAAATGTTGCCCAGACAAATTCATAGGGCATGAAAATACCTTTAAAATGACACCAAAACCAGCTCTCTAGGTGTTATACTTTTAGAGATATGGCCATTTGAATTCGCGACGTCGTGCTAATTAGTCCAAAGTTCGTTAGTCTGTATCTCACTAATTAAGAGGCTGTTAGCAAAAATATTTGAGTTCTTGCCGTTGATGGGTCCCAATTGGTTCCCAAAGTTTTCCAAAAATCTGAGAGATGACGGCAGATTCTTTGATGATTTGACATGGAATGACCCAATGTACAGATTCCCCACAAACGGCGAAAGAAGGAAATTGTGGGAGAACAGATTGAGGCGGCTGGGATGGAAACCGACTTCGTGGTCACGTCTGTTCCCGGTAATTCATACTCGTACCCTGTACCAGGGCCGGATTTAGGCATAGGCAAGCTGGGCAGTTGTCCAGGGGCCTCCACAACCGGGGGGGGGTGGCGGGGGGGGGGGGCTCCACATATTTCATGAAAAAAAATTGTAAGGAAAAATGTATTTGTGAGTGCCTGAATGGTAATTGGTAGTTCGTGGAACAGATATAAGATATTCATCTTATCTCATTCTCTCTTTTATATAGAAGCTCAGATTCTTTGTTCTTGAAAAATGTACTTTATGGATGACTGTAAATTTGTCTTGTCACCTTTTTAGTATTCTCAGGTAGGGTGGGCCTCCATTACTGAAGGCTGCCCAGGGACCGCCGCATGTCTAAATCCGGCCCTGCCCTGTACGTATTGATGTGTGCTGTTTTGTTTGTCATTTCGAACTTGAGATTTTAACCCGGAACTAAAGAATCACTGGTAGGCAAGGATAGATAGACGTACTGTCATCCCGGTGTTTCACAGGCACGGACATTCATCAGTGTGCGCGCCGTCCCCGCCGATGGACGGAAAGCCGGGTGTCCTGTCTGCTGTCGTCAGTTGGTGGGTGTTAAAGATCCCACGGTGTACTTCACCAAGGGCAGGCGAGCTATCACCGACATCCTCGCCAAATTACAAATTCCTGCCATGACAGACCACTGGGAGGGCAATGGCAAACCACCTATCACCCTTGTGAAGGTATCACCAAACCAAGGAATCACCCTTGTGAAGGTATCACCAAACCAAGGTATCACCCTTGTGAAGGTATCACCAAACCAAGGAATCACCCTTGTGAAGGTATCACCCAACCAAGGAATCACCCTTGTGAAGGTATCACCCAACCAAGGAATCACCCTTGTGAATGTATCACCCAACCAAGGAATCACCCTTGTGAAGATATCACCCAACCAAGGAATCACCCTTGTGAAGGTATCACCCAACCAAGGAATCACCCTTGTGAAGGTATCACTGAACCAAGGAATTACCCTTGTGAAGGTATCACCAAACCACCTATCACCCTTGTGAAGGTATCACCAAACCACCTATCACCCTTGTGAAGGTATCACCCAACCAAGGTATCATCCAACCAAGGTATCACCCTTGTGAAGGTATCACCAAACCAAGGAATCACCCTTGTGAAGGTATCACCAAACCAAGGAATCACCCTTGTGAAGGTATCACCCAACCAAGGAATCACCCTTGTGAAGGTATCACCCAACCAAGGAATCACCCTTGTGAATGTATCACCCAACCAAGGAATCACCCTTGTGAAGGTATCACCCAACCAAGGAATCACCCTTGTGAAGGTATCACCCAACCAAGGAATCACCCTTGTGAAGGTATCACTGAACCAAGGAATTACCCTTGTGAAGGTATCACCAAACCACCCATCACCCTTGTGAAGGTATCACCAAACCACCTATCACCCTTGTGAAGATATCACCCAACCAAGGAATCACCCTTGTGAAGGTATCACCCTTGTGAAGGTATCACCCAACCAAGGAATCACCCTTGTGAAGGTATCACCCAACCAAGGAATCACCCTTGTGAAGGTATCACCCAACCAAGGAATCACCCTTGTGAAGGTATCACCCAACCAAGGAATCACCCTTGTGAAGGTATCACCCAACCAAGGAATCACCCTTGTGAAGGTATCACCCAACCAAGGAATCACCCTTGTGAAGGTATCACCCAACCAAGGAATCACCCTTGTGAAGGTATCACCCAACCAAGGAATCACCCTTGTGAAGGTATCACCCAACCAAGGAATCACCCTTGTGAAGGTATCACCCAACCAAGGAATCACCCTTGTGAAGGTATCACCCAACCAAGGAATCACCCTTGTGAAGGTATCACCCAACCAAGGAATCACCCTTGTGAAGGTATCACCCAACCAAGGAATCACCCTTGTGAAGGTATCACCCAACCAAGGAATCACCCTTGTGAAGGTATCACCCAACCAAGGAATCACCCTTGTGAAGGTATCACCCAACCAAGGAATCACCCTTGTGAAGGTATCACCCAACCAAGGAATCACCCTTGTGAAGGTATCACCCAACCAAGGAATCACCCTTGTGAAGGTATCACCCAACCAAGGAATCACCCTTGTGAAGGTATCACCCAACCAAGGAATCACCCTTGTGAAGGTATCACCCAACCAAGGAATCACCCTTGTGAAGGTATCACCCAACCAAGGAATCACCCTTGTGAAGGTATCACCCAACCAAGGAATCACCCTTGTGAAGGTATCACCCAACCAAGGAATCACCCTTGTGAAGGTATCACCCAACCAAGGAATCACCCTTGTGAAGGTATCACCCAACCAAGGAATCACCCTTGTGAAGGTATCACCCAACCAAGGAATCACCCTTGTGAAGGTATCACCCAACCAAGGAATCACCCTTGTGAAGGTATCACCCAACCAAGGAATCACCCTTGTGAAGGTATCACCCAACCAAGGAATCACTGAACCAAGGAATTACCCTTGTGAAGGTATCACCAAACCACCTATCACCCTTGTGAAGGTATCACCCAACCAAGGAATCACCCTTGTGAAGGTATCACCCAACCAAGGAATCACCCTTGTGAAGGTATCACCCAACCAAGGAATCACCCTTGTGAAGGTATCACCCAACCAAGGAATCACCCTTGTGAAGGTATCACCCAACCAAGGAATCACCCTTGTGAAGTTATCACCCTTGTGAAGGTATCACCCAACCAAGGAATCACCCTTGTGAAGGTATCACCCAACCAAGGAATCACCCTTGTGAAGGTATCACCCAACCATGGAATCACCCTTGTGAAGGTATCACCCAACCAAGGAATCACTGAACCAAGGAATTACCCTTGTGAAGGTATCACCAAACCACCTATCACCCTTGTGAAGGTATCACCAAACCACCTATCACCCTTGTGAAGGTATCACCAAACCAAGCAATCACCCTTGTGAAGGTATTACCCTTGTGAATGTATCACCAAACCAAGGTATCACCCTTGTGAAGCAACCATGGACCTTCCTTCAGGCAGAGCACCAATCAATCAATCTTTTTTTCATTCACAATTGTTATGCTCATCCATTATGATGGTGTGCTCATCCAGCGTGGATGGTGTGCTTGTCCAGCGTGCATGGTGTGTTCATTCTGGGGCTTTGCTTTGCTTGGTGTGTGATGATTCTGGTTCCGCAAGAAAACCAATCATTCTCTTCAAACATTGCTTCTCTTTCATTAACATGAGAACTTTACATTTAACACACACACACACACACACACACACACACACACACACACACACACACACACACACACACACACACACACACACACACACACACACACACACACACACACACACACACACACACACACACACACACACGTACGTACATACTACTTTCACCAATAATACAAAAATCTCGTATAATTTATCTTGTGTCCTGGAACCAAACAAAATATATATACTAATAACAGCCTTGCTCCCAAACATGATTATTAATCTATATAGTAATATGCTTGTTCGTATGTCCGTCCGTCTGTGTGTTACATTCCGTTCCACTCATTTGTTGGACAGTTTGCCTGACTCCACCCATAATTTCAACCTGATGTCTTCATGCATTGGTTCATGACTGTCCATCTCCGTTTCTCTGGGGACTGTCATTTATGCTCAAGGAACAACTTATTTAAATTGAATGATATATTTTGAACGTGAATCGGAAAACAAACCTGCAGTTTAACAGTACTTTGTCTCTGAATTCATCCCAATCACACATGGGCAGAGAGGAGTGAGGTCATTTTGGGGTGAGGAGTTGGATTGACACCTTAGCATTGGGTTGGAGGGTGAGGACTTTAGGTTGGGGGGGGGTGAGAGCGAAGATGGGACAGAGTTGGGAGAGGGTTTTAAGGCTTTGGGGGAGGGGGAGGAGGAGGAGGAGGAGGTTGGGGGGGGAGGGGGGTAAGGATGGGGTTTGAAGGCTTGTAGTGGGAAGATAATTGATGCCTTTGGGTTGGGAGGGGGAGGGTGAGGACTTGTGTTTGGGAGGTTGAGTACTTGGTGGTTGTGAGGGGGAGGGGTGAGAGTTGAGGACTTCAAGTCACGTTTTACATTGCATGGGTGTTCCAAGGGTCCCTACTAGTACTAGTAGAAAATATCATCATTTCCAATTTACCGTGCGTCATCGACAAGCCCCAGATGTGACCTTTCCATCAGTGTCAAGAAGTACGAAGGTTTGGGTAGAACGTACCCATCTATGAACCTTCGGCTTTCATGCACCCACATGGTCGGGAGTTTTTGCAGTATGGACAGCAAGATATCAACTTTTTGGACAAGTTGATCAGGAAGTTTTGCAATCTTTCCTTGTGCAGTGGCACATCCCTTTGTCGCAGGAATGCTTGCAAGTATTTTCAGCTTCTTTCAAAGTTTTATCTCATTCCATGCTACAATTCTTATCTGGCTGGCATGAAATACTTCCAGGACCACGCCGATGAACTTTGTTATCAGGGGTATCAGCACATGCGCACCGAACAATCTGAGGTGGATAACATCATTTCAAAAGTGCCGTATTTCTTCACTCTGTCTGTCTCTGTCTGTCTGTCTGTCTCCAGACATCAGTTTATGATCGAGGAACTACTTAATTGTCTCCCATTTTCAGAAAGGGGAAGTCTTATTGCTGTTGTAGGGTTTGTTTCCACAATGAGTGCCCCCAATTTTTAATGGTACCACATGGTTTATTTTTTCTTCCTGCACTCCCAATTTTGAAACTGTATGTTGGAGCCGGCTGGGACTTTCAGAATGAAATTTTGTATTAACGATGTGAAGAAAAAGTATTCGGATCGACCTGATTTTTTTTTAACGTCATGATCTAATTGTAGACATTTTAACATTTATCAGCATAAGTTGACTGAGGTTTGTCCGATCAGAACAAAAATGCCAGTCCTAGAACAAGGTACATTTACACTTAATTTACATTGTACCCTTCTAGGTTAAAGGTCAAGGTCAAATGGCGTTTTTTGTCATCGCTCAATTTTGCTAATGTGGGATCTCAAAGACCACTTGGCCTTCCAATATGTTCTTGCATCGTAATAATGTCTCTGCACTGAAGTTGTACATCTGATATTTGATCAGTGTCTTTGACCTACTTTTTTGGATTGTGACCTAATTAACAAAAAACACTTTTTTGATCATAACTTGAATAATTTTCCCCCGATTATCATGATGTTGAGTTTTATGGATAGATTGTAGATGGGGACACATTTTGTTAATTTACACTATCCCAAAATGTTGAAGGTCCAGGTCATATAACAATCCAAACTAAATACGCCATCATTGGGTCCTGGGCCAAGGGTAAGTCGTGGGCGATCGTTTTGTGATCGCAGATATCTAGTTTTAATTGAATGTTATATTTTGAACACTGTGGAACATAAATCTGAACACGAACCTGGAGTTTTGACAGTATTTGGGCAAAATTGTACACCGTCTCAACCAATCAGATTTGCCACTCGTGCACTCAGGGCAGGGAACTTCAAGATTATTATTAGCTCACCTGGAATTTAGTCAGGTCAGCTTATGCGATCGAGCAGTGAGTGAGTCAATGACTCACTGACTGACTGACTGATTGACTGAGTCAGTCCGTCAACACTTCAGTCATTATCACTTGAACCAAACGCACAATATTGATGATACTTGGCTACAAGCTTCATAACTGATGCCTAACGAGGGTTTATTGACTGCATAAAAATCTGCGCTCATTAAAGGGGTTGACGTGGGGTTTATTTGACCCACAACAAAATATGTATATCCTCTCTTCTCCGAAACTACACAAACGACTTCGATGAAACTTGACCACAGCCTTCATCACCCATTATGTACCAAAGTGTATTGATATTGACGGCATCCAAATCTGCGCTCATTAAGGCGGTCTACGGGAGGGGTTTTGACCCCCCCCTCCCAAAATAGGTATTTGCTCTCTTCTCCGAAACTACATGTGCAATTTTGATAAAACTTGACCACAACCTTCATCATCTGTGATGTACTAAAGTGGATCGACCATATAAAAATCTGAGCTCATTAAAGGGGTCTATGGGGAGTGGGATTCACCTCCCCCCACCCCCAAAATAGGTATTTGCTCTCTTCTCCAAAACTACACACACTTTCAATGAAACTTGACCACAACCTTCATCACCCGTGATGTACCAAAGTTTGTTCACGGCCTTCCAAAAACATCAGGATCTAAGGGGGTCTGCATGTGATTTGAGTGACTGTTGTTCTTTATCCAAGTGAGCTTCAGGACAGGTGGTCCTATTTTTATTACTAGCAGAGTACCTGCCCTATGAGCGATCTTGTTCCAAGCATGCAACACATTCTTCTGACGCATACCTTTATTTGGGCGGTATATAGGCAACAGACAGCTCTGTATAGGCAACAACAAAAAAAAACCTGGGTTACATGCATGAAGCAAAAACATACCTCCTGTTTATAAATCAAAACACCTCACCACACTGGAAAATGTGGGGACAGTAATACTGTCCTGTAAATGGTGATGACTTGTAATACCCTCCCTCACCTGGAGCAGCGCTACATGCTACACATTTACATCGATAATTTGTCTCCACCCCCCCCCCACCACTCTTCCCTCGCCCCAACACCACCGTCAAAGATAAAAAGACCCCTATACATTAACTGAGGTCATGCTGATCCTGTGTAGCAAGTCTGGATGAAATCAGCCCAGAACTGTAGGAGGAGTAGCTTGACAAATATATAAACATTGATCCCTGAATTTTGTTAAGATTTCTTCTTCTCCTTCTTCCAATAATGTCCCATGTCAAAGTACCAATAAATACTGTGTGGGCCGTAGGAGTAAGGTGTCCTCTGAACACTCCACTGAAACAGCTTTAACTCTGAAATGTCTAGACTAGACTATTTTCAAGACATGTTTTCCTGATCATTTCTGACTTCTCCAATCCATCAATTTACCAGAAACTTGGTGCTTGAGTGAGTAAAGCCTCATTGCATTGCCCATCCCACACCCCCCCTCCCTCCCCTACCACTGAACCCCTCTGCTGCCCTCCTCCGTTGTCTGTTCGAGTCAAACAACTGCTCATGGTGTGTGTACATTTCCACACCCTACAACAGGACTGGCTCTTCACCACAGAAATGATCACAAATTGTCTTGAGCACCCTGATGTTCTATTCAGATGGACCACCACCACCACCACCACCATTTGCCATATACATGAATACAGACCAGTAGCAAAGAAGTTAGTTTAATTGTTTGATATTGGAGTGGAAGGATAGCTCTGATGAATTAATGCTGACAATAGCATGCTCACCATAGAGCAGCTGTCTTGTTCAGATTGATTCCACGACTACCTTGGACCCAACTATCAACTGCTGCTCTGGAACAGCGGCAGCAGGAAGATATGCATCCAGGAGCACACCATTCTTCAGGACTGCAGCGTTTGCATTTAGAGTGTAGATGCTAAAGTTTTCACAATGTCTTTCAAAAAGAGTAGGCTATTGCACGTCGGTGCCTTCAGCCAAGTTCCCCAGTTTTAAAAATGTTATAAGTATGTTTCCACCTCCCTCCTCTCTCTATCCTCTCTCCCTCCATTATCCTCCTCCCTCCTCCTTCCTATCTCTCCCTCCCTCCCTCCTTTCTCTCCTTCTTTCTCCTCCCACTCAATATTCCCATCAGCAAATCAACGGGTTCTATTTGCTAGTCTATAATAATAAATGTCAATGTGCGCCAGTCCGTCCTTCCATCTCCTCCATAACTCCAAAACCATGAAACCTCACAGCCCCAAACTTTGCAGGCATGCTAAGGAAACTCCAAGGTGGTGCCTGAATGAAAATTGGGTTTTTGGGTTAATTAAAAAACTCCTTTTGAAGATAATTTAGGGGGTGCTCATCATGAAAACCAAAATAAGCCTCATCAAAATGGCGGTGAACCATCTTGGTTCGCCCTCTGTCAGCTCACTGGAGTCTAAAGCCGCCATTTTGTTTTGGCTTGCTCAACAATTCCTTGACTTGGAATAGGCCGCAATGGTTTCTTAATGATAAAGTTGTGTTTTTTACTTTCCTCATCATCGAATCCTGATCATTATACCTACAAATTTTGTGGCATCATTTCATTTCTGCACATTCCATAACCAGAGCCGGTGGTTTTATTTAATATCCGCCCATTCCATTACCTCTAGAATCTCTTAACCTCAGCCGAATTTCAAAATTAATACTTCTTTATTGACTTCTGCGGTAGTTCAGACTACTAAAAATGTGTTCAAATGTCCAATTCGGACATCGCTTGACATTCCAGGCATAAACGGGTGCACAGTGTTTATATAACCGATCGCAAATTGCTAATCGCTTGCCAAGCCTGCTGTTCCTTATCAAGCGTTTTGTCAGAGTGCTTGCTTGAGTGCTTAAGCCACTTAGCAAGTGCTCTACAATATTGTTGTGGAACCGGGGTCGGGGCGAGAAGACCACGAGGGGGGGGGGAAGCTACCTTGGGTTCCCACCCAACACTACAGAATCTCAGGCCGTCGCACACAAATAACTCGGTGACGTGGCGGGTCGTGAACGCCAATACTTCAACCACGTGACTTTGGGTCCTCCGTCTAATGGAAACTGGTTACCTAATGGTCACGTGATCTAATTACCGGGGGACACGTCTTCGGTACGCCTTGTTCAAACTGGATCACCTTACCGGATCAGATTCAGCCGAGCTTAACCTCCAAGGACGTACCGGCGAGAAAACAGATCGTTGGGGGATAACGTCCCAGCTAAGCTCGGACCATGCTGGACCAATGAAGGAAACGATGAAAACGAGCTGGGAACATTTCTATACAAAGCATTTATTTACAATCAGGTGAGGAAAGGTATGAATGAAAGGCACATTGAATTGGGTTTATTATTATTTACAGCAGGGATAGCAAGGAATTTGTGGGGTGCGACAAAAGGCAAGCAATTCACAAAAGCAGACACAGAGCAGACTTATCCCGTTATATCTTCTACAATCTCAACTTTTGCTGTGATAGGTCCATCAGACACACACACACACACACACACACACACACACACACACACACACACACACACACACACACACACACACACACACACACACACACACACACACACACACACACACACCTGATGAAGATTAGTTAGCCAAAGGAAGGAGAACAGATCAGGACGAACGGCCTCGCAAAACCTGGCACGGTTGGCCGACCGTGCAACCCAGTGTGCTTTCCTCACCCCTCACCCCTCTGCTTGAGCGATCCCACCTTAAGAGTCGGCGAATTATCTCATGCTTAATCACTTTGCTGGGGCTCGTGGAAACGTGTGCTCCGCACTGGTCCAGAAGAACGTCCGTCGCACATCAACCCTGAGTGTAGCTGCAGTGACAGCAGACGAGGTGCAGTGCAAAGAGCATGGAGCAGAGAGGCAAAGGAGAGGGCGCGGTAACCAGGCGAAGACTAGTGCAAGGCAGGCAGGTGAAGAAGTGGGCGAGGGCAGGCAGGCAGAGAAGAGCAGAGAGAAGGCGGACGGCTTCGCAATCTGCCTTTCATAAGCCCCGGGCGAAGGGTGGGGTGAGGATCTGAATCGACGTGCTGTGACCCGAATCGCGCTCCCTTATTGGGTCACGGCGGTCCTGGCCCCGCCCTGCCAGGCTCCTGGGGGGGGGGGGTGAAAGTGGTCTCATTCACACATCTGGCGTGACGCGGCCTGGACCCTCGCACCGAACTCACGGGCCGCCCTTCCTGCCATGTTCTGGTGACTGGACGAGTGTCCCGTTGGTCCCACACGCCCATTCGGGGCATCCCCGGCGAGACGCTGCCGGCGCTACCAAAGCGCTTGGTCCATCCCCGCACCATGCAGTCCGAGTGGTCTGGGCCGTGCAGCACACCTCTGTTTGGTGACAAATTGTATCGATGCAGAGGTGCGAGGTGTCGTGGGATGATTTTTCTGATGTGCGGGAGATGTTGGTGGTTGAGGTGGTGAGTTTTTGGTGAGCGAATGTTGAGTAAGGTGAGACGCCGTTGTAAATTGGCATGCAGATTTGAATGAAAGGGCGTGCCATGTGCGCGCCGGGCAGCGAGTTTGTTCATGTTGTGAGTGTTTCACAGGTGGCTTCTTGGTGCTGTTATTCATATCGTGTGTGTGTGTGTTTGCTTGCTTGCTTGATTTAATTTGAACAATGGATAACAGGAAAGGGTTGAAATGGAAATCAGGATTGATTGGAAGATAAAGGTATAGTTATTAGACCCACGCAATGCACTTCGTCCCGTTTACCCATTGGACATGAGGAGAAGGTCTGACTGCATGAAGACTAACAAAATAACTGCCTGGGGATCACTGTATGCTGGGTGCCATTGCCTTTGAGGAATGCGGTTTTGCAGAACCACAACAATATTCACACTGTCACTGAACATTTTGATCGACTTGAACGAAGTTCAGGGCCCATTCACCTGCGTTTGGCAGTGCAGTGCCTCATGCGGTGAGTCAGTCCGTGTTTCATTCGCTGAAAATGTGCAAATTTATTTTACACCACGTTTCACCTTATTGAACGATCTCCTTTCAAAGCCTGGTGTTGGCTTAGTGGTTAGGGTGGCGGCTTGGGATCCCAGGGTCCTGAGTTCAAGCCCCGTTGGCTACTGAATTAACACCAGGGGGTTGACTCAGCCTGTTATCCTTCCGAGGTTGGCGAAATGAGTACCAGTGTGTACTGGTCCCGGTGTATGTCCCGGTTAGAATAGGTGTACCATATCCCTGTGTGTCGTAAGAGGCGACCGGGGTTGGCGTCAGGAAGGGCATCCGGCCATAAAACATTGCCTCAAGAAAAAGCCCAACCCCTGCACAGCAGGGAAAAATGGCTGTAAAAACGGTCATTTGAACGATCTCCTTTCAGTGTACGACCCGTCACTTCAGCAAAGATAAATCCATATTAAAAAAAGTTAAACGTTTCATGTTTTTTTTAAGTTTCTTCAACCATTTTGTTTGAATGCTTGTTTGAGTGGTTAAGGCAATTGGCGAGCACTCTTCAAGCTTCGCTGGCGATATGGTGGCTTGGTTCTCCATGGGGACATTTCCAGAGAAAGGAAGGCAAAATAAATTAGGCTATTACAATGAGAGTGAGTAAATAAAAAATGTTTTTAGTTGTTACAAAGCAATGAATCGCTACATCATGGTAGCATAGCCAAGAGGTATGCAAGCTTGCTCTAAGCTGTCAAGCCGGTGATTCATCAATGTGTGTGTTCTCTGGGATGGACGTTAAAGGGGACATCACATCTGCCGGAATCCCCCCTTCTCCCCTCTTTCCCTCCTCCCCTCTCTCCCCCTCTGCCTCTCTCACCCCTATCTCTCTCCCACCACTATCTCTCTCCCATCCCTTTCCCGCTCTCTGACCCCTTTTCCCTTTCCTCTTCTCTCCCACATCTCTCTCTCTCCAACCCCTCCCCCTCCCCCACCCCATACTTTCCTCTCCTCTCCCTCTATCTTCCACCCCTCCACCCTTCCCTTGCTTCATAATCCTTCCCCCTCTGTTAAGGGGACTGTTAAGGACTGACGGTTTAGTGTTGAATTTAAAACTGCTTCCCCATAGGTTAGCATGTACGAATCAGATTTGGAATGAACCAACCAGAGGGGTGCAAAGGTCGCTGTATGTGTGAGCATGCAGGCAAGCCTTTACCAGGTAGATAGCGTGGGTTTTATATAGAACCCAGTGGTCAAAAATAAAATGTTGCTGTTTGGGCACGTTTTATTGCCCTTCCCTTCCCCGCCCCTCATGCTACCTTCCCTTCCCCTCCCTCACGCTGCCTTCCCCTCCCCTTGCACTGCCGTCCCATCCCCTTGTGCTGCCTTCCCTTCCCCTCACACCGCATTCTCTTCTCCTCGTGCTGCCTTCCCTTGCCTTCACGCTGCCTTCCCTCCACCTCCCTTCACGCTTACCTCCTTCAAAACTCTCTCCCCTCTCCACTCCGTGGACATCTCCCGGCTGTCTACATGTGCTGTTTTAACCTACCCTACTTCGTTCAATTCTGTACTACCTCCTCCCTTCTCCACAAGTCCCATGACCAAACGCAAGTCGAGAACCCTCCTCTCACACTTAACTCCTCCCAAATCCCTTTCCTCTCCCCACTTCACCCCCTTCTCCTTGCTCCCACCACCCCCCCATCTCCCTCCCTCCTCCTTGCTACCACCCCCTCCTCCGTCAGATGTATAGCGACATTTGGTGTGGCATCGCTCTCCCCACCCTTCCTCACTCTTCCTCCCCTTCCTCACCCCTCCTCGTGGTGAACGCCTCACCCCTCCTTCCTCCTCCCTCCGTTCTCCTCTCTCCCTCCTCCCTCTCCCTTCGCCCCTCTCTCCCTGTCCTATCCTTCCCCTCCCCTCATTCTTACTCCCCCCTTAATATTCCCGTCAGTGAAGCGACTCGTATTTGCTAGTATATTATAATGCAGGAGTGTCTGTCTGTCCGTCTGTCCATCCCTGCCCCTTAATAAAGGGGCTATCCTGTCAGTTTTGGGGCTAGCCCCTCCAAACCTTCTGTTTTTTTTTTTTTTTGGCCAAAATCCTTCACGAACCGGCTGTCCATGCCTGTCGTTCGACCGGAAGTGCAACAGGAATGTCGAATTTATTGGTTCTGGACAGCCGATTATGAACACACAGACACACATTGACATTTATTATTATAGATTAAGTTTGAGCTTAGTCGAAAGGATAACGAGATTATTAATTCTGTGTGTATTGTAACTAGTATTTTATCGATGAAACCCCATCAGAGCTTCAGTCAGATTGTGCAGAAGCATTTGGAGTTTGCAAGGCTGAGACGAAATAGGCCGACTGCTCGTATGTCTGAACCACATGTGGTACTTGGGCCGATATAACAGGAGACAATCACATGGGTCGCTATATGAGGTACATGGAGTGTGAAGAAGTAAGCCATATTAAGGTAGGGTAGGGCCTGCGGTGCCCGTGTACTGTATTGGAGACGAAAGGTGCCAAATGCAGCATAAAGTGGGCCCGTTTGTTGGCAGATTGTGCTGCCCAGACATTTCCTGCAGTCATTCAGTAACCTCAAGGGAAAGGGTTGATGGGGGTTTGGGAAAGGAAAGGGGGAAGGGGAGGGTGGGGGGAGAGGGAGAGAGATCTTTCCAACCACCATAGTTCAACAATTGTACCATCACTACACTCACTTAAAACACATCATCATACCACTACGAAGCGATCGGTGGAACCATCACCGAACTCACCCAAAGCAACTTCTCAAAGCACCATTATCCCTTTGCCTGAAACTAAGCATACCACACCCTCCCCAAAACACCAGAAAGTTAAACGTAAAACAATTTGAAAAGGTCTTCTTCACTGGCTCGAATGGCAGAGATTCGGTCCAGCTGTCCTGTGATTGATCTCTCTAAATCTCACCATATATATGAGCATTATATGGCGTGTACTCCTTCCATGTAAAAGTATTCTCACCACACATCGCCCCCCTCCCCTCTGTTCCACATCCGGATCCAGCCTCCCCCAAACACAGTCACCCCACCCCCTGTCTCCACCCAGATCCTTTCCCCCCCGATGGATTCAATGGACGGTGAACACGTGCTGGAAATCCCAGCCGTGGGTGAAACGTCCCTCTGGATGGTTTCAAATTGAGGATATTCAACCCTTACTGCCTCGTAGCCTGGCCCTCATTCACAGCCCAGGCTTGCTTTATAACTGAGGTCCACCTCATGACCCAGACCCAACTCGTAGCTCAGGCCTGCCATGTGGCCGAGGAACTCCTCGTAGCTCAGACCCAACTCGTGGTCCAGGACTGCCTCATGGTCCTGATCCAGGACCGCCTCGCTATTCGGGCCTACCTCTGCACCCAACTTGCATTGAACAAGCTTGAAAACAAATATCTCAAACACCATCACTGTAGTTGTATTGTTTTATGGAAACCCCAAAACGTTAAATTATTTGTTTATCCAAAGGTCGCACAAGGAGCTGTCACTTCTCTTTCAAATTAATACAAAGGGGGGCTCATTTTGTGAAACAAAAACGTTAAATCAAACAATTACAACTTTCTCAGCAATAGTTGTGCAGATTATTATCATTAGATTACACAACCGACTCTCATTTAGACAAATCCAATAATTATTACAATTACTTAAGGCTTTGGGGCCCGTGCAGATGCTACGTAATATATTCGGTGCAATTTCAGACATCCCCTCTCTCCTCCCCAAAAGATGTACACCACTCCACCAACCACCCACCATGCCATGTGGACCTCATATGTGGGCACCTTATGGAGGAGCTTGTGCTCCCTACTCTCGACTACTGCACTTCTTTGAAGGCCCCCATCATTCCACCTTCTTATGGGGTCGGCTGGAGAAAGTCTTTGGCAAAAGTCTTTCACGAACAGGCTGGCCAGGCCTCGATTTGTTCATGGTGCTGGTGACTTGCATACTCTTCCAAGGGATGGAAAACACATTGATGAATCACCCTGCCTCTTGAACACCAGGATGACAGTTCATAGCTGAGTCGGGATTCGAATATACTGTGGGATTGTTACACTGCTGATAACAGCTGGTTTCACGCTCTCTCCAACCATGCCTGCCCACACTTTGGCAAAGTTCCTGATCGTGGTCGTTGGATGAATCCAGTTTGTTCGACTGGGCCCAGACCTTTCTTTGAAGCTCAGAGGCAATGTTATTGTCTCGCTGCACAGCTGTTGTGAATTGGAGTGAATAATTGCTAGGCTGGAGCATTGAGAGAAAAGTTGTTTATTCCAGAGTAGAAGTATTGTGTATAATATAACGACATTATTTATGGTATTATAAATATGAGGAGGTGTTCATGATTAGAGTATGCTGTAACAGTTTAAATGGCATATAACGCATAGGAAGAAGGAAATGGCAAAGGGGAAGAGGAGGGGTGTGGGATGAGGATTATAAAAGGAGAAAAGACAGGGGATTTGATTGTGAACAAAGGGTCAGGGGTTAGAGAAAAGGGAGAGGTCAAATCGTGGAGGAAAGTGAGGGGGTTTTATTATAGGAAAAGGAGGTGATGGAGAAAAGGGAGGGGGGATGGGAATTGTGAAAGAGGAAGGAGAAATGTGAAACGAAATAGTTTGATTGGATAATAGATTTGAGAATGTGTTTTCATTGACTCTATTCTGAGTTCTATACCCACAGGAATCAAACCCAACTTAAAATTCTCACTATCCAGTGGTAGAAGGAAACGCTCGCTGCACCCAGGCACTCTCAGAGGCTCAGAGAGGCCCCGGCCACTTCCAACTTTTTGTGGACCCTGGCCATAATAATAAAAAAAGACGATACATGAAAACAAATTCAGACCATTATTAGCTCAAAAAAGAGTGAAAGAGAACTTGAGTATTGTTAAAAAGAATAACTGCTTTTCTAGCCTTTTTCTGTGCAAATCTAACTTTTGTGTGATGTCACAGTTAATATGAAGGATGACGAGCCCATTCAGACACTCTTGCTTTATAGCTCAATGGCGATAGTTCTTTACCTGCTTCAACACGTTTTAGGTGCACTCACCTGAAGCCACGGATGCAGAAAAATTGACAAAAATATGCAACGTCACTGTGGTATGAGCAAACACCCCAGAGTCCACGTTAATACATTACTTTTACCAAATCACATCCCTTACCTGCTTAAATTTGCATCTCTAACGAGAGAGAGAGAAAGAGAAAGAGAAAATATATATATATATATATATATATATATATATATATATATATATATATATTTGTTGTGGTTGACCAAATTCGCAAACCACCATTCAGGTCCCTTAGGTGAGATATCTCGGTAAGTATATGTGTAGTTAGGCCCAAACCCGTTGTCTAGAGGGAATAAATGTCATTCATGCGTGCTGCGACTCTTCAGGATAGCCGTTTTTCTTTTACTATCTTTATTTTGGACCAACCGCCATTATTACCACCACCAACCACGTCTCAACAGCCATCACAACAACAACCACCAACCACAACGCCGCTTCACCACAACCGCCACGACCTTTACCGTCACAACTCACCACCATCGCATCACCGTCATCTCGCGCCACTCGTAGGCACCGATGCTGGACTCGTGTAAGGCGCGCACCGTGCAGCGTGTTCAAAAGCATCGCGGACTTTCCGAAGAAAAACGGATCAAAAACGACTCACGCCCACTTTTGTTCCGTCCAATCGGTGAGCGAGGGGCGATTTGGCCCCGCCTCCAGGGCGTTGGAGGGCGGTCGCTATATGCAAATTCATGGATCAAAAAGCATTCACGCCCACTTTTCCTCGGGCCAATGGGGAGCGAGGTGAAAGGTCGGAGGCAGAGGGTCAAAGATGAGAGAGCGAAGCCACGGGGCTTATAAAAACGACTGCGTTCGTCAGTCGAGTCGAGTCCAGTGGAAGTTGAGAAGCAGTTCAGTTCGCAGGATGAAGAGTGCAGTTGGGAGTTCGCGGAGTCGGAGTGAAGAGGACGGAGCTGTGGAGAGGCGGCGGCGGCGAAGGCGGTTGAGGGGGTGCTCGCGTCGGATTCGAGGAACTGCGGAGGAAAAGGCTGGCGGCGCGACCGAGGTCGTGGTGGAGACGCTCGTCGCGGGACCCGCGATTTTGTGAAATCCTCCTTTCCCCGAGCATCAGCAACCCCCTCCTGTTTCCCCCCGCGCTGAGATAGTGCGACAAAAGGGGGCCCCCTTCCCACCCCCTACCAGACACTGTCCGCGAGGCCCGCGGAGTTGAGGCACCACCGCCGCTCCGCGTCTCATCATCAGACGGGTAGGCCCGACACGGTCTCGGCCCCAGGCCCGCCTACCCCCTCATCCTGGAGGGTGGTTCTCTTTTCTTTTGCTTTGGGAATGTGTTGTCGGCGCCGTCTGTGAAGTAAAATTGTATAAGTGTTGCCGTGTGCTCACGTAGTCGGTATTAGATCTGCATTGTTGCATTTGCTTTTTGTCTTCTTCTTTTCTATGTGCTTTTGGTGGAATTGTATATGTGTGCTTTCCGTTCATCGCAAAATAAATGTGCTTATTATTGAACTGTTTTCCCGCTTCGCTTCGTCATTTCTTTCATTGAATCCTCATCTTGCTTCACGTAAAGGGTTGGTCGTGGGTTAAGACGCCTGATAATTAATCGAACCGTCGAGGTCGACGAATAACACCGCTCGGTTATCCCGATAGTACGGAACGGGTCGCTTAAGTGGCCCGTGTCCGAAGTCGACCTGCGGCGAGGTGCGATCGCCCGGTCTACCCTCCGTGTGGGTACTTAGGTAGGTCGAATTTGGCGAGCAACCCTATCCCACGCGGGGGCCGATTGGCACGATCGCGGTGAGACCGAAAGGTCCACCCGTGACTGGTTCCCGGCGTTAGTCTGAGAGGGTCACGACTGGATTGTCCGTCCGGTGGGCGACGTGCCGCGATTCGAGTTACGTGGCCGTTCGCACGCCGGCGGGCGCGAATCCGCGACACTGGTGTCAGGAGTGGGATACAAACCCATCGCCCTCCTCACGGCACTGGTAACGGGAAAACGGGCTCTCCTGTCTCCGGCTAAATTCACGGGAATCGGTCCAGGGGTGAGAGAAGCGACCCCCGATTCCCTCCAAATTACGAGCGATTCAAATTAACCCTTTAAGAGAAGCAAGATGGCGTCTCAATGCGAGCGGGAGCCGGGGGTATTAGAAATGGATGTAGAATGTGTAGAGTCCATGGTCCAGGATGGAATCCCCGTGCAGGAAATGTTGATTGTGCAGGAACACGGACTCGCCCAACTGAACCCAGAGCCCGAAATGGGTGCGGCAGCGGCCGCGGTGTATGACACCTCCCCTCCCCCTCTCCACCAAAACCCGCCGACCCTTGCCGAAACGGCTCACCCAAGCGCACCCGACATGGCCCAGCTATGCGCCATGCTGGCGGCAATGACTGCAAAGATGGATACAAATACAAATGAAATGAAAAACGAAATAAAAAGCATGAACGAAAAGATGGATGCAAACGCAAATGAATTTATAAACGAAATGAAAAACATGGGCAAGCAAATGAGGGAAGAAACGAAAAAGCTCCGGGGTGAGACGCAGAACATGGGCCGATGCCTGCAGGCGGGCATGAAGGCCGTGACAAAGGAAATAATAATAGTTGAGACAAGGGAGGTAAAGGGTGAAGAGGTGACCGAGTTGGCAGAGACACGGGAGACAGAAAAAATAGAGGAGAGACTGCACGATGAAGACGGGGTAAGTGACGCGCACACACACACGGAGGTAGTGGAGGATAATGGGGGTGAGCTGGCGGACTGGGTGGAGACCCAGTGCGAGCACCTGGATGGCCTCCTCCAGGAACGAGGGGAGGGAGTATGCCCCCTTGAGGCGAGTCACGACCAGGTGAGTTCGGTCGTGCTTTGCGAGGTTGAGGGGAGGAGTGCTGCGAACGGGTGCTTGGAGAGCTTGGGGGGTATAGAGGCCCCGGAGACCCTTGTGGGGACACAAATCCCCAGTGTGGTTGTCCCTGTGTGTGTGGTGCAAGGTGTGAGTGCGTCCCCGTGTGTGGAAGCGACCCCGTGTGTGAGTGGTGTGGTGGCGATGGTGCCAGGGTACGTGCTTCCCAGCACGCCGTGTGTAAAAGGGGCACCGCGGGTGAGTGAGACACGGAGTGTGGATGAGGCACCGCGGGTGAGTGCCCCCGCGTGTGTGAGTGAGGGACGGTGTGTGGATGAGGCACCGCGGATGAGTGCCCCCGCGTGTGTGAGTAGTATGGTTTGTGTGAGTAGTGAGCCACGAGTGAGTGGAGTGGTTTGTATGAATGGAGCACCACGTGTGAGTGGTATGGGTTATGCAAGGGAGACCGTGTGTGTGAGAGAGCGGTATGTGAGGGAGATGTCGGTTGGCATGCGGGAGCACGCAGCCGCGTCTCCCGGTGTGAATGTAATGGAATGGAGTGTGAGCGTCGTAACACGCAGGTGTGTGTGGGTGGAATGGAGGCGACGACGGAGACATGTGAGGAAAGAAAGCTGAGTAGCGGCTGTCGTTGTTTCGGGGACCGTGCCGGGTTCACCCAGCAGTGAGCACGAGGTCCGTGCTGTACAACGCACGAGACCACCACGTGCTCGCTTGCGAGAGTGAAGTCCCGGTCCGGAAACGCACGCGGTGGATTTGCCGATCCCGCGGACGGACAAAGTTTAGGCAGGATAATGGATTTGGACCGGACGGGTTCTTCACGCGATCGTGTGTGTTAAGCTCCAACGGGCAAAGCACATGTGTTCGCGTGGGGAACCCCTCGAGACGTGGGGCTTGTGTTTTTTTTATGCGCACGGTGACGTCATGGCTGCACGTGGGGTTGGAATCCGGCAGGAGGAGTATCCCTGCCGGATGGTACCGTCCAAGGAGGGACGAGGAACACGTGCAGCTGCATGACGTCACGGGCAGGTGCAAAGTGCGCGAGTTGCCGCGCTGGTGCTGCGCATGAAAAAAAAAAAAAAAAAAAGCAAGCCTCACTTTCGGGTGCACAGGATTCCTGAGCAAGGGGTGGAAGACCCCCTTACCCTGGGCACAGGATGGAAACTAGTTAGACCGACTTCATGGGGCAGGGGTAAGTCCTCATGGAGTCCGTGGAATGGATTAGTTAGAGGGATTGTAGCCAGATTTAGGTTGGGTAAATAATTTATGGGATTATTTGAGGACATGGACAGACTTGTGAGTGTGTAGAGTTGACGTAGTTTAGCTACGTAGTGTTAAAAGGAACGTGCTGTAGTTTAAGGGACGACGTGGGAGCACGAGTTAGTTAGGGGATGTAGATAGAAGGATGGCAGAGTTCAGCGGTGAGTGTGTTGAAGAGTTGGTGAGTAAAGTGGAAGCATGTGCTTGGTGAGTGAGAGAGGCCAGCGGGTCTGTGTGTGTGGAGTGAATGGGGAATGCATGGTGCGATGAGTGATTGGGGGGAGAAGTGACTCCCGCCCAAGGGACCCTGGGGTCAGAGTAAAGTGAGTTAGCTGGGTTAGTCAAATTGAAAAATGGAGGTCGTTTTGCTGTTGGTGGGAATGTAGGCTCGAAACCCATTTGGAGGGGTGCAGGAGCCCTGTTGACGGGCTTGGGAGCGTGGCTGCGAAAGGTGAGTATCGCTGAGTGGGTACCCCGGGCACCAGGCTAGTCGGCCGCGGTAGGCCATGGGCCCATGGGGGGCCGGGATAGAGTAGTGGGCACGGGTGCGCCTGCTTGGTGCGGGGGCCCGGGGCGCCATTAGCCGCGTGGGCAGTGTTGTGGGCATGGGTGACCCTCGGAAAGGGGCCTGGGAAGCCAGCCTGCCACGTGTGCGTTTCAGGGGAGGTGCCATGGGGGGCACTCCCCGGTGTTAGGGAGCTGGTAGGCTCGGAGGCAGTGTAGTGCCCGGGGGTGCCATAGCCGGTGATTCGGCAGAGGGTCGTGCCTGCCAAAGGGAGCCACGTGTCCCAGCCATGAGACTGTGTGAGGGCACGGAGAGAAAATTGGGGGGCGAGGCCCGAAATTGTGAGGTCACCAACACAGGCGACGGGAATCTGGGTTGTTAGAACCAATAGTTTAAGCGAGAGGCGCTTGTTGAAAGCCCCGGGGTAGTTTAACAGTTAAATGGTTAGGGTAGATTAGGAAGTGTACCCCTCCGCACCATCCATCCCCTCGCTCTCGTTGTGGGCCGCTGGACCCACTTTGTGTTATAGATCGCTGAACTCTGGGGAGGCCATCCTGAGGCTTCGTTGGGCCTCGACACAGGACGCTAGCTCTCCCTTATTCCCCTCCGGGAAGGGAACGTAGGGGTTGGGAGTAGGCTAGGTGACAGGATAGGTTAGCCGAACAAAGACGATAAAGGGGGTTAGGGGACGATTTATAGTGGGGAAGTAGAAATAAAAACAACAAAAAAATAAGTTGGGGCTAAATTGGGTTTGACAAATTAAGGGAGTGGGTATGTACAGTGACAGGCAAAGGCGATAGGTGGGAGGGAGACAGGTAGGTAGGTCCGAGCCCGCCTTCCAAGTGGCCAGCACCACCGCACTCCCTCCACCAACCTCCACGGAACGGCAAAGGCTGGCCAACTTCATCTGCAGCTGCTGTGCTGCAAGGCCTGTGCCGGCTGGATCGTCTGCAGCTGCTGTGCTGCAAGGCCTGTGCCGGCCCACTTCATCTGCCGGCTGGCTGTTTTTCTGCAAGGCCTGTGCCGGCCAGTTCGTCTGCCGGCTGTGTTTGCCTGCAACCTTTGCCATGCCATGCCCACTCCCCCTGTTCACCAGCCCCGTTCAATTTTTGCTTTGCCCCCCCCCCCTGTTCATTTCCATGTGCGCCAGGATCAAGGCAACAGTTTGCAAGCTGCAAGAACTGCCCTGTTGGCAGCTACAACACGGGCCTGCAGTGGCGGCCCGTGCACCGTGTTTGTGTTCATCCATCCATTCGTTGTGTTCATTGCGTGTGCCACTTGAGCTGGCACGGAGACTGCATTTGTGCAGCCCATGCACCGTTGTGGTGCACTGCGTTCAGTTCAAAAGGGAAGGCCTTGGACTGCGTGTGAGCAGCCAGCCACGTTCCCTGTCACCTGCATTGTTTGAGCCAGAGACTGCATGCGAGCAGCCTGGCTCCTTGCTAACTGCTTTTCTTTTGCAGAGTTCATTGATCCTGGGCCATGGTTTAGTGTAAAATTTGTAAGTTAAGGTTAAGATGTACTGTAAATATGAGTGCGCCCCCGGCATGTCTGTCCTAGCGCCGGCAATTTTATTTAAGTCGTCCGTGTGAGTGAGTTTGTTTAGGTAGTTACTCAGCCCTTAGGTTATTTATTTTGGGGACACGAATACCATGAATGTCGCACTCAGGGATCCGTAGGTAAAATGTACTAGGGGAAAACTACACATGCTGGCACACGAAAATTTGACGACTCGGGACGAGTCTGTAAAAAGGGGAGGGGGTAGTGTTGTGGTTGACCAAATTCGCAAACCACCATTCAGGTCCCTTAGGTGAGATATCTCGGTAAGTATATGTGTAGTTAGGCCCAAACCCGTTGTCTAGAGGGAATAAATGTCATTCATGCGTGCTGCGACTCTTCAGGATAGCCGTTTTTCTTTTACTATCTTTATTTTTGACCAACCGCCATTATTACCACCACCAACCACGTCTCAACAGCCATCACAACAACAACCACCAACCACAACGCCGCTTCACCACAACCGCCACGACCTTTACCGTCACAACTCACCACCATCGCATCACCGTCATCTCGCGCCACTCGTGGGCACCGATGCTGGACTCGTGTAAGGCGCGCACCGTGCAGCGTGTTCAAAAGCATCGCAGACTTTCCGAAGAAAAACGGATCAAAAACGACTCACGCCCACTTTTGTTCCGTCCAATCGGTGAGCGAGGGGCGATTTGGCCCCGCCTCCAGGGCGTTGGAGGGCGGTCGCTATATGCAAATTCATGGATCAAAAAGCATTCACGCCCACTTTTCCTCGGGCCAATGGGGAGCGAGGTGAAAGGTCGGAGGCAGAGGGTCAAAGATGAGAGAGCGAAGCCACGGGGCTTATAAAAACGACTGCGTTCGTCAGTCGAGTCGAGTCCAGTGGAAGTTGAGAAGCAGTTCAGTTCGCAGGAGGAAGAGTGCAGTTGGGAGTTCGCGGAGTCGGAGTGAAGAGGACGGAGCTGTGGAGAGGCGAAGGCGGTTGAGGGGGTGCTCGCGTCGGATTTGAGGAACTGCGGAGGAAAAGGCCGGTGGCGCGACCGAGGTCGTGGTGGAGACGCTTGTCGCGGGACCCGCGATTTTGCGCCCGCCGGCGTGCTGACGGCCACGTAACTCGAATCGCGGCACGTCGCCCACCGGACGGACAATCCAGTCGTGACCCTCTCGGACTAACGCCGGGAACCAGTCACGGGTGGACCTTTCGGTCTCACCGCGATCGAGCCAATCGGCCCCCGCGTGGGATAGGGTTGCTCGCCAAATTCGACCTACCTAAGTACCCACACGGAGGGTAGACCGGGCGATCGCACCTCTCCGCAGGTCGACTTCGGACACGGGCCACTTAAGCGACCCGTTCCGTACTATCGGGATAACCGAGCGGTGTTATTCGTCGACCTCGACGGTTCGATTAATTATCGGGCGTATTCAGCCCACTACCAACCCTTTACGTGAAGCAAGATGAGGATTCAATGAAAGAAATGACGAAGCGAAGCGGGAAACAGTTCAACATAAAGCACATTTATTCGCGATGAACGGAAAGCACACATATTCAATTCCACCAAAAGCACATAGAAAAGGAAAAGAAACACAATGCAATTTTACACAAAGAGCAAATGCGACAATGCAGATCTAATACCGATTACGCGAGCACACGGCAACACTTATACAATTTTACTTCACAGACGGCACCGCCAACACATATTCCCAAAGCAAAAGAAAAGAGAACCACCCTCAAGGATGAGGCGGGCCTGAGGCCGAGACCGGGTCGGGCCTACCCGTCTGGTGATGAGACGCGGAGCGGCGATGGTGCCTCAACTCCGCGGGCCTCGCGGACAGTGTCTGGTAGGGGGTGGGAAGGGGGCCCCCTTGGTCGCACTATCTCAGCGCGGGGGGAAACAGGAGGGGGTTGCTGATGCTCGGGGAAAGGAGGATTTTTACTCTGCCTCGGGTCCCGCGACGAGCGTCTCCACCTCGACCAGGTCGCGCCGTCGGCCTCCCTGGTGTGCAGCTCCCGGCACCGACGCGAGCACCCCCTTGTCTGCCCTCGCCGCCGCCGCCTCTCCACAGCTCCGTCCTCTTCGCTCCGACTCCAACTCCGAACTCTTCCTCCTGCGAACTCCTTCCAACGCACACACGACTCCAACGCACACGACGACTACGACGACCAACTCCTTCTTGCTTCTTCTTCCCAACTCCACCGACTGCGAAGTCTTAACTCAACTCTACTGACGAACGCGGTCGCTTATATAAGCCCCGTGGCTTCGCGTTTGACCCCCTGCCTTCGACCTTTCACCTCGCTCCCCATTGGCCCGAGAAAAAGTGGGCGTGAATGCATTTTGATCCATGAATTTGCATATAGCGACCGCCCTCCAACGCCCTGGAGGCGGGGCCAAATCGCCCCTCGCTCACCGATTGGACGGCACAAAAGTGGGCGTGTGTCGTTTTTGATCCGTTTTTGGAGCGGAAAATCCATGGTTTTGTACACGCTGTTCGGCGCGCGCCCTGCACGAGTCCAATACCGGTACCCACAAGCGGCGCAAGAACGGTGGCGATGCGACGGTTGCGAGGTGTGACGGGAAAGGTCGTGGCTGTTGTGGTGAAGCGGCGTTGTGGTGGGTGGTTGATGTTGTGACGACTGTTGAGACGCGGTTGGCGGTGGTAACAATGGCGGTTGGTCCAAAATAAAGATAGCAAAAGAAAAACGGCTATCCTGAAGAGTCGCAGCACGCATGAATGACATGTATTCCCACTAGACAACGGGTTTGGGCCTAACTACACATATACTTACCGAGATATCTCACCTAAGGGACCTGAATGGTGGTTTGCGAATTTGGTAACCACAACAATATATTTATAATGGCCCTCACAGCCCATACAGCTCCCACTCCCACACCCACCTCCCAAAAATGATTGATCAACATTATACAGCAGGAGTGTCTTTCTGTCTGTCCATCCTCAAGTTACTCAATCAGTTTTGGGGCTACCCCCGCCAAACCTTTTGTGGAATATTTTGGGGTCCCAGCGGATGTCCTAAGGTGGGTGGGAGGTGTCATAAATACCTCAATACAATTATGATTTTGAGTTACCATCAGTACGAAACTGCTCCCGATCCGGATGTAACGTCATAACGACGTTCTCTTTGGTTATCTCACGAGTGTTTGTAACATTGTATTTTGTTACATTAATACTATAGTATTAGTTCATCATTGGAATGATGCTGTTTGGAATGAAAATATAGAGAGATTGAGTTTAAAGGAGAATCAGGAAATAACGTGAGGGTTTCCACCTGTGACATTCGCGGATTCTGCATTTGCAGAGTCGCCATTACATTATTTTTAAAAATATTACCTTTCTGTTGGGGTCAGCTGCAGTAAGTTTTTTTTGCCCTCGTCCTTCACAAACTGGCTGTCCATGCCTGATGTTGGACTGAAGGTGTCACAGGAATGTGGGATTTATTAGTTCATGATTTGCTATTCGCCATTTCTGCATTATCTGTTTGCTTTTGGTTCCCTCCCGTGCAAAGCACGAGTGCCTCGCTACTAGTTAATATAATCGTTTTCAACTTAACCTGTCCATTTACAAGCCCGAGATACGACCTTTTATCAGTGCTCAAAAGCACCCAAACCAGATACGGTGCACCCCATTGGGAAGTCTGCCTGATGTTACACTTGTGGGGTTTATTGGTTTATGATGGTGCATTTGTGGGGCTCGGCTTGCAACGAAGAGAAGCTGTGACCGTAAGGGTGCATCTCATGCAATGCCGGGCTAGCTGTGGCACCAGAATAGGTCCTTTCTTTCTTCCTTTCCAAACAATTTTATTCTTATATTTTTGTTAATAAAAGCTCTTCCTTGTCAACCTTCTCCCTCCCTCGAGGGTCTACATAATTTCATGGGCAAAGAACCATGAGGGAGGAAAGAAAAGAAGAGGAGGAAAGAGTGGAAGAGTAGGTCGAGAGAGGAGAAAAGGCGGGAACGAACGCAGGATGCGCGGTCCGGCTTGTGACGAGAAACTTGACCTGTAAGAACTTTGAGGATTTGAGTGATTCCTCCGAGAGCTGCCTGTTGGAGGCACCATCTGTGCTGAAGAGACTGGTGTGGATGAGAGCCTCTTGGTGCACGTGGATTGTGTAGAAAAGAGGGAGAGGGAGCACAAGTGTTTGCTCCTCCTGGGTATCGTCTGAGCTAACCTGAGGCAACGTGTGGCTTCAAGGTGTTGCAGGAATTGCTCTGGTTCATCCGTTGGTGAAGTTTGAGAACACATCCAGAGAGAGAGAGAGAAGGGTGGTGCTGAGGCATCATCCTTGTGGCCTGTGGCTGGGGTGAGGCTGCTCAAATGTCAACCCAAACAGACCTGTATTCTTTCCCCTCCCTCCTTTTTCCTTTACCCATTATTTTCTTTATATCTTGGCCAATATTCCTTTGTTATTTCCCCCCCCCCCGCTCCCTCCCCCTTGGGATTAGCTCGGGATATCTGGTGGGCCGTTTAATTGTCTTTTTTTCCGTATTGTCTTGGTGCCTGTCTGTCCTTTACTTACTTAATTGTTACCACTCCATATCAGTGGGATTTCTTATCAATATGATTTATCTATTGCTTGGTGGTATACCCTGTGTTTTTTTTTATCCTGAGGTAAAGGATTTGTATTCATTCCACTGTTTTGAATCTACATTGCATAACTGCATTTGCATACTGTTTGTTGACGAGTGGGGGGTGTAAATTTGCATCAGCATTAAGATAGTAACTTCCTTCCATCCATCGGGACCATACTCTGTGCAGAGCGTTGGTGCTGCCCAAGCAGTCTCCTTGGCTATTGGACACAATCCAAAATGTGTCGCCACTCCGACACAGGTGGTGACACAGTGGCAACACCAGGCATATGATAACTTCGCTCGGTCATATTTGACTGCTTGTACAGCGCGACCGTACATGGGGAACATATTGAACTCCGGAGCAATAGGATGTACCCCAAACCCTTTACCCAGGGGCCAGGTTGTAACACTGAATGTTGGTAATGATGACATCAACTTTCTGTTTGCAGACTCCATTACATAAATTACCGAGCCTGACATGTGTTGGATATTTTAAAAACTCCTTGGTAATACGCATGACGTATTATGCACCCATTTCCGTTTCCGGAAAGGAGGAGTCAGTGTGCTCCGTAGTGGCCTGCAGCTTAGGTCACGCGTGTTTGGTTATGGTGTTGTTTGAATAAATTTGAACGTTTAGTTCCGACTTCTTGAACCTTTAACATGGTGTAGTCGGCAAGAGTAACATTCTGTGCGGCTCTGGCATGATCATCGGCCCCAATCCAAGCTGATAACGGTGTATGGCAGCAGATTGTTTTTCGATTTCCCATTCATTTTTATTGTCAGCTGGAAGGGGATTTCTCAAGTTTGTGCCTGTTTCACTTCCAAGACAGTACGTTTAACATGCCTTGCAAAGAGAAACCTGTGGACTCTTCTCAGTATGTGACCTCATTGGAAGCTGTTATAATGGACATGATGGCCATGCACCAATGTGCCAGGCTAAAGCAACAACAGGCCATGGCTGATCAACAACAGGCACACATGCAGGAAATAAAACTGTTACATGAAGCCATAGCCGGATGCTCGCCCACCGCTTATGTTAACGTTGGTGATGCTGGCATTCCGAATCGTCATAACACAAAAACTGAGACATCATCTGTATCTGCTCCAAAATTCTCGGTTTAACAACCACCAGTCTTCTCCGAGTCTATGACCTTGTGGGATTTCAAGGCATGGAGAGAACAATGCGATGATTACGACCTCATCGCACGTCTCGATCGTATGCGAGCTCATGAGCAGTTATCAATTTTCTGGAACTGTCTGACACTGGGCATGAGGTCAATCCTCAAGAATACCATTGATATTGTTGTGGTTCTGCAAAACTGCATGCTTCTAAGGCAATGGCACCCAACATACAGTGATCCCCAGGCAGTTATTTCGTTAGTCTTCGTGCAGTCAGACCTTCCCTTCATGTCGAATGGGTTAACGGGACAAAGTGCGTTGCGTGGGTCTAATAGCGAGGTCTAATAACTATATCTCTATCTTCAATCCTGATTTCCATCTAACCCTTTCCTTTTAACCATGGTGCAAATCAAGTCAAGCACGGCACCCAGGCGGCCACCTTTGAAAATCACGATGAGGACGCTCCCTGGTGCGCACATGGCGCGCCCTTTCATTCAAATCTGCGCGCCGATTTACAATGGCATCTCACCTTGCTTAACCTTCGCTCACCAAAAACTCACCACCTCGACCACCAACATCTCCCGCACACGGGAAAAACCACCCCGTGCCTCCACGCACCTCTGCATCGATGCAACTTGCCACCAAACAGGCCTGCTGCATGGCCCAGGCCACTCGGACCGCGTGGCGCAGGGACGGGCCAAGCATGTTAACAGCACCAACCGCAGCTCGCCGGGGGTGCCCGGAACTGGCATGCGGGACCGACACGACCCTCGTCCAGCCGCCAGAACACAGCCCGGAAGTTCGGTGCAAAGCTCCAGGCTGTGTCACGCCGGATGTGCGAATGAGGCCGATTCCGGCCCCAGGAGCCTGGCAGGGCGGTGCGGGACTCACTGAGAGGGCGTGATTCTGATGATGGCGCGTAGCTTGGTGTCGTCGCCCAGGGCTTATGATCGACGGACCGCGAAACCTTCCGCCCTCTCTCTCTCTCTCTCTCTCTCTCTCTCTCTCTCTCTCTCTCTGTCTCTCTGTCTCTCTGTCTCTCTGTCTCTCTGTCTCTCTGTCTCTCTGTCTCTCTGTCTCTCTGTCTCTCTGTCTCTCTGTCTCTCTGTCTCTCTGTCTCTCTGTCTCTCTCTCTCTTTCTCTCTCCCTGCACTTCCTCACCTGCCTGGCTCGCACTCATCTCCGCCTGTTTGCCACGCCCACTTTCACCACCTCTCTGCTCTGCCCTCTCTTCACTACACCTCGTTGTCTGTCTGTTGCTGCAGCTACACTTGGGGTTGGTGTGCGACAGTCGTTCTTCTGGACCAGTGCAGAGCACACGCTTCCACGAGCCCCGGCAAAGTGATTAAGCAGGAGATAATGCACCGACTTTTAAAGTGGGATCACTCAAGCGGAGCTTCCCCCAAAACATAATGGGTTGCGCGGTCGTCCAACCGTGCCAGGTATTGAGAGGCCATGAGTCCTCATCTGCTCTCCTTCCTTCTGGCTCACTAATCTTCATCGGTTTTGTGTGTGTGTGTGTGTGTGTGCGTATATGTGATGGCGCCTGTGGTAGCATAAGTTATGATTCTAGAAGATATAACAGGATAAGTCTGCTTTGTGTCTGCTTTTGTAAATTGCTTGCCTTCTGTCACACCCTACAAATTCCTTGCTATCCCTGCTGTACGTAATAATAAACCCAATTTACTGTGCCACATACCTTTCCTCGCCTGATTATAAATAAAAGCTTTGTCTAGAAATGTTCCTAGCTCGTTTTGGTCTTTTCCTTCATTGGTCCAGCATGGTCCGTATCCTAGCCTAGCCGGGACGTTATTCCCCAACGATCTGTTTTCTAGCCGGTACGTCCTTGGGCAGTTACGCTCGGCTGCATCTCATCCGGTAAGGTGATCCGGTTTGAACAAGGTGTACTGAGGGCGTGTCCCCCAGTAGTTAGATCACGTGACCATTTTAGGTAACCAGTTTCCATTAGACGGAGGACCCTAAGTCACGTTGAGTTATTGGCGTTCACGGTCAATTAGCGACCCGCTGCGTCAAGCAGTTATCTGTGTGCAACGGCCTGCGGTTCCGGAGAGTCTTGTGGGAACCCGAGGTAGCTTTCCCCCCTCGTGGTCTTCTCGCCCCGACCCGGGTCCACAACAATATCGATTTCACATCGTACATGCTTTCCATCGAGAATGTACTCGCCAGCATCGAAGCACATCCACGAGGACAGCGCCACATCATCCACGATCTGGTTGATTTTCACAAACGGCACCAGTGGGATGGAGAGACCTCTGACTCATTTTATTGTGCACTAAAGGAAGTGCTGCCAATTGTGATATTTCATCCATGACTGTCGAACAACAGTTTGTTATTTGGATCATCATTGGCATATTTGATTCAGAGGTGCATCGAAAGCTTATGGCTGAGAGAGATCTCACACTACATCATACTCTGGGCATGTGTTGCAGCGAGGAAGCCAGCAGGAAGGCTGATGATATGATGTTCTCCAAACTTAATTTAATCCTCAAGATCTTGCAATACTTTTTTTCATAGGTGCCTCTGCAGACTTCTTGTTGTTTAGCCTCGGACATTTCTTAGGAACGAGTCCCCGTGGCAAGGAGAAAGTCAGGAGCGATCTTCCAGGAGCGACCAGAGACCCCCCACATCCAAGATGGGACCCCCATCTTTGTGAAGCTTGGGCCATAAGAGACAATGAGAATGTGCCAGTCCATGGGGATCGATCGGTGCTCTGACCGTGGTCATTGTACCCTGACAAATTTGGGCAGCAGAGAAGAGTGGGGAAGATTTCCCCCCCCCCACCCCAACCCAGACTTGCGTTGAAGGGGGTGGAGAGAATTCAACCGCGACGAATAGATAAGGTCCCAAGCTGTCATCGCAAAGAACTCTCGTCGATCATTTTGTCATCGCAGTCAGTCCCGACTCAATGTGGAAATTGCGGGGGCGATGCCAACTGTCACTCGAAGAGCTGTCTGGCTCGTGATCAGAAGTGCAGAACCATGGGTCACTTCGCTCGTGTATGTCGAAAATCTAAAGGTGACAAGCCTGCATGGAAGGCAAGGCAGCACACTGACAACAAGAAACCCCCAACTGTACGGCAGGTTGTCTTGATCACTGATGTGTTCCACATGTTGCAGAGGAAGCAACATTCACCACAGATTCGTGTAGACATTGATGACTTTGAAGGTGATTATATTGGTACCCTGGAGGCACTCCCGGACACTGGGGCCCCATGCAACTATCATCAGTCCTGCACACCTACAGCAATGTGGCATGCATCCAGATAACTTGGATGATGACGACGATCTACAAGTGGTGAACGCTGATGGTGCTTCAATGAAGTGCATTGGTACTCTTCACATTTTCATCTGTCATGGGGGTAAATCTGTTTGTGAAACGGAATGTGTGTGTGATGGTGTCCGCATACCTTGTCTGGCATTCTATTTGTTGAACAACTTGGCGTGGTGCAACTGTGGTAGACCATTCGATGAAGCGGGTTATATGAAAACACAGCCTGTACAACATTGCACAGTCAGCCGATCCGATGATGACTCGCACAGCATGTCACCAATGAACTCCATCACGTGGGATTTCAGCGATTAACCTACTCAGCAACAACGATCGCAGGTTCATGATTATCTGATAGCCGAATTTGCAGACGTTTTTTACCAAGGACGATTGCATCCGATCTATGAAGGGTGGTGCTATGCGTATTAACCTGAAGGATGACATGGTACCTTTCCAGCTGCGGAAGGCACACCCACTCCCACTCCCACTGGCTTGGCGGGACGAGGTTAAGTCAGAACTCAATGACATGGTGAACAAGGGTATCATTTTTCTGATGGGAAGTGAACCTTCAGATTGGTGCCACCCACTTGTGGTTACTCAAAAACCGAACGGTCTCATTCGCCTGTGCGTGGAGTTCCGTATGTTGAATCGCCATGTCAAGCGCCCTGTGTACCCCGTCATTACACCTGCTGAGGCAGTCTAACGTGTGAAGAACACTTGTTTCTATACTGTGTATGATGCAACTAAGGGATGCTGGCAAATTCCTCTGGACGAGGCCAGCCAATCCCTCAATGTGATCATGATACCATGGGTCAGTTCAAATATTTATGAGCTCCAATGGGCCTCAATGCGAGTGGGGATGAATATTGTTACAGAAGTGATATCACTCTTGATGGAATCTAAAATATGGTCAGGGTCTTCGATGATATGCTAACCTATGGACCGACATTCAATGAGCATGTTCAACAGGTGCGGAATGTACTTTTCCGACGTCGTGAACATGGCATCACATTGAACCCACAGAAATTTCACTTCACTCAGGACAGTGTCAAATTTTGTGGCCACATCATCAATTGTGACAGCGTCACAAAAGATCCGGACAAATTGAGTGCCATTGTGGACTTTCCTATACCTACCAATGTCACCGACTTGCAGTAATTCTTGGGTTTGGTTCATCAGTTGGATCGTTTTTTCCACTGAGATTTTGATTGTGTCGGATCCTCTCCGCAGCTTACTGAAGAAGGGATCAGTATTCAATTGGACCACCGATTATGACAGCGCATTTCTTGCTACCAAACGTGCTCTCACAGCACCACCTGTTCTTGTGCATTTCGACCCTTCATTACCTACGATCATACAGACCGATGCGTCTCATCTTAACGGACTTGGGTTTGTGTTGCTCCAGCGACACGGTCATCCATGGAAACTTATTCAGTGTGGGTCTCGTTATCTCAGTAATGTCGAGCGTCATTATGCATGCAATGATCGAGCTCGGAACTCTGGCTGTAGTTTGGGGCATGAAGAAATTCCGCCACTACCTACTGCGCCTACTCACATTTCAGCTTGTCATCGAAAACAAACCGCTTGAACCCATACTGAACACAGACACTTTGGACGCTATTGATAACCCGCGTGTGCAACGTCTTGTGGAGAAATTGTCTCGCTTACGTTTACAGTGAGTTGGAGAAAGGGAATCGAGTACGCCATCCCAGATGCTCTTATCACGCCACCCGGTGGATAGCCTGTTGCCAGATGATGAGGAGGCAGAGATAAATGTTCAACATCACATACACCGTCATCTTGGCGGCAGCAGCGAGCGTCGATGATGGACATCAAGATCATCTGCATGATCCTATAATCGATAAACTCCTTGCTGAAGCACGACGCGATGAGGAAAACCGTTTACTAGCTGATGCGGTTAATACCAGCTTTTCTGCAAATCGTAGTTAGTGGGGCCATCGCCTCAAGTCCTACTTTGGGGTACGTGACCAGCTATCACCAGACGAGGACATCATACTCTTTGGTCAGCGCATTGTCACACCATGGGCAGCAGGTACGGAGGTATTGAATAGACTACATGACTCGCATCAGGTCATGGAATGTATGAAACGCTGAGCTCGACAAACTCTTTATTGGCCAAATATCAACAACAAAATTGCCATTGTGACTCGCTCATGTCCTGTGTTTCAGGAGAGAATGGCCAGTCTTCAGAAGGAACCGCTAATGAGCGATACACCACCGCAGCAGGTATTTGAGGATGTATCTGCCGATTTGTTTTCCCACGCAGAAAAATCCTTTCTGGTTTAGGTCTACCAATTCGCGGGGTGGTCATGCATTTATCCATTCTTGCATGACGCCACATCACATGACCTCATCTGAGCTCGACGGTCATTCTTTGTGGACCTGGGTGTCCCAGTTCATCTTCAAACTGATGGCGGCCCACAGTTTGCATTCTATGAATTCTGGAAATTCATGGACCATTGGGGAGTTAACCATGACTTCTCCACACCCCACTTTCCACGCTCGAATGGACATGCAGGAACAGCAATCAAAGCCATCAAGGCACTGGTCGCTAAGAGTACATACAACGGTAATCTCGACGACAATGCATTTTGCCATGGATTGCTCGAATGGCGTAACACGCCACACACATCTGGATGTTCACCGGCTCAGATCCTCTTTGGGCATCCAACACGAACTGTTGTTCCTGGACATCAACAAGCTTTCTCACCACAGTGGCAGATGGCTGCTGCCTCGTGTGATGCTAAGGCCGCTGAGGTACGGACAAAAACTAGCGAGCAATATGACCAATCATCCAAATCATCTCATAACTCTTCATGTCGGCACCGAGGTGTCGGTACAAGATCCACAGATGAAGCATTGGGACAAAACAGGTTTGGTCAATCGGTGTTGGATGTCACCGGGACTATCATGTTAAACTGCCGTCGGGCAGAGTCAATTAAGAGGAACCGGTATTTCCTTAGTCCGTCTGTCCCTCTGCTCTGAGATGGACAGTGAAGACCACAAGCCAACTACTGGTGGAAGCAAGGACAGACCAACCTCCCACCCACCAAAGCGAGTGAGATGGCCTGCAGCCGAGGGCCTGTGTGTTTGGTTATGGTGTTGTTTGAATAAACTTGTGTTTAGTTCTGACTTATTGAAGCTTTAACATGGCATAGTTGGCAAAAGTGACCGCTCTGTGACTTGAATCTCTACCAGAGGTTTTCACTAATCAAGTGGAGTGGCCGTTCTAGTTTACACCATGTTTTGTTTCCTGTTGATGTAAATGTCTCAGTGCACCTCTCATTATTAATTTTACTTTGTTTCAGATCGTCATCACCACATGTGTTGAGATTACAATATGTGAAAATGTTCCCCATGAAATCGTAAAAGTGACCCTATCGCTATCACATGAATTGTGATCATTGCTAAAAAGAAATGGACTCGGACGACTGAGAAACATGCCAGAAATACGCACAATGCCTTTTCGTAAAAGACTGTTTCTTCCACTCACATGCCTTGTACAGTGTATACCTCAGATTAGGCACTCATCAGTCATTCACGTGTTACACTACATTTTGCAGTGGTTTCTGCAATATATTTTAAAGTTAAATCAATCCTGTCTGATTCTATATGCTTATTCTGACCCATTATAAGTGAACAATAAAGCATTAAGTAATTCTTGAAGAGACCTGCAGATCATCCTCGCAATGTAAAATGTGATTTCAAGTCCTCAGCTCTCTCTCCCCTCCCCCTTCCAACCCCAAGTCCTCCCCTCCCCCTCCCAACCCCAAGGCCTAAGTAGAAAAAAGACAGCTTGATGAGAAAACAGACACATTGCACTTCGTGCACAATGAGCACAGAGTCAGTGCGCTGCGTTCGATGGAAACAAAATGGTTTCTAATCGCAAATTGAGGCTACTAGTATATAGGGAATCTGGTTAGTAAGATGTTGGCACGATTGCATGGGCTTGATATGCCAAATGGTGGTGTGCTGCATTTAAATTACTGTACAGTAGTTGTTAATTGTTGTTATAAACTCGTCCTGATGTATCACAGGCAGGGTGATTCATCGATGTGTGTGTTTTTGATGATCATATTTTGACAATCGCATCTGTATTTGAATGATTTTCTAATAGAGGACTTTATATTTGGGTTGAACTTTCTAGCACAAAGCAATTGCTGTCCAGGTTTTCCAGGAACATGGATCATTATCATAGGGTACGTTATACAGCCATTGTGCCTTTTTGCAGAGGTCTGACTGTGCTGTATATGTGAACATGCAATCCTTCAAATATGTACTATAACACACCACTGTATAGAACGTCTGTAAACGTTAAAAGTTTTCTACAACTTACCACTGTAAACGCACTTCTCTAATCATACTGCCATAAAACCTAGAAATACCTGCTGCCTTGGAGAGTGATTGTTCTGTGCAAGATCATGTGACGTGCCATTTTCTTTGGGAGCATGACCCTCCATATGACATATGAATGAGAGAATAGATGTCGAAAGAAAATGCATGGGTTCATCGATTCTGTTGTTTTTGGTGGGCAAATGTTAATATAAGGCATTTTTTTTTCTCATGTTCATCTCATGAAGTGTTAAGGGATTGAGATATTAGCGGATGCCCATCTCTATTTCTATTAAATTAGCAAACATTGCGGATTCCCCTCATCATTTCCACCCTCCCCTCCTCCCCCCAGGTATATGCTCCATCAGAATCTCATTCCTTACCCCGACCCTTCCTCCTCTCGTACCTCTTATCCTTACTCTCCCCACTCCACCCACACTTCCCTTCCCTCCTGTTATTTTTTATACAAAGTCAAGTCTAGAACAAAGAATGGATCAGCACGCAACAGAACCCAAGGAACAGCAGTGAAAGTGAGGAGGTGAACACACCAACGGTCGGGTTGAGGGACAAAATAGAAGGGGACTTGGCCAAATATGGGATGTGGGAGAATGAGAGGTGGGGGAGGACACAGAGTGGTAGACAAGATGGTACAGAAGCAAACTCTCAGGAAGGGAAAACTGGAAACTTGTAAAGAGTTGGGCTTGGAGGTGTGTGTGTGTGTGTGTGTGTGTGTGTGTGTGTGTGTGTGTGTGTGTGTGTGTGTGTGTGTGTGTGTGTGTGTGTGTGTGTGTGTGTGTGTGTGTGTGTGTGTGTGTGTGGTGTGGAGGGGGGTGGGGTTGTTAACGGGGTAGAAAATATAACGTTTTGGATGGAGGATGATCTGAGATGATGAACAGCTGTCCTGAAGACCTGGAGGGAAGAGCAGCTGTCTTGAAAACCTTTCTCTTCCTTGTCATCCTCACATCCTCTTCAGTTTCAGTACAGGTGATGAATTTTCTCAATTCAACCCCCTCTACCCTCCCATGTGTGCGTAATAAATTTATGGGCTCCCAAACGGATATGAGCTGGCCAAAATTGTTCATAGTTTCCCATCATTTCCCATATTGTTCATCTATAGTTAAGAGTATACATTGAGCTTGTTTACACTTGGCACAGACGAAATGTGGTGATTGTTCGAGTTTGCATGGTCAAACGCCTACCGTGTGCACAATCCATACCTTGGAATGTCAGGAACACCCAAAAATACCGATAGTAAGTGCTGTTTGGGGGTCAGGGGTCAGGGAGGGGTCGGAGGGAGGAGAAACACTGTTCTTACATTGAACAGCTTTGGTGCATAAGAACAATCTAGTAATAAAGCCCATCTCATCTGAATTAAAGCCAAAGCTTTGTAATCTCAAGGGTGGGAATCGAGGCTGGTTTGGCAAAAGGCAACCAACTTGCGAATAAATGGAAATCGAACTGGAACTTGTTCATAAACTCGTGCCACTGGCTGAATGTGTATGAGTTATTCGAGATAATAATGGGGTCTGAAGTTCAGCTGCATGTTCATTTCATCTCCAATATAACGGCTTTATTGTCGTAGAGACAATGGGATCCTTTGTGATGTCATCAAGTCTGGAGTAAGACCAGTGGGGGAGGGGAGCAGTGGTGTTGCTGAGAAATGTCAAAAAAGCATCTTTTACATGTTTAACAAAAGGATCTATAACGAAACAACTAACAAAGAAAGGTTTGCTCAGCTCATTTGAACCATCGCCATGAACTCAAAGCGTCCCCAGACAAATGGGGCCTGGGATCATAGGCCATCCAAAACACCAGCATGAGACCTATTTTTCATGATTCTTTTCTCTGGAGAAAACCCATAAAAGGGCAGCTGGGCTTTCGGAAACTTTTCAAGAGAATGTGAAATAAGCTCTATTCATTATGACGCCATCGATGTCTGGGTGATTTATTTATCTTCATGCTTTGTGAGTGCACCCGTGCGGGGCAGAAAGTGCTGTGTACAGTATTCTTATTTTAATGCTGTGAAAAGAGTCGAACATCGTGCTGTGCGCTGCTGCCATCTGACGAGCGTAGTTTGAACTACAAGTTTTATTGGAAACGTTACTACGGTTTCTCATGTTACGATGACAAAAACATTCAGCTCAGATAGCAGTCGAGTTGTGCGGTTACATTGTCTATTGTGCGACTCAGAGATGTATATGGTTAAAATTCCTTTAAAGGATTAGGGGAATTTATATTAACTTAATGTATTTTCCCCTATTGTTTACATTGTTGGGTGTGGGGGTGGTGGTAGTGGTGCTTTGCGGTAGTAGTAATAGTACTAGCAGTAGTAGTAGTAGTAGTACTACACAGTTCTCTCGAATAGGTCTGTGGCACAGAAACAGCTGATCGATCTCCCAGGAATGACCCAGAGATCCCACACATCAATGATGGTGTGAAGCCGAGAGAGAGAGAGAGAGAGACATAGACATAGACGGCAGTGGGCTGGTCCATGGTGACTGATCACCACTGACCATGACTTCACTGCCCTGACGAATCCGGGCAACAGGGAAGAGTTGGGAAGATTTGGCCCCGACTTGTGTTGTGTTGTGGAGGGGAGGGGGTACAACCAAATGAAGAGGCATCCCCGGTAGTTGCTCTTGCTTCAACCACCACAAAAAGGAAAGAACGGAAGGGCATGCAAACTCATATGGAGCGTGTCAACCCCATATGTATATCAACGAGTGAGGTTGACTTGGGAAACATTTTACACGGGTCCCTTCTATCACCAAATTCATATAAATGCCCTTTCTGCCAGGCAGCTTTATTTGAAGAGGAAAGGTCTGGAAAAGAGTGGTGTTGTGGGTCTGGAAAATATCATGTAAACCTTCTTCCGACACTTGATGCAACATTCTATGAGGATGTCGATTTTCAAACCCATGCAAGAGCCGACAATAACTTATTTTCATTCCTTCCACTTGGGGTCACACATGGCTTTCAATGTCCACAACATGGCAGAACTTCTGTTGTGAAAATGCAAGGGAAAACATGTCACAAGATTTTAGATATTAACTGGAGAGGTAAAATGAATAGTACTGCTCCTGTACATTGCCGACGGTGAAGAAAGAATACAATTGTCCAAATTACAACTTCGTTCCTCCATGGTGAAACAAATAAAGACGATCCTTGGATACTGTCAATCTATTTGCCAATTCACTGAAGCAGCTAAGCTTACAGTCATGTGAGTACGCTCATATCATATTTGAGTTAACAACAAAAACACAACAAGGCCCTGTTCTTGGAGATCGGCCAGCTGCCAGCGCAATTGCCGGAATCTTGAGCCTTAGTCCATCGACAGGAAAAAACAACGAGAAAGAACCAAGGTTTGTCAGATTCCTTCCTTGGCATATGTGCATCTCCAATACCCATAGCTGTTCTCACATGCAACCTCTGATTGGTGGCCAAGCCTCAGATGTAACAATGGCAACAAAATTACACAAGCCAAATATTATCGGCATTTGCTACTCTCTGACAAACGATTTGTTTAGATGTCAAGACTTGGACAGGAATATTTTGTTGACATGTGGTCGAGGACAAAGGAGGAACAACTTCAGTTCATTCAGCCCAATCAGCAAAAAAAATCGATTTGTGGATCTCCTCAGCAGGAATTAGAGGAAACGATTTCTGCAGAAGCAGTTGTCAATCCTGGAAAAGTTTATCTGACAAGTCATTTCCACACATCCCTCACAATATGCAAGTTCACTCTCAAGACGCGGTGGCTATTGTTTCAGGATTAGGAAAACCTACCTTCTTCCAAACTGTCAAATCTAATCCATGTTGGCCTGAAATACGATCAAGTCTCCTGCCATGTCAACATGCCACTGACAAACCAGATTTATGCAACAGGGTATTCCAACTGAAGATAATTGCTTTATTATGATGATTAAAAAGTGGAAAGTTATTTGACCCGTTACTTTCCATACTCCATGTCATTGAGTTTCAAAAATGGGGTTTCAAAATGCACACTTGGCATTTAAAGTAAACACAAGAGAAATAACAGTGGCAAAGATTTCTTTCATCCCCTCTTCTTTCCCCTCTTCTTTCATCCCCTCTTCCTGTCCAGGCTGGAGTTCCTCAAAGTAGCGTTCTGAGCCCTGTTCTTTTTTTGGTTTTCATCAATGATCTCTCCGACTCTCTGGAAAATCCTCTTTATCTCTTTGCTGATGACTCCACCCTCTGCCGTACCATCGGTCATCCCTCAGACCGGCAAGCAGCAGCTTCTTTGCTTACTGCAGATCTGGGTAAAATCACAAACTGGTCCAGCACATGGAACATGTCTTTCAATCCGGACAAATCTCATACTCACTATGTCTCTACGAAAGGACCGTTTGGAACCCCCTACCCATCTACTTTCTCAACAATCCTTTTGAAGAAGTCCTTTCTTTCAAGCTTCTGGGTCTCACTATCTGCCATGATCTTTCCTGGGAAAGCCACATTTCCAACCTGGCCTCCAAAGCCAGTCGCCAACTGGGAATCCTCCGTCGTGCAAAGTCCTTCCTCGGCCCACCTGAACTCCTGACCAGATACAAAGCTTTTGGCTGCAGCCTGTTGGAGTAATGATCTTTCCTCTGGGCTGGTGCTCCTGCCTCTCACCTTTATCGGCTTCACGTTGTGGAAACCAAGGCATTTCGGATCATTGGCATCTCCCGCGATGAGGGTGAGTCGTTGGACCTCTCACTCTCACCACAGGCAGGTCGGTGGTCTTTCTGTCTTCTACCGTCTCCTCTCCGGTCTCGCCCCCCCCCTTGCTCTGTCTGTGGTTTGTCCCCACCACATTTCCGCAGAGTGCTTAAGGTCCACCAACAACCCCCTTCTGGTAAAACTACCAAAATCACTGCTCACCTTCACTCTTTAATTTCTTTTTTCCCGCCTTTGGAGTAAACTCCCTCACTCTATTCAATCCCATTCTTCCCTCCAGGCCTTCAAAACAGCTGTTCACCACCACCTCTTATCATCCCCCATCCAAATCCTCGATCTTTCCTACCCCCGTTAATCCACCCCAAACCCACCTCCTTCAAATTCCCTACTTTCCTTCCTGAAAGTCCCTGTAATGTCCATATTGTAATCCCCATGTCCAATTCTTTTATCGGCTATTAAAAAGCCAGCTATTATTCCGAAAGCAAGATAGCAGTTCAATTGGGGAAAGAGGACACAACGAACGGGTTAACATTCACACAAGGACATTTATTACCATAGCACGTATGCAGGCATACACATATACATTTATGCAAGGCAAAGAAAAGCACGACAAGAAGAACTACAACCGTTTATTATTATTATTATTATTATTATTATTATTATTATTATTATTATTATTTACAAGCACTTACACAGTTCTACTTGCGGGACATGGCGCCACAACATTCATACAAAAGCCCAAAAGAAATAAAGAGAACGTGACCGTGTGGTGAAGTCTTGGGCTCCGTTCTCTAGACCCAGCCTTCACCGCTGGCGTCTCTTCCGACTCGATGACCCTGCGAACGAGAGCGCGATTCAGAGCGCCCTTCTCGCAATCCCCTCAGCGCACACGATCCTGCCACCTCATTCTTGATCCTCGTGCCAATGGTCACGACTCTTCCACTCTTCTACTCTGCGCTCGCGTTCCTCCTTTTTATACCCACGCCCCGCCCCTTCTCAACTCCCACCCTTCCTTCCAGAATGAAGCGTTTTCCCACTAAATTAGGGATGCACGCCGCCGCGGTCGTTGTCTCTCTCCTCACGCCTATAAACCCACCGTGGAGACGCCATTCGTTCGGGGGAGGGGGGAACGGGGGCCGCCTGCTGTCCCTCGACGAAGGCCAGGCCTCTGGCAACCTGTTTGCCGAGGTAGAAAACGCGGTGGTGGTTGAGGCGGTGTAGTTGTTGTGGTTGGTGGTTGAGGCTATCGTGGTTGGTGTTGATCGTGGTTGTTGTGGTTGGTGGTTGTGGTTGGTGGTTGAGGCGATCGTGGTTGGTGCTGATCGTGGTTGTGGTGAAGTGGTTGGTCCAAAATAACGATAGCGAAAGAAAAACGGCTAACTCAAAGATTACAGCCCTGTCCACATGAATAATTTCCATTAAACAACGGTGGGGAAATCTATCTGAACACACACTTAGCGATATAACTGATCTTGGGGATATCCTTTATGGTGTCCTGTGAATTTCCACAGCCGTAACAATATTAAACAACAAAAAGGTCCATCCGACCTCGTGTTCGCCATGTTTGTTCGAGCTGTGAAGGTATAGACCGACATTTTGTGTTCTGTAGCTTGATACATTTTTGAATTGAATTTCACTAATTTCCCACTTGCATTCCTCTTTCAAAGAACTGTTTAAAGGTAAATCTTTGTGTTTGTCATTTTATGTACTCGATCCGTGTGTACACTTATGTGTGTGTGGATGTATTTCAACTGGATTACCACAACGGCACTTCGCACCAGTGTTGTTGGTCGTTGTCTCCATATGCGGGTTTCAGAATGTGGAACGGAGTCCTCCCAGGTATCGAAGTATCCATCTCCATTTCGGTAAGGGCAGTCACGAATCAGGGACCGAGGTGTGAAGTTTTCTTCTCAAAGTTTTGTTCCGAGGGCTCTTTTTAGGATCGTCACTGAGCCCGGACATCTTCCAATTGTAGTTCGTTTGTAGTAATATTCACAGGGATGGTTTTTAAGGTACTTCTGCAAAGTACTTCTTCATCATTCCCATTGATTCAGTGATCACTGGTACAACTTCGAATCTCTTCAACTTCCAGGGTCTTTTCACTTCTTTTTGGGATCTTGGTATTTGGTCATTTTCTTGATTTCTGCATTGCTTAGGTCAAAATTGCTGGGTACAGAAACCTCAATTTGTGTGTTTGTGTCTGTGTTCAGTCATTAAGCATAACATCATTCTCTTTGCTAACCCCACCTCCTCCCCTCACCTTTCTCTCTTTTTTTTTTTTCCTCCCCTCCTCCCCTCCTCCCCTCCTCCCCCTCCTCTCCGTCTCTCTCTTCTCTCTTCTCTCTCTCCCACCCCTTTTCCTCTCTCCAACTCCTCTCCCTCTCTCCCACATCCCTCCCCTGTCCCCCCACTCCTCACCCTCTGTTAAGGAATGACGGTTTAGTATTGAATTTGCCAGGTAGATAGCATGGGTTTTTAAATGCTCCCACCCGGTTTTATATTGAAACCAGCGGTTAAAAATAAAATGTTGCTGTTTGGGTACATTTTATTACCCTTCCCTTTCGCTCCCCTCATACTGCCTTCCCTCCCCTCACGTTGCCTTCCCTTCCCTTCCCCTCACGCTGCCTTTTCTTCCCCTCATGCTGCCTTCCCTCCCCCTCCCTTCATGGTTGCCTCCTCCTAAACCCCCTCCCCCTCGCCCATCTTCTCTCCCCCATTTTGTGAGGCGTCGCTCTCCCCACTCCGCCCCCCTTCCTCGCTCCCCTTTTCTCATCCCCTCTTAGCTCCCCCACCCCTCTTGTGCCTCCCTCCTCTCAATCCCTCCCTTCCCTCCTCCCTCTTCCCCCCTCTTCTCTCTCCTTTCCTCTTTCCCACCCCCCCTCCCCCCTAATGTTCCCGTCAGCTAAGAGACAGGTTGTGTCTGTTTGTTATTTAATAAAGGAGACCGGTATGGCTTATCCACATGCTGTATTTAATTAGTCAGAGTTAAGGCCCAGTCACACCTTGATGTTTTAGCCAGCAATGGCAACATATCAAAATGTATGTAAAACGCTGGCTTACGCTGAACTTTTGATGTTTTTTTTTTTTTTTAAAAGATTCGGACGTATTCATAACGAGTTGGTCGTATGCATAACATATTAGTAACGGACACAGAACGTTTCGTTGTCTGATAGATAACTTATACCAACGAATGCTTAGCCTGTTGTCGGCGTTCACAACCTATGCCCAACGATAGTTTAACTTATGCATAGCGCGCTGCACGTATCGCCGACGATCACGTGGCGTAGCCTATTAAAAGGCTGCTGCACAATGACAAATCATAACCGCCGGAGAAATGGAAGTGTCAACATCGCAGTCACACCTTGGCGATCTTGCCAATGTATGCCGACCTCTTAAAAATGCGTCTAAAACGCTGGCACACTTCGAATACGGTATGGGTAAGTTTGGTATACGTGAATAGAATGCTAAAGTACGCTGTCATACGTCGTAGTAAGTGGAGTACGTCTTGAAATTTTAAACGTGTTAAAAATTTTACGACGTACTTGCCGTATGCCTCACACGTTCCGCATGCGATGGAAATAAGTTGTACGCACGATATGCGATCGTTGGCACACGTCGACAAAAGTTACTTGTAAGTTAATCATGAGTCGAAACACGTCGAGGTAATGGTTAGCGTCAGTGTTCCAGACTCCCTGTTTTTTTTTTTGTTTTTTTTTAACTTCGGTATGATGGTGATGTTGACACTTCGATTTCTAGTGCGGTTATAATATTGTTGTGGTTGACGAAATTCGCAAACCACCATTCAGGTCCCGTAGGTGAGATATCTCTGTAAGTATATGTGTAGTTAGGCCCAAACCCGTTGTTTAGAGGGAATAAATGTCATTCATTCGGGCTGCGACCCTTCAGGATAGCCGTTTTTCTTTTACTATCTTTATTTTGGACCAGCCGCCATTACTACCACCACAACCACCACCAACCACGTCTCAACAGCCATCACACAACAACCACCAACCGCAACGCCGCTTCACAACCACAGCCACGACCCTTGCCGTCACATCTCGCTCTCGCAACCATCGCATCACCGCCATTCCCGCGCCGCTTGTGGACACCGATCCTGGACTCGTACAGGGCGCGCCCCGAGCAGCGGGTGCAAAAACACCAGCCTTTCCGAAGAAATCGGATCAAAAATCATTCACGCCCACTTCTGTTCCGTCCTATCAGCGAGCGTGGGGCGATTTGGCCCCGCCTCCAGGTGCGTCGGAGTATAATCGCTATATGCAGATTCGCGGATCAAAAATCATTCACGCCCACTTTTCCTCTGTCCAATGGGGAGCCAGCCAGAGGTGAAGGGTCGAAGGTGAAGGAGCGAAGCCCCGGGGGCTATAAAGGGCCGCGTTCGCTCGCCAAAAAGGCAGTTGAGTTGGGAAGAGTTGGCAGTTGAGTTGGAAAGAGTTGAGAGTTTCTGAGAAGAGGAAAGCAGTTGGACGGAGTTGAGAAGAGTGGAGAGTTGGAGAGTTGTGGCGGCGGCGAAGGCAGTCGAGAGGGCGCTCGTGTCAGAGTCGGGGAGCTGCGGAGAGGGGAGGCCGGTAACGCGACCGAGGTCGCGGTGGAGACGCTCATCGCGGGACCCAAGCCAGCGAGATATCCTCATTCCCCCGAGCATCAACAACCACCTCCTGTTCCCCCCCCCCCGCGCTGAGATAGTGTGAGAAGGGGGCCCCGTTCCCACCCCATTCCAGGCAGTGCCAGCGAGGCCCGCGGAGTTGGGGCGCCACCGCCATCTTGCGGCTCATCACCAGACGGGTAGGCTCGACGCGGTCTCGGCCCCAGGCCCGTCTGCCCCCTTGTAGTTGAGGGTGCTCCCTTTTTCTTTTGCTTTGAGTATATGTGTTGTCGGCGCCGTCTGTGAAGTAAAACTGTATAAGTGTTGCCGTGTGCTCGGTAGTCGGTAGTAGATCTGCATTGTTGCATTTGCTTTTTGTGCAGAATTGTGTGTTTCTTCTACTTTTGCATTTGCTTTTGGTGTATAATTGTATATGTGTGCTTTCCGTTTGCCGCGGAATAAATGTGCTTTATGTTGAACTGTTTTTCCCGTTTCGCTTCGTCTTTTCCTTTATTGAATCTCCATCTTACTTCACGTAAAGGGTTGGTCGTGGGCTAAATACGCCCAATAATTAATCGAACCGTCGAGGTTGACGATAACACCGCTCGGTTATCCCGATAGTACGGAACGGGTCGCTTAAAGTGGCCCGTGTCCGAAGTCGACCTGCGGCGAGGTGCGATCGCCCGGTCTACCCTCCGTGTGGGTACTTAGGTAGGTCGAATTTGGCGAGCAACCCTATCCCACGCGGGTTGCCGATATTGGCACGATCGTGGTGAGGCCGAAAGGCCCACTCGTGACTAGTTCCCGGCGTTAGTCCGAGAGGGTCACGACGGGATTGTCCGTCCGCTGGGCGACGTGCTGCGATTCGAGTTACGTGGCCGTTCGCACGCCGGCGGGCGCGAATCCGCGAATCCGCAACACTGGTGTCAGGTCGTGAGATACAAACCCATCCCCCTCTTCGCGACACTGGTGTCGGAGAACGGGACAACGGGCTCTCCTGTCTCCAGCTAAATTTACGGGAATCGGTCCAGGGGTGAGAGGAGCGACCCCCGATTCCCTCCAAATTACGAGCGATTCAAATTAACCCTTTACGAGAAATAAGATGGCGTCTCAAGGCGAGCGGGAGCCGGGGGTATTAGAAATGTATATGTGTAGTAATGTAGGACCCATGGTCCAGGATGAAATCCCCGTGCAGGAAATGTTGGTTGTGCAGGAACACGAACTCGCCCAACTGAACCCAGAGCCCGAAATAGGTGCGGCGGCGGCCGCGGTGTATGACACCTCCCCTCCCCCTCTCCGCCAAAACCCCCCGATCCTTGCCGAATCGGCTCACCCAAGCGCACCCGACATGGCCCAGCTATGCGCCATGCTGGCGGCAATGACAGCGAAGATGGATACAAACGCAAATAAAATGATAAACGAAATAAAAGGCATGAACGAAAAGATGGATACAAACACAAACGAAACAAAAAGCATGAACAAGCAAATGAACGAAATGGAAACAAACATGAAGGAAGAAATAAAAGAGCTGCGGGGTGAGACGCAGAACATGGGCCGAAGCCTGCAGGCGGGCATGAAGGCCGTTACCAGGGAGTTTAAAATGGCGACTCCACGTGTGGGAGCGAACGAGCTGGGAGGGAGTGCAACGGCTGTCGGGCCCGCAGTGGAGGCGGGTGACAAAGTAATTCGGGGGACGTGTTGGGCGAGAAGTGTGAAGGTGATGGAGAAAGCAACAGTGGCGGTGACCGAGAGGGAAAAACTAATTGGGGTGACGGAGACGTGCACGAGGGAGATAACAAGGGAAGAGACGGAAATAATAGTTGAGACAAGGGAGGTAAAGGGTGAAGAGGTGACTGAGTTGGCAGAGACACGGGAGATGGGAACGATAGAGGGAAGACTACACGATGAAGACGGGGGAAGTGACGCACACACACACGGAGGTAGTGGAGGATAATGGTGGTGAGCTCGCGGACTGGGTAGAGACCCGGTGCGAGCAGTTGGATGGCCTCCTCCAGGAACGAGGGGAGGGAGTATGCCCCCTTGAGGCGAGTCACGATCAGGTGGGTTCGGTCGTGCTTTGCGAGGTCGAGGGGAGGAGTGCTGTGGACAGGAGCACGGAAAGCTTGGGGGGTATAGAGGCCCCGGAGACCCTTGTGGGGACACAAATCCCCAGTGTGGTTGTCCCTGTGTGTGTGGTGCAAGGTGTGAGTGCGTCCCCGTGTGTGACAAAGACCCCGTGTGTGGAAGCGTCCCCGTGTGTGGATGAAACCGCCAGTATGGATGAGACACCGCGGGCGAGTGCCCCCGCGTGTGTGAGTGAGACACCGCGGGCGAGTGCCCTCGCGTGTGTGAGTGGTGTAGTGGCAAGTGTGCCAAAGGGCGTGCTTCCCAGCATGCCGTGTGTGGATGAGGCACCGTGTGTGAGTGTCGCCGTGTGTGTGAGTGAAACGGCCAATATGAGTGAGGCACCGCGGGCGAGTGCCCCCGCGTGTGTGAGTGGTATGGTTTGTGTGAGGGAAATGGCACGAGTGAGTGAAAGGCCGCGAGTGAGTGGAGCCACGTGTGCGAGGGAGGTGGCATGCGTGAGTGAACGGCCGAGTGGAAGGGAGACCGTGTGTTTGAGAGAGCGGTATGTGAGGGAGATGTCGGTCGGCATGTGTGAACACGCAGCCGCGTCTCCCGGTGTGAATGTAATGGTATGGAGTGTGAGCGTCGTAACACGCAGGTGTGCGTGGGTCGAATGGCGACGGACACTGCGACAGAGGAAAGAAAGCCGAGTAGCGGCTGTAGTTGTTTCGGGGACTGTGCCGGGTTCACCCAGCAGCGAGCACGAGGTCCGTGCTGTGCAACGCACGAGGCCCCCACGTGCTCGCTTGCGAGAGTGAAGTCCCGGTCCGGAAACGCCAGCAGTGGATTTGCCGATCCCGCGGACGGACAAAGTTTAGGCAGGATTACGGATTTGGACCGGACGGGTTCTCCACGCGATCGTGTGTGTTAAGCTCCAACGGGCAAAGCACATGTGTTCGCGTGGGGAACCCCTCGAGACGTGGGGCTTGTGTTTTTTTTATGCGCACGGTGACGTCATGGCTGCACGCGGGGTTGGAATCCGGCAGGAGGGGTATCCCTGCCGGATGGTACCGTCCAAGGAGGGACGAGGTACACGTGCAGCTGCATGACGTCACGGGCAGGTGCAAAGTGTGCGAGCTGTGAGTTGCCGCGCTGGTGCTGCGCATGTGAAAAAAAAAAAAGCAAGCCTCACTTTCGGGTGAACAGGATTCCCGGGCAAGGGGTGGAAGACCCCCTTACCAGGGCACAGGATGGAAACTAGTTAGGGGGAAGGATTAGCATAGCTAGACCGGCTCCATGGGGCAGGGGTCAGTCCTCATGGGGCCCGTGGAATGGATTAGTTAGAGGGATTGTAGTCAGATTTAGGTTGGGAAAATGGAAATAATTAATGGGATTATTTGGAGACAGTGACAGACTTGTGAATGTGTAGTGGGGACGTAGTTTAGCTACGTAGTGTTAAAAGGAACGTGCTGTAGTTTAAGGGACGACGTGGGAGCACGAGTTAGTTAGGGGATGTAGTTAGAAGGATGGCAGAGTTCAGTGGTGTGTGTTGAAGAGTTGGTGAGTGAAGTGGAAGCATGTGCTGCGTGAGTGAGTGAGGCCAGCGGGTCTGTGTGAGTGGAGCGAGTCTGGAATGCATGGTGCGATGAGTGATTGGGGGGAGGAGTGACTCCCGCCCAAGGGACCCTGGGGTCAGTGTAGAGTGAGTTAGGGGGTTAGTTAAATTGAAAAATGGAGGTCGTTTTGTTGTTGGTGTGAATGTAGGCTCGAAACCCATTTGGAGGGGTGCAGGAGCCCTGTTGACGGGTTGGGAGCGTGGCTGCGAAAGGTGAGTATCGCTGAGTGGGTACCCCGGGCACCAGGCTAGTCGGCCGTGGTAGGCCAAGGGCCCATGGGGGGCCGGGATAGCGTAGTGGGCACGGGTGCGCCTGCTTGGTGCGGGGGCCCGGGGCGCCATTAGCCGCGTGGGCAGTGTTGTGGGCACGGGTGACCCTCGGAAAGGGGCCTGGGAAGCCAGCCTGCCACGTGTGCGTTTCAGGGGAGGTGCCATGGGGGGTACTCCCCGGTGTTTAGGGAGCTGGTAGGCTCGGAGGCAGTGTAGTGCCCGGGGGTGCCATAGCGGGAGATTCGGCAGAGGGTCGTGCCTGCCAAAGGGAGCCACGCGTCCCAGCCATGAGACCGTGAGAGGGCACGGAAAGAAAATTGGGGGGCGAGGCCCGAAATTGTGAGGACACCAACACAGTCGACGGGAATCTGGGTTGTTAGAACCAATAGTTTAAGCGAGAGGCGCTTGTTGAAAGCCCCGGGGTAGTTTAAGAGTTAATGGTTAGGGTAGATTAGGAGATGTACCCCTCCGCACCATCCATCCCCTCGCTCTCGTTGTGGGCTGCTGGACCCACTTTGTGTTAAGATCGCTGAACTCTGGGGAGGCCATTCTGAGGCTTCGTTGGGCCTCGGCACAGGACGCTACCTCTCCCTTATTCCCCTCCGGGAAGGGAACGTAGGGGTTGGGAGTAGGCTCGGTGACAGGATAGGTTAGCCGAACAAGGACAGTACAGGGGGTTAGGGGACGATTTATAGTGGGGAAGTAAAAAAAAAAAAAAAAAAGTTGGGGCTAAATTGGGTTTTACAAATTAAGGGAGTGGGTATGTACAGTGACAGGCAAAGGCGATAGGTGGGAGGGAGACAGGTAGGTAGGTCTGAGCCCGCCTTCCGAGTGGCCAGCACCACCGCACTCCCTCCACCAACCTCCACTGAACGGCAAAGGCTGGCCAGCTTCATCTGCTGGCTGCGTTGCTGCAAGGCAGAGGCCGGCCAACTTCATCGGCAGCTGTTGTGTGCTGCAAGGCCTGTACCGGCCGGATCGTCTGCAGCTGTTTGCTGCAAGTCTTGTACCGGCCGGATCGTCTGCAGCTGTTTGCTGCAAGGCCTGTACCGTCCGGATCGTCTGCAGCTGTTTTCTGCAAGGCCTGTGCCGGCCAGTTCATCTGCCGGCTGTGTTTGCCTGCAGCGGCCTTGTTCTGCAGGCTGTGTTTGCCTGAGCACCTTTGCCATGCCATGCCCACTGCCCCTGTTCACCAGCCCCGTTCAATTTTTGCTTTGCCCCCCCCCCTGTTAATTGCCATGTGCGCCAGGATCAGAAAGCAACAGTTTGCAAGCTGCGAGAACTGCCCTGTTGGCAGCTACAACACGGGCCTGCAGTGGCGGCCCGTGCACCGTGTTTGCGTCCATCCATTCATCCATCCATTTGTTGTGTTCATTGCGTGTGCCACTTGAGCTGGCACGGAGACTGCGTTTGTGCAGCCCATGCACCGTTGTGGTTCACTGCGTTCAGTTCAAAAGGGAAGGCCTTGGACTGCGTGTGAGCAGTCGGCCACGTTCCCTGTCACCTGCATTGTTTGAGCCAGAGACTGCATGTGAGCAGCCTGGCTCCCTGCTAACTGCTTTCTTTTTGCAGAGTCCATTGATCCTGGGCCATGGTTTAGTGTAAAATTTGTAAGTTAAGGTTAAGATGTACTGTACATATGAGTGCGCCCCCGGCATGTCTGTCTTAGCCCCGGCAATTTTATTTAAGTCGTCCGTGTGAGTGGGTCTGTTTAGGTAGTTACTCAGCCCTCAGGTTATTTATTTTGGGGACACGAATACCATGAATGTCGCACTCAGGGATCCGTAGGTAAAATGTACTAGGGGAAAACTACACATGATGGCACACGAAAATTTGAAGACTCGGGACGAGTCTGTAAAAAGGGGAGGGGTTAGTGTTGTGGTTGACGAAATTCGCAAACCACCATTCAGGTCCCGTAGGTGAGATATCTCTGTAAGTATATGTGTAGTTAGGCCCAAACCCGTTGTTTAGAGGGAATAAATGTTATTCATTCGGGCTGCGACCCTTCAGGATAGCCGTTTTTCTTTTACTATCTTTATTTTGGACCAGCCGCCATTACTACCACCACAACCACCACCAACCACGTCTCAACAGCCATCACACAACAACCACCAACCGCAACGCCGCTTCACAACCACAGCCACGACCCTTGCCGTCACATCTCGCTCTCGCAACCATCGCATCACCGCCATTCCCGCGCCGCTTGTGGACACCGATCCTGGACTCGTACAGGGCGCGCACCGAGCAGCGGGTGCAAAAACACCAGCCTTTCCGAAGAAATCGGATCAAAAATCATTCACGCCCACTTCTGTTCCGTCCTATCAGCGAGCGTGGGGCGATTTGGCCCCGCCTCCAAGTGCGTCGGAGTATAATCGCTATATGCAGATTCGCGGATCAAAAATCATTCACGCCCACTTTTCCTCTGTCCAATGGGGAGTCAGCCAGAGGTGAAGGGTCGAAGGTGAAGGAGCGAAGCTCCGGGGGCTATAAAGGGCCGCGTTCGCTCGCCAAAAAGGCAGTTGAGTTGGAAAGAGTTGAGAGTTTCTGAGAAGAGGAAAGCAGTTGGACGGAGTTGAGAAGAGTGGAGAGTTGGAGAGTTGTGGCGGCGGCGAAGGCAGTCGAGAGGGCGCTCGTGTCAGAGTCGGGGAGCTGCGGAGAGGGGAGGCCGGTAACGCGACTGAGGTCGCGGTGGAGACGCTCGTCGCGGGACCCAAGCCAGCGAGATATCCTCATTCCCCCGAGCATCAACAACCCCCTCCTGTTCCCCCCCGCGCTGAGATAGTGTAATAAGGGGGCCCCGTTCCCACCCCTTTCCAGGCAGTGCCAGCGAGGCCCGCGGAGTCGGGGCGCCACCGCCATCTTGTGGCTCATCACCAGACGGGTAGGCTCGACGCTGTCTCGGCCCCAGGCCCGTCTGCCCCCTTGTAGTTGAGGGTGGTCCCTTTTTCTTTTGCTTTGAGTATATGTGTTGTCGGCGCCGTCTGTGAAGTAAAACTGTATAAGTGTTGCCGTGTGCTCGGTAGTCGGTAGTAGATCTGCATTGTTGCATTTGCTTTTTGTGCAGAATTGTGTGTTTCTTCTACTTTTGCATTTGCTTTTGGTGTATAATTGTATATGTGTGCTTTCCGTTTGCCGCGGAATAAATGTGCTTTATGTTGAACTGTTTTTCCCGTTTCGCTTCGTCTTTTCCTTTATTGAATCTCCATCTTACTTCACGTAAAGGGTTGGTCGTGGGCTAAATACGCCCAATATTTAATCGAACCGTCGAGGTTGACGATAACACCGCTCGGTTATCCCGATAGTACGGAACGGGTCGCTTAAAGTGGCCCGTGTCCGAAGTCGACCTGCGGCGAGGTGCGATCGCCCGGTCTACCCTCCGTGTGGGTACTTAGGTAGGTCGAATTTGGCGAGCAACCCTATCCCACGCGGGGGGCCGATTGGCACGATCGTGGTGAGGCCGAAAGGCCCACCCGTGACTTGTTCCCGGCGTTAGTCCGAGAGGGTCACGACGGGATTGTCCGTCCGGTGGGCGACGTGCCGCGATTCGAGTTACGTGGCCGTTCGCACGCCGGCGGGCGCGAATCCGCAACAATATCATATAATTAATAGGCTGCCGCTCAACGATTTAAATCATAACCGCACTAGAAATCAGTGTCAACATCACCATCATACCGAAGAAAAAAAAAAAACCAGGGAGTCTGGAACACTGACGCTAACCATTACCATGACGTGTTTCGACTTATGAGTAACTTACAAGTAACGTGTGTGGACGTGTGTCAATGATCGCGTAACGTGCCTACAACACGTTACTCATAGGTTAGAAATAAGTTTTGGGTACGTTAAACATTACCTCGACGTGTTTCAACTTATGATTAACTTACAAGTAACGTGTGTCAACGATCTTATAACGTGCCTACAACTTATGGCCAGCGAAGCGGAACTTGTGAGTCATACGCTGGCATAAGTCGTAAAATTTCAAGCATGCTAAAATTTGAGGACAACCACAAAGTACAACGATGAAAGCCAGCGTACTACGATGTATGGCAATTTTTTTTTAGCGTTCTCTCAATTTTTCCAAAACTTACCCATAACGTATTCGACGTGTGCCAGCGTTTTGGACAAATTTTTCAAAAATTGGCAAAAGCTGGCTAAAACGTCAAGGTGTGACTGGGCCTTAATCAAGTATTGCATGATGCGCATGCACTGAAAATGTATCTCTTGTACCGTCGTACACGACTACTGATACAGATAGACATTTGCATTTCGACTGCAGCGCTGTGTTGCTTCAATTTCTCTTCCAAAGGAGCCTCTTTGCTCACCTATAGTGGAATTTTCAGGTGAGAAAAGTTCATCCAGCCATTGTTTATCAGAGGTGAATGTGTAATTAGTGTCAAGGGTCCTCAAAAGGTGGATCGTGGTCCACATCCGGACCGCAGGCATCGTCAGCCCAGACCCCGTGAAAAAAACCAAAACGAATCCAAATCCCCAATGAAAAAACCTCTGGCTTTTATCTTGATTTCAGACCAACTTGATAAATGATAAACGCTGGAAGGGATTCATGGAGGAGGTGATTGTTAGGTTTCGATTTTTATCTACTTAGCAAGGAAATCCGATAAAGAGGCCATTCGGCCCAATATTCCTGTGCTATAACAACACTGTTTGGTTGAGCGAGCCCCGGAATCATTATCGTAGTCCTACGTTGAGCCCTCTCCATCGTAGCAATGTCCTTCAGATGTGTTGATCAAAACTGCACACGATATTCAGTCATTAAGCATAACAAGGTCACGAAAATTCACCCGTTGAGCAGTTCTGTTCACTGTGGAGCTCACGTCACCCAACTCATCGCTTCCAAAGCCCTGCAAACCTCACCATTTGTAATAAACGCCCTCGAGCATCTTCAGGAGCTTGGCAACCTCGACAACAGCTCTGGAAAATTCAAACACCTGGACTTGAATATTCACACCGAAGAATATTCTCCACCATTTCCATTCACATCAATTTGCCCAACGCGTTGGTTTACTCGTTCCCATGCAGTTCAATATGTCTTGGAGAACTATGAAGATGTTCTGTGGCCACACAAACATTGTCTGCAGCCTCGTAGAAATTGTCCACGGGAACCCAAACCTTTTCTGTGGCCTCGTAAACTTTGTCAGCAGCCACCTGAACCATGTCTGTGGCCACGCAAACTTTGCTTGTGGCCACCGAAACTTTGTCCGAGGCTACCTGACCCTTCTCCACAGCCGCCCCCATCTTGTCGGAAGATGCACAATTGGATGCGGCCTTGGAAATGTTGGCCGCGGCCTCCCACACATCTGCGGCCATGCAAACATTGCCCACAGCAGCCAACACCTTGTCCGTGGCTGCCCAAACTTTGTCCGTGGCCACCCACACCTTGTTAATGGCCATGCACACCTTATCCATGCCCATGCACACCTCATCTGCGGCTGCCAAAAACATTGTCCATGACCGCCACCACCTTGTCCGCAGCTACCCACACCTTGTCCGCTGCCATCCAGGCCTTGACTTCGGTCACAGAGATATGCGTGGCCTCACAAGCGTTGTCCTCGTCCAACCACTCATTGTCCGCGGCCGCCAAAGCATTGTCTACGGTCACCAAAACCTTGTCCGTGGCCGTCCACTGCTTGTCTGCGGCCGCTCACGCATTGTGCTCGTTGCTAAAACCTTGTCCATGTCTGGCCACTCTTTGTCTGCAGCCACCCACACCTTGTCTGCATCTTTGCAAAATGTCTGCGGCCACCCAAACTGTGTTCCTGGCCATGCAAACTTTGTCCGCGATCGTCCAAACTTTGTCCCTGTCCACTCATCCCTTTTCCGCAGCCGCATTCACCTTGTCTGCAGCGACACAATCGTATGCGGCATTGCAAATGTTTGCTACGACCAGCAACATCTTGTCCACAGCTGCCTACACCTTGTCCGTGACCTCGCAAACATTTCCCACTGCAGCCGACACCTTGTCAGCCGCTTCTCAAATGATGTGAGGTCAAAGTCTCCCTCTATCTTGGCCTTCAACTCTGCTGTTGTTGTCCCCTCTCTCCTCTGTTCCTTTTATGCTCCACCATTTATAGTTCAGATTCTCCATGTAAATATTGTTGTGGTTGACCAAATTCGCAAACCACCATTCAGGTCCCTTAGGTGAGATATCTCGGTAAGTATATGTGTAGTTAGGCCCAAACCCGTTGTCTAGAGGGAATAAATGTCATTCATGAGGGCCGCGACTCTTCAGGATAGCCGTTTTTCTTTTACTATCTTTATTTTGGACCAGCCGCCATTATTACCACCACCAACAACGTCTCAACAGCCATCACACAACCACCAACCACAACGCGGCCATCACAACAACAACCACCAACCACAACGCCGCTTCACCACAACCGCCACGACCTTTACCGTCACAACTCGCCACCATCGCATCACCGTCATCTCGCGCCACTCGTGGGCACCGATGCTGGACTCGTGTAGGGCGCGCACCGAGCAGCGTGTTCAAAAGCATCGCGGACTTACCGCAGAAAAACGGATCAAAAACGACTCACGCCCACTTTTGTTCCGTCCAATCGGTGAGCGAGGGGCGGTTTGGCCCCGCCTCCAGGGCGTTGGAGGGCGGTCGCTATATGCAAATTCATGGATCAAAAAGCATTCACGCCCACTTTTCCTCGGGCCAATGGGGAGCGAGGTGAAAGGTCGGAGGCAGAGGGTCAAAGATGAAAGAGCGAAGCCACGGGGCTTATAAGAACGACTGCGTTCGTCAGTCGAGTGGACAGTTGGGAGTTCGCGGAGTCGGAGTGAAGAGGACGGAGCTGTGGAGAGGCGGCGGCGGCAAAGGCGGACGAGGGGGTGCTCGCGTCGGATTCGGGGAACGGCGGAGAGAAAGGCCGGCGGCGCGACCGAGGTCGTGGTGGAGACGCTCGTCGTGGGACCCGAGATTTTGTGAAATCCTCCTTTCCCCGAGCATCAGCAACCCCCTCCTGTTTCCCCCCGCGCTGAGATAGTGCGACAAAGGGGGCCCCCTTCCCACCCCCTACCAGACACTGTCTGCGAGGCCCGCGGAGTTGAGGCACCACCGCCACTTCGCGTCTCATCAGACGGGTAGGCCCGACACGGTCTCGGCCCCAGGCCCGCCTACCCCCTCATCCTGGAGGGTGGTTCTCTTTTCTTTTGCTTTGGGAATGTGTGTTGTCGGCGCCGTCTGTGAAGTAAAATTGTATAAGTGTTGCCGAGTGCCCGGTAGTCGGATAGATCTGCATTGTTGCATTTGCTTTTTGTCTTCTTCTTTTACATGTGCTTTTGGTGGAATTGTATATGTGTGCTTCCCGTTCATCGCGAAATAAATGTGCTTATTATTGAACTGTTTTCCCGCTTCGCTTCGTCATTTCTTTCATTGAATCCCCATCTTGCTTCACGTAAAGGGTGGGTCGTGGGCTAAGACGCCCGATAATTAATCGAACCGTCGAGGCCAACGAATAACACCGCTCGGTTATCCCGATAGTACGGAACGGGTCGCTTAAGTGGCCCGTGTCCGAAGTCGACCTGCGGCGAGGTGCGATCGCCCGGTCTACCCTCCGTGTGGGTACTTAGGTAGGTCGAATTTGGCGAGCAACCCTATCCCACGCGGGGGCCGATTGGCTCGATCGCGGTGAGACCGAAAGGTCCACCCGTGACTGGTTCCCGGCGTTAGTCCGAGAGGGTCACGACTGGATTGTCCGTCCGGTGGGTGACGTGCCGTGATTCGAGTTACGTGGCCGTCCGCACGCCGGCGGGCGCGAATCCGCAACAATATGTATCGTGTAGCGCCTCCTCCAGGTGGGAGAGGGTATGACAAGCCTCCACGATTTCCAGTTCAGATTCTCTATGTAAATGTGTATGGTGTCGCACCTCCTCCAGGTGGGGGAGGGTAATACAAGCCTCCACGATTTCCAGTTCAGATTCTCTATGTAAATGTGTATGGTGTCGCACCTCCTCCAGGTGGGAGAGGGTATTACAAGCTCCACCATTTCCAGTTCAGATTCTCTATGTAAATGTGTATGGTGTAGTGCCTCCTCCAGGTGGGGGAGGGTAATACAAGCCTCCACCATTTATAGTTCAGATTCTCTATGTAAATGTGTATGGTGTAGTGCCTCCTCCAGGTGGGGGAGGGTATTACAAGCCTCCACCATTTATAGTTCAGATTCTCTATGTGAATGTGTGTGGTGTAGTGCCTCCACCAGGTGGGGGAGGGTATTACAAGCCTCCACCATTTATAGTTCAGATTCTCCTTGTAAATGTGTATGGTGTCGCCCCCTCCTCCAGGTTGGGGAGGTATTTACAAGTCTCCCCCATTTATAGTTTAGATTCTCGATGTAAATGTGTATGGTGTTGCATCTCCTCCAGGTGCGGGAAGGTATTACAAGCCTCCACCATTTATAGTTCAGATTCTCCATGTAAATGTGAATGGTGTAGCCGTCTCCTCCAGGTTGCGGAGGGTATTACAAGTCTCCACCATTTATAGTTCAGATTCTCTATGTAAATGTGTATGGTGTAGTACCTCCTCCAGGTTGCGTAGGGTATTACAAGTCTCCACCATTTATAGTTCAGATTCTCTATGTAAATGTGTATGGTGTAGCGCCTCCTCCAGGTGGGAGAGGGTATTACAAGCCTCCACCATTTCCAGTTCAGATTCTCCATGAAAATGTGTCTAGTGTCGTGCCTCCTCCAGGTTGCGGAGGGTCTTGCAAGCCTCCACCATTTATAGTTCAGATTCTCTATGTAAATATGTATGGTGTAGTGCCTCCTCCAGGTGGGAGAGGGTATTACAAGCCTCCACCATTTATAGTTCAGATTCTCCATGTAAATGTAAATGGTGCAGCCACCTCCTCCAGGTGGGAGAGGGTATGACAAGCCTCCACCATTTATAGTTCAGATTCTCCATGTAAATGTGAATGGTGTCGCCATCTCCTCCAGGTTGCGGAGGGTCTTACAAGCCTCCACCATTTATAGTTCAGATTGTCTATGTAAATGTGTATGGTGCAGTGTATCCTCCAGGTGGCAGAAGGTATTACAAGCCTCCACCATTTATAGTTCAGATTCTCTATGTAAATGTGTGTGGTGTAGTGCCGCCTCCAGGTGGGGGAAGGTATTACAAGCCTCCACCATTTGTAGTTCAGATTCTCTATGTAAATGTGTATGGTGTAGTGTATCCTCCAGGTGGGTGATGTGGATTTTTTTAACCCACCTTGTTGTGATCGTTGTCCTCCTGAAGGATTCTAACTGGTCGATTGTGGAATCTTATTTGACTTCAGACAGAGTTTAACGTTTGTCCGATTTGATTATAAAAATCCTACAAAAATCCTATCGACACTGATAAAACTGATGTCCACACAAGTCCTTCCTTGTGAAACAATTTATTTCCTAATTATACACCATACACTTCTCACCCTTGTACAATGAACTTAAGAATCCCCATTGATTGCAATATTATTTGGTTCTATTTCATTTATTCTTCCTTTAGTTAACAGTTAGACCAACCCGATTCAATTCACTTCTACATTACATCAGAGAGTTTTATTCGAACTTGGTACTTGGTCAGTTCCAAGGAGTACGAGCCACTGAGAAACTATACTTCCTCACGTGCTCGTACTCCAAACTTTTAGATTTCAAAGCATTTTATACTTCCATGAGAGAGAGGTTGGGGGATATTCACCCAGACTGTAGACGTGTCCTTTAGACGAAAAGCCACTTCGTACATTTTCTGAGCAAAGGTTCATTTATCAGCTCGGTCACTCTGCTCCAGAACAACACATTTCTTATCATTTAGGGCAAAAGTCTTTTGGCCAGAAATGACAGCCAATTCAATTTGCAGCATAGAAGTTACATTTCTGAAACTCCATTTGTTGCAATTTAAAATACATTAATATAAATTTTTCCCCCACACTCCCCCGTTTTTTTTTTAAAGGAAAATTTGAATAATTTTCCTTACACATGATTACCACGTCCCATTCCTGAAGGAGAAAAGATTTCCATTATTCAAGTTCAATCAACAATGGCAGCGTGTGCTCATATCAGAAAATGAGTGAGTTTCCATTTAATTTATGGCCTGTTCATCAGCATGTGTCACACATTGGAAACATGCTACCCGAAGTCAGAAGATAAACAAGTCAGGGTGTGGATAGAGCGGCACCCAACGGGAAACAATCGAAGCACTCCTTGAGCTGAGGAGAAGGTAGATGTGGGCAAGTACAAGTTTGGGCCGGACACTGGGTTGAAGGAGCGCAGTGTGGAACTCCAGGCCTGTCGTACATTGAAGCAACCACAGCAAGTTCACGATGTATTTGCAGAGCGGCAATCGAGAGTGTGGCTGAGAACATTCCTCCATGCAGGCACCACACAACGCCGACGTTAAGACTTTGCTCAACCTTCTCCTCAGTGGGTTTTTTCTTTCTTTTCCCACATTTCTCCATCTTATCTCCTCAGGAAGGGGAGGGATAATCATGTGTTGAATGCTCAATCACCCAAATCTGGCTTCTCCCATCGTCCAATCTTTGTGTGGAAACTTCATTTAGACGAAATCGTACATTGCTTCAAAGACTGCTTTCAACACTCCGAAACAAACAAAGCATCAATTAAACACCAATCAATAAACGTCATGGGCACATGTAGTTCTACAAGACTAACAAAGATTGTTATGGAAGCATTTAACTTGCATTATATGTCATATCAATATTTTAATCCCTTTCCTTGTTATTTCCCAAAACAACATGCTAAAATATACAGAAATCCCAGTTGTACGTACACTCAAAACATCCATCTCATTTGCTATTTCCATCGACATTTTAAATCTCTGACATTTCTCCATCTGTCCACTTCTCTCTCACCAAAACAGCAAACATGCTGCCATTTTTCCAATTCACATACACAAACCATCTATCACTTCCTCCGACCTTCTCAATTACGAATCCATTTTCCTTTATCAAAACAAATAAATAATTTTAAACAGTTTTACAAAAATTGTCAAATCACTTGTCAAATCTGTTATCAGGCGAATATCATTTATATTGCAGCTCAAACACTCTGTCTACACATGCAGCTTCACCCTCCACAATCTTTATCCCAGTCTTGGAAAAGCATCTTAAACTTCAGACTAATAAACATCCAAACTCTCTTAAACAACTTTTTGGTCAAAACAAAATATTTCCTTTTAAAATCCATAAATGAAAAATTTAATCTTCAGCATCTATCCAATTAAATCATGAATTTACCTTGACTGAATCGATCAAATGGTTACACTGGGTTGTTTGCCATTGCTTTCCCAGCACAAGTTCAGGTAACCTCAACATTCGCAGACGAATAAAACAATATTTCAACGTCCATCCGAGGGAATCATCTATTATCTGTGAATTGCCCCACGTGCTAAACATCATCAAATCATTAAAATCATTCCAAATCACGTTTCTACATTTAAATCACATACAGTATATCCACATTCACAATTGTTATTTCACAATTTATTCAAAATCCCGATGGTTGTAAAATAAAACTTCAACACTTTTTCCTAAATGGATTTCACTTTAAACAGATTCAGTCGAGAGGGTGTGCCACAAACACCAAGGAACGAGGAACAGGAAGTTCTCTCCACATCCAGTGGGAAGAAAAAGGAAAAAAAACCCTGACAGGCAAAACCCACAGTTTGCATTACTCTGTCATGGCTTCAACACATACACTAAACAGCATTGCATCTCATAGACTCGCGTGTGATCACGTGACAAATACCAATCACATTTCTATCTCATCCTCTTGAATCTGCATATGAATCGAATTTCACACTTAAAGCAAAGGCTCGAACAAAGACTCAGTGTAAAGAGAGGCCAACCCCCCACAGATCGAGTGGAGGGGGTCTCACACAGTGTAGTTTGCGACCTTCGCGTGGAAATACAACGCAAAGAATGTATAACATGCCATTTCAAACAAACACACAGCTCAACTCAGCACGAGTTAAAATATCGTCAAAATCCCAACAGAACACGTTTCATTGCAGTGAATATTGGAATCGCACAAGTTTCATTTTTTTTTTTTTACTCTCAGAAACAAATCACCCACCATGCTCCCAGCTGGTTAATCATCTCCTGCACTCTACAAAACGTTTCGTGCAAATCATTGCATTTACAAATCTGTAAAACCTCCACACAATATAATATAACAACCTCACTGCCAACAAACTTCCAGTGAGTTCAATGAACAAAAAGTAACTCTTATAACTCTTACAAACAGGTAACTTACAATGTTTATCTATTTTAACCCGATCTCGGCGTCTCAGCCGTGTCCTCGGCGTCTCTCTCACAGCCGGTCCGTATCAATGCAAACATGTGGCATGTCACTTCATCATGCCTATTTAATTACGCATCTGGCTCCTTAACGAGCCTCTTCTTGTCATCTGACTCCTCTTCTTCTCCAGCACTTTTCTAAAACAACTACAGTACTTATTGTTTACTTTAAAACGGACTCTCCGCCAGATCCTCTTCTTTCTCTCAATAAAATTATCTGACAATGAACTTTTCTTTGTTCGAAATGCGTTACCTGCTGAGAGCGCTCTCCCTTACCTTCGCTCAAGCACTTGTCGTTCCTCCAGGCACTGCCTCCGGCAGATGAAGCACCTCCGGTCACGAGCACCGCACCAACGTCAGTTCGAATCCGAGTCACGGCACCAACTGATGTGGATTTTTTAAACCCACCTTGTTGTGATCGTTGTCCTCCTGAAGGATTCTAACTGGTCGATTGTGGAATCTTATTTGACTTCAGACAGAGTTTAACGTTTGTCCGATTTGATTATAAAAATCCTACAAAAACCCTATCGACACTGATAAAACTGATGTCCACACAAGTCCTTCCTTGTGAAACAATTTATTTCCTAATTATACACCATACACTTCTCACCCTTGTACAATGAACTTAAGAATCCCCATTGATTGCAATATTATTTGGTTCTATTTCATTTATTCTTACTTTAGTTAACAGTTAGACCAACCCGATTCAATTCACTTCTACATTACATCAGAGAGTTTTATTCGAACTTGGTACTTGGTCAGTTCCATGGAGTATGAGCCACTGAGAAACTATACTTCCTCACGTGCTCGTACTCCAAACTTTTAGATTTCAAAGCATTTTATACTTCCATGAGAGAGAGGTTGGGGGATATTCACCCAGACTGTAGACGTGTCCTTTAGACGAAAAGACACTTCGTACATTTTCTAAGCAAAGGTTCATTTGTCAGCTCGGTCACTCTGCTCCAGAACAACACATTTCTTATCATTTAGGGCAAAAGTCTTTTGGCCAGAAATGACAGCCAATTCAATTTGCAGCATAGAAGTTACATTTATGAAACTCCATTTGTTGCAATTTAAAATACATTAATATAAATTTTTCCCCCACACTGGGGAGGGTATTACAAGCCTCCACCATTTGTAGTTCAGATTCTCTATGTAAATGTGTATTGTGTAGTGTATCCTCCAGGTGGGGGAGGGTATTACAAGCCTCCACCATTTGTAGTTTAGATTCTCTATGTAAATGTGTATGGTGTAGTGCCTCCTCCAGGTGGGGGAGGGTATTACAAGCCTCCACCATTTGTAGTTTAGATTCTCTATGTAAATGTGTATGGTGTAGTGCCGCCTCCAGGTGGGGGAAGGTATTACAAGCCTCCACCATTTGTCGTTCAGATTCTCTATGTAAATGTGTATGGTGTAGTGCCGCCTCCAGGTGGGGGAAGGTATTACAAGCCTCCACCATTTGTAGTTTAGATTCTCTATGTAAATGTGTATTGTGTAGTGTATCCTCCAGGTGGGGGAGGGTATTACAAGCCTCCACCATTTACAGTTCAGTCTTCCTGTGTCCCCACGTTGTCCAGCGCAATGAGGTGTTTTGAATTATAAGCTGTAGATATGTTTTTACTTCATATATGTACTCGGGTTATATATTTTGACAATCGAGGGCTGCACGTTGCTTATACACCGCCCAGATAACGGTATGCGTCAGAAGAACGTGTTGCATGCTTGGAACAGGATCGCCCGTCATGCAGGTCCTCTGCGAGTTCATGTTTATGTGAGGTTTTCATTTGATGACAAATGCATTGTTTTGATGGGAATATTTAATGTTGAGATTTGACAACATTATTCCATTTTGTGAAGGATTATATTGAAGTGTTACAAATCACAAGATTGTTTTGATCGTTTGCTAACAGAGGATATTGTTTCAGTAAATGTGTTTAAATGATTGAGAAAAACTGCAGTGGTTTGGACGGCTGGCTTAAGATGTTTGGATCTTGAGTTCAACCCCCCCCTGCCATTGAATTAACACCAGGTGGGTTGACTCAGCCCATCATCTTTCTGAGGTCAGCAAAATGAGTACCAGCTTTCTAGTAACAGAGGATACACCTGTGCTTCCAGAAATGATGCAAGCATCAGTCACAGGCTGTATATAAATAAATAAATCGACTAAGGTCTGTACACTGTCGACAGAGAGACAGAGACAGAGACAGAGACAGAGTCAAAGTGAACCAATTACCTTAACCCTGCTTTTACTTGGTGCGAGTGGGCTAATAATCTAGAAGTTGTTGCACAGTCAGACTGTAATGGATCTTACTGTCTTTGAGGATCAAGATATCAAATTTGTTTTAAACAAAGAAGGGGCAGCACCAAATAAACCCACAAATTAAAGGTCACCGTTACATGGTGATCAGGTACCCTCACCTGGGATCAGACCAATCGAGTAGTCAAATGTGTGACTGGTTTTAAGCGTTGATGTGAAATCTTTGAAGATGAACCCACATCAGGAAGACCCCCCCCTCCATGTCAAGGCACTCACCATGGAAGATCCCTGTGTTAAGGTTGGTTTGTGGATCGAATATCCACAAACCCAGTGATTTCTCAAGGCAGCGTTTTCCCTCTCATTCATTCACACTTGGACATGTCCAAGGTCATGGGAGGATGGGTCTCCCTATAAACGTTATCACTTACAATGCAAACCCTGGAGAGCGTATGCAAAGGTTGTTGTTTTTCGTATAAAAGGTCAAGGCTCATGGAAGAGCGAGAACTCGAAACGGATCAGGACGCAAAAGAGCAAAAGGAACGTTCGAGAGAGAGAGACAGACAGAGACAGACAGACACAGACAGAGACACCAACAGCAGGGTTTAACGATAAAATAGAAGGAGACTTGGATAAATAATTGGTGTTGGGAGGAATGAGAGGGAGGGGAGCATCCATGGGTTAGGGGGTGAGGGGGTGGGGAGTAAACGGGGGTATAAAAGGTCATGGTTTTGGATGGGGGATAATCTGAGATGGTGGTGAACAGCTGTCTTGAAGACTTGGAGGGAAGCATGAGATTGAAGAGACTGAGGAAATTGGTTCCACAGGTGAGGGGAAAAAAAGAGGAGGTGAGCAGTGATGCTGGATTTAGGTAGCTTCATCAAGAAGGGGGTTAAAAGTGTAAGCCTTATAGAAACCTGAGGGGGGGGGGGGTGCAGGAGGGTGTGGATAAAGCACCGAAAGAGCAGAAGGTGCAAGACCATAAAGGAGGTGGTAGAAGACAGCGAGATGACCTACTTGTCTGCGATGGCCAAGTGACAGACCCGTAGACTTAGCTTCATCGCGGGAGATTCCAGTGATAATCTCGAAGATCTTGGTTCCCACTGGGTCAAGCTGAGCAAGATGTGAAGGTTCAGCTTAGTGAGTACTACATAAAACCATTTTATCTCACTTCAAATTCAAAGACAATACTTGAACCCAGATCTTTCATCTTGTGTATTTATTTATCCGACTGTCCGTTTGTCGCAGGTTGACAAAAAATAAGCATACCAACCACGAGCACATAAAAGGACAATTTGGGACAATTTGGGAGGACATAAAAGGACAATTATATTTTCAGATAATCGTTGAAGTTGGCAGGTTCTTATGTCTGTTCAATGGGGAAGGTGATTGGGGCAGGAATTTGTAATTTGTTCAGCATGCCGGTGATAACTCGCCGACGGCATGCACACATGCCTCACCCTGCCTGCGAAACACCCGCTGGCAGTTTATGGCTGCGTCAGGATTCAAACTCAGGCTGGATAGCTCTGCTATCCTTCCAGCCCAGACGGATCTAGGGAGGAAAATACGAGACAGAGCTTTGGTAAAATGTCACGCCATTTTATTCTTCGAATCCACACGGGTAATTGCGATACAAATATTCAACTTCATTTCCAATAACCTCGCTTACAAAACCGTTCACAAATTATTATTCAAGGAGGACAAATCCAAATTGTACATGATAATCGATTTTATCAATTTCCAAAACACAAGAGCCATTTGGACCAGCTGATCCAAGTGCTGGTTGACAAGTTACATAAATTTCCCATCACTGGTGGTGGGGAGAAAGGGAGGGCAGGCGTGGGGATGTGGGGGATTTCTCCCTCTATCATCGTAAGCTAACAGCCATAACGCATTGCTCAGAAGCATTTTCGGTGCACGATGGATGGTCCAGCCTCGTCATATTCCTCCTTGGTGATCCACATCTGCTGGAAGGTCGACAGCGAAGCGAGGATGGAGCCGCCGATCCACACCGAGTACTTCCTCTCAGGAGGGGCAATTATCTGTGGGGAAGGCCACGGTCACCACACACGTCTTAACCCACGTTCGCACGATCTAGTTATTAACAGGTAAGTCATAGATTCGAGATTTCTTCAATTCTGAAGGTTGATAAGACGAGCACCAAAAATGGATGGGAGGGTCGAGGAACAGCAACAAGTTTGAAATGTGAAAGGTGTCCATTATCCAGGAATAAAACCAATCCCACTCGACAAACACAAGGGTGTTGTTGCTTTCTGCCGTCGTACTTTTATCTTCATGGTGCTGGGAGCGAGCGCCGTGATCTCTTTCTGCATGCGGTCGGCGATGCCCGGATACATGGTTGTGCCTCCAGAGAGGACGTTGTTGGCGTACAGGTCCTTGCGAATGTCGATGTCACATTTCATGATGCTGTTGTATGTTGTTTCGTGGATTCCTGCCGACTCCATTCCTGGTGGTATAGAGGGGGTAAGTAAACAAATTATAACCTTGGTGGTGGCCTCACGGTTAAGATGGTTGGTTTCGGACCTTAAGGTACTGAGTTCAAGCATCAGCCATGACAAAATAACACCAGGTGGGTTGACAGTCTGTCATCCTGAAGTTGGAAAAAAGTGTACCAGCTTGCTGGGAAAAGTGAGCTGGTCGAGTAACCTGTGTCGAAGTGGCGACCCACCTGCGATTGTGCCCCCGTAGGCAATGAAACTGCCTCGGCAGCCTTTTGTGTCTGATGCCACAAGGATGATCATCCATCCACTCAAGTAAATTAATGAAAAATCTCTTTTATCCCGCAGGTGCTCAATAGTGAACCAATAGTTTAAGCGAGAGGCGCTTGTTGAAAGCCCCGGGGTAGTTTAAGAGTTAATGGTTAGGGTAGATTAGGAGATGTACCCCTCCGCACCATCCATCCCCTCGCTCTCGTTGTGGGCTGCTGGACCCACTTTGTGTTAAGATCGCTGAACTCTGGGGGGGCCATTCTGAGGCTTCGTTGGGCCTCGGCACAGGACGCTAGCTCTCCCTTATTCCCCTCCGGGAAGGGAACGTAGGGGTTGGGAGTAGGCTCGGTGACAGGATAGGTTAGCCGAACAAGGACAGTACAGGGGGTTAGGGGACGATTTATAGTGGGGAAGTAAAAAAAAAAAAAAAAAAAGTTGGGGCTAAATTGGGTTTTACAAATTAAGGGAGTGGGTATGTACAGTGACAGGCAAAGGCGATAGGTGGGAGGGAGACAGGTAGGTAGGTCTGAGCCCGCCTTCCGAGTGGCCAGCACCACCGCACTCCCTCCACCAACCTCCACTGAACGGCAAAGGCTGGCCAACTTCATCGGCAGCTGTTGTGTGCTGCAAGGCCTGTACCGGCCGGATCGTCTGCAGCTGTTTGCTGCAAGGCCTGTACCGTCCGGATCGTCTGCAGCTGTTTTCTGCAAGGCCTGTGCCGGCCAGTTCATCTGCCGGCTGTGTTTGCCTGCAGCGGCCTTGTTCTGCAGGCTGTGTTTGCCTGAGCACCTTTGCCATGCCATGCCCACTGCCCCTGTTCACCAGCCCCGTTCAATTTTTGCTTTGCCCCCCCCCCCTGTTAATTGCCATGTGCGCCAGGATCAGAAAGCAACAGTTTGCAAGCTGCGAGAACTGCCCTGTTGGCAGCTACAACACGGGCCTGCAGTGGCGGCCCGTGCACCGTGTTTGCGTCCATCCATTCATCCATCCATTTGTTGTGTTCATTGCGTGTGCCACTTGAGCTGGCACGGAGACTGCGTTTGTGCAGCCCATGCACCGTTGTGGTTCACTGCGTTCAGTTCAAAAGGGAAGGCCTTGGACTGCGTGTGAGCAGTCGGCCACGTTCCTGTCACCTGCATTGTTTGAGCCAGAGACTGCATGTGAGCAGCCTGGCTCCCTGCTAACTGCTTTCTTTTTGCAGAGTCCATTGATCCTGGGCCATGGTTTAGTGTAAAATTTGTAAGTTAAGGTTAAGATGTACTGTACATATGAGTGCGCCCCCGGCATGTCTGTCTTAGCCCCGGCAATTTTATTTAAGTCGTCCGTGTGAGTGGGTCTGTTTAGGTAGTTACTCAGCCCTCAGGTTATTTATTTTGGGGACACGAATACCATGAATGTCGCACTCAGGGATCCGTAGGTAAAATGTACTAGGGGAAAACTACACATGATGGCACATGAAAATTTGAAGACTCGGGACGAGTCTGTAAAAAGGGGAGGGGTTAGTGTTGTGGTTGACGAAATTCGCAAACCACCATTCAGGTCCCGTAGGTGAGATATCTCTGTAAGTATATGTGTAGTTAGGCCCAAACCCATTGTTTAGAGGGAATAAATGTCATTCATTCGGGCTGCGACCCTTCAGGATAGCCGTTTTTCTTTTACTATCTTTATTTTGGACCAGCCGCCATTACTACCACCACAACCACCACCAACCACGTCTCAACAGCCATCACACAACAACCACCAACCGCAACGCCGCTTCACAACCACAGCCACGACCCTTGCCGTCACATCTCGCTCTCGCAACCATCGCATCACCGCCATTCCCGCGCCGCTTGTGGACACCGATCCTGGACTCGTACAGGGCGCGCACCGAGCAGCGGGTGCAAAAACACCAGCCTTTCCGAAGAAATCGGATCAAAAATCATTCACGCCCACTTCTGTTCCGTCCTATCAGCGAGCGTGGGCGATTTGGCCCCCGCCTCCAGGTGCGTCGGAGTATAATCGCTATATGCAGATTCGCGGATCAAAATCATTCACGCCCACTTTTCCTCTGTCCAATGGGGAGTCAGCCAGAGGTGAAGGGTCGAAGGTGAAGGAGCCGAAGCTCCGGGGGCTATAAAGGGCCGCGTTTGCTCGCCAAAAAGGCAGTTGAGTTGGAAAGAGTTGAGAGTTTCTGAGAAGAGGAAAGCAGTTGGACGGAGTTGAGAAGAGTGGAGAGTTGGAGAGTTGTGGCGGCGGCGAAGGCAGTCGAGAGGGCGCCGTGTCAGAGTCGGGGAGCTGCGGAGAGGGGAGGCCGGTAACGCGACTGAGGTCGCGGTGGAGACGCCGTCGCGGGACCCAAGCCAGCGAGATATCCTCATTCCCCCCGAGCATCAACAACCCCCTCCTGTTTCCCCCCCGCGCTGAGATAGTGTAATGGGGGCCCGTTCCCACCCCTTTCCAGGCAGTGCCAGCGAGGCCCGCGGAGTCGGGGCGCCACCGCCATCTTGCGGCTCATCACCAGACGGGTAGGCTCGACGCTGTCTCGGCCCCAGGCCCGTCTGCCCCCTTGTAGTTGAGGGTGGTCCCTTTTTCTTTTGCTTTGAGTATATGTGTTGTCGGCGCCATCTGTGAAGTAAAACTGTATAAGTGTTGCCGTGTGCTCGGTAGTCGGTAGTAGATCTGCATTGTTGCATTTGCTTTTTGTGCAGAATTGTGTGTTTCTTCTACTTTTGCATTTGCTTTTGGTGTATAATTGTATATGTGTGCTTTCCGTTTGCCGCGGAATAAATGTGCTTCATATTGAACTGTTTTTCCCGTTTCGCTTCGTCTTTTCCTTTATTGAATCTCCATCTTACTTCACGTAAAGGGTTGGTCGTGGGCTAAATACGCCCAATAATTAATCGAACCGTCGAGGTTGACGATAACACCGCCGGTTATCCCGATAGTACGGAACGGGTCGCTAAAGTGGCCCGTGTCCGAAGTCGACCTGCGACGAGGTGCGACGCCCGGTCTACCCTCCGTGTGGGTACTTAGGTAGGTCGAATTTGGCGAGCAACCCTATCCCACGCGGGGGCCGATTGGCACGATCGTGGTGAGGCCGAAAGGCCCACCCGTGACTTGTTCCCGGCGTTAGTCCGAGAGGGTCACGATGGGATTGTCCGTCCGGTGGGCGACGTGCCGCGATTCGAGTTACGTGGCCGTTCGCACGCCGCGGGCGCGAATCCGCAACAATATCATATAATTAATAGGCTGCCGCCAACGATTTAAATCATAACCGCACTAGAAATCAGTGTCAACATCACCATCATACCGAAGAAAAAAAAACCAGGGAGTCTGGAACACTGACGCTAACCATTACCATGACGTGTTTCGACTTATGAGTAACTTACAAGTAACGTGTGTGGACGTGTGTCAATGATCGCGTAACGTGCCTACAACACGTTACTCATAGGTTAGAAATAAGTTTTGGGTACGTTAAACATTACCTCGACGTGTTTCAACTTATGATTAACTTACAAGTAACGTGTGTCAACGATCTTATAACGTGCCTACAACTTATGGCCAGCGAAGCGGAACTTGTGAGTCATACGCTGGCATAAGTCGTAAAATTTCAAGCATGCTAAAATTTGAGGACAACCACAAAGTACAACGATGAAAGCCAGCATACTACGATGTATGGCAATTTTTTTTTAGCGTTCTCTCAATTTTTCCAAAACTTACCCATAACGTATTCGACGTGTGCCAGCGTTTTGGACAAATTTTTCAAAAATCGGCAAAAGCTGGCTAAAACGTCAAGGTGTGACTGGGCCTTAATCAAGTATTGCATGATGCGCATGCACTGAAAATGTATCTCTTGTACCGTCGTACACGACTACTGATACAGATAGACATTTGCATTTCGACTGCAGCGCTGTGTTGCTTCAATTTCTCTTCCAAAGGAGCCTCTTTGCTCACCTATAGTGGAATTTTCAGGTGAGAAAAGTTCATCCAGCCATTGTTTATCAGAGGTGAATGTGTAATTAGTGTCAAGGGTCCTCAAAAGGTGGATCGTGGTCCACATCCGGACCGCAGGCATCGTCAGCCCAGACCCCGTGAAAAAAACCAAAACGAATCCAAATCCCCAATGAAAAAACCTCTGGCTTTTATCTTGATTTCAGACCAACTTGATAAATGATAAACGCTGGAAGGGATTCATGGAGGAGGTGATTGTCAGGTTTCGATTTTTATCTACTTAGCAAGGAAATCCGATAAAGAGGCCATTCGGCCCAATATTCCTGTGCTATAACAACACTGTTTGGTTGAGCGAGCCCCGGAATCATTATCGTAGTCCTACGTTGAGCCCTCTCCATCGTAGCAATGTCCTTCAGATGTGTTGATCAAAACTGCACACGATATTCAGTCATTAAGCATAACAAGGTCACGAAAATTCACCCGTTGAGCAGTTCTGTTCACTGTGGAGCTCACGTCACCCAACTCATCGCTTCCAAAGCCCTGCAAACCTCACCATTCGTAATAAACACCCTCGAGCATCTTCAGGAGCTTGGCAACCTCGACAACAGCTCTGGAAAATTCAAACACCTGGACTTGAATATTCACACCGAAGAATATTCTCCACCATTTCCATTCACATCAATTTGCCCAACGCGTTGGTTTACTCGTTCCCATGCAGTTCAATATGTCTTGGAGAACTATGAGGATGTTCTGTGGCCACACAAACATTGTCTGCAGCCTCGTAGAAATTGTCCACGGGAACCCAAACCTTTTCTGTGGCCTCGTAAACTTTGTCAGCAGCCACCTGAACCATGTCTGTGGCCACGCAAACTTTGCTTGTGGCCGCCGAAACTTTGTCCGAGGCTACCTGACCCTTCTCCACAGCCGCCCCCATCTTGTCGGAAGATGCACAATTGGATGCGGCCTTGGAAATGTTGGCCGTGGCCTCCCACACATCTGCGGCCATGCAAACATTGCCCACAGCAGCCAACACCTTGTCCGTGGCTGCCCAAACTTTGTCCGTGGCCACCCACACCTTGTTAATGGCCATGCACACCTTATCCATGCCCATGCACACCTCGTCTGAGGCTGCCAAAAACATTGTCCATGACTGCCAACACCTTGTCCGCAGCTACCCACACCTTGTCCGCTGCCATCCAGGCCTTGACTTCGGTCACAGAGATATGCGTGGCCTCACAAGCGTTGTCCTCGTCCAACCACTCATTGTCCGCAGCCGCCAAAGCATTGTCTACGGTCACCAAAACCTTGTCCGTGGCCGTCCACTGCTTGTCTGCGGCCGCTCACGCATTGTGCTCGTTGCTAAAACCTTGTCCATGTCTGGCCACTCTTTGTCTGCAGCCACCCACACCTTGTCTGCATCTTTGCAAAATGTCTGCAGCCACCCAAACTGTGTTCCTGGCCATGCAAACTTTGTCCGCGATCGTCCAAACTTTGTCCCTGTCCACTCATCCCTTTTCCGCAGCTGCCTTCACCTTGTCTGCAGCGACACAATCGTATGCGGCATTGCAAATGTTTGCTACGACCAGCAACATCTTGTCCACAGCTGCCTACACCTTGTCTGTGACCTCGCAAACATTTCCCACTGCAGCCGACACCTTGTCAGCCGCTTCTCAAATGATGTGAGGTCAAAGTCTCCCTCTATCTTGGCCTTCAACTCTGCTGTTGTTGTTCCCTCTCTCCTCTGTTCCTTTTATGCTCCACCATTTATAGTTCAGATTCTCCATGTAAATATGTATCGTGTAGTGCCTCCTCCAGGTGGGAGAGGGTATTACAAGCCTCCACGATTTCCAGTTCAGATTCTCTATGAAAATATGTATGGTGTCGCACCTCCTCCAGGTGGAGGAATGTATTACAAGCCTCCACCATTTATAGTTCAGATTGTCTATGTAAATGTGTATGGTGTAGCACCTCCTCCAGGTGGGGGAGGGTATTACAAGCTCCACCATTTGTAGTTCAGATTCTCTATGTAAATGTGTATGGTGTAGTGCCTCCTCCAGGTGGGGGAAGGTATTACAAGCCTCCACCATTTATAGTTCAGATTCTCTATGTAAATGTGTATGGTGTAGCACCTCCTCCAGGTTGCGGAGGGTATTACAAGCCTCCACCATTTATAGTTCAGATTCTCTATGTAAATGTGTATGGTGTAGTGCCTCCTCCAGGTGGGGGAAGGTATTACAAGCCTCCACCATTTATAGTTCAGATTCTCTATGTAAATGTGTATGGTGTAGTGCCTCCTCCAGGTGGGGGAAGGTATTACAAGCCTCCACCATTTATAGTTCAGATTCTCTATGTAAATGTGTATGGTGTAGCACCTCCTCCAGGTTGCGGAGGGTAATACAAGCTCCACCATTTATAGTTCAGATTCTCTATGTAAATGTGTATGGTGTAGCACCTCCTCCAGGTTGCGGAGGGTAATACAAGCTCCACCATTTATAGTTCAGATTCTCTATGTAAATGTGTATGGTGTAGCACCTCCTCCAGGTTGCGGAGGGTAATACAAGCTCCACCATTTATAGTTCAGATTCTCTATGTAAATGTGTATGGTGTAGTGCCTCCTCCAGGTGGGGGAGGGTATTACAATCTTCCACCATTTGTCGTTCAGATTCTCTATGTAAATGTGTATGGTGTAGTGCCACCTCCAGGTGGGGGAGGGTATTACAAGCCTCCACCATTTGTCGTTCAGATTCTCTATGTAAATGTGTATGGTGTAGTGCCACCTCCAGGTGGGGGAGGGTATTACAAGCCTCCACCATTTATAGTTCAGATTGTCTATGTAAATGTGTATGGTGCAGTGTATCCTCCAGGTGGGGGAGGGTATTACAAGCCTCCACCATTTGTAGTTCAGATTCTCTATGTAAATGTGTATGGTGTAGTGCCTCCTCCAGGTGGGGGAGGGTATTACAATCCTCCACCATTTGTCGTTCAGATTCTCTATGTAAATGTGTATGGTGTAGTGCCTCCTCCAGGTGGGGGAGGGTATTACAAGCCTCCACCATTTATAGTTCAGATTGTCTATGTAAATGTGTATGGTGCAGTGTATCCTCCAGGTGGGGGAGGGTATTACAATCCTCCACCATTTGTCGTTCAGATTCTCTATGTAAATGTGTATGGTGTAGTGCCACCTCCAGGTGGGGGAGGGTATTACAAGCCTCCACCATTTGTCGTTCAGATTCTCTATGTAAATGTGTATGGTGTAGTGCCACCTCCAGGTGGGGGAGGGTATTACAAGCCTCCACCATTTATAGTTCAGATTGTCTATGTAAATGTGTATGGTGCAGTGTATCCTCCAGGTGGGGGAGGGTATTACAAGCCTCCACCATTTGTAGTTCAGATTCTCTATGTAAATGTGTATGGTGTAGTGCCACCTCCAGGTTGCGGAGGGTATTACAAGCCTCCACCATTTGTCGTTCAGATTCTCTATGCAAATGTGTATGGTGTAGTGCCACCTCCAGGTGGGGGAGGGTATTACAAGCCTCCACCATTTATAGTTCAGATTGTCTATGTAAATGTGTATGGTGCAGTGTATCCTCCAGGTGGGGGAAGGTATTACAAGCCTCCACCATTTACAGTTCAGTCTTCCTGTGTCCCCACGTTGTCCAGCGCAATGAGGTGTTTTGAATTATAAGCTGTAGATATGTTTTTACTTCATATATGTACTCGGGTTATATATTTTGACGATCGAGGGCTGCACGTTGCTTATACACTGCCCAGATAACGGTATGCGTCAGAAGAACGTGTTGCATGCTTGGAACAGGATCGCCCGTCATGCAGGTCCTCTGCGAGTTCATGTTTATGTGAGGTTTTCATTTGATGACAAATGCATTGTTTTGATGGGAATATTTAATGTTGAGATTTGACAACATTATTCCATTTTGTGAAGGATTATATTGAAGTGTTACAAATCACAAGATTGTTTTGATCGTTTGCTAACAGAGGATATTGTTTCAGTAAATGTGTTTAAATGATTGAGAAAAACTGCAGTGGTTTGGACGGCTGGCTTAAGATGTTTGGATCTTGAGTTCAACCCCCCCCCCCCCTGCCATTGAATTAACGCCAGGTGGGTTGACTCAGCCCATCATCTTTCTGAGGTCAGCAAAATGAGTACCAGCTTTCTAGTAACAGAGTATACACCTGTGCTTCCAGAAATGATGCAAGCATCAGTCACAGGCTGCATATAAATAAATAAATCGACTAAGGTCTGTACACTGTCGACAGAGACACACAGACACACAGACAGACAGACAGACAGACAGACAGACAGACAGACAGACAGACAGACAGACAGAGTCAAAGTGAACCAATTACCTTAACCCTGCTTTTACTTGGTGCGAGTGGGCTAATAATCTAGAAGTTGTTGCACAGTCAGACTGTAATGGATCTTACTGTCTTTGAGGATCAAGATATCAAATTTGTTTTAAACAAAGAAGGGGCAGCACCAAATAAACCCACAAAGGTTGCCACTGACAAACCAGACATTATCTGCCTAACAGAAACTTTCCTCTCCCAAGACGTGTCTGACTCCCAAGTATCTCTCCCCGGTTACTCCCTCTTACGGTATGACAGACCTGAGCCTCGTCCTGGTGGAGGTGTTGCTCTCTTCATCAAAGACTCTATTCCTCACTCTCCATGCACTGCTCTCACTCCCCCACACCCCCAGGAATACCTCTGGCTTCGGCTTCCCCTCCACTCCCACCTCATGTTTATATGTGTACTGTACCGTCCACTGAACAGTGATGACTCCATCTACATCTCACTATCCGAAAACATGGACCATCTTCTATCTTCTCATCCAAACTCTCTCTTCCTCTTATGTGGTGACTTCAATTGTCATCACGCCAGTTGGCTAGGTGTGGGTACCTCTCTCACCTGCCATGGCACCTCAGCAAAAGCTTTCTGCGACTCATTGGGACTGACTCAATCGGTCAACTTCCCGACCCGGATCTCAACCAATGGTACTCCATCTCTTCTGGATCTGATTTTGACAAATTTCCCTGACAATATCTGCTGCTCTTCCTTCGCTCCAATTGGTTCTTCTGACCACGTCCTTGTTAAAGTGGACATCTCTCTGGCTGATATCAGAGAACCACCTCACCGCCGTCGAGTCTGGCATTTCACTCAAGCCGACTGGCAGGGTCTCCGAGCAGCCATCAAACTTACAGACTGGTCTCCTATCACTACTTTCTCAAACATCAACTCATCCTGGGAATTCTTTCAAAGAAACTTGCTCTCCCTCATGCACAGATTTATCCCTCTCGTGTTCAGTTGTCTTACCCTTCCTCCCGCCCTTGGTTTACTGAAGCTTGTGGTGAGGCAGTTGTCCTGAAACAACTTGCCTTTGCCTCATGGAAAGCAAACCCAACTGAGGGCAATCTCAGTTCTTTCCACAAAGCTCGGAACAAGTGTGTATCTACCCTCAGGAGAGCCAGAAAACAACATCTTTCTCATCTCAAGTCTGAACTCTCAAACCTCTCTCCCTCCTCAAAATCCTGGTGGCGTTTAATCAAATCTGTTTCTGGTGTATGTTCCCCCTCCATCCCCTCCCTTACCTCAAATGGCCGCACTGCTGATTCCACACGTGATAAAGCTGAATGTCTAAACTCGGTGTTTGCAGCTAAATCTTGTGTCCTAAACCCATCACTATCTCTACCCACTTTACCCAGTCGCACCCAACTGTCCCTGGACTCTGTATCCTTTTCTCCTGACAAGGTGGAGAGCTTGCTTTCAAACCTCGAGTCAGATTCTGCAACCGGTCCAGACGGCATCAGCCCACGTGTCCTCAAAGCCTGCTCTTCTGCTCTTGCTCACCCTCTCTCTGTTCTATTCACCCTCTCATTTGCCCAAGGTCATCTGCCATCTGCTTGGAAATCTGCTAACATCACTGCCCTGCATAAAAAGGGTGCAAAAACAGATCCCTGTAACTACAGACCAATCAGCCTTCTCCCAATCATCAGCAAGGTGATGGAATCCATCATCGCTTCAGACATGAAATCCTTCCTCTTCTCCAATGGCTTAATTTCCAATCATCAATTTGGTTTCAGACCAGGTCACTCTACCCTGGATATGCTGCCTCTGCTCTCCCATCAATGGATGGAGGTCCTCAATGCCAGACAGGAAATCCGAGCCGTATCCCTGGACATATCACGTGCTTTTGACACAGTCTGGCACCCTGCCCTACTCACCAAACTCTCTTCCCATGGTATTCAAGGCCATCTCCACTCATGGCTCGCAGACTTCCTCTCCTGTCGCAGTCAACGTGTGGCCCTAAATGGAGTTCTTTCATCCCCTCTTCCTGTGCAGGCTGGAGTTCCTCAAGGTAGCGTTCTGGGCCCTGTTCTTTTTCTGGTTTTCATCAATGATCTCTCGGACTCTCTGGAAAATCCTCTATTTCTCTTTGCCGACGACTCCACCCTCTGCCGTACCATCTGTCATCCCTCAGACCGGCAAGTAGCAGCTTCTTCACTCACTGCAGATCTGGATAAAATCACAAACTGGTCCAACACGTGGAACATGTCTTTCAATCCAGACAAATCTCACACTCACTATGTCTCTTCGAAAGGACCGTTTACAAACCCCCCCATCCACTTTCTCAACAATCCTCTGGAAGAAGTCTTTTCTTTCAAGCTTCTAGGTCTCACTATCTGCCATGACCTTTCCTGGGAAAGTCACATTTCCAACCTCGCCTCAAAAGCCAGTCGCCGACTGGGAATCCTCCGTCGTGCTAAGTCCTTCCTCGGCCCTCTTGAGCTCCTGACCACTTACAAAGCTTTTGTCCGTAGCCTGATGGAGTACTGCTCTCCCCTCTGGGCTGGTGCTCCTGCCTCCAACCTTTCTCGGCTTCACGCTGTCGAAACCAGGGCTTTTAAGATCATCGGCATCTCCCGCAATGAAGCTGAGTCTTTGGGCCTCTCACTCAATCACCGCAGGTTGGTCGGTGGTCTTTCTGTCTTCTACCGACTCCTCTCCAGCCTTGCCCCCCCCCTGCTCTCTCTGCGATTTGTCCCCACCACATTTCCACAGGGCGCTCAAGGTCCGCCAACAACCTCCTTCTGGTAAAACTACCAAAATCAAAAATCACTGCTCATCTTCACTCTTTCATTCCTCTTTTTTCCCGCCTTTGGAATAAACTTCCTCACTCTATTCTTTCCCATTCTTCCCTCCAGGCTTTCAAAACAGCTGTTCACCACCACCTCTTATCTTCCCCCATCCAAATCCTCGATCTTTTCTACCCCCGATAATCCACCCAAGCCCACTTCCTTCATTTCTCCTGCTTTCCTTCCTGAAAGTCCCTGTAATGTCTATCTTCTCTTCGCCATGTTCCCCATCCCATCCCCATCCCTCTCCCTTCCACAGTTCACCTAATGTGTCTGTTCCCCACTGTTTTGTCCCTTCCACTCCCGCCCCTCTTGTCTCATGCCTCCTTGCTGTGAGTTGTGTGTTAGCTCTCATACGAGCCTCGACCAAGGTATACAAAAAAAAAAAAAAATTAAAGGTCACCGTTACATGGTGATCAGGTACCCTCACCTGGGATCAGACCAATCCAGTAGCCAAATGTGTGACTGGTTTTAAGCGTTGATGTGAAATCTTTGAAGATGAACCCACATCAGGAAGACCCCCCCTCCATGTCAAGGCACTCACCATGGAAGATCCCTGTGTTAAGGTTGGTTTGTGGATCGAATATCCACAAACCCAGTGATTTCTCAAGGCAGCGTTTTCCCTCTCATTCATTCACACTTGGACATGTCCAAGGTCTTGGGAGGATGGGTCTCCCTATAAACGTTAGCACTTACAATGCAAACCCTGGAGAGCGTATGCAAAGCTTGTTGTTTTTCGTATAAAAGGTCAAGGCTCATGGAAGAGCGAGAACTCGAAACGGATCAGGACGCAAAAGAGCAAAAGGAACGTTCGAGAGAGAGAGACAGACAGACACAGACAGACACCAACAGCAGGGTTTAACGATAAAATAGAGGGAGACTTGGATAAATAATTGGTGTTGGGAGGAATGAGAGGGAGGGGAGCATCCATGGGTTAGGAGGTGAGGGGGTGGGGAGTAAACGGGGGTATAAAAGATCATGGTTTTGGATGGGAGATAATCTGAGATGGTGGTGAACAGCTGTCTTGAAGACTTGGAGGGAAGCACGAGATTGAAGAGACTGAGGAAATTGGTTCCACAGGTGAGGGGAAAAAAAGAGGAGGTGAGCAGTGATGCTGGATTTAGGTAGCTTCATCAAGAAGGGGGTTAAAAGTGTAAGCCTTATAGAAACCTGAGGGGGGGGGTGCAGGAGGGTGTGGATAAAGCACCGAAAGAGCAGAAGGTGCAAGACCATAAAGGAGGTGGTAGAAGACAGCGAGATGACCTACTTGTCTGCGATGGCCAAGTGACAGACCCGTAGACTTAGCTTCATCGCGGGAGATTCCAGTGATAATCTCGAAGATCTTGGTTCCCACTGGGTCAAGCTGAGCAAGATGTGAAGGTTCAGCTTAGTGAGTACTACATTAAACCATTTTATCTCACTTCAAATTCAAAGACAATACTTGAACCCAGATCTTTCATCTTGTGTATTTATTTATCCGACTGTCCGTTTGTCGCAGGTTGACAAGAAATAAGCATACCAACCACGAGCACATAAAAGGACAATTTGGGACAATTTGGGAGGACATAAAAGGACAATTATATTTTCAGATAATCGTTGAAGTTGGCAGGTTCTTATGTCTGTTCAATGGGGAAGGTGATTGGGGCAGGAATTTGTAATTTGTTCAGCATGCCGGTGATAACTCGCCGACGGCATGCACACATGCCTCACCCTGCCTGCGAAACACCCGCTGGCAGTTTATGGCTGCGTCAGGATTCAAACTCAGGCTGGATAGCTCTAAGCTATCCTTCCAGCCCAGACGGATCTAGGGAGGAAAATACGAGACAGAGCTTTGGTAAAATGTCACGCCATTTTATTCTTCGAATCCACACGGGTAATTGCGATACAAATATTCAACTTCATTTCCAATAACCTCGCTTACAAAACCGTTCACAAATTATTATTCAAGGAGGACAAATCCAAATTGTACATGATAATCGATTTTATCAATTTCCAAAACACAAGAGCCATTTGGACCAGCTGATCCAAGTGCTGGTTGACAAGTTACAAATTTCCCATCACTGGTGGTGGGGAGAAAGGGAGGGCAGGCGTGGGGATGTGGGGGATTTCTCCCTCTATCATCGTAAGCTAACAGCCATAACGCATTGCTCAGAAGCATTTTCGGTGCACGATGGATGGTCCAGCCTCGTCATATTCCTCCTTGGTGATCCACATCTGCTGGAAGGTCGACAGCGAAGCGAGGATGGAGCCGCCGATCCACACCGAGTACTTCCTCTCAGGAGGGGCAATTATCTGTGGGGAAGGCCACGGTCACCACACACGTCTTAACCCACGTTCGCACGATCTAGTTATTAACAGGTAAGTCATAGATTCGAGATTTCTTCAATTCTGAAGGTTGATAAGACGAGCACCAAAAATGGATGGGAGGGTCGAGGAACAGCAACAAGTTTGAAATGTGAAAGGTGTCCATTATCCAGGAATAAAACCAATCCCACTCGACAAACACAAGGGTGTTGTTGCTTTCTGCCGTCGTACTTTTATCTTCATGGTGCTGGGAGCGAGCGCCGTGATCTCTTTCTGCATGCGGTCGGCGATGCCCGGATACATGGTTGTGCCTCCAGAGAGGACGTTGTTGGCGTACAGGTCCTTGCGAATGTCGATGTCACATTTCATGATGCTGTTGTATGTTGTTTCGTGGATTCCTGCCGACTCCATTCCTGGTGGTATAGAGGGGGTAAGTAAACAAATTATAACCTTGGTGGTGGCCTCACGGTTAAGATGGTTGGTTTCGGACCTTAAGGTACTGAGTTCAAGCATCAGCCATGACAAAATAACACCAGGTGGGTTGACAGTCTGTCATCCTGAAGTTGGAAAAAAGTGTACCAGCTTGCTGGGAAAAGTGAGCTGGTCGAGTAACCTGTGTCGAAGTGGCGACCCACCTGCGATTGTGCCCCCGTAGGCAATGAAACTGCCTCGGCAGCCTTTTGTGTCTGATGCCACAAGGATGATCATCCATCCACTCAAGTAAATTAATGAAAAATCTCTTTTATCCCAATTGGGGCAATGATCTCGGTGTATAAGAAATACATGGTGGTGTCTGTGTGAGCGCAACGTAGTCTGTCGGACAAGACGTACTATGGAAACGATGGCATAATTGAAATTGACCATTGCGATAAGGTGGTGATCGTACCGATGAAAGACGGTTGGAAGAGGGTCTCAGGGCACCGGAAGCGCTCGTTCCCAATCGTTATGACCTGTCCGTCTGGAAGTTCGTAGCTTTTCTCCAATGATGAAGAAGTAGCCGCCGTCGCCATTTCGTTCTCGAAGTCCAGTGCGACGTAGCAAAGTTTTTCTTTGATATCTCGTACAATTTCACGCTCAGCTGTGGGTGGTGGGGAATGAGCACTGGTAAGAGAGATGTTTGTATTAAAATTATAAACGGCTAAGACCTGAAGTCCAACGGGATTTGACATGTCAAGCCAGGGTTCAATTTTCGCTCGACCCGACTATAAACTGTCGGATTGGTGTTTTGCAGGTATGGAGTAAGTTGCACCGGAAGGTGTGCCATCCCTCGGATGGACATTGAAGTTAAACTGGGGTCCCATCTACTAGCATTAGTTGGTGGTGGTGAAAGACCCCACGGAGCTATTCGTGAAGAGTAGGCCAGTCATCACTGGCACCCTGAACAAATTGTAAATTCTTGCCCAGGTCATCTTCATTGAAACCTCAAGTTGGTCAGCCAGTTCATGAAATAGTTGGGGCCAAAAACTTCCCCCTGGCTGGCCCCACAAAAAGGTGGGAATAATTGGGTAGTCATTGTAGTACTACCCTAAGGCTTGCAACGGAGCACATACCTGCAGCATGTGTATAACAAGGACATTGGAAAATCGTGAATGAATCAACATGGGATTTGATTTGAACCTGATATTCCTATAAACATGAGCCAAGTGCTCAGATGGGAGCACCAAACACAGTCAACTCAGTCGATTGGGAGAACTCAAGTGACAAAAAACTAATATGTTTTTTTCAAAGACCAATGAAGGTAGGTCGAGTGATTTTCTTACCTGTGCTGGATAAATTTGGGGAAACGAACCTGACTCGGCATTACAGGCTGAATTACTAGGCCTGATTAAGCTGCAGTTGTGAATTCCCTTAAAAAATAATAATTCCATCTCAGGCTCAGTTTATGAATGACAAAATGATCAAATTACATTGCCAGAAGAACCTCAAAGGAATTTAACGTAAGAGGTATTAAACACATCTTTAAAAACGTTCGTAAACCTCAAACGTTACTGGAGAAATGATTTCTGAGACCATAACCGTATTTTAAACATCATTACAGATTTCTCACCGGTGGTGACGAAGGAGTATCCACGTTCGGTGAGGATTTTCATGAGGTAATCTGTGAGGTCACGTCCTGCCAGGTCGAGGCGCATGATGGCGTGGGGCAGTGCATATCCTTCATAGATGGGAACGTTGTGTGTGACGCCATCGCCAGAGTCCAGCACAATACCTTTTGAGAAGTGGTGAACAGAAAGAATAACTACCAAGTACAGGTAGGTTCAAAGTACACCGCCCCCATGTTAAATAAATAAATAAAGAACATACCCTCCAGTGAGCGACATTGACGGGCACCTTCGGCGCCCGTCGATGCCGCCGTGCAGTACATGGTGACGGAATTGGGAGGGAGCGATGTATCAAACAAGAGTATCAAAAGATTAGGGTCGATTCGAAGATGTTTCCCAGATGAGAAAGAAAATGAAGAAGTAATTAATAAATCTATAATAACTCATTAATTAATTGATTAATCAAAAAATATCAAATACAGTTTTTGCCAAAGCAAATCTTCACTTTTGTCCCCAAATTTCAGCTTTCTAGCTCAAAGGATGGCTGAGATATCACCCGGACAAACAAGAAAACAAACAAACAGAGGGAACACTGAGTACGCCCTTGCGGCACACATCATCGCGGGCCCCTTTGGTGCCTTTTCGGTTGGGGCTTTTGCTATTCCACGTGGGACCTTTGCTCTTCCACGTGAGACCTTTGCTCTTTGAAGTGGGGCCTTTGCTATTCCACATGGGACCTTCGCTATTCCACGTGAGACCTTTGCTCTTCCACGTGGGGCCTTTGCTCTTCCACGTGGGGCCTTTGCTATTCCACGTGGGGCCTTTGCTCTTCCACGTGGGACCTTTGCTCTTCCACGTGGGACCTTTGCTCTTCCACGTGGGACCTTTGCTCTTCCACGTGGGACCTTTGCTCTTCCACGTGGGACCTTTGCTCTTCCACGTGGGACCTTTGCTCTTCCACGTGGGACCTTTGCTCTTCCACGTGGGACCTTTGCTCTTCCACGTGGGACCTTTGCTCTTCCACGTGGGACCTTTGCTCTTCCACGTGGGACCTTTGCTCTTCCACGTGGGACCTTTGCTCTTCCACGTGGGACCTTTGCTCTTCCACGTGGGACCTTTGCTCTTCCGCGTGGGGCCTTTGCTCTTCCGCGTAGGGCCTTTGCTCTTCCGCGTAGGGCCTTTGCTATTCCACGTGGGGCCTTTGCTATTCCACGTGGGACCTTTGCTATTCCACGTGAGACCTTTGCTCTTTGAAGTGGGGCCTTTGCTATTCCACATGGGACCTTCGCTATTCCACGTGAGACCTTCGCTATTGCACGTGGGACCTTCGCTCTTCCACGTGGGACCTTCGCTCTTCCACGTGGGGCCTTCGCTCTTCCACGTGGGGCCTTTGCTCTTCCACGTGGGGCCTTTGCTCTTCCACGTGGGGCCTTTGCTCTTCCACGTGGGGCCTTTGCTCTTCCACGTGGGGCCTTTGCTCTTCCACGTGGGGCCTTTGCGATTCCACGTGGGGCCTTTGCTCTTCCACGTGGGGCCTTTGCTCTTCCACGTGGGGCCTTTGCTCTTCCACGTGGGGCCTTTGCTCTTCCACGTGGGGCCTTTGCTCTTCCGCGTAGGGCCTTTGCTATTCCACGTGGGGCCTTTGCTATTCCACGTGGGACCTTTGCTATTCCACGTGAGACCTTTGCTCTTTGAAGTGGGGCCTTTGCTATTCCACATGGGACCTTCGCTATTCCACGTGAGACCTTCGCTATTGCACGTGGGACCTTCGCTCTTCCACGTGGGACCTTCGCTCTTCCACGTGGGGCCTTCGCTCTTCCACGTGGGGCCTTTGCTCTTCCACGTGGGGCCTTTGCTCTTCCACGTGGGGCCTTTGCTCTTCCACGTGGGGCCTTTGCTCTTCCACGTGGGGCCTTTGCGATTCCACGTGGGGCCTTTGCTCTTCCACGTGGGGCCTTTGCTCTTCCACGTGGGGCCTTTGCTCTTCCACGTGGGGCCTTTGCTCTTCCACGTGGGGCCTTTGCTCTTCCACGTGGGGCCTTTGCTCTTCCACGTGGGACCTTTGCTCTTCCACGTGGGACCTTTGCTCTTCCACGTGGGACCTTTGCTCTTCCGCGTGGGACCTTTGCTCTTCCGCGTGGGACCTTTGCTCTTCCGCGTGGGACCTTTGCTCTTCCGCGTGGGACCTTTGCTCTTCCGCGTGGGACCTTTGCTCTTCCGCGTGGGACCTTTGCTCTTCCGCGTGGGACCTTTGCTCTTCCGCGTGGGACCTTTGCTCTTCCGCGTGGGACCTTTGCTCTTCCGCGTGGGACCTTTGCTCTTCCGCGTGGGACCTTTGCTCTTCCGCGTGCGACCTTTGCTCTTCCGCGTGGGACCTTTGCTCTTCCGCGTGGGACCTTTGCTCTTCCGCGTGGGACCTTTGCTCTTCCGCGTGGGACCTTTGCTCTTCCGCGTGGGACCTTTGCTCTTCCGCGTGGGACCTTTGCTCTTCCGCGTGGGACCTTTGCTCTTCCGCGTGGGACCTTTGCTCTTCCGCGTGGGACCTTTGCTCTTCCGCGTGGGACCTTTGCTCTTCCGCGTGGGACCTTTGCTCTTCCGCGTGGGACCTTTGCTCTTCCGCGTGGGACCTTTGCTCTTCCGCGTGGGACCTTTGCTCTTCCGCGTGGGACCTTTGCTCTTCCGCGTGGGACCTTTGCTCTTCCGCGTGGGACCTTTGCTCTTCCGCGTGGGACCTTTGCTCTTCCGCGTGGGGCCTTTGCTCTTCCGCGTGGGGCCTTTGCTATTCCACGTGAGACCTTTGCTCTTTGAAGTGGGGCCTTTGCTATTCCACATGGGACCTTTGCTCTTCCATGTAGGAACTTTGCTCTTCCACGTGGGGCCTTTGCTCTTCCCCGTGGGACCTTTGCTCTTCCACATGGGACCTTTGCTATTCCACGTGGTGCCTTTGCTATTCCACTTGGGACTTTTTTTTTTTACCATGTGGGGCTTTACCATATGCTCCAGCACCTTCAGAAAGTATTCCCACCCCTCGACTTTTGTTACATTTTGTTGTGTTTCAGCCTGAATTTAAAATTGATTAAATTTTAATTTTTTGTCACCATTATACACAATATACCCCATAATGACAAAGTAAAAACATATTTTTAGACATTTTTACAAATTTACTCAAGATGAAATACAGAAATATTTCATTCACATAAGTATTTACTGCCATGAGTCAATACTCTGTAGAAGCACCTATGGCAGCGATTATAGCTTCGAGTCTTCTTGGGTATGTCTGTATCAGCTTTGCACATCTGGATTTGGGGATTTTCTCCCATTCTTCCTTGCAGATTTGCTAAAGCTCTGTCAAGTTGGATGGGGAATGTCTATGAACAGTGATCTTCAAGTCTTTCCACAGATTCTCAATGGAATTCAAATCTGGGCTTTGGCTGGGTCACTCAAGGACTTTCACATTCCTGTTCTGAAACCATTCCAGTGTTGCTTTGGCTGTATGCCTGGGGTCATTGTCCTGTTGGAACGTAAATCTTCACCGCAGTGTAAGGTCTTTTGCACTCTGAAGCAGGTTCTCCTCAAGGATTTTCCTGTATTTGGCTCCATTCATTGTTCCCTCTATCTTTACAAGTCTCCCAGTCCCTGTTGCTGAAAAACATCCCCATAGCATGATGCTGCCACCACCATGCCTCACAGTAGGGATGGTGTTCGATGGGTGAAGAGCTGTGCTCGGTTTCCGCAAGACGTAGTGTTTTGCATTCAGGCCAAAGAGTTCAATTTTAGTCTCATGAGACCACAGAATTGTTTAGCTCATGCTATCAGAGTCTTTAACGTGCCTTTTTGCAAACTTCATGCGTGCTGTCATGTGCATTTTTTTTCAGGAGTGGCTTCCGTCTGGGCACTCTCTAATAAAGCCTAGATCTGAAAGTGCTGCAGAGATTGTTGGCCTTCCGGCAGGTTCTCCCATCTCAGCCAAGGAACTCTAGTTCTGTCAGAGTGGTCATTGGGTTATTGGTCATCTCCCTGGCCAAGGTACTTCTTGCCCGGTTGCTCAGTTTTGTCAGACGGCCAGCTCGAGGAAGAATCTGGGTAGATCCATATTCTTTCCATTTCCTAATGATGGAGCTCACTGTGCTCTTGGGAACTTTCAATACTCTGGAAATTGTTTTATACCCTTCCCCAGATCTTTGCCTCCTCAGAATTCTATCTCAGAGTTCTGTGGACAGTTCCTTGGACTTTATGGTGGAGTTTCTGCTCTGACACGCTGTCATCTGTGGGACCTTATCGAGAAAGGTGTGTTTCTTTCTAAAATCATGTTAAATAAATTGAATTGGCCACAGGTGGACTCAATTCAGGTTGTCAAGACTTCTCAAGGATGATCAAAAGAAATTGGATGCACCTGAACTC
>NC_140975.1:31699363-31859363 GCF_056783735.1 Eptatretus burgeri | reverse complement strand
TTCGATTGTTATAGAATGTCGGGATGTTGTGCCTTGGCCGCCACTTTGTTTCCATTCACTGTGAATTGGTCGGTTCGATTGTTACAGAATGACGGGATGCTGTGCCTTGGCCGCCATCTTGTTTCCATTCACTGTGAATTGGTCGGTACCATTGTTACAGAATGTCGGGATGCTGGGCCTTGGCCGCCATTTTGTTTCCATTCACTGTGAATTGGTCGGTTCGATTGTTACAGAATGACGGGATGCTGTGCCTTGGCCGCCATCTTGTTTCCATTCACTGTGAATTGGTCGGTACCATTGTTACAGAATGTCGGGATGCTGGGCCTTGGCCGCCATTTTGTTTCCATTCACTGTGAATTGGTCGGTTCGATTGTTACAGAATGACGGGATGCTGTGCCTTGGCCGCCATTTTGTTTCCATTCACTGTGAATTGGTCGGTTCAATTTTTACAGAATGTCGGGATGCTGTGCCTTTGGTTGCAATAATCGGTGGGAAAAGGTATTCAGAATGTACAGATTCCCCACAAACGGCGAAAGAAGGAAATTGTGGGAGAACAGAGTGAGGCGGCTGGGATGGAAACCGACTTCGTGGTCACGTCTGTTCCCGGTAATTCGTACTCGTACCCTGTACGTATTGATGTGTGCTGTTTTGTTTGTCATTTCGAACTTGAGATTTTAACCTGGAATTAAAGAATCACTGGTAGGCAAGGATAGGTAGACATACTGTCAAAACGGTGTTTCACAGGCACGAACATTCATCAGTGTGCCGGGTGTCCCGTCTGCCGTCATCAGTTAGTGGATGTTAAAGATCCCCCAGGGATGCGAAATACCCTTGCCCTGACTCAATGCACAATCCCAAAAAAATCATGTACAATTACCATGAATCCACAAATGACGAGCATGGCGTTTACGAATCATTTCGATGTAACTAAAATTCCAAGCAGGTGTTTATCAGTGCGAAGAGGGGAAACCGTGTGAACGAGTTCATTGAGTGTGTGCAATAAGTGGGCGTGGCCCGGGGGTTAGGAGGCAGAGCGAGGGACGGTACCTGGTGGCGGGGACGGCCGACGATGGAGGGAAAGACGGCTCGGGGGGCGTCGTCTCCCGCAAAGCCCGCCTTGCACAGGCCGGACCCGTTGTCGCACACCAAGGCTGTTATTTCGTCTTCATCACACATGATGGGCTTGAGCTTCGCGTTCCTTGTCCGACACGACAGATGAAATAAATAAATAAATAAATAAATAAATAACTTGACACTGGCGCTGACACTTATCGAAACAGAAAAAAAATTGAACAATGAAAGTACAACGGATAATTCGTTTTCGCTTTATGTTCACCACCAATCAAACTCAGAATGAGAAAGTTTTAAAATAATTTTTAACACCCTAATCACGAGTTGCTTGCTCAATGTGCTACACGTCTGGAGTTTGTCATTTAAAGTCGACAGATGAAATTGCACAAAGTTCGTTTATTAAATAAACGCAGAAACAAAAGTAAGAATTCAAGGTTCAGGTGTTGCATTTTCGGGGTCTCCTTCATGTGCACGTTCAACAGCCTTGAAAGATCATCGCCAATACACTCGATGATACCTGTATGTGTTGTAATGTACATAGTCGTATATAAGGTACGCACCTGGGATGTCCTTGCTTGCTGTCCGAGCACTCCCACGCAGGTCGGTCGGTTGGTCTCGGTGACCGGAACCTCTGTTCTTATACAAGGGGAGCTCCGTGGGGTCGCACCGCAGGTCCCTTCGTCGGTGATGAACACCTTCTCCATATTAGGGATCAGCAACCAGACATTCCATGTAAGGAGAAAGCAGTGGGGGTGGTGAATCGTTTGTGGGGCTGGGGTGGTGCGGGTTGGCGAAGGAAGGAAGACGTGGTGGGGTGGGTGGCGTGGGGTGAAAGGGTTGCGCGATGACTGAAGGCCTCACAGGAGGGTCCGTGGCACGGCCATGCCGTCACGTGACGTCGAGGATTACTTTTTATGGCCAGAGATGATCGACGCATGAATAGTTTCCCCTTTGCTGCACTCCACTCGCAGGGACATCATCATCCTCGAGGCTTCCACTGATTTTAATAATTTAATTTAAACTGGAAACCAGGGATGAGAAAAAGTTCACAAAAACACAAGACAACAAACTTTCTTAACAAATAGCTCGGACAAAAGATCTCCTTTGATCATGTTTTTCATGCTCATGGAGGTTTCCAAAACGACGGATGAATTAACCCGTGGTAGAAAAACAATGATTCTGATTTACTGAGACGAGTTGTTGGGAATTGGGGTCAACATGACCTGACACATTCCCATTGAGAGGGTAAAGGACAATTCTGAACTTGATGGTTTGTTTGTTTATTTTATTGATTTTGAGGGATTTTAACAACAAATCAAAGCTTTAATGGTCGAATGGTCAATTGTTTTAAAAGTGTTTGTATGTTTTTAGAGTGTTTTGTCTGTCCTCTACCCAAACCTGAGATTGAAATCTCACACGATGTGGAAAGGTTTCGGTGCAGGATGTGTGTGTGGGCTTGAACTGGGACAGGCTAGGCAGGAGTGTGAACTAAGACGCTTCTGGAATGATGTGGCAGAACATGGAGGTGATTCCAGCAGCGGGATGTATGGGCTTGAACTGGGACAGGCTGGGCAGGAGTGTGAACTAAGACGCTTCTGGAATGATGTGGCAGAACATGGAGGTGATTCCAGCAGCGGGATGTATGGGCTTGAACTGGGACAGGCTGGGCAGGAGTGTGAATTGAGATTTTTTTTTCCTCCAGAATTCTGTGATGGAGCATGGAGGTGATTCTGGCTACGGGATGTGTGGGCTCGAACCAAAACGCGATGGATGGAGTGTGTGAACAACTTCACCTGCAAGGACAGAGCTGAGTGCGGAGGCGATTCTGGCTGCCAGATGAGTGGGCTTGAACCGGAATTGCACGTACGAATAAGAATTTAACCCCTAGTTTCACGTCTCCAGACGCATTGGGCTGCCGAAGCAGTTTTTTTCCTTGGCTGCAGGGTACCATCCTGGATGTGTTGCCACTCCTACACAGGATACTCGAATCACTCATTCTTGCCAGTTAGCTGGTACTCGTTTGCCAACCTCAGAAGGATGACAAGCTCAATCAACCCACTTGTTGTTATTCTAACAGCATGACAGGAGCTGGAACTCAGGACTCTAAGATCCTAAGCCAGCCACCGAGTCAGGTGGCTCAGTGAAATTACCGTTACTGACCGGATAAAAGTATCAAATTTTGCATGGACTCAGGGTTCAACATAACTTCAAAATCTAGGGTGGGTACCACGCTAAACGACCTCAGGAATTGTCATCCAAACAGGCAACCATGTTCCAGACTCCTTAACCGAGCCAAAATCTTGGGTGGGGGGGGGGGGAGGAACCACTTGAGTTTCTGTGCTGGTTGTCCAGATTCCTGCCTGGTATATCCCTCGTCGAAGATGTTGAAGCAACGCATTCTGAGTCGGTGGTAAACGATGTATTGAAAGATTTCTCTTACATAATAAATCCTGTCTTATTTCATTAACAGAGGTCAGTGGGCTGCTTTTGTCATACAGGACAACAATAATTCTCTCAAGGACTTGGAAGTTATTGGAATCGGTGTCAAGTTGCAGAAATGGATGTTCTGCAATATGGACGAAAGTTTCTGTTCTATCTTGATACGCGTGCCACGTCTGCCACACTGACTTTTTTTTCCTTTTCCCCGGAAGGCAGATGTAGTGTCGCACCCAGATATTGCATGGAAGACAGGCAGTGAACTGATTTTTCTGGTCCAAGATTAGTGCTGATAGAGTTTTATGCTATAGTATCTGTAATTCCTGCCCATACCAAAGGCAACCCAGACATCCACTAAAGGCTGCATCCGTGTAAAACAGTGGACTTGGCCAACAAGTATGACAATAACATCAGTATCGACAGTGCGTACTAAAACACTTTTGCTGCCTTGCTTTAGAACATGAAGTATGCGAACAACAATCCGTGTGTCCGCTTCCTCATGATTACATTTCCCCATTTGTAAGAATGACCCGAGTGACAAAACAGACTCATCCGATGTGATATGGAGAGATGTTCCTTCTGGATGCCTGAACTGTGCAACCTTGCCAGTTAGAAAGCTGAAAAGCTCCTTTTTATTTTCTGGATCATGTAAAAAGCCTAATCAATTCCCTGGGAGCTTTGCCTGATCTGACACCTTCCTGCGAATACCATTTCCTCTTTTTTTCACAAGTAGATTCTTTTAAACTGTCTGAAATATGTGTCCCAAACTATGTCTATCTGCCTTGTATCTTGTAGATGCTTCTGTAAGTGAGGAATAAATACTTTGTCAGCGTACTCACTGAAGGTAGCAATTCCATGAGTTGGAAGACAGTGAACAATTACAACTCCATCCAGTACCTTACAGTCAAATATTCTTGGTGGATCCATTTCATCACATGGCTCAATACATTTCAGTAAGTTCGATTTACTGCCCGGTAGATGAAGCTTTCCAACATCTGATAGTGAATGTGGGAATGACTATCTCATGGGCAAAAACTCTTCCAAATCGGATTCCCTGTTTTTGCATAGCAATGTATAGCTGACAAAACAGAGCTACATTGTTTTGCACCACCTTCATTTTCTTCCCTTGCTTTGACACTTCCTTTTTATCTTGCCAAAACGAAGTTTTTGCAAGATCTGTTACTTGGTAAGTTTTTTTTTTTTGTTTGTTTGTCTGTAATCATTAGATTTTTCACCTTTATATCACTCTGCAGAGCACAATTCTCATCGGAAACTCTTGTGAGTACACATATCGTAGTATTATTACAATACCCTTCAGCACACTAAAGGTCAAGGTCACTTTGCGGTAAATCATGGAGGTCGGCAAAACCCTTATTTTTTGAGTAATTTTAATCGAATCATCTCCAAACTTTATGGGAATGTAGTATATGGTCTGGTGCTCAGCTGATTAGTTTTTGGTGGTGATTGGCCTTGACCTTCATGGTTAGCACCTGAGGTCAAACATATTTGACCCCAAGGTCAAATTTTAAAGTTTTAGGAACCATATCGTGTCGTACCTCAAATTGAACACCTCGATGAGTCCTTTCTAGATATGTCAAGGTTGAGACATTATGATGTCATTTGGTGATGTGATGAGGCAACCGCATATTTTTCATGGTTACTTTGTAGAACGATTCTCATCGGAATCTCTCGGAGGCAGATATTCCTCAAGGAGTCGCTCCTCGTGGATAGCAGCTCTGTTCACCTCAGTGTGAACTTAAAGAAGTCACACGTAGTCACCTTTTGGCAAGATACGGGTCACCCTGCGGATGACATTGGTTTATTCTGAGGTTTTCTGAACAAAGCCAATGAATTCTTCTTGATAGTATCATGAATGGAATGGGTACAGTCCTCAAGAACACATTTCACATAGTTCTGGTACTGCTTTCTGCATGTTTCCTCAAGCGCATACAGAAAGGTTGTCACCGATTCATCTGCACACGTGTGGTTGTCCAGTGAAACAAGTTCTGGGAAATCATCCAAAAAACAAAAATTACATTTCGAGACTGATTTAAGACTGGCTGTGCCTGTTATGTCTCTCCAGACTGTGCATTAGTGTCTGATTGTTGGCCATCTTGGATTTCCATGTGTCACGTGACTTCCGTAAGGCGTTGAAGGTGGTACCTGTTGTGTTCACGAAGCAGGCGGACACAGGAGCCAGAAGCAAATCTGATTTATTATGCTGCGCGAGAGTACACTGAAAAGCCTCCGAGCAGACGGGCCATAATATAAAACCCAATCACGTGACTACAAGCATCCAATCCCCATTCAGCACACTTCCTCTCCTCTAAATGGCAGAGATGAACAGACAAAATCCTCCAAGTACCGCGGGCGCTTCCTGATCCGTCCCGGACGGACGGGGCAGCAAGGTGACAGGCTCAGACTCCTCCCGACTTGGTAGAGGTGACACACCAGTAGGACTCGCCCCGTTTTTAACATCAAGAGCCCCAGGCCAACAAGCTTGTTCATTTTCCTCGGGCAGGACTGATTCAGGTAAACGTCCCGAGTCTGCTTGCCCAGTCGGCGTTGGCATGTCTGCCTTGGCGATTCAACAGAAATCAGAGGTGGGGGCACCACTTGCCCCGTCCCCATGTCACTCGGCACAGGTGGTGATGCTGAACAGCGATCATGAATTTGGTCCACGTGCCTTTTCCACACTTTCCCATCATCAGTTTTAACCAAGCAGTTGACTGACCCGAGTATCACGTAGACTACTGCCGGCACCCATTTCCAATCGTGGCAATAATCACGCAACATTACCCACTGCCCTACTTCAAAAGTGCGGACCAGTGTTGGACACAATACCACCCCAAGCACCGAGCTCCCAGGCCTCAGCAAATCCAGTCTAGATCTCAATGCAACGCCCATACAGACGCATCGCAGGTGTATCTCCGGTGGTTGGATGAACAGCATTCCTATAATACAGCAAGAACACATCAACCATTGCTTGTAGATGCACCCTCCCCTCGACGCAACGCACTCTTCAACATTTTAAAACGATTCAGCCTGGCCATTTGTTGCCAGATGGTATGGTGCTGACTTTATATGTTTTACACCGTTCCGCACCATGAAATTATCAAAAACACCAGCAACAAACTGTGGACCATTATCAGACACAAACACTTCGGGTATTCCTTTGTTTGCAAAGATTGATCGCAGCTTTTCAACTGTGTTTTCCGCCGTCGTGCATTGCATGACCACAACCTCCAGCCACTTGGATAACACATCATCAACAACAACCAAAAACATCTTGCCCTTAAAAGGACCAGCAAAATCTACATGGATTCTCTGCCATGGCCTGTCCGGGATAGGCCATAAGCACGATGCCCGCTGTGGGTTGTCGGCATCTGACTGACATGTAATGCAATGCTTAATCATCTGCTCAATGTCCTTGTCCAGACCGGCCACCACAAGAGGCTACAGGCTAAACTTTTGGTTTTAACGATGCCGAGGTGACTGGCATGCAACTCCTCCAGACAACGTCGCCTGAACTTCGGGGGAATCACCGTTGTCATACCCCACATAATACACCTTTGAGCCAACGACAGCTCTGACGCTTTAGACGCAAACGGTTGATATTCAGGTGTCGAAGGCAAGGTCGTTCCAATTCCCAGTGGAGATCGCCTGTACGACACGGGCGAGCATGGGATCGTGGGCTGATTCAACAGCCACCTGCTTAGCCGTGATCGGCCCACACTGGATTTGGCTCAGTATAAACACATCAACATGATCGGATGATTCAGACGAAGGTGGGTCCCCCTCGCAAGGCAAGTGAGAGAGACCGTCACAGTTGGCATGCTTCTCGGTGCACCGGAACTGGATAGCGTAGCTGTGGGCAGCAAGGAACAGACACCATCGTTGTATCCGTGCCACCGTCGCTACTGGGACACCTCGCTTTGGTTCCAGGATGAATTTGGAGTGGCTTGTGATCAGTCTGCAAGGTGAAATGATGACCAAGCAGGTGTTGATGAAACTTCTGCACTCCCCAGACGAGGCTGAGAGCCTCCCGCTCGATCTGGGCATATTTCTGCTCTGCTGCTGACGGTGCGGGATACAAAACAAACAGGTCGCTCGGACCCATCGTCCATCTTGTGTGATAGCACCGCTCCGATGCCGTACGCAGAGCTGTCACATGCTAAGAGCGGACGGTTATGCTCGTAGTGGACAAGAACCGTGTCCTCTGTGAGTAGCAGCTTGACACGATCGAACGCTGCCTGGTGGTCGGACCTCCATGCCCAGCGTTCCTCCTTGAGCAGTCGTGTTAACGGGGCCAACTCAGAGCTCAGGTTGCTTACGAATCTCTGGTAATACTGCGCCATACCAATAAAAGAGCAAGCTGAGTCTTGTCCCGTGGTGGTGGCATGTGCTGGATCGCCTCCACCTTCCGTGGGCCTTTCAACAGCCCTCCGGCATGATGACGTGCCCAAGGTATTCCAACCATTGTCTGAAGAATGCACACTTGTCCCTGTTTAAGCGCAGCCCACAAGCCTCCAACTTCGTCAGCACTTTGTCAATGTTGTCGAGGTGCTCTCCCGCTGTTTTCCCTGCAATGAGCACGTCGTCCAGGTAGGTCTGAGCAGGCAGGCCAACACAAACCTGATCCATTGCTTTCTGCCACAGAGCGGGGGCCGAAGCAATCCTAAAACAGAGCCGGGTGTATCGATAGAGTCCTTGACATGTGTTGATCGTCAGACGGTCACTACTCCCGGGGTCCATTTCCAGATGAAAATACGCATCTCGCAGATCAAGTTTCAAAGAATGTACTCCCTGCCAACCGTGCATATATCTCATCGATCGATGCTGAGACCCGGGTTGACCGTGGTCTTGAAGTCCCCGCATAATCGAACGTCACCATTCCGTTTCAGCACCATGACGACCGGAGTGGCCCAGTCCGAGTATGGCACCCGTTCGATAACTCCACAGGCCTCCAGTCTATCCAACTCAACCTTCACCTTGTCTCGCAGGGCATATGGAACTGGTCTTGGCTTACAGAACCATGGTGCCACCCCATCCTTCATGAAGAGCTTGGCTTGCATGCCCTTGAGTTTCCCAAGCTCGTTGCAAAACAGGCCTTGATGCTTTTGAAGAATCTCCTCCAACTGATTCTCTAATCGGCTTGGTATGGTTTGTACAAGGTGAATGACTGTCCAGTCAAGCCTGATGCAGGTCCGCCAGTCCCGACCGAGGAGGAATGGCCCCCTCCACCGAACCACATACAACTTGAGAGCGGCGTCCTGGCCTTGATAGGCCACGGATACGTCTGCCATTCCAACCGGCGTTATCTTCTCGCTGGTGTATGTGTACAGCGTGAGGTCTGACCTGATAAGCTTCAGACCGTTCAGCTTACGCGTGGTCTGTTCGCCTATGATTGACACCGCCGCACCCGTATCAACTTGGAATGTGATCGGCGTCTTGTTGACCTCCACTTCCACCATCATCGGTCGTGTTGTTGCAGGGCCAACCGAATAAAGACTCATCATTGGCTGCAGGTCTTGCCCTGGGTTGTCGCGCACATCACCGTCCATGACTCCAATGGTGGCCGATGCCACTTGACACACGCGTTTCAGGTGGCCCACCTTGTTACAATGCAAACACACGCTGTTCTTATACGGGCACACACCCCGGAGGTGTCGACCCTCACACCCCCAACATGCCTGCATGTTCACTTCGCCACCTGATCGGACGTGTTGTGAAGGCTGATCGCGGTTCGTACCTAAGGTCGCTCGCGGGGCCCGAGGCGAACGAGACATCTCATTGATCCCCAAATCATCTCCCATGGTTTGACCGGCGATGGCTCGTACATCCCTGAGGGTCCGTTCGATTGCTGACGCGGTTTTGACAGTGATGAACTCGAACTTTGTATGCAGTATCGCTGAAACCATTTTTGGGTCCTGTAAACCGGCAATAAATCGATCTTTGAGCCTGGCGAGACACTCATCCGGCATGAATTTGCAGGACCAGCAAAATTTGAGATGAGAATTTGAGATAAGAGGAGTGGGTTTCCTATTATTTACTGTTTCCATCGTGTGCAGCCTTTTTGCCTGCTGATTGCATTATTGGTGAGGGGTGCAGCGATGATGCTGTTGCAGTGCTCCTATCACCAGTGCACTGGCGCTCATTTCACCGACAGGCTGAGTCAACTTCCTGGTGTTAATTCAGTGGGAAAATGCTCGAACCCAGGACCCGAGGATCCCAAACCACAACCCTAATGGCAAAGCCAACACCAGGTGTTATCATTCACTGTTCGTGTTAGTACATTCTAGTAGTAGCAGCCATGGTTATAACACACACACACAAACACAAACGGATGCTTTTACCAATAGATGCAAAAGTTGAGTGTAATTTATTTTGTGGCCCCAGAACCAAACAAAAAATACATACTTATAATGACACTCACAGCCCATACAACTCTCAAGCACACCTCTCCTCTCCTCCCAAACACGAATAACGACTTTTTACACTTACCATGTGCAATATCAAGCCGCAGATATGAAATTCCAGTCGGTGTTCAAAAGCACAAAGGTTTGGTGAGAACACACACATCGACGAACCTTTGGCTTTTCAGGTCGTTAGGAGTTTTAATTTGGCCAACCTTTATTTGGCCAACATGAGCTTCCTTTGTCTATCTCAGAAAAGCACATCAAAAGAACTTGAGAAAAACTCACTTTCAAGGAGGAAAAGCTGAGGCCTCACAATGCTCTCATTGCCTCTTTTTGTCTTGTCCACACGTTTGAGGTTGAGATTTAATGTTTTAGCAAGCTGCTATACATATTTTCAATGTTTATAGTCTTGCTATCACTTTAAAATGGTGATTACCCATCGTTGAAGCAAAAGGAAGGTTTAATGGCCAAAACATCAGCTTCTTCTTGCATCCCATGGCAGTGAGAATACCTTGATAAACATCTGATTCCATCCATTGTTCTGCCTGTCCGCTGACCCAGATCGACACGAGGTCTTCACGAGCAAGACTCATTCTTAACTCCATGAGGTACATTCCACTTAATTTTAACTTGCGTTGATGACTCATTTATTCTTACAATGGGGTTGCAGCAGACCTGGTCCACAAAGACCAGCCTTGCGACAGTGGATTCATCGAGCATCTCTTTCCCTTGTAAGGCAGCACCTGCTCAGCATTCGATATGGGGGACGGATGACAACACCCTTCCAGATTATAATTCCATGCTTTGCGGTTCTCAGTTGTATTTCATGCATTCTTCTCTTGTACGCCGCAACATCTGTACATCTGATGGAATGCAACTTATAGGTAATGGCAGGAATGTCACCAGGGTGCTTGCAACACCTCGCCCATTCCTTATCAAGAGATGTTGTTGACACAAGACAGGATCTTTAACATCCATGTGCAGCTGACATTTCGCAGATGGATCTCCAACGTAACGTCCTTCCGAAGGACGGTGGCACCCTGCCTGCGAAGCAGACAATCTGACATTTTATAGTTGGGTCGAGAAGGAAACCCAGACTATAGAGTTCAGAGGTATGCACGTTACCTCTGCACCATCCCATAAGGTATCAGCACTTCATATGGCAGTCATCCTTAAAATCACTTGGTCTTTCACCAACAAGTGCCTGTCGTGCGAGACTGCAGAGTGGAAGACGGACGTGACACCTGCAGAAAAAGGTGCATGTTCAATGTGCCGATATCCAGTGACTTGTTACACATCACAACTTCCCATACTTGCAGTATCTTTGACCCATGACATCAAATCCTCCTTTGGTTTGATTGTAATATGATAATATCTAATTTCTTCTCACTTGTGGCTACGCTGGCATCGTGGTGGAATGTGCTCAGCAGGATGTGAGTTTTGTTCATTTTTGGTACTTGGCTCAACACCGTTACATTCCCTTCGAGTCCAAATTCAGATTAGCGAATAACTCGGCTTCATGTGCCAAACATAATTGGTGGAAACTCTGGCTTTGCTTTTTGTATTCCTTTGGTGCAAAGTGCAGTGACATACTTTCAGAGAGGTTGCTCCACCAAATGACTAAGTAAAAGAGTGGACAATTGTCACATCGATTACTGAGCACCAAAGGATTCTGCACAAGTTCCTCAGAAGGATAGACCCCCAAGAACCACATTGTGCTCTTCAGTGACAACAAACAACAACCAGCCTGCAGCAGATCAACGAATGCTGACCTTCACATGATTGCCCAAAGTTTGTCAAATAACCAAAAAACTGATAAAGCATCACAAACCAAACTACAACCGCACTTGGGAGAGTGAATACCTTTTGCCAGGCTGAACAGGTGACGTTTTGTATCCCACTGATGGGCCCGGACCTAAACCAAAATCGAATTGGCTTGTTCTTATCACGTAACCAACTCATCCAAGTGTTGTCCGAATCTGTGCACAACTTTTTTTGAGATATCGTGCTCTGTATCGGTTTGGCCCAATCTCTCAATGGTGAAGTCACTTTAAAAATGATCGGACCCAGATCTTCACCAAAATCGAATCAATTCGTTCTCATCACACACCCAACCTGTACACCAAATGTCAACCAAATCCATTCACAACTTTTTGAGATATCCTGTATTTTTTTTTCATATATTAAGAGAAAAATCAAAATAAATTTGAAGTACCAGATGCCGTGAGTTTTCAGCAATTTTAAAAACACTTTTGAAATAAAAAGGCAAAACTATTGCACACCATCTCATGAGAGTATAATCAAGTACCAAAGGTGTGTGGGTAAAGGCCATGTGTAAATAAAGGTGGAAAAAGTCCGATTTAATTCCAGGCTGCAAGGCAACAAAAGGTGAAAAATTTGAAAGAGGGTGTGGACTTTTTATAGGCACCGTAGCTAATCGAGCTTTTTCCGCATGCCCCTCGTTCCCTACCCTGTTACAACACGACAAACTGGTTTACAAGCAAGGAAATGGGTTTAAAATTGTGCAAGTCCTCCACGCCAATCTTTTGTAACCGAACTCCGAAACCTTCTCCACCATAATATCTGAAAAAACAAGTAAGAAACCAGATGAGTACAAGCTTGCTTCGAAAGTGAGACAATGGCTGGCAACACTTTGCTCGGCCCAAACCAAACTTCGTTTCTCAGGACATCCATGTGAAGTGCAATCATATATGTGGTCCATGGCTCTTGCATTGCACTAAAACCTTGGTGTATTCTGTCTATTGAATAACTACCAACATCTGAGGACAGACAGCAAAGGCACAGGACCTTTACCAACAAACTGTTTTGTGGTCCCTGTTGTCCAATGTTGCACTTTTACTTTGTTCTCTGCTCATCTACAAATAGCCTTGCAGGGTTTTACAGAATTAAAAAATCAATTTGCATTCACAAGTCCAAGCTTACCATCTACATTATTAACCTCCGCCATCGAAGATGGACGGAGGTTACTGTTTTCACCCCTGTCTGTTTGTTTGTTTGTGAACGGTATTACGGAAAAAATTCAACATCATGAATATGGCGCCATTTTGCATTTCTTCATTCATTCAACATCAACATTTGCAACATTCATTCAACATTCAACATCAACATGTTGAAAAAATTCAACATCAACCGCCGCTATGGCGGCCATTTTGAAAAAATATTTGAATTTTTGTTTTTGCATTTCTCCATGTTTTAAGAGATTTCCAACCAAAAATAAATGAATTTGTTAGAGAGAAAAAAAAACAAAATTTTGCAACTTTTTTTTCAAAAAAAAATTCGATTTGAAAAATATTTGAATTTTATTTGCATTTCTACACGTTTTAAGTGATTTCCAACAAAAAAAAATGTTAGAGAAAAAAAACATTTTGCAACTTTTTCAAAAAAAATTCGATTTTTTTTTGGGCATTTCTACATGCGCGTCTATCTAGTTTAGTTTATTCAATCGTGGTTCAGTAGAGTCTGATCCGTTATGACCTACAATGAATAGGACATCAGGTTCACTTTCGTGACCCAGCACGATTGGTGGCGGAAGTTTTGCACTCTACCGAGTGCTCCCCCTCTAGTTAAGGGTTTGCTTTGACAATTATTGCCTCCAACTTGATGGTACCCCAGAGTTTTAGACCCCTAGGGTTACAAAACCACAATTGAGGTTTTTTTTTTCCTGCCAATTTCCGAGCTGTATCTCAGAGAGTCAGCTGGAACTTTCTGAATTAAATTTTGCATCAATAATGGGAATAAAAACTATTCAGGGGTTGGCATTTGACATTGACCTAATTTTAAGGTCATGACCCAATTATAGGCATTTTAACACTTCACCATAACTCCAATAAGAGTTGTCTGATCAGAACATTTCCCTTGTGAGATAGCCGAGAGCCAGACACATTTACCCTCAATTTACATCATACTCCTCTGGGTTAAAGGTCAAGGTCAAATGGCAGTCTGAAAAACAACAACAAATCACATTTTTTGTCATCACTCAATTTTTTGCCAATGTGGAATCTCAAAGAACGCTCGGTCTTCTGAGATGCTCTTTCATCACAATCGTATACCTGCACTGAAGTTGTGCAGTTGATATTTGATTAGTGCTGCGCTTGACCTACTTTTTTGGATTGTGACGTAATTAACACATCTTTTTGATCATAACTTGAATAATTTTCCTCTGATTTTCATGATGTTGAATTTTATGGATAGATTGTACATAGGGACCCCTTTTTGTTAATTTACGCTCTATCCCGAAATGTTGAAGGTCAAGGTCATATGGCAGTCCAAACAAAATACGGCCATCATTGGATCATGGGAGGCTTACCCTTGGCGATTGCAAATAACTAGTTTTTAATTCCTTTTTCTCAAATAAATAATAAAACTGCCAATCTGTTGTCATCCCAACCTTTTTAAACCCATTTAGTGCTTATAGTTTCAAGGTTGCCCTCGAGTAAATAAAGTTATAAACCTTATTGATTAATCACAGGCAGTATTACAACCATGTCCGAAACGAACACATGGATGATGCAAACCTTATAGAACCTTCCCAAGTTCAGAAATATAAAGTCTGATGCAAATCTGACCAAACAAACAAACAAACAAACAAACAAAAAAAGTTTCAAAGACCTTTTGAGCCATTTCTTTGGAAGCTGAGAAAGCATGTCACCTATTGGTGAAATTAACGGATAAGTTCAGCGGTCAAAGTCCAATTAACCTCCAAGATTTGCCCTCCGTGACACCGACGGCAATGCAAATTCTCAAGCAGCATTATACAGCAAGTACAGGAAAAGTTTATTCTCAAACTGCTTGAACAAGACAAGCATCCAAAGATGAAAAATAAAAAAGAGAAACCTGGAAGTTTAGGGGGGGTTTGGTTAAAAAAAAAACTTCAAAACAAAAAAAAAAAAAAAAAAAAAAAAACTTCAAAACAAATAATTTTGCTTTTCAAACCCAGAACACCCTGGGAATGACTGACAAGCCATGTCTTGCTTTGCGACAAAACAGGCAAGGCTGATGACACAAAGTTCCGATCTTGGGCACTATGTCTGTGAAGCGATCGTTCCTCTTTTAATAAGAGTTTTTAGGGTCTTTTTCAAAGGATGGACAATGAACAACAGGATCTCACACGGTGTCGGTGGTGGCAAGGGAGGTGGAGGAAAGCAAAGCTCTCTCTGCATAATGCTCAAAGTTGGCACGAAGCAAGAATTCGAACACCGGATCCCGTGCCAGGTCACGCAGCTCTGATGCACCCAGAAGCACATTCACGTGGGGAAGGAACTCGGGCAATAGCATGTCTACAGGCGCGCAGCAACATTTCGAGGATCAGAAGAGCACAAGCAAGGTGACCCAAAACACAATGATGGGCAGTACTATTTAGAGATAATGTTGATAATCAAAATAAATTTGAAGTACCAGATGCCACGAGTTTTCAGCAATTTAAAAAACACTTTTGAAATAAAAAGGCAAAACGATTGCACACCATCTCATGAGAGTATAATCAAGTACCAAAGGTGTGTGGGTAAAGGCCATTTGGCTCGTTATACCTGTGTTACATGCATGATCCAAGAGTAATGCATCTCCAAGTGTCCAGAGTGAAAGATCAAAACTTTACCAAAAATAATGGGACAATAATGGAATATTCAAGGATATAAATTCACAACCACATTTCTAATAGGGTGACAGTTTGTCTTCAGTAATGAGCACATGTCAAACCATGTCACTAAAAATTCTGTCCGAAATATTGGTAAATATTGCACCGTTCTACGTTTTCTGGCCTAAACTGTCAGTAATTTCACCGGCCCATCCAATTGCCAAGGATGGCGAGAGGAACAGCACCTTCTGGAAAGGAAATGCTGCTTTAAATTACTGGAAAATATGCACACACAGGTCAGAACAAATCATTTTAAGTGTGGTTGGCGTCATCCCAATTATTTTGTATACATGGTTTAGCCACTTGTAAACTCAGTGAACGTGTATGCTAACAGTCCTGCATTTTCAAACGGACCAAGGCACTGCACCCACCGTCATGCATGAGCAATTCGAGGAGACGACCAAACACGCTGCCATTGGCGGCCTTCACCGGGTCATCCGCACGCTTGATGGCTCGCCAACTGGAACGAGTGCAAAATTATGTACAAATAAATAGAAGTTCAAATGCAGTTGGGGAGAAAAAAAAAAAAAAAAACACACACACACAATGCGATGATATCAGATTAATTTTTTGGAATACAAATGTCCTTTGTGTTCAGCTATTGCAATAGTCTCATCCTTGTGGTGAGAAAATAGAGAACAAATATAATACTGTTCCGCAAAACCAGCACGCCTCTAAGGCAATGACATCCAACAATTAGTGATCCTCAGACGGTTATCTCATTATTAATATTTGCTCAGTTAGCCCTTTCCATACGTCTAGGGGGTAAATGGGATAAGATGTGTTGCGTTGCGCAAGGCTTTTAGTTAGGTCTTCAACCCTTGATGCTTTAATCGCTTCACTTCCTTTTATTTCACATATCAAGCATGCAAGCACAAACGCCAGATCAGTGAAGTTTATACAAGGATCACAAGGACATTATGCGCAGGAGGGGGCCATTTGGCCCATCATGCCTGCGCCACACCAATACCAAATTTCATAGATCCATCAATACTCCTTCCCTTCTTGTGCAGCCTTTGGGCTGCGAACACTGGTACTCATTTTGCCGACCTCAGAAGGATGACAGGCTGAGTCAATCCCCTGGTGTTAATTCAGCAGGAAACAGGGCTTGAACTCAGGACCCAAGGATCCCAATCCACCACCCTAACTGCTAAACCAATACCAGGTTACTCGCCAGTAGGAGGAAGCAGCATCCACAGCTCATTCGCATACACGCGCCAAGTTCCTGTTCAAACGGCACGCAACAAACCAACCGACGCCTCACCTCTGATCCTCACCAAGCTTATCACCACATCACAAACACTTTCTAAAAATCCTCACACCACCTCATCACCACAAATTCCACGACCACGACCAACCACTTTTCTCCTCACGACAATTGTTTAAACCACTCCCAACGTTTCAACACCACCACCACAAATGCTACAGCGTTTCCTCTTCCTCACAACCACCACCTGGGGGCTCACCACAGTCTCTGAGGGTGCCAGAGGAACGAAGGACATTGCGAGCCGGGGAACTTTGGCATGCAACTCGAAGCGCAAACATACATTGGGGTTTGTCTGGGGTAGCTTTGGCGTGCTGCTAAATAACCATGCTCGAACGGAGCTCAGCGCACGTTGAGGGCCGGAGAGCACTCACGAAAACCCTCGGCCAATGTTAATTGTGGAGCTCTGTCGCATGGCCCGGCTGAGAAGCAACTGAAGCAAATTTCGACTCCAGAGTCTGGCGGGGTGTGGCTACGCGCCAATAGGGAAGCTTAAGGCCCGGTCACACCTTGACGTTTTAGCCAGCGATGGCAACGTATTAAAATGTATGTTAAACGCTGGCTTACGTTGAACTTTTGATGTTTTTTTTTTAAGATTCGGACGTATTCATAGCGACTTGGTCTGATGTATAACGCATTGGTAACGGACACAGAATGTTTCGTTGTGTTATAGATAACTTGTACCAACGAATGCTGAACCTGTTGTCGGCCTACACACCCGATGCCCAACGATAGTCTAACTTAGGCATAGCGCGTTGCACGCATCGCCGACGATGTCGTGACGTAGCCTATTAAAAGGCTGACGCACAACGATTCGAATCATAACTGCCGTAGAAATGGAAGTGTCAACATCGCGGTCACACCTTGGCGATCTTGCCAGCGTATGCCGACCTAAGAAAAAAGTGTCTAAAACGTTGGGGCACGTCAAATACGGTATGATTAAGTTTGGTATACGTGAGTAGAACGCTAAAGTACGCTATCATACGTCGTAGTAAGTAGAGTACGTCAAGAAATTTTAAACATGTTCAAAATTTTACGACGTACTTGCCGTATGACACACGTTCTGCATGCGATGGGGATAAGTTGTACACACGATATGTGGACGCTTACACACGTCCACAAAGGCTACTTATAAGCTACTCATAAGTCGAAACACGTCGCGGTAATGTCTTTTTTACGCGAAACTTATTTCTAACTTATGTTTGACGTGCTTTGAACCAATTCTTTACGTAGTCCCAACACCCATCGACGTATGTAGACGTATTCCAATGACGTCTTCCGGTCGACAAAAAAAATAAATTAACGTGTTTCTAGCTTACAACTGCCATATAAAGACGTGTTCCCAGCGGTTTTGGGAATTGGTATATAAAAATGGTGTTCATAAAAGGGGAACCCAACAGTGTTTTCGAGTCCTTTTTGAGTCGATGTCCATGTCAGCAGTAACAGTATCAGTATCAGTATTAGTATTAGTAGTAGTTTGTTCATGTTGGCAGTAGTAGGTGAGTGTGAGGGGGAGGGTGTGGGTTATGATGGATCGTCCTTGCGTTTAATGATTTAAATGATAAACTCAACGATTTAAATGGCTGCAACCCCACTATTGAAAGTAGACACTTGCGCTCAACAATTGGATTTTTTTTACACTCAACGACTTTTACACGGTACCACTCAACTATTTTCATTGTTTACAATGAACGATTTAAATTGCTGTCACTCGCCTTTGTTTTTTGACGCTGGGGTTTGGAAATTTGAAGCGTTTCTTCTGAACATGTTAAAACGCTCAAACTCGACTATTTTAAATAGACGCTGCCGATGGACAATTGGAATCATAGCCAAGCTAGACATCGAAGTGTGAACATCCTCGTCATGCCGAAGAAAAGTTTGAAGAATGCTGCAAATAAGTGTCCTGGCCGTGGCCGTGGACGCTGACGCAAGGACGATCCATTATACCGACGTCTTTCAGCCTATGAGTAACTTAAAAGTAACGTCTGTCGACGTGTGGCAACGATCGCGTAACGTGCCAACAACACGTTAATCATAGGTTAGAAATAAGTTTCGGGTACGCTAAACATTACCTCGGCGTGTCTCAACTTATGATTAACTTACAAGTAGCATGTGTTGATGTCTGTCAACGATCGCAGACCGTGCATACAACTTGTGGCCAGCGTAGCGGAACGTGTGAGTCATACGCCGGCATACGTCGTGAAATTTCAAGCATGAAAAAATTTGAGGACAACCAAAAAGTACAACGTTTAAAACCAACGTACAACGACGTATGGCAGTGTTTTTCAGCGTGCTCTCAATGTTATCAAAACTTACCCATAACGTATTCAACGTGTGCCAGCGTTTTAGAAAAAAAAAAATTCAAAAATCGGCATACGTTGGCTAAAACGTCAAGGTGTGACCGGGCCTTTAGAAACGCCGACCAGGTCTCCTGATCTGCTTTCTGGTCCCTCCTACACTCTGGGCTCTATAAAACACAGCAAATCAGGCTCAGTCGGACTTTCGTCCAGGCTCCAAGCCTAACCTCTTTACGGAGCAGAGCGCAACTGAGCTCGGTGAGAGGGGCAGAGCGAGCAGTTATATAGATGTGCCAGGGTAATCGACGCTCGGCTTTGGCTGGGTTCCACAGTCAATATTCATAACATTTTTACAGACTCTCACACGTCCCTGTTAAGTTTTCGCTCACGCATCTTTTCTCAGTCTGTACCTCATTCACTAAAAGAGCATGACCGATTTGCACCTTTCGCACCCATCACGCTGCAACACATTTTTGCACCTGCCACTCTTGCACTGTAGACACCCCAGGTTTCTTCCCTCCTCCCCATTCCTAAGCGATTGGGTTATGTAGGTACCTGGTGACCCAATTCCGAAGACTGGGTCACCAGGCACAATGAGGTTGCCAACACCTCAACTGCTTCTCTTTCTTGGCTAAATCCAATTTCCTCAGAGGTGTGTGTGTGTGTGTGTGTGTGTGTGTGTGTGTGTGTGTGTGTGTGTGTGTGTGTGTGTGTGTGTGTGTGTGTGTGTGTGTGTGTGTGTGTGTGTGTGTGTGTGTCATAAGTAAGATAGGAGAAGTTTATCGGGTTAACTCTGCACTGTGTCTTTTGCAAATAACTATTTTCTTTAACCACACTGACAAATTCCTTGCTTTTCCCTGCTGTACGTTTTATGAATAAAACAATTGCTGTGCCACATAACTCTTCTCATGTTGCTGTAATAAATTGCTTTGTTATAAATGTACCCAGCTTATTTTCGTCTTTTTCTTCATTGGTACAATATGCTCCACACATTAGTTTAGCGAGGAAGTTAAACTCCAACAATATATTTATTAACAGGTACATACTTGGCAGCTCCGCACGGCTGCACCTGATATGGTAAGATTAACGCAAGTATGCATCGAGGGCATGTGACCCGAATTGGCCGGCCATCCACAGGTAAGGTATCACGTGAAGTCATGTAACCCTGCCTGGATAGGCCGTGCCAATTGGTGTTCGTGGTTGCCTAGCAGCCTGCCAATGCGCAGCGTTATCTGTGCCCCGTGGCCTCAGGACCGGTCGTTCGAGAGAGACCCGAGCGCTGACCCTCGTGACGAACCTTGAACCCATAGTCCACAACAATAGATCAATAAATAAATTCAGTGGCCATTTGTAATGGCCTGCTTTACAAGTACATGACCAATTTTGCTTCCCCATGTCGACAAAAACAGTAAAATAACTTGCAATCATGATTAAGTGATTAAGCTCGACCGAAAGACAGCGGATATTGTACGACGGAGTTCGAGAAAGAGCGACTACATCCCGAGTAGTAATGGAGGACAACAAAAAGTCGTAAATAAAATGAATGTGCACGAATCGAGGATGGCCTAACGAGGGTTATTGAGTTTGATTTAGTGACTGGACGTCGGTTTTTCATCAATCCAGAAACAAACAAACAGCAGTCAAAACAACGGCAGCAAGTGTGAGGTTGTTAAAGGTGAGCGGAGTTTGTGGAAGGATGGTGTGCAGTGAACAGCAACAACTTTGATCTTCCATAAGTAAACGTGATGGCCTCATTCTTGTCACCAAAAGAAAACCTCACTTTTACAGAGCCAAGTGAAGTAGATTTCCTCAGGATACTGAATTGAATAAAGAGCTTGGGTTGTTTATATCACACCAGAAGATAGGCCATTTAACTATTAGGTATATTGTGTGGGGAGTGGGGGTGAGCTCTTGAAGTTAAATGTGGGGAAAGACAAAAAGAGAGGAATAAAGAGAGAGTGAGAGACGAAATGATCAAAATGTAACAAAAATTTTTTTTTATAATGGGGTTGCATAACAGTGAGGACGAAACAAGTAAGATTGGGAAATGGATGAGAAGAAATAAAATTAATGACGCGATTAAAGTGGCATACCACGTCTTGCCCACAAGCAAGCCCGAAGCTTCCTACCGAAATCTGTGTGAGGCCTTGTTTGGGAAAGGAATTCAATGCAAAAGTGGAGGTTGAGTGCACATGTGCCATCACATTCCCTAACATGGGGTGTTTTGTGTTCGAGACAGAAGGTGGGTGTCGCTGGCTACTCCCCCCACTGTCAAACACCACACTGATTCACTGACCAAACTACCCCCAACCAGACACCCACCCACTCCCTCAGCAGACATTTGGAGCATGGAATCCTATTGCCAACCCTTCTTTTATATAATCTTTCAATTGCTCTCCAGCTCAGATGAGGATCACAGTAACAAACACAATGCGAGGTCATTCCTCAAAAAGACAAAAATCATATCACTTTCCTCACAAATCATTCACCCCTTCATCATAATTCAAGTTCAAAAGCTGCTCTTAACTGCACGAGTCATAGCATTCAGATAAAATGAGCGGCACAGCTCTTCTACTGCACTGCTATTCGTACACAGGCAGAACCTGGCAAAGTGCATCCGAACCGGGCTGAAAGAGGCGCGAGATGGACGGTAAAAGATTGTGAATGGACACGTCGATCGTCCAACTCACTCGTCTCGGAGTAAAGCTTGGCTGAAGATCTTTACCTTGAGCTCTTGCTCAACACCATTGGAATCATCATCCTAACGAAACAACAAAAAAAAGACAAAAAGCCCTTGCACGTTGGCTGCAAAGCAGTTTCTGAGACCACCTGCTTCACAAAATCAGGGCAGAGCTTATGCAGACAGGGAAGGACAGCTGCAGATGTATCTGGGATGTGATGATAGACAATTAAAATAAAATGTACTTTTTTGAAAGAGAATGCTTACCAGTTTAACGTAGAGCAGCAGCTCGAGTGCCTTCTTGAAATCAAACTCATTCGCTTCCTGGTTGTCTTTATCAATGAACAGCTGGGAAAAATAATTAATTCAACCTGTTTTTGTGCAGCAAATTAAATAAAATAATTACATCATTAAGTGGAGGGGATGCAGGCAGCACTGCCTTTTCATAGGTAGAATTTTGATGCCCATCTCAAGTCACCCTGAGGCATTGAAGAGTCAAGCGCAAGGTGTGGACCGGTGTCACGTACAGACCCGACCCCCTCCCCTCCCCCTAACCCTTCCTGAATGTCGTTAATGAACCACGTGGGGTTTACCGACCACCAAATAGCAACACGGACATTTCCCTGACACTAGCTCAGTTTGCAAATTCCGGTCTGGCATCCTTTCAGAGGCCACCACCCTACCATCCCACAAATCCCCTCACTAGAAACAAAAACAAAAACAAAAGTCGATACCAGCCAACCTCAAAACATTCCTATGGTTCGTAAAACAAAACAAATAACTTTACAGAAGTATAGACTCTTAAAAAAAAAAAAACGCAAGGATGAATAGGGATACGATGAGAATATTCAACCGAGTTGTTTTGCCTGCAGAGCAGGTGTGCACAAATACCATTATAAGTTCACAAGCTGTGAGAACTCCCATGGTGTCGACATCAATGTCCTTTTTATCCAAGAGGCTCTTGGGAAGGGACTCTTGGTACAGCTGAAAGCCTTGTTCTGACCGGATTTCTGTGGGAACACACACGTTAACAAATGAACACAAACACGCACACGTTTGTTACTTGATGGAATTATTGCGTTATTTCTGGAAGGTGATATTTCTGCTCCACATCCCTCGGAGGATGGTGTAACCCAAGACAGCTCCCTGGGGATCTATCGTGTTTTTGTTCTACTTCAATTGATGACCTTTCTGCTTCCCTGGAAAACTCTCTGTATCACTTTGCAGACGACACTGTGGCGGACAGATCCACCCCCACCAACTCCATCGTGACAGACAGGCTGCAGCTGCGTCGCTGTCCACCGATCAGGACACATTCGAAACGGTCAACCATCTCGGATGACATTAATTGCTAGAAAGTCCCAAAAACTCACTCGGTGTCTTCACAATGATGATCAGATCCTCCATTTGAATTCTGTAACAGCCAAGGTTCAGTCTTTGCCACCCTTTCATCTTGGAATCACCTGCAACCACATCTTCAGACTTGCTTCCGGAACCACTTATTATATTGGAGACTTCCTGAGAACAAAGTAACTTTCTGTCAATGCACAGCTCTCTGAAGGCATTCTTTCACTGCGCCATAGAGAAATACCTTCATGATGCCCTCCGCACCCATCCTCGAGGCAATGGACTCCAAGGCCTGAAGAATCATCAGCAAATGACCCTCTCTTGTATTGCAGATAAGCTTTTTTTGTTCGAGATAACATTCTGTGTAAGGTAGAAATTTAATCTCGTTTCTTTGGAAAATCCTCCACATCACGAAACCTACTCTCCGGTCATGCTCTCTTCAGTAGCCCCTGCTCCTCCATCCAGGTCACATATTTTATCCCGCAATCCATTTCCTGGCGCTCAACTTCAATATAAAACAAACTCCAATCTCAAAAACTTGTATTTTCACGAATGGATTGATAGATTCCTTGTATGACAAAAGAAAATGCACCCCCAAGTACAATTTTTATGAATTTCCCATTCATTTATGAGCAGGAAGCAATGTATCACCTTTGCGGGCCCCCGGTCGATGATAAATGACACATGTTACTGGGAACGATCAGTTTAAGTTGGGGATACGTCGCTGGAAAACACGACGAACTGATATGACGTTAACGGATCAGCTATTTCACACAACAATCAGCTAAAATACAGGAGATACGTTCCAGTACTCCAATACACAATCTGCAAAGTCTTAATCAATCACAAATTATACAATTTAATGAGGAAGAGCAATACCAAATAAGTACTGCAAAAGATATATTTACACACAACTAAAAAAAATAAAAAATAACATTACATAAAACAATAAAATAAGATACCTAATAGGTACGCGTGGTTTCATGGGTACATAAATATTTATAATAGGGTATATTTGCTCACATTTACATGGGGGAGTGATGTGGCTTGAATGAGTTGAGGTAGGAAGAGAGGTGAGTGATGAAGTTATGGAGACGAAGAGGTAGAAGTGACCACCTCATCGTCTGATAGCGATTTATCGACTCAAGTCCATATTAGGGATGACAAAATGTAAACCCGATGACAGGTTGAGGTTTCCTCATTATTTTGTAGGTCACATGATCGGGCAGCAATGAATCTGATACAGAAAAACTGTGAATCAAGAAAGTTCCTGATCAGGTAGCTTGCTTTTTCCGGAATACCCCAAACTTTCCACTCATGCCCCTGACAGGACCATACGGTGAACAAATACACAACTCGGTGAGTGATCGCACAACTTACAAGCGATAATGGAAAAATGATCCACGATAAACTGATAATAATTTGCCAACATTAAAACAATAAGATGTAAAACTGATCATTAATTGTATTGGAATATATTTTTGAACAAAAGTTGTCCTCTACCATTTGAACAAAAGATGAGGAACCATTGAAACAAATACAAACTAATTAAAGTTAGTCACCATGGGTTTACCAAAGGTAGTTCCTGTTTAACAAATCTATTAGAGTTCTATGAAGCAGTGTCTCATTGGGTGGATGAGGGAAAGGCAGTGGACATAGCATATCGAGACTTTAAGAAGGCATTTGATGAGGTACCACATCGGAGGTTGTTAGCCAAAGTGAGGACTTGTGGAGTTGTTGATCAGGTAGCTAATTGGATTGCAAACTGGCTCAGTGATAGGAGGCAAAGAGTGGCTGTGAGTGGGAGGATGTCTTGCTGGGAGGATGTAAGTAGCGGGGTACTTCAGGGATCAGTGCTCGGACCATCACTTCATTATTTACATCAACGATTTGGATAATGCGGTAAAGAATAAGCTTTCAAAATTGGCAGATGATGCAAAGCTTGGAGGTGAGGTGGATAGCAGAGGGGGTGGTGATCAGATACAGGAAAGTATTGATACTTGCATAGATTGGGCAAAAGACTGGCAGAGGGGATTTAACCTGAGCAAGTGGAAGGTGTTGGGGATGGGAAAGAACAATGAAAATAGAAATTACAGGATGCAAGGGGTAATTTTGGAGCGTGTCACACAGAAGGATCTGGGGGTGGTAATAGATACGGGAGGTAAGCAGGCAGCACAATACCAGGCAGCTTCAGGTAAAGCAAAGAGGGTTTTAGGCTGTGTTCGGAGGGGGATCATTTATAAATCAAAAGAGGTGGTGTTATCATTGTACAGGAATTTAGTGAGGGCCACATCGAGAATATTGTGTGCAGTTTTGGTCACCACAGTTCCAGAAGGACATAGATGCCATAGAAAGGGTTCAGCGCAGGGCTACTAGATTGATTCTGGGCCTAGCTAGACTCAGCTATGAGGAGAGGCTGAAGGAGACAGGGCCTTTTCACTAGAAAAGAGGTGGTTACGAGGAGATATGATGGAGATGTTTAAGATAATGAAAGGTACAAATAAAATAAGAGCAGATGAATTATTCAGAGTAGACAGTGATAGAACCAGGAGCCATAGCCTGACAGTAAAGAAGAGGAGAGTTAAGACGGTAGTAAGGCAGGGAATTTTCACTCAGAGAGTAGTTAATGCATGGAATGGTCTTCCTGGAAAGATAGTGGCAGCAGAAAAAGTAGATAAATTTAAATTAGAATTAGATAGGTACGTGGAAGTTATGGAGATAGAGGGGCATGGGGATGTTGATAAGACTTTTTGGTAGTTTGAGCATTGATGGGTGATTGTGTACGGAGTGCTGTTGGTTGGAATCTTGTCAAGGGGGGTTGGGTGGTTTATGTGTTTTTAACCAAGGCCATGCCCCCTCCCCTGAGGGGGAAAAAAAGTAAATAAATAAATCCCAAAAATACAAAAATATATATTTTAAAAATTATTTTTCATTAATTAATTTTTTTTTTTTGCATTTTCTTCCTTGGATCTAGTGTAGATGGGTTAGTGTGGTGTTCGTGCAGGCATGATGGGCTGAATGGCTTCCACCTGTGTTGGATTTCCTTGTTATTCCATGTGAGAAATAAACAAAAGAGCTTCAACAAGTGAACCTGTAGCCACAACAAGAGCAATGAATCGTGTAAATCTACTGGGCTCACCACTTGTTGGCAACTCACCTGGAGGCAGACTCAAGCTTTTAACAAAAGCGAAATACAAAGAGTCAATTTTTTTTTTTCCAAATGCTTTATCAAAACTGGAACAAGGATTCCAGGATTAAAGCGTTTACACAATCGGATGGGAGCTTGGGAAGGACAGAAAGACTATCGTGATAGCTATACTTGCCCTGCAATTTCCATACCCTCTAAGGTTTCATGGAGCTCCTCTGGAGGAAGGTCAGAAGCAAGAGCTGTCAACTTGCCAAGGCTTAAAAGAGTTTTCTTCCGTGAGAAGAACTTCTTCTCTTGGCTTGCCATGTTCCGGAGGGTTGAGGACGCCTGGGAGGGCAAAAAGATCGCTTGCATCAGCTGGAGTGTGAAAACTGCAGCACCATAGCCTGCCATACTTGCACAATACAGAATAAACATTTCACAAATCGAGAGAAGGCTCACTGAGTAAATTGAGTTCACTCAAACAGACACCGTTAAAAGTCTGGGAAGTGCATGTTCAGGACTTTCTACTCGTAAGAATGGTAGGCACACCTTGCCAAATCTCTGAGTGTGGATGTCGTGGAGCCAACCGATGTGCTCGTGTGCCTGAAGAAACCTGGCGAGTTGGGAGTGCTGAGCGATAGGCTGGTTCAACAACTTTGATCGCTTGCCCTCTTCCATGTACCAGCGGAACAAAAACTCAGAGAAATTCTGCAACAAAGCAAAATTTGCACATAAACTTAGACGTATATCACAAGATTGATACTTGCAAAGTTTAAAGGTTTTCTCCATCTTTGGACACACACACACACACACACACACACACACACACACACACACACACACACACACACACACACACACACACACACACACACACACACACACACACACACACACACACACACAATTAATTACAACATACAAATAGCCAGAGTAAGACATTATTCTTAGTAGCCCGGTTTGTCAAGAACCTCTTGCCTTCGACATACAAGACCTCTATCCAATTTGAAGCAGAAACATACCATTAAATTGGAGTACAGATAAGGGATCTAATGAGCGTCTATCGCACCTTGTCGGCAAACTGGGTCATGTACCGCTGCAGCCTCGTTTGGTCATCCGTTTGCTCACATAGCCGGACAAGCAAATCAAAGTCGCAGAACTTTTCTGCCAGCACCGCCACCCTTTCATGCTGTCCCAGAGCCACTGAAAAAAAACCAGGCACATCATGGCATCACTGCACGGGAAGCAATCTGCTGATGATATCACCATGGCATAAAAATATTGGAAATTACAACATACAGTAGGGCAAAAGTAGCTCCGAGCGGCGTCGTGAAAATTCCGCCTCGACCGCGACGTGGCGCTCCTGGTTCAACGGCAGGGACTCTGTTAACCATTGCAACTGGCTCACATAGCCCTCGAGGCAGATGTCGACCAGGGACACGAGCTGGTCAAGGAGTGAGCGTCGAGATAAGCCATCCACCTCAGGGTAGATCTGCCCCAACACCAAGTCGTGTTGCTTGCAGAGGACATTGCGTATTACCTCCATTTCTGTCAGGAAAGAGTAAAAAGGCAAAATTGTACTTTGATTCATGGGTTAACGATTATATTATTGCTGGGAATCAAATAAGTGCTCATATAATCACCAAATGATAATATGAACACTCGGCATCCGGTTCGGTAATTTTCGAACATACTGGTGAAATCGGAGCTGCCCGTTTTCACCTCACGAAAGCCAAGTTTTCCGAACCGGATTAATCGTGTTCTTCTGTTATATCATCATCGAGGTGTTGCTGTTACATCCCATGCAATATTTAATGCTAAGTTAAACATTGTTTGTGCTATACTGTCGGACCCCAACGGTCGCAGGGGATAAGTTCTTGAAAAATTGCGCTTCAATGGGAAAAAGGGGAATAGGTTCCGGGCGGTTTGTGATTCATATGGGAAAAATCAAAAATCCAGTAAAAAAAAAAAAAAAAAAAAAACCCATAAATACGTGAAGCACAGGGCCGCAAATGTAGAAGCAGGTCATATTTTATGAACCATGAACACACGAGGTCTATGAATCGCAGAACTGCAAATATCGGGGTCTGACTATCTTGAATTTGTTTCATATTGTTGTGGTTACCAAATTCGCAAACCACCATTCAGGTCCCTTAGGTGAGGTATCTCGGTAAGTATATGTGTAGTTAGGCCCAAACCCGTTGTCTAGTGGGAATACATGTCATTTATGCGTGCTGCGACTCTTCAGGATAGCCGTTTTTCTTTTACTATCTTTATTTTGGACCAACCGCCATTGTCACCACCACCACCACCCACCACAACGCCGCTTCACCACAACAGCCACGACCTTTCCCGTCACACCTCGCAACCGTCGCATTGCCACCGTTCTTGCGCCGCTTGTGGGTACCGGTGTTGGACTCGTGCAGGGCGCGCGCCGAACAGCGTGTACAAAACCACAGATTTTCCACTTCAAAAACGGATCAAAAACGACACACGCCCACTTTTGTTCCGTCCAATCGGTGAGCGAGGGGCGATTTGGCCCCGCCTCCAGGGCGTTGGAGGGCGATCGATATATGCAAATTTATGGATCAAAAAGCATTCACGCCCACTTTTTCTCGGGCCAATGGGGAGCGAGGTGAAAGGTCGAAGGCAGGGGGTCAAAGATGAGAGAGCGAAGCCACGGGGCTTATATAAGCGACCGCGTTCGTCAGTCAAGTGGATGAGAGTTAAGACTTCGCGGGCGGTGGGGTTGGGAAGAAGAAGAAGCAAGAAGGAGTTGGTCGTCGTCGTGTGCGTTGGAGTCGGAGCAAAAGGGGACGGAGCTGTGGAGAGGCGGCGAGGGCAGACGAGGGGGTGCTCGCGTCGTGCAGGGAGCTGCACACCAGGGAGGCCGACGGCGCGACCTGGCCGAGGTGGAGACGCTCGTCGCGGGACTCGAGGCAGAGTGGAAATCCTCTATACCCCGAGCATCAGCAACCCCCTCCTGTTTCCCCCGCGCTGAGATAGTGCGACCAAGGGGGCCCCTTTCCCACCCCCTACCAGACACTGCCCGCGAGGCCCGCGGAGTTGAGGCACCATCGCCGCTCCGCGTCTCATCACCAGACGGGTAGGCCCGACCCGGTCTCGGCCTCAGGCCCGCCTCATCTTTGAGGGTGTTCTTTTCCTTGGTTTTGGGTATGTGTTGTCGGCGCCGTCTGTGAAGTAAAATTGTATAAGTGTTGCCGTGTGCTCGCGTAATCGGTATTAGATCTGCATTGTCGCATTTGCTTTTTGTGTAAATTGCATTGTGTTTCTTTCCTTTTCTATGTGCTTTTGGTGGAATTGAATATGTGTGCTTTCCGTTCATCGCGAATAAATGTGCTTTGTGTTGAACTGTCTCCCGCTTCGCTTCATCTTTTCCTCTATTGAATCCTCATCTTGCTTCACGTAAAGGGTTGGTGGTGGGCTGAATACGCCCGATAATTAATCGAACCGTCGAGGTCGACAAATAACACCGCTCGGTTATCCCGATAGTACGGAACGGGTCTCTTAAGTGGCCCGTGTCCGAAGTCGACCTGCGGCTTGGTGCGATCGCCCGGTCTACCCTCCGTGTGGGTACTTAGGTAGGTCGAATTTGGCGAGCAACCCTATCCCACGCGGGGGCTGATTGGCTCGATCGCGGTGAGACCGAAAGGTCCACCCGTGACTGGTTCCCGGCGTTAGTCCGAGAGGGTCACGACTGGATTGTCCGTCCGGTGGGCGACGTGCCGCGATTCGAGTTACGTGGCCGTCAGCACGCCGGCGGGCGCGAATCAGTAACACTGGTGTCAGGTCGTGCGATACAAATTCATCGCCCTCCTCGCGGCACTGGTAACGGAGAACGGGAAAACGGGCTGTCCTGTCTCCAATTAAATTCACGGGAATCGGTCCAGGGGTGAGAGAAGCGACCCCGGATTCCCTCCAAATTACGAGCGAGCGAAATTAACCCTTTAAGAGAAGCAAGATGGCGTCTCAAGGCGAGCGGGAGCCGGGGGTATTAGAAATGCATATTTGTAGTAGTGTAGAATCCATGGTCCAGGATGGAATCCCCGTGCAGGAAATGTTGATTGTGCAGGAACACGGACTCGCCCAACTGAACCCAGAGCCCGAAATAGGTGCGGCAGCGGCCGCGGTGTATGACACCTCCCCCCCCCCTCTCCACCAAAACCCTTCCCCAACCCTTGCCGAAACGGCTCAGCTGAGTGCATCCGACATGACCCAGCTATGCGCCATGCTGGCGGCAATGACAGCGAAGATGAATGCGAACATGAACAAGCAAATGGACGAAGTAAAAACGAGGATGGATGCGAATACACAACAAATAAATGCGGATATGAAAGGCATGAACGAAAAGATGGATGCGAATACACAAAAATTGGATGCGAATACACAACAAATGAACGGAATGGAAACAAACATGAAGGAAGAAATGAAAGAACTACGGGGTGAGACGCAGAACATGGGCCGATGCCTGCAGGCGGGCATGAAGGCCGTGACCAGGGAGCTGGGAATGGCGACCCCACGTGTGGGAGCAAACGAGCTGGAAGGGGGTGCAACGGCTGACAGGCCCGCGGTGGAGGCGGGTAAAAAAATAATTCGGGGGGCGTGTTGGGCGAGGGTCGTGACAGAGGAATCGACGGTGACCAAAAGGGAAAAATTAAATGGGGAGACCAAAACGTGTGAGACGAGACACGAGGTGACGACGACAGAAACTTATAAATGTATAGAGACACGGGAGACAGAAAAAATAGAGGAGAGACAACATGATGAAGACGGGGTAAGTGACGCGCACACACACACGGAGGTAGTGGAGGATAATGGGGGTGAGCTGGTGGACTGGGTGGAGACCCAATGCGAGCACCTGGATGGCCTCCTCCAGGAACGAGGGGAGGGAGTATGCCCCCTTGAGGCGAGTCACGACCAGGTGAGTTCGGTCGTGCTTTGCGAGGTTGAGGGGAGGAGTGCTGTGGACAGGTGCACGGAGAGCTTGGGGGGTATAGAGGCCCCGGAGACCCTGATGGGGACACGAATCCCCAGTGTGGTTGTCCCTGTGTGTGTGGTGCAAGGTGTGAGTGCGTCCCCGTGTGTGGAAGCGACCCCGTGTGCGAGTGGTGTGGTGGCGATGGTGCCAGAGTACGTGCTTCCCAGCACGCCGTGTGTGGATGAGGCACCGTGTGTGGAAGAGGCCGTGTGTGTGGATGAAACGGCCAGTGTGAGTGAGGAACCGCAGTTGAGTTCCCCCGCGTGTGTGAGTGAGGGACGGTGTGTGGATGAGGCACCGCGGATGAGTGCCCCCGCGTGTGTGAGTAGTATGGTTTGTGTGAGTAGTGAGGCACGCGTAAGTGAACGGCCGAGTGCAAGGGAGACCGTGTGTGTGAGAGAGCGGTATGTGAGGGAGATGTCGGTTGGCATGCGGGAGCACGCAGCCGCGTCTCCCGGGGTGAATGTGATGGAATGGAGTGTGTGCGTCGTAACACGCAGGTATGCGTGGGTTGAATGGCGACGACGGCGACATGGGAAGAAAGAAAGCCGAGTAGCGGCTGTAGTTGTTTCGCGGACCGTGCCGGGTTCACCCAGCAGTGAGCACGCGGTCCGTGCTGTGCAACGCACGAGACCACCACGTGCTCGCTTGCGAGAGTGAAGTCCCGGTCCGGAAACGCCAGCGGTGGATTTGCCGATCCCGCGGACGGACAAAGTTTCGGCAGGTAAATGGATTTGGACCGGACGGGTTCTCCACGCAATCGTGTGTGTTAACTCCAACGGGCAAAGCACATGTGTTCGCGTGGGGAACCCCTCGAGACGTGGGGCTTGTGTTTTTTTTTTATGCGCACGGTGACGTCATGGCTGCACGCGGGGTTGGAATCCGGCAGGAGGGGTATCTCTGCCGGATGGTACCGTCCAAGGAGGGACGAGGAACACGTGCAGCTGCATGACGTCACGGGCAGGTGTAAAGTGCGCGAGCTCTGAGTTGCCGCGCAGGTGCTGCGCATAGAAAAAAAAAAGAAAAAAAAAAAGCAAGCCTCACTTTCGGGTGCACAGGATTCCTGGGCAAGGGGTGGAAGACCCCCTTACCCGGGGCACAGGATGGAAACTAGTTAGGGGGAAGGGTTAGCTTAGCTAGACCGACTCCATGGGGCAGGGGTAAGTCCTCATGGAGTCCGTGGAATGGATTAGTTAGAGGGATTGTAGCCAGATTTAGGTGGGGAAATTGATTAAAGAGATTTGGAGACAGTGACAGACAGTGAATGTGTAGAGGGGATGTAGTTTAGCTACGTAGTGTTAAAAGGAACGTGCTATAATTTAAGGGACGACGTGGGAGCACGAGTTAGTTAGGGGAGGTAGTTAGGAGGATGGCAGAGTTCAGCGGTGAGTGTGTTGAAGAGTTGGAGAGTTGTGAGGTGAGTACATGTTGAGTGAGTGAGGCCAGCGGGTCTGTGTGTATGGAGTGAATGGGGAATGCATGGTGCGATGAGTGATTGGGGGGAGGAGTGACTCCCGCCCAAGGGACCCCGGGGTCAGTGTAGAGTGAGTTAGGGGGCTAGTCAAATTAACAAAAATGGAGGTCGTTTTGCTGTTGGTGGGAATGTAGGCTCGAAACCCATTTGGAGGGGTGCAGGAGCCCTGTTGACGGGCTTGGGAGCGTGGCTGCGAAAGGTGAGTATCGCTGAGTGGGTACCCCGGGCACCAGGCTAGTCGGCCGTGGTAGGCCAAGGGCCCATGGGGGGCCGGGATAGCGTAGTGGGCACGGGTGCGCCTGCTTGGTGCGGGGGCCCGGGGCGCCATTAGCCGCGTGGGCAGTGTTGTGGGCACGGGTGACCCTCGGAAAGGGGCCTGGGAGGCCGGCCTGCCACGTGTGCGTTTCAGGGGAGGTGCCATGGGGGGCACTCCCCGGTGTTAGGGAGCTGGTAGGCTCGGAGGCAGTGTAGTGCCCGGGGGTGCCATAGCGGGAGATTCGGCAGAGGGTCGTGCCTGCCAAAGGGAGCCACGTGTCCCAGCCAGGAGACCGTGTGAGGGCACGGAGAGAAAATTGGGGGGCGAGGCCCGAAATTGTGAGGACACCAACACAGGCGACGGGAATCTGGGTTGTTAGAACCAATAGTTTAAGCGAGAGGCGCTTGTTGAAAGCCCCGGGGTAGTTTAACAGTTAAATGGTTAGGGTAGATTAGGAGATGTACCCCTCCGCACCATCCATCCCCTCGCTGTCGTTGTGGGCCGCTGGACCCACTTGGTGTTAAGATCGCCGAACTCTGGGGAGGCCACCTGAGGCTTCGTTGGGCCTCGACACAGGACGTTAGCTCTCCCTTATTCCCCTCCGGGAAGGGAACGTAGGGGTTGGGAGTAGGCTAGGTGACAGGATAGGTTAGCCGAACAAGGACGATAAAGGGGGTTAGGGGACGATTTATAGTGGGGAAGTAAAAATAAATAAATAAATAAATAAGTTGGGGCTAAATTGGGGTTTGGACAAATTAAGGGAGTGGGTATGTACAGTGACAGGCAAAGGCGATAGGTTGGGAGGGAGACAGGTAGGTAGGTCCGAGCCCGCCTTCCAAGTGGCCAGCACCACCGCACTCCCTCCACCAACCTCCATTGAACGGCAAAGGCTGGCCAACTTCATCGGCTGGCAGTGTTTTGCTTCAAGGCGGAGGCCGGCCAACTTCATCGGCAGCTGTGTGCTGCAAGGCCTGTGCCGGCCAGTTCATCTGCTGGCTGTTTTTCTTCGAGGCCTGTGCCGGCCAGTTCGTCTGCAGGCTGTGTTTGCCTGCAGCGGCCTTCTTCTGCGGGCTGTGTTTGCCTGCTGCCTTTGCCATGCCATGCCCACTGCCCACGTTCACCAGCCCCGTTCAATTTTTGCTTTGCCCCCCCCCCTGTTCATTTCCATGTGCGCCAGGATCAGAAAGCAACAGTTTGCAAGCTGCGAGAACTGCCCTGTTGGCGGCTACAACACGGGCCTGCAGTGGCGGCCCGTGCACCGTGTTTGTGTCCATCCATCCATTCGTTGTGCTCATTGCGTGTGCCACTTGAGCTGGCACGGAGACTGCGTTTGTGCAGCCCATGCACCGTTGTGGTTCACTGTGTTCAGTTCAAAAGGGAAGGCCTTGGACTGCGTGTGAGCAGCCAGCCACGTTCCCTGTCACCTGCATTGTTTGAGCCAGAGACTGCATGCGGGCAGCCTGGCTCCCTGCTAACTGCTTTCTTTTTGCAGAGTTCAATGATCCTGGGCCATGGTTTAGTGTAAAATTTGTAAGTTTAAGATGTACTGTACATATGAGTGCGCCCCCGGCATGTCTGTCTAGCGCCGGCAATTTTATTTAAGTCGTCCGTGTGAGTGAGTTTGTTGAGGTAGTTACGCAGCCCTCAGGTTATTTATTTTGGGGACACGAATACCATGAATGTCGCACTCAGGGATCCGTAGGTAAAATGTACTAGGGGAAAACTACACATGATGGCACACGAGAATTTGACGACTCGGGACGAGTCTGTAAAAAGGGGAGGGGGTAGTGTTGTGGTTACCAAATTCGCAAACCACCATTCAGGTCCCTTAGGTGAGGTATCTCGGTAAGTATATGTGTAGTTAGGCCCAAACCCGTTGTCTCGTGGGAATACATGTCATTTATGCGTGCTGCGACTCTTCAGGATAGCCGTTTTTCTTTTACTATCTTTATTTTGGACCAACCGCCATTGTCACCACCACCACCACCCACCACAACGCCGCTTCACCACAACAGCCACGACCTTTCCCGTCACACCTCGCAACCGTCGCATCGCCACCGTTCTTGCGCCGCTTGTGGGTACCGGTGTTGGACTCGTGCAGGGCGCGCGCCGAACAGCGTGTACAAAACCACGGATTTTCCACTTCAAAAACGGATCAAAAACGACACACGCCCACTTTTGTTCCGTCCAATCGGTGAGCGAGGGGCGATTTGGCCCCGCCTCCAGGGCGTTGGAGGGCGATCGATATATGCAAATTTATGGATCAAAAGCATTCACGCCCACTTTTTCTCGGGCCAATGGGGAGCGAGGTGAAAGGTCGAAGGCAGGGGGTCAAAGATGAGAGAGCGAAGCCACGGGGCTTATATAAGCGACCGCGTTCGTCAGTCAAGTGGATGAGAGTTAAGACTTCGCGGGCGGTGGGGTTGGGAAGAAGAAGAAGCAAGAAGGAGTTGGTCGTCGTCGTGTGCGTTGGAGTCGGAGCAAAAGGGGACGGAGCTGTGGAGAGGCGGCGAGGGCAGACGAGGGGGTGCTCGCGTCGTGCAGGGAGCTGCACACCAGGGAGGCCGACGGCGCGACCTGGCCGAGGTGGAGACGCTCGTCGCGGGACTCGAGGCAGAGTGGAAATCCTCTATACCCCGAGCATCAGCAACCCCCTCCTGTTTCCCCCCGCGCTGAGATAGTGCGACCAAGGGGGCCCCTTTCCCACCCCCTACCAGACACTGCCCGCGAGGCCCGCGGAGTTGAGGCACCATCGCCGCTCCGCGTCTCATCACCAGACGGGTAGGCCCGACCCGGTCTCGGCCTCAGGCCCTCCTCATCTTTGAGGGTGTTCTTTTCCTTGGTTTTGGGTATGTGTTGTCGGCGCCGTCTGTGAAGTAAAATTGTATAAGTGTTGCCGTGTGCTCGCGTAATCGGTATTAGATCTGCATTGTCGCATTTGCTTTTTGTGTAAATTGCATTGTTTCTTTCCTTTTCTATGTGCTTTTGGTGGAATTGAATATGTGTGCTTTCCGTTCATCGCGAATAAATGTGCTTTGTGTTGAACTGTCTCCCGCTTCGCTTCTTCTTTTCCTCTATTGAATCCTCATCTTGCTTCACGTAAAGGGTTGGTAGTGGGCTGAATACGCCCGATAATTAATCGAACCGTCGAGGTCGACGAATAACACCGCTCGGTTATCCCGATAGTACGGAACGGGTCGCTTAAGTGGCCCGTGTCCGAAGTCGACCTGCGGCGAGGTGCGATCGCCCGGTCTACCCTCCGTGTGGGTACTTAGGTAGGTCGAATTTGGCGAGCAACCCTATCCCACGCGGGGGCTGATTGGCTCGATCGCGGTGAGACCGAAAGGTCCACCCGTGACTGGTTCCCGGCGTTAGTCCGAGAGGGTCACGACGGGATTGTCCGTCCGGTGGGCGACGTGCCGCGATTCGAGTTACGTGGCCGTCAGCACGCCGGCGGGCGCGAATCCGTAACAATATATTTCAAGGCCAAACAGTCTCACGTCGGATAGAAAGTGTGAAAATTATTTGTCTTTGTGTACTTCGTTTTGCTTCTTTCTTCCAAAATATATCTTACTTGTGCGTTATATATCAACGTTATCAGACTTCCCCCCCCCTCACTTCAAAATTTTTTATTTTTCACTCTAACGATCTCATTTCCACCTCATATTTCCCTCTGCCAACTCATGGTTATACATCCACAACCCCCCCCCACCCCTTACTCAATATCTACAAACTGATTCTTCATGAAATATAAACACTTCTCCTTCCTTTAAAAGCATTTTAAAATTGCATTTCAACCCTTATATCTCCTTCAGAAAAGCGACATATGTTGTTCTTCACCACTTTTTATTTTCTTCTTCTTCAAAAATATTTTCCAAAAGTGTTTGGCAGCTTCGTGATTGGTCCACCAAACTCCCACTTTCCCGCTCACCCTCACACCCTGCATGTACAGCACATTTCACATGCCTTCAACAAAAGATCTCATCTCCCATCGCATGATCTTTATCTCCGCTGGTCAAAGTTGGGAATTTGGAATCGGAATAAGCATTCAACCCCATCCCACCTCCTCAGAGCTTGTTACTCCATCTGCATCTCAAACCTTCCCCCTCACACCACCGCCCCCCCAACATATCTAACTGTGGACCTCAAACATTTCTAATCCAACCTGACATCCTGTAGCTGTCAATACAGGGCACTGCCGATAAAGCAGACATAATCTGTTTAAAAGAATCCTTCCTCCCACAGGATGTCCCCGAATCCTTAGTGTCTCTCCCCGGTTATGGTCTCCTCAAATTTGATAGGTCTGAAACACGCCCCGGGGGTGCAGTTGCACTTTACATCAAAAACTCCATTTCTCACTGCCCTTGAACTGATCTTACACCTCCCAACCCCCAGGAGTACCTCTGGCTGTGGCTGTGACTTCCCTTCTGCCCACACCTCTTGTTTGTCTGTGTGTTGCATCGTCCTCCAAACAGTGATGACTCCATATTTCTCTTTCAAATAACATGGACAAATTTTTAACCACTCATCCCAACTCTCTCTTCCTCATATGTGGCAATTTTAGTTATCACCATGCAAATTGGATGGGTGTTGGTAGCTCTCTCATCAACCATGGCATGACAGCAAAGGACTTCTGTGAGGACATGGGAGTGACTCAATCTGTGAACTTTCCAACCTGGATGTCTCTCAATGCTAAATCCTCCCTTCTGGACTTGGTGATGACAAACTTCCCCACAAATGTCTCCTGTTCTTCCTCTACTCCAATTGGTTCATCTGATCATATGCTTGTGAACATCATCTCTCTGGCTATTCTCAGAGAGCTGCCTCAATGCCGGCAAGACTGGCAGTTCACTCGGGCAGATTGGCAGGGACTGCAAGCAGATATCTCTCTTCAGGATTGGTCTCCCATATCAACTGCCCTGATGTTAACTCAGCCTGGTAATTCTTCCACAGAAACCTGCTCTCTCTCATGCAGATTCATCCCATCTCGTCTTCAATTATCCTACCCTTCTTCCTGTCCATGGTACACTGAATCCTGTTGTGAGGCAGTTGCAATGAAACAACTTGCTTTTTCTTCCTGGAGGGCAAAGCCAACCAAAGAATCTCACTGCATTCCAAAAAGTGTGTATCCACTCTCAGGGGAGCCAGAAAACAACAAGCAGCAGCTTCTTCGCTCACTGCTGATCTGGATAAAATCACAAACTGGTCCAACACGTGGAACATGTCTTTCAATCCAGACAAATCTCACACTCTCACTATGTCTCTTCGAAAGGACTGTTTAGAACCTCCCCCCCCCCCCATCCACTTTCTCAACAATCCTCTGGAAGAAGTCCTTCCTTTCAAGCTTCTGGGTCTCACTATCTGCCATGACCTTTCCTGGGAAGCCACATTTCAAACCTCGCCTCCAAAGCCAGTCACCGACTGGGAATCCTTCGTTGTGCAAAGTCATTCCTCGGCCCACCTGAGCTCCTGACCACTTACAAAGCTTTTGTCCACAGCCTGATGGATTACTGCTCTCCCCTCTGGGCTGGTGCTCCTGCCTCCCACCTTTCTCGGCTTCACGCTGTATAAACCAAGGCATTTCGGATCATTGGCATCTTCCACAATGAGGCTGAGTCTTTGGGCCTCTCACTCAATCACCGCAGGTTGGGCGGTGGTCTGTCTTCTATAGTCTACTCTCCAGCCTCGCCCCCCCCCCCTGCTCTCTCTCTGCGATTTGTCCCCACCACATTTCCGCAGGGTGCTCAAGGTCCCCCAACAACCCCCTTCTGGTAAAACTACCAAAATCACGAATCACTGCTCACCTTCACTCTTTCATTCTTCTTTTTCCCACCTTTGGAATAAACTCCCTCACTCAATTCATTCCCATTCTTTCCTCCAGGCCTTCAAAACAGGTGTTCACCACCATCTCTTATCATCCCCCATCCAAATCCTCGATCTTTTAGACCCCCGATAATCCACCCAAGCCCACCTCCTTTAAATTCCCTGCTTTCCTTCCTGAAAGTCCCTGTAATGTCCATCTTCTATTCCCCATCCCATCCCTCTCCCTTCCACAGATCTCCTAATGTCTCTGTTCCCCACTGTTTTGTCCTTCACACTCCCTCCCCTCCTGTCTCATGTCCTTGATGTGCTTTGTGTGTTAGCTCTCATACGAGCCTCGACAAGGTATACAAAAAAAAAATTAAAAAAATCTGTCCAACCTTAAGAATGAACTTTCAAACTTGTCTTCCTCCTCTCAAACTTAGTGGCTCCTTGTTAAGTCATTCTCTGGAGTCTGCTCCCCTTCCAACCCTTCACTCTCTTCAAATAGCACCACAGCAGACTCCGCTCATGAGATGGCCGAATGCTCCAATTCTGCGTTTGATTCCAAATATTGTGTCCCCAACCCGTCGCTCTCGGTCGCCACCCTTCCATGTCGTACCCAACTGTTCTTTGTGTCTTTTGCATCTGCTGAGAAGGTGGAAAAGGTTCTTTAAACCCTTGACTGACTGCAACTGGACCGGATGGCATCAACTCACTTTCCCTAAAAACGTGCTATGCTGCTCTTGCACATCCTCTCTCACCTCCTTTACCCATGGTCATCTTCCATTTGCGGAGAAATCAGCCAACAGCACTGCATTAAATGTAAAAGGTGCAAAATCGGATCCCCTCAACTTCAGATCTATCAGCTTATTTCCATTCATCAGCAAGGTAATGGAATCCTTCCTTTTCTCCAACAGCCTCATCTCAGATCATCAATTTGGTTTCAGACAAGGTCACTCCACATTGGACATGATGCTTGAACTCACCAAAACAATGGATGGAGGCCCTCATTTTCAGACATGAGATCAGGGCAATCTCTCCAGACATATCTCATGCTTTTGATAGTTTGACATCCTGCTTTACTCTCCAAACTCTGCCTATGCCATCTAAGGCCAACTCCACACATGGCTAACTGACTTCCTCTACTCTCGTAGCCAACGTGTGGCTCTCAACAGAATCCTTTCATCTCCTTTCCATGTCAAGGCAGTGTTCTGGGTCCAGTCCTATTTTTATAATCATAAATGATCTCTGACTCTGGAAAATCTCGTTTCAAACAATTTGTTGTTGGCTGCCAAGATACATAGTGCAGCATGTTAAAATCGGTTTTGAGAGTTTGAATATTTGAATGAGAGTTTGAGTCTATGGTTAGGTGGAGGTGCTGTGTAATGGACACGTCTACAAGGTAAAGTGTTTATCACTTAATACATCATATACAGTGGGGTATGATTAAAGTTATTCAAATGTAGTAATTCTTTAAATAAAAGCAATAATTAAATAAATTTATATGAGGATATTGCATTGCTGTGTTGATGACTGTCAGGACACAACTTTGAGGTTGTGGGTCCATTGATGTTGAGTAATCTACCGATGTGAACCGGGGTTGTGGATCAGCTGTTTGGAGAGGTTCTGGGCTGAAAGGATCGAAACCTCGATGAAGAACGGTGCCCAGCTGATGATCCAGGCAGTTGGGAAATCAGTTAATTCCTTATAAGTTAAGGTTACAACTTGAAATAACTTTTGTAAGTACTGACCAGTACATAATATATCCATGTGTGTGTGTGTCTTTCTTTTTGGGACTACAGTGCAGTAATTGATAATTATTTTGATTATCCATTTGCTGATGACATCCCTCATCCTTTAGACAGGCCAGGCCTCAGCTTCTTCCCTCTCTTCAGACCTTGACAAAATAACAAGCTGGTCAAACACTTGGGATAAGTCTTTCAATTCTGACAAATCTCACCATATCAATCTCCTCCAAAAGGACTAGCTGTCAAACCCCCAATCCACTTAACAATCCTCTCCAGGAAGTCCATTCAAACTCATGGGTCTCACTGTCAGTCATGATCATTCTTGGACAAACCACATTTCAAAGTTGGCCTCTGCTGACTGGGCATCCTCTGTTGTGCATCCTTCCTTGGCACACCTGAACTCCTATCCATCTACAAAGCCTTCATCCGCAGCTTAATGGAGTACTGCTCTACCCATTTGGCTGGCTTCCCCACCTCACATCTTGCTCAGCTTGACACCATGGAAACCAAGGCTTTCAATATCATTGGAATCTCTCGTGATGAAGCCGAGTCGATGGGCCTATTACTTTATCACAGACAGGTAGGAAGGTGGTCTCTCTGTCTTCTACAAACTCCTGGCATCCTCTGTTCTTTCCATGGTTTGTCCCTCTCCTCCACATTTTTGCAGAGCACACATGGTCCATTATCAACCTCCTTCTGGTGAAACTACCTAAATCCAGGATCACTGCTCTTTTGTCCCACCTGCGGAATGAACTTCCACATTCTCTTCAATCTCATTCTTCCCTCCAGGTCTTCAAGACTGCTGCTCACCACCATCCAAAACTATTATCGTTTCTACCCTCGTTAAACCCCCTGATCTCATTTCCAATTTTCCCAACTGAGAGCTTCCTTCTGTATCGATCTTTGCCACCCTTTGCTTCCCTTTCTGCGTCACATTCCTCCGCACAACCATTGTTTGTCGAAGTCTCCAAGTCCCATTCTATCTTGGCCTTTAACTCTGCTGCTGGTTTTCGCTTTCTCTTTCTCGTTCCTTTTGCTCTGTTACATACTGATCCGTTCAATGTACTCGCTTATCCATGAGCATAGACTATGTACAGGGAAAAAAATAAAGAAAGAAAAGGAAAGATAGAAAGAAAGATAGAAAGATGTTTGGAAAAATAATACAAACAAGAAAAAGAGCAATCAGAGATTGCAGACCCTCACCAGGACTTTTGTATGGTGTTTGTGTACTGGTGTGTGACGTAATTAATGAGACATAACTAGAACTGCCACTTTATAACTGCCAGCAGTAATGACCGGGTACCAAGACATCCCACTTTGATCGGACACCTGACCCATGAAGTTTTGTTTATTATTATTAAATTCAATTCAGAATGGGATCAAAATAAATTCAATTCAAATCAAATGGAAGACCAAATAGGTACAGTCCTGCATTGGAGTCATCAGAAGGAACCAGAACAAGCAAAAAACAAACATGAAGTCATTAGGGGGAACCTGGATAGGATTCGTATTTCACCCGCTACTCCTCGACCCTCAAACCCATCCAGGTACAGCCAAGTGAGCCTTATTTTTTTTTTAAACAAACAAAAGTATATATAAATATAAAAAAAAAGAACCCAGATCAAAAAATTAAATAATTATGGCTGAAATATCATGTGTCCAATCAAGTTGAAATTTAAAACATGTATTCCCCATCACTACTAGATCATAATTGTGAAGTTTCACGTCAATAAAGTAAGCGGTTCCAGAGAAAACATTTAATATTTTCTTAAATCCAATATGGCTGCCAGACCATGTGACATCAATTATTCCTGAACAAACGTGTACAGTGTACACCTATGGCTTGGGGAACATTTGTGTGAACTTTCCCCTCGATCTGTCCAGCCGTTCTGGAGAAGAGGATTTTTTTTATAGGTTTTAGGGTAAAACCAATATGGCTGCCAAACCATGTGACCTATGACAGCATTTGTGGTAACCTTTTGTTCCTCATGGATAGGCGGTAATACGTGTAAAGTTGCCTTGATCTGTTCAGCCATTTGAGAGGAAGATTTTTGAAGGTTAAAATAAATAAATAAATAAATAAATAAATAAATAAATAAATAAATACATACAATACGGCTGTTGAATCATGTGACCAATGAAGTAATCAATTTTTTTTTTGTGGACCATTTTAGCTAGATTAGATAGATAGATGTGGACTAGATGACTGTCAAAAATTTCCATACTGATCTGATGTAGCGTTCTCCATTTGCAATAATGATGTCACAACGAAGGCACCTGTGACGCCATTAAAAAAGTCACTCATTCCCCATGAGTACTTGCTATGTGCCAAGAAAGTTTATCCTTGGTGCGGTTTCAGAGATACAGAGGTCCAAAGTTTTTTCCGTTTTTCCAACATGGCTGCCACACCACATAACCTATGATGTCATAATTTCCATTAAAACATTCTACACGAGTCGTCGCTCCTATGGTGAAAATTGTCTGCATAGAACTTGTGTTTTTCTCCGCAACTGCTTGTGGGATGGAGACAAACAAAGCGACAGACAAACAAACAAATAGACATAAACAGAGACATTTGAAGGACATTACCACAAAACAGACTAAAAATAAAAACCACAAAGCTTTTCGTTGTGCTCTCATCAGATGAAATTCGCACAAAGTGAATGAGGTAAGGAACAAGAACAATCCAATAGACACCCATCAACAAAGTTGATTCCGATTGGACGTTCTCGACTGAAACGTCAACACCTCCCAACAGTCTAGGTGGGAGGAGCATGTTCAGTGTTCAGCTCTCCAATTTGAGGTTGCAGAGTCTGAGGTGGAGCCCCAAAGGCTGTTGCAAAATCCTCTTCATCAATGTCTGTGATTGTGAGACGAGTTCCTCTTCTTCTTTGCACAAATAAGGAAAGCAAGTGGACAAACTCCTTTTGTCGACATAACATGGGGTCCATGGAATAGATAAATGTCGCTTTCAGTATTCGGGGATGTGTTGTACTTCGTCCTCGACTCAATATCTTGAATGCATCCACATTATAATGTTCAGCAGTTTGCATTCTCAATCAAATGCTGTCCAATAGCAGATGCACACGATGTGGGGATTGATGCTGGGACCTTCCTACAAGCACGTACCAGCTGTATTCGTGAACCAATTGTGTTTTTCCTGATGGACAAAGGGACTTTGTTAGAGTCTGTCAGAGTCTGGGTAGTTCTGCCTACATACCGAGTATCACATTGGCACTTGAACTCCTGAATAATATTGCTAAGTTTTGAGGCAGGCAGAACATCCTTCTTAACTGCAGGAATCAGACGTCGAGAGGTGAAAAATATTCTTAGACGAACAGCCAGATACGTGTTTGAGACACATCTTTTGATTTGTTCCTCATATCTTTGCGACATTTTCCCTTTCCAAGGAATATTGATGGAGATTGGGCACTTTTCAGGACCCTTCTTTCATTCATCTATAGCAGTGACGAATTTGTGCAAATTTGGAACAAAAATAAATACGATTCTGTCCACCATTTGGTGAAGTTTCGTGAAGATCGGTTTAAAATTGTGACCTGGAAGCGATTAAAGGTGAGCGGACAGATAAACAAACAAACCAATGGAAGCGAACAACATACAGTAATCAAAAAAAATCTTTTTTTAATAACCAAGTAAACAAATGGACCCAAATGCAACACCCTCTTCTTCAATGAGGATAATTATCCATATATTCACAGAGTGGCACAAAATATAAGATTATAGTCCATCAATAAAAAGATCACCTAAGACCATGGTCGAGAAAAGATAACATTGTTTCAGATGTATCCATTTATATGAAGACTTCGGAGCACCTTGGTGAAGAATATCAGGACAAAATTAAGTTGCAATTCTTTTTAACGTTTTAATCAACTGAGGAATACAACCATCCCTGCAAGCTCCTAAGGCTTATATTGCTTTGCCTTTTTAGAGTTCCCATCTCAACCAACAACTCATGATGCTGAAAACCAAAGATTCAAATCCCACATATCATATGTTTTTATACATTGTCTACTTAAGTTATTGCACTGACGTCTTTGTCCTGTCTGTGATTTCACCTTGAGGTACCACACGTCAAGCCTCAGGACTCTTTGGCAAGAAAGAAGGCCGTCACATGGTTGAGTTGAGAAGGATATCCGTCCGCATCCCAGCATGAACCTTTATGGTTTGATCGTCTGTTTTTTTTTTAAGGATAGTACCGATTTAGGGGTTTATGCACAGATGTCTGTTATTCATTCCACTCATCTACCACTCTGGCTGTCGACATATTTCCTAACATTCAGACGGGCATGTTGCTTTTCTTTCTTTTTTAGCTGAATGACCGCTCATACCTAGATATTATGCTCTTTCAAAAAAATAATTAATTGTAGTGTCCATCTGGTGAAATATGCAGGAAGTTTTGAACAGGTCTCCACGTTGTCTTCTGGTCTACAATATCGTAAAGTTCAATCTTCAAAATCTAGCTTTTCATATGAGAGTTCCCTGATACTTGGGATGAGTTTGGTGGGCTGAACTTATACTTTTTCCAGTATCCTTTTATCCTTGTCCAGGTGGAGACTCCAAACTTTCAAACAATAGTTAAGGTGTGGATGAGATCCTTGGTGAGTGAAAGATCAATGTAAATAAATAAATAAATAAATAAATAAAAATAAAATAAAAAGGCCTCCATCTCAAAGGGAAAAATGAAGTTGCACCGATGACTTAATGATGTACTTATTCTTCACACAGGGATGTGAAAGTGAAAACTTTGTGACCTGGAAGGGCACTCGGTGGAGCGCATACCTCTGCCACGTAATGCCTGATTCACGAGAACATATCGGGCCCAATACATTTTTGAAATATCATGCTATACAGTACTATATTGTTTTTGGCCCTATCTCTCAATGGTGAAGAATCACTTAAAAAATTAAATAATTATCGTATCCAGATTCGGATCTTCACCAAAATTGAATCAATTCGTCCTTGCAACACACCCAACCTGTCCACCAAGTTTCATCCGAATCCGTCAGCAACTCTGAGATATGGTGCTATTTATCGTTTTTTTGGCCCCATCTCTCAATGGTGAAGAATCACTTTAAAAATTCTAGTAGTCGGATCCGGAACTTCATGAAAATCTAATCAGTTTGTCCTCATCACACACCCAACCTGTCCACAATTTCATCTGGCTCCGTCCGCAGCTTTTTGAGATATCCTGTACACAAACAGACAGAAAGGGGGTGAAAACAACCTCCTTCACCTTCGGTGGTGGAGGTAATAATCAGATGTAGTACTTCTCAGTTTTTGAAATTTGACCTCAAACCAAACACTTTCGATCTGAAGAACTGCCAATGGAATAATCAATGGATCCAAAGTCAAAGACACACGACGCCCAACAAAACAAAACACCATCACCACTATAACCACACCTGTCCAAGAGATGGACTCAGAGTTGGCTTTGTATTGCACGTTCAAGGCATAAAGGTACCACTCCTGGTTACGGTACTGCAAAGCTTTCCTCAGCATCTCCTAGAGGAAATAAATCAACAAAAAGAGAGCGATGTGTTTTGTTATTATGACACCACTGCTTTCCAAATACCGTGCCATGATGCACGGCACATCACAAGCATATCAAGGCACTCTTTGTGCATAAGCATGTGAAAACACTGTCATTATTTATACCTTTTCTCGATGATGAAGAGAACATAACATAACACTCCATAAAGAATATAAACAAGCAAGGATGGAGAGAAAAAGATAACTTACCAGAATAATATTGTTAACGAGGAAAACCGTCTGAGTGCACTCTGTCATATCCTCTCGGCATCTCTGTAAAACGTCATCTTCTTCCTCCAACAGTACTTCAATGATGTCATCAATTCGTGTCACCTGCAAGTAACGCAACTTATCCGTGACGCACGCCGCCACAGGCCTTCACAACCTCACTGTACAACCATTCATTTGAAGCCATCATCGCAAAGCAGCCCATTTGACCTGTCGGAAGGAGAATAATTACCTCTCGGAAGAAGACGTCCGCGGGCGTGAGATTTTCAGGGACGCTTACTAAGCGACGTGTGAGCACGCAACGTATCATACGTGCAACAAGCTCCGGCTGGCGTTCATGCTGCTGTTTCAGGGCTATGGCTGCCATCAGCTTCTCGGCATGTTCACAGAGGAGGCGTGCCGTGCATGGACACCCATCACGGAGACGCGCGTCACCCAGCCTTTGCAGAATCCCACGCTGAGTGGTACGAGTGCACAGTGGTTAGGATGACAAAACCTCCACACACAAAATCACATTCACAGAGACATGTAATGAAATGAAGCTCACATACCTCACGCAAGAAGCTCAAGTAAACTTTGTGAGCAGTGAGCTTGTCCTTAAGCTGATGTAGCAGCAGCAGAGAAGAATGGCTAAAACCAGACCCCTCTACGGGGAAAAATTGGGGGGGGGAGGGTGGAGTCGTGCTACAAAACGCCGATATTACATCCTCACTCATTAAAATTTGGATAATTCTGCTGGTTGAAATGAGAATAAGAAATTGGTAATCAATAAATTTAAACAACAATTTTCGGTCATATCAGGTACAAGGTAGAGGAAAAACAAACAAACCAAAATTGCTGCTAAAAACTAAGTTTCGTTAATGGCTCAGTTGACATAAAAAGGTGCAAAAACTGATCCCCTTAACTACAGATCAATTGGCTTACTTCCAAATCATCAGCAGGGTCATGGAATCCATCATCACAGTTGAAATAAAAATCTTCCTTTTCTCCAACACCAACATCTCAGATCATCAATTTGGTTTCAGACCAGGTCACTCCACCTTGTCTATGCTGCTTCTACTCTCCCAGCAATGGATGGAGGCCCTCTATAGCACAAATAGGATCAGGGCCATCGCTCTGGACTTGCAGTAACTTGTGCTTTTGATACAGTCTGGCATCCCGCCTTGCTCTCGGTCTATAGAATCCAAGGCCAACCCCACGCTTGGATTACCGATTTCCTCCCCTCTCGTAGCCTCAACGGAACCCTTTCTTCTTTCCCCGTCAAGGCTGGAGTACCCCAAGGCAGTGTTCGAGGCCCCCATCCTATTAATAATCAATGATCTCACTGACTGGAAAAATCCTCTTTATCGCTTTGCTGATGACATCACTCATTCTTCTGACAGACAGGCAGGCAGCAGCCTCTTCCCTCTGTTCAGACCTTAACAAAATCACAAACTGGTCAAACACTTGGAATATGTCTTAACCCTGAAAAATCTATCTATCTATCTCTCTCTGCCTAAACTATGTATATAAAAAAAATAGGGGCAATACCTTTGGGCACCCACCTGATAGCGGTTGGATAAGATAACCAGGGAACCACTGGTAGGTGTGGATGACCCACAAAATATATAGTGGAGAAGAATGTAAATGTGTTTTTGGGGGGGAAACACCAGATTTTTTTTTAAACGACGTCAACAAACTTTTGTACATACCGGTTGATGTAGGTTGCGGCCAAATTTCATCAAAACGGTGTGTGTGTAGTTTCAGTGAAGTTGCAAGTGTTTACAGACAGAAGGACTGATGATGCGCCATCCCATAAGCCCCCCTGAATTACGTTCCAGGTGAGCTAAAACATTTTTCAAAAAGGTCCGAACAAACTTCATTCCATCAATATTGGCAAATAGTAAACCAAAACCTGGAACACCTTTCCACACGTATATACACATCTCAAAAAAAATTAAAATAAAAAAGGAAGAGGAAGAAGAAAGAACTGGACATAATTTGACATCGCAACATCATCCAATATGCCTCTGGCAACATTAAGTCTTTGCTTACTCTAACTTTAACCTAAAACCTTTGGGCCATTTGACCTCAATATCTAATCTAAACATACGTATCATGGTACATGTACTTGGTTTAGCTCGAATATCTGACATGACCTTTTATCTCGATGCTAAAATCTAATCAGTTCATCTTTGTATCAAGTTTAGTCAAAATCCCATCACTGGTTCACAAGTTATTGCAGTAACAGGATTTTACCCAACATAACCTCTAAACTTTGACCTCTTGACCCAAATATCTAATGAGTTCATATTTCCACCAATATACATACTTAGACCAAGATTTATTTAAATCCCTTCAGCTGTTCTCAAGCATCACATTTTTACCTGAGATGACGTCTGACCTTTGACCTCTTGAAGCCAAAATCTTTTCAGTTCATCTATGAATCATAATACTGTCGGACTCCGCTATTGGCTGATTCGTGGCCCTGTGCTGCACGCATTCGCGGTTTTTGTTTTGTTTTTCTTGAGTTTTTGCGGTTTTTCCTGTACATATTCACGGGAAATGAATCGACAAAGCGAGGAGAGTGAAAGAAGGAATGCGAGCGTGCAAAGCAAAAGGAATGACAGAGGGAAGGACTTAAAGATGGAAGGAAGAGATGAGACTCGCATTTGTGCGAGTCCGCAACCCTCTCAGGCAGCAAAGCTTCGAATCTCGCAATCTTTCTACGCCCTTATCTTTCTCCGCAAGAGGTTCTACATGCATCTATTTCCAGAGAGTAGACCCGTCCTTCAGCCTCCCTCCTCTGGCTTTTGGCCTTCCTTTTTTCGTAGTATTTTTGTACTGTACATGTAAATGTTCAATTAATTATCTAATCTTTTTTTTTTTTTTTCTTTTCCAGATTTTACTCAATGAAATTTGACTTGCATAAACATCCCAGGAACAGAACCCTTATGCAAGTCGAGGACTGTCTGCATAATAAGTTCATCTTTACATCATTATACATGCTTGTACCAAGTTTGACTTGGATTCCTTCAGCCGTTCCTAAGTTATCATGGCAATGAAAACCGATCATGGACACATTCAACCCGAAAACATAATGCCTCTGGTGACAGTCAGCTTCGCTAAAAGATTTTAAATAATACAAATCACCGATGCATACCATCAGGAACAGATTTTGTCCAGCGCGGGTCAGTGGCCGGGAAATCATCCACCATGGTCTCGCTGAGACGAGCAACGACCAGGTCCAGCACTCTCGCGTCCTCCACTGGAAACTGCTTTTCGATAATACTCTGCGACATGCCGTGATCTTTCCTGCTTGGGAGAATCCATATTGTTGCAGAATACATCTGGAATGTTGATGCTCAGTACAGCCATCTGACTTATTGCAAGGTCGACACAGGTGGCTCATTTCTGCTCGAGAACAACCAAGGAGATCTGTGGTCAATCTAGATTTTAAAAATATAAATAATTATGACACTCGCAGAGCACATAGTCTCGCCTCGCACACTCATTCTAAACAAAAATACCACTGTAAACTGAACACATTATTATTACGGTCAACTGCTTTTATGGCCTAAATACCCGCATCATCCATGCACCCCATTATGTAACATACATTGCCATTATCTGTAGCTTTAATGATTATTAGGATATTTAATGACCACTTTTGGGCACATTATGGCAAGACTGCATCAATGGAGATGAATACGAATATATAAACAATATGGATACAAACAAACACGACATAATAGTGACCGAAGCATTTCGTGCTGCACTCTTCAGGGTAAAAATTGCAGCAATATTGATATAAATGATATAACAAGTTGATATGATATAAATAAGTTTGCTGCAATTTTACCCTGAAGAGTGCAGCACGAAAAGCTTCGGTCACTATTATGTCGTGTTTGTTTGTATCCATATTGAAATTCTGTAGTCCCAAACATCTGCTATATACATATTCAGATATATGAAATTTCGCATCCATCTGTTAAGTGGTTCTGGAGAATATTTTTTACGTTTTTGTTTTTCAATCCAATATGGCCACCATATCACGTGACTGATGAGGTCATTAATTTAATTTTTCACTCACATCGGGTAGATGATATGAGGATTTAGATTAAACCAATTATGGCTGGAATAACACCGCCAATGACATCATTGTTATCACCATATATACCCTATGTGGAGTTGGTGACATATGCCAAGTTTCAAGATTATTTTTCATCGAGTGGTTTCAGAGAAAACAATGTCCAAATTTCTTCCTTTCATCCAACATGTCTGCCATACCATGTGACTTTTGATGTCAGCATTATCAATAAGACATTCTCCACGGGAAGTCCCTCCTCTGTTTAAAGTTTTGCATCGATCAGACGAGTGGTTGCAGAGAAAAACATATTAAAATAAAAAAATATAAATATCTGCAAACACACGCACAGGTACGCACACCAATAGTTTCGTATTCCCTTTGGACGAGACTAAATACAATTCAAAAAACAATAAAACAAGCATACTTTATCCTGCCACCACTTTCTTAACCTTAAACACATCACGTTTGTAAAACATATTTAAACCATTCTCTTCTTCTTTCGGCTGCTCCCTTTCGGGGTAGCCACAGCGGATCATCCGTATGATCCGCATAGTGATTTGGCACATGTTTTACGCCGGATGCCCTTCCTGACGCAACCCTGGTCGCCTCTTACGACACAGGGATATAGTACACCTATTTTAACCGGGGTATACACCGGCCCAGTATACTGGTACTCATTTCGCCGACCTCGGAAGGATGACAGGCTGAGTCAACCCCCTGGTGTATTAATTCAGTGGCCCAACGGGGCTTGAACTCAGGACCTTTTGGATCCCAAGCCGCTGCCCTAACCACTGCACCAACACCAGGCTCCATTCAACACCAGACCAACATTTAAACCATACATTCAAATAATTTAATCATCTCCTAAAGGATCTTCATAACTGTATCAGTGTGTCATTGTCTGAGACTTGTGCAAGACAGCAAGCTGGGAACAAGGTCTTTGGGTGTAAGAAAGGAAAAGGTAGGACGGACCTGCATGAATGAAGGAATGCCATTTTAAGGGCCTCCACATTCTCGTCCTGCTGGTTTGAATCCCCACGCAGCAAGGAGGCTTCCAATGCTGTCATGTCCTGCAAGGCCACAATTTACCCACCAACCGTTTTCCAGCATACATGTCCGACCGAACAAGCTAGACATAAAAGGCTGAACCCAATGATCAATCATGGCATCCGGTGAAACATTTTGTAAATGGGAAATGACAAGTTGTCAAGTTTCTGATTCTTGGTGTACATTATTAGTCGTTCCTGGATTCAAAAGAAGCAATTAAAAAAAAAAATGTAATGGCAGAAAGCAGACTCAGACCTAGCCTGTTTATTCATTTGAATACTTCACTCATGATGCTGGGTTCAAATCCCAGATACTGTGTTGACACATCCATTGTGTATCTACTGAAATCATTGCCATTGTGCGATTTAGGCACAAACTGGTCCAAGATGCTTAGATCACTGCTTAAAAAAGACATTAGAACTCCTCTTTGGTGATGCATCACTACGTTTTATTCATTTATTTGTTTAGATATACATAATCAAGGCTCGTGGAAGAGATAGAACATGGGTAATGGGATGCTGGTATGGGTAATGATGAGGGGTAGGGGAGAAAGTAAGGGGTGGACAGCATGGATACAGAAGCCAAATTTTACGAGAGGTGGGGGTGGTTTAACAGTTGAAGAAAAGATCATGATTTTGGATGAGGGATGATTTGAAATTGTGGTGAACAGTTGTCATGAACACCTGGAGGCAAGAATGAGATTGAAGAGAATGGAAGTTGGTTCCACAGGTGGGGGGGGGGGGGGGAGGAGAAGAAAAAAAAAAAAAAAAGAAAGAAAGGAAAAAAAAAAGAGGAACAAATAAGTGGAGGTGAACAGTGATCATGGATTTAAGTAGTTTCACCACAAGGGGGTTGATGTTGAGATTGTGTGTATCCTACAGATACATCGGAGCTGGGGGTGAGGGGACATGGAGATGGCATAGTGCAAGAAATGAGGAGGTAGAAGACAGAGAGACCACCGACATGTCTGCGATAGCAAAGTGATAAGTCCATCGACTCAGCTTCATCGCGAGAGATTCCAAAGATCTTGAAAGCCTTGGTTTCCACAGCATCAAGTTGAGCAAGCTGTGAAGCAGGGGTGCCAGCTAAGAGGGGAGAACAGTATTCCATCAATCTACAGATGAAAGCCTTGTCGGTGGATATGAGCTCAGGTGTGTCAAGGAAGGACTTTGCACGATGAAGGTGCCTCGTCGGCATCTGGCTTTGGAGGCCAACTTTGAAATGTGGTTTGTCCAAGAGAGATCATGGTTGGAAGTGAGACCCAAGCGTTTGCGTAAATGAACTTCTTTGAGAGGGATGTTGAGAAAGTAGATGGGACGATTTGCAGTACGGTCCTTTCAGGGAGAAAGAAGAGAAGTTTTTCAGGGTTAAAAGACATTCCAAGTGTTTGACCAGTTTGTGATTTTGTCAAGGTCTGAAGAGAAGGAAGAGGCTACTGCCTTTCTGTCAGAAGAATGAAGGATGTTATGGCAGAGGGTAGAGTCATCAGCAAAGAGATAAAGTGGATTTTCCAGAGATTATTGATGAAAATTAGGAATAGGATTGGGCATCGAACACTACCTTGGGGCACTCCAGCGTTGACAGGGAGAGAAGAAAGGATTCAGTTGAGAGGCACATGTTGACTACGAGAGTCAAGGAAGTCAGCAATCCAAGAGTGGAGTTGACCATGGATTCCATAGGCAGACAGCTTGGAGAGCAAGGCGGGATGCCAGGCTGGACCATAAGGTTGAGATATGCCCAGAGGGACGGCCCTGATTTCATGTCTGATGTTGAGGGCATCGATCTATATTTGGGAGAGTCGAAACAGCATGTCAAATACCGTGTAACCTTGTCTGAATCCAAATTGATGATCTGAGATGAGGTCATAGGAGAAACGGAATGATTTTTATGTCAACTGTGATGATGGATTCCATGACCTTGCTGATGATTGGAAGCAAGCAAATTGGTCTGTAGTTAAGAGGATCCACTTCTGCACCTTTTTATGTAATGCTGCGATGTTGGCTGACTTCCAAACAGATGGAGGATGACCAAGGGCAAACTATGGAGTGAAAAGGGCAGAGAGAGGAAGCGCAAGAGCAGCAGAGCAGGTTTTTAGGACTCTGCAACTGGACCGGACGCCATTAGCTCATGAGTCAGAGTCGAAGGTTGCCAGAAACTTCTCCACCTTCGCAGATGCAAAAGCCAGAATCTAGGAGCAGTTGCGTATGACTGAGAAGGGTTTGTCCAGAGAGAAGAAGAAGAAGGAGAAGGAGAGGGAGAGGGAGGAGAGGGAGACAAAATTCGGAAGCAAACACGGAATTTAAGCATTCGACCTTCTCACAAGCGGAGTCGGCTGTGGTGCCATTTGAAATGAGGGAAGGGGTGGAGGGGAAGCAGACACCAAAGACAAAGACAGACTCGACAAGGCACCACCAGAGAGACATGTTGGACAGATGTTTTCTGGTTCTCCTGAGAAGAGATTTATTTGCCAGGCATTTATTATTTTAAACAGCAATCCATTTGATCATTATTGCCATGCTTGATAACATGCTCCCATTATGCAACTTTTACAATGAAGAACCATGAGGCCACGATTCGCATCATTGCTGGGTGTGAGGCTGTGCCACTAACTCCCTGTAATGTTAGAGCAGGAATTTGGGAGCTGTATGCCAACAGATGGAATACCAAGTTTAATGGCACAAACATTGATGCCTCATTCTGTCTGTGGAACACCAGGGTGACAGTTTATAGCTGGGTCAGAATTCGAACCCAGGCTAGACAGCTCAGAGGGGAGTGCAAGTACTGTACCTCCACACCACCCTGCCAACTCATTATTTGGCTGTCTGTACAATACAATCTTGTAACCTTCCAGCTCATCACCATTTATAAAGGTCTTAACCACTCAATTTGAAATGAAGCTTTGGAGATGGAAATTTGGACCACACTCTGTGCAGAGCATTGGTGCTGCTCAAGCAGTCTCCTTGGCAATTGGGCAAAATCCTGGATGGGTCGCCACTCCAACACAGTATACCAGCATGCTGGCACTCATTTTGCCGACCTCGGAAGGATGCAGGCAGAGTTAACCCCACCTGGTATTAATTAAACAGCTGAGCGGGATTTGAACTCAGGACCGTAGGATCCAAAGCCCACCACCCTAACAATTAAGCCAACACCAGGCATAAATGAAGCTTTGCCAAATTTAAATAACAATTAACAGGGACATTAAATACTGTACACAAGAAACTCGTGCCTTTAAGACACCAGGATGTGCATTGTTCGAACTGAGCAGGTTACAAAAGGCAAGATGGCGTTGGGTAAGCTAGAATGTAACCTATACATTAAATACTCAGAGGCATTTCCTTTTTGAAGACTGATAAATCAGTCAATACTATACATTTAATTGTTATTCCTGTACTTATCTTTGGCAATTTGGGGGTGAGCATATTAGTGAAACATCACATAAGCAGACTTTGCATGTCGTGGGTAAATATGCTGGATATTGTTAAATGACAAGAAGTAGATCAAGTTCCAATCAGATTGGTTAGTTTTGTCAACTACAATGTAATGACATCATGATCATCGAGAGGAGCAATGGATAAGATTAATTCTGGAGGGGAGGGGGGGAGGAAATGGTGGGGGAGAGAAAAGTGGATCCTACCTCAGGATGTGCGACAACACTAGCAGAGAGGGACGTCTCAACAGCTGGGGGAAGCAAAGACTCCTCCTGGCATGGAGAGATAACAACAAGGCCATGGATGAGGGAGAAGAACACACCTTGGCCGTCCACAGATCCTCCACCAAGCAATCCATCTCCTGAAATAAATGCAGAAATCCCTCATGGAGCAAAATTATTCTCAAGAAGTTTAAGCATTGTTGCATCGACGGTGAGTCAAACATCTGACAACACCATTGTTAATTGAGAATCCAAGACTTGACTGAACCCTAACCGGGAGCTGAGAAGGAGATCTTCTCCTGTACAAGGCTGGTCCATCTTGTTCCAAGCGAGCCAGCAAACACCTCCTCCTCATTGTACACGAATGCAAGTTGGCCAGCGGGATCCGGTACGAGAAGGCTGCACGCCACAGCGTCTGGATGGCCAGACTACAATGCAGAATTGTTTTTTTTTTTTTAATCTGAAGGTCAATTCATGCCCTTTGAGAATAAAATCACAAGAACAGAAATAAAAATGTTGCCTGCACGAGTAGATGTAAAGTGGTTAGAACAACAGAGTTCATAGAACACCTTACCCTACGCAGTCTTGAGAAAAAGCACAAGGAAAGGGTTACCCCCCCCCCCCACACTCCTTGTTTATTTTGACTCCATGGTTGTACCGTTAGGCACCAACATTTTTCCTGAATCTCGCTGGTCCTCCGCAGAGTTTGGGGCAAATTTGATTGGTTGAGATGGCGTAAAATTTTGCTCAAATCCTGCTAAACTGGAAGTTTTTGGATATTTAAAAGCAAGATTATTGGTGTTCTACAGCGTTCAAGTGTATAATTAAATTGCAATAATAAGTTTGAAAGGCTGGAGAAAAAACAACCACTGAATCGGAAGTTTGCTTGCTGCTGTTGATGCAACATCTTTTACACCACTTTATTCAACACGTTAAATTAGTTATTCATGCCTGTTGTTTGGAAGAAGGAAGTCCAAGATGCTTAGATCACTTTTAGATCACTTGGGTCCTTTATGGGGTCCCCACAAACAGCAAGTTTCCTATTTGAAATTATTTTCAAAGATATTCGGCTGCCAGGTTGGCAGACAGACTAAAATAATTACCTTACCCCTCTCTGTGCATGCACGCTCGGAACGAGATGCCGCACAATTTGCCAAGTTCACAGCCCAAGTACTGTTAAACTGCAGGTTTGCTCCGATTCATGTTCAAAATTCCATTGAAATTAAGTAGTTCCTCGATCGTAGACAGACAGAATCAATTGCTTAACTCCGCTTTGTGCTACATGCGTGGGGGGTAATAAGTTGATCGACATCTGGAAGGTAGGAGGGGTTGGGAGAGCCAGAAGAGGAGGAGGTAGCGAGAGGGGATTTTGCAAAAGCTTGTCATTATTAATGCACAGTGATATAATTATTATTATTATTTCACAAGGTTGTCATTTTTCATGTTAGTCAGAGGGAAAAAAGAAAGAAAGAAAGTGCTTATAGAAGGAAGTAGTGCAAGTTATTGTGATTGTCATAGGTAAACAGGTGGGTTTGTGGTTGTTGTATGTCAGAAATAGCTCATGTACAATTGAAAAATCTGTGAAAATGTCACACGCAAATATTTATTTTTACGCAAATATTTATTTTTTGCTTTGTGTAGTTAAAGCCATTTTTGTGCCGAGTTCCAGCTTTTGCGTTAAACCAACTCACTTCCTCTTGTCACCACGTTTCATCATGCAGGCAAAGGAGGTGCAAACCTACAACAAGCTATGCTCTGAGATGTTTGGCATATTTGCATTTCTAACGAGAGAAGTGGGGTGGGGGAGATATATAGCATGATACTTTGCCTTAAGATTACATGTTATTTCCACATAGCTCCACTCAAGATCCACCTGAACTTCTTCAATGACCATCAAGAGGCTGGTGCCGTATCTTTACCTCTGCCACTGAAGGTGATGGAGCTCATGTCTTCACCCCTCTCTGTTTGTTTGTCTATCTGTCTGTGTGCAGGATATCTCAAAAAAGTTGGAGACAGATCCGGATGGAATTTGGTGGACATGTTGGGTGTGTGTGACAAGGATGAACCGATTCAATTTTGGTGAAGATCTGGATCCGGAGCAGATAATTGTTTAAAGTGATTCTTCACCATTGATGGGGCTAAACTCAAATATAACATGATATCTCAAAAAGTTGTGGATGGATCCGGATGAAACTTGGCGGCCAGGTTGGGTCTGTGACCACGACAAATTGATTTGATTTTGGTGAACATCCAAATCTGGATCTGGATACGAGATTCATTTAATTTTTTAAGTGATTCTTCACCATTGAGAGGCAGGGCCAAAAATGATGTGTAGAATATTTCAAAAATGTATTGGGCCCGATATGTTCTCTTGGATCAGGCATTACATGGCGGAGGTATGCACTCTACCGAGTACCCTTCTAGTTATGACATGTAATGGTATTTGTTACTAAATGACGCTATGTGCACAATCATGAGGGATAATTTTGCCAATTACGGTTCTGGTGATTAAAAGCACTTCAGGAAGGGGAAACCACACACCCTCAATGCAGCATCAATCACTTAATTCAAGTAATGTAACCACTTGATCAAAGGCATAAAAAGACCCCACCATCACATCGGCAAGTCATCGCCCATGACGAAGCAGTGTCAAAGCTTCACTACCAATAAACTGGCCACTTATCACAAGGTTTAATAAATGCACCAGAATAAAACTGGCATGCACTATTAAATAATAAAACTTATCTATTAAATAAATAAAGCAATTTTAAAAAAAAGAGCAAATAATAAAACCTGTGCATAGAAATGTAAGAGTACTGTACCTGTGTGTATTTCAAAACCTCAATAACATAATCATCCTCGATGCGGTCTCCAACATCACAGAGGCTCACAAGTGCGTAGTTAACCAAGCAGGGCCGCTCGTCTGGCAACCACGCTGCCACCAGCATAATCAAACCTCCCCTGCATCACAAACAGGGGGAGGTGAAAACATCTGAATAATGCTCATCCACTTACACAGATTAACAGCCTCAAGTGTAAAATGTAGTTTGTAACAAGTCTGGAGACGGCGATGGTTCACGAGCAATGTACACTGTTCGCCTTTTTTATTTTTTGACCTTCGAGGGGACGCCACGGGCAACCTGGCGGGAATCGGGAAAAACGTAAATGATGAAAGTTGTACTCGAAGAGCACTACTTGCATACCAACTTTCATTCGAAACGGTTCAAAACCCTAGGAGCTCGATGCCCAATTTATTGATTTTTTTGACATTTTCTAAGTTTGTGACCTAGACCTTGGGATGAAAATGAGAAAAAATAAATAAATAAATAATAAAAAAAAACGAGCTCCGTGGGGCTATGCAGGTGCCATTGGGCTAATCAAATACCGAAACCCCTGCCAGATTCGACAAATCCCCTCAGAGAAGATGCAACTTGAAATCGGCTACCCCATAATGGCGCAGCATGCCCATTCTCCAGAAAACACAACTAGATCATGATATAAACCTCCCACCCAAATTTTATCAGGATCGGATCAAAACTCACAGAGCTATGCTCGGGACAGACAGACAGACAGACAGACAGACAGACAGACAGACAGACAGACAGACATACACCGATAACGAATATAGTGGTCACTTACTGACTCGTGAACCAATAGTCAAGTGGGTGTGTAAAAACCTTAAGTTAACACCGGCTATGGATGTCATACATTGATCTCGTAACAACGAAGCAGGCCATTTGTGGACAAGACCGTTGTAATGAATGAATTGCAACTGGATATGATGAGCAATGAAATGTAGAATTGAATAATTTATTTTTAATAATTAAAATATATCGTGCCACCAGACTCGGTGCTTTAATTGTTTGAGCGTTCACAGAGTCTGGGAACTTGATGGTTCGAACCCGAGTCGAGTCATACCAAAAACTTCAAAAATGTTATGTGCTGCTTCCTTGTTTCATGTTCAGCATTTATAAAGGATAGAGCATGGACAAACAACCATAAGTTAGATCACCAATTTGGATTCAGACCAGGTCACTCCATCTTGGACATGCTACTTCTACTCACCCAACAATGTATGGAAACCAACTCACTCCTTTCAATGTCAGAAATGAGATCAGGGCTGTCTCTGGACACATTGTTATTGTGCCAGGTTCGGGGGCGGGGATCGACCGCGAGATGGAGCAGTTGGGCCGTCTCCCACCGAACACCCGGAATTGAAGGTCGTCACCCCGGATAACTCCAAAGTCGACGGGTTGCTTAATGGACCGTGGACGCCAATATTTCGACCGCACGGTTAGGGTCTCTTTGTCCGATTCCAATTTACCTAATTAGCCGCGTGGTCGAGCTTCCGGGGGAAGCCACACCCTCGGCCGGCTTTGTCCGAACCGAGTCGCTGTTACAGACTCTGATCCGGCATAACCAAGTGGGAATTACCAAAGCCGCGCCGGTCCAAATAACAATTTACGGCACAATCGGCCTCACTACAACTCAAACCCGAACCATGCGAGGTCAATGAGAGAAAGCACAGAAAACGAGCTGGTACATTTAACACGGGGTTTATTCACAATAATCAGGAAGAGAGACACAGAGCAGAGTTAATCCAACTAAATTGCAATGTACAATAAGCAAGGCACTTATGCAATTCTATTTATAAGACTGGCCACAGACAGACACACACACCCAAAAAGAAATGGAGCCAACTGGCCTTTATTCAGACCCTCCAGCCACAGAGGATAGGAAAGCTGCGGTTAGAGTTTGGTCAGGTAGCTGGCCGCCTCGTGCGGTCTGGCCGACCCGCACTTGTGAGCTCGGAGTCCGTTAAAGGGATCGGGGTCCCCAGCTCAAGCGCTCCACATGAACTGCAATCCAACGAGCGCACACGAACCACCACGGTGGGACTCGAACCCACAGCCAGAATCCAGCAAGCAACCAGGATCCTACGGACGACCAGCAACCAACGAACGAAGACGGGAACCAAAATCACCAAGGCACGACCCCCACTCGTCTTTGAGTGCCTCGCGATTCTCTTTACCCCCCCCCCCCAACCCCACCCCCCCATTCCCGATCTTCGTCAATGATCGCTCTGACTGGAAAATCCCCTTTGTACATTGACTGACGACTCCACCCTCTGCCGTGACATCCCTCATCCTCCAGATAGACGGGCAGCAGCCTCTTCCTTCTCTTCAGACCTTGATAGAATCAGAAGGTGGTCAAACACTTGGAATATGTCTTTCAATCCTGACAAATCTCACACTCTCACGATCTCTCTCTGAAAGGAGCGTCTGGCAAAACCTCCCATTTACTTTCCTAACAATCCTCTTGAGGAAGTTCAATCAATCAAGCCACATTTCAAAGTTGACCTCCAAAGCCAGTCATGGGCATTTCCGTCGTGCAAAGTCCTTCCTTGGCGCACCTGAACTCCTATCCATCTGCAGGTTGATCGAGTACTGCTCTCCCCTCTGGGCTGGCTCCCTCACGCCTTACTCAGCATGATGCTGTGGAAACCAAGGCCTTCAATTTTTACTTCTGCAATTGCATATTGTAGTTATATCTCAGTTTGTGGAGGAGCTCAACAACACGGTGAAAAATTAACAAACCAACAAAGAATTAAAGAGAACAAGTATACATGGACAGGAACAGAAGCAATGGCTTTCGAGGGCAAGGTTAACATGGTGAGCAATAAATTTAATAACATGTATGGAACATAAAGGACAAGAGAGAAAAGGAAAGATCTCATTCGGATTGGAATATAGGTGGGGATGCAGAGGGACCAGGTGGAGGTGAGAAGGCATTTTAAAGGAGGAAGGTACAAACGTGAGAGAAATCTTCCTGCAGTTCAACAGGAAACGTATACTGAAAACGTAGGGCTCGACATTAGCAGTTGTCCGACTGTCTGGGACAGGCAATTTTGTCCATCAGACAAGAAAAACCTCGGCAAAACAGTGCAATTGACAGGTCAATTTTTAATCACCCGGAAGTTGAATAAAGTTGACGCATCTTGATCTCTAATGTAGTTATTCTTTTTCGTGTTAAGTCAGTGATTAGCAGCGAATGAGAGGATCTTTTTAGACCAGACGATACCCATGCGCCAGGCAAAACATCAAACAAACAATGGTATCACCCCCACGCACTCACAGTATGACCAATTGGGAGAGTGCAAATGGCTGATGAGATGGCTGGCGATCCCATGGATAGGCGAGGAAAAAAAAAAAGTTTAGGTTGAAAGTTTATGAGCTGAGAAAAGCAACAGAAAACAAAACTAGCACAGCACTCGGTAAAGCGCATACCTCCACCAGGCTGAACAGTTTATGTTTGTATCCCACTGATATGCCGGATCTGCATCCGGACCTTAACCAAAACCGAATCGGCTTGTTTGTGTCACCTACCCAACTCATCCACAACTTTTTCAAGCACTGCATCATGCTATATATACAGTATATCTATTTGGCTCGAACTATCAATTGTGAAGAATCACTTTTGAAATTTTAGAATCCGGATCCAGATCTTCACCAAAATCTAATCAATTCTTCCTCGTCATGCACACACACAACCCATCCATCAAGTTTCCTCTGAATCCATCCACAAGTTGACATATCACGCTATACATCTTTTTTGGCCCCAACTCTCAATGGTGAAGAATGACCAAAAATTATAGTATCTAGATCTGCCCAGATCCAGATCTTCACCAAAACAAATTGGTCCTAATAACACACTCAACCTGTCCACCAAGTTTCATCCAAATCAGTCCATAACTTTTTGAGATATCCTACACACAGACAAACGGACAAAATTAGGGTGAAATTATAACCTCCGTCCACCTTCGGTGGTGACGGTAATGAATGAAGGAATGATTTGCAATTCGTTCAGAGTGCGGAGATAACTCGGCCAGCACACGAAAAACACCATGGGATCTTTAATGTCCAGCAACTAATGCTATCAGATGGGACATCCCGTATAATGACAATCCAAGGCTCGGCGCAGTTTGCGATGAAACACCGTCCTTGCGAAGCACCAATCGGACAGTGTATAGCCAGGTAGGGAATCTAACCCAGATTAGACAGTTCAAAGGTAAGTGCACTACATCTGAGCTATGTCAGACCCAAATAATGAACAAAAAAAAAAAAAAAAAAAAAAAAGGTCAGGAATCACTACAAATCCACTATAAACAGTGTAACATACATACTCATGAGATACAAATTGTTGGTGTATCAAATTCTGTGGAATCGAACTAACTCGTGACTTGCACAACTCACTGAATCGACTGCAAATCCAAATAGCGAATCTGTGCTCTCGCCTTCATCCCATCATCTCCATCGTCAAAATTCTAGGAACAAACCATGTCAAGTGCAGGCTTTAGCAGTGAAATTATCCAACAATAAAATGCCTATTGGTAGAAGAGCAACCGCCGGATAAATCACCGATAGGAAGTGCACAGACAGCATCATGGTGTCGCATACAAGAAGCTCTACTTTCAAAGGCTATGCCATACAAAATTCAAAGGGTTAAACACAATAAAACATGAAACTATAAAAGATAGGAGCAGTTTGAAGATGGTGGAAAAGTTTTTTTTTTTTTTCAAAAAAAAATGGAACAAACTTTTCCAAAGCTATGAGGGATATTTGGTGACTTGCTGGGCTGGCAGGATGGCGTAGAGGTACACACACTCGCTTCAAAGCTGTCTAAGCCTGGGTTTGAATCCAGACCGAGCTTTAAAACGTCATCCCAGTGTTTCACAGACAAGGCGATTAATCAATGTGTGCACCATACATCGGATTGACGTAAAGCTGAGCAACCTGTTTGCCAGCATTTGTTGGTGGATGTTAAAGATGCCAAGGAGTCTCTCATGAAAAGTCGGTGAGTTATCTTCAGCACCACAAACAAATTACAAATTCCTAACCTACAGAGAGCATTGCGTGAGCGGCACAACCATACACCCTCAGCCAATGATGCTACCCTGGAACCTTGTGCTGCATACAAAACAAGGTGGTGACTTTTGTTTAGCGGAGGAGGGGGGGATTGGAGGGGTGCAAGAATGAAACAAAACTAATGAGAAGAAAGAACAATGGGGCCGACAACATGAACAGTGGCCGTTTAATTTTGAAATTCCATTTGCATCCTACATCACGATCACCATGAATTTAAATCAAGGTCATTTGCCAAGGAAGAGACCAAAAGCTTGCATGCTCCAATCTTAGCGCCAATAACAGTGGATCGGAGAGAAAAATAAAGCATTAAAAAAAAAAAAAAAACTAACGATAATAAAAAAAATATTTCAAATCATCTTCATCCAAAACCATGATCTTTTCTTCACCCGTTAAACCACACCAACCCTTCCAAAAAGTTGGCTTCTGTATACATATTGTCCACCCGTGTTCTTCCCTACCCCTCATCGTTACCCGCATCCCTTGTTTGTTCATCTCAATCTACGTCTACTTTCTCCCTCTGCCCTGCTGTTGGCGTTTCCCCTTCTCCTGCTGTTCCCCTTTTGTGGCATTGTGTCTTGATCCGTTGTGTTCTAGCTCTTCCACAAGCTTTAACTATGTATACAAAATAAATAAATAAATGTATAGGAAAGCAAAGTAAGAGACTAGCTGAGTAAATGTGGATTTGTGAAAAGTCAGATGAGGACGATAAACAAGGAAGTCACAATTAACTAATCAAAGCGGAGGAAATTAATTGAAGAGAATGGAACAGATTCATTTCAACAATAAACTACAGGTGATTAGGCACATGCCCCAAATCTACTTAAACCCCTTGGCTACAAACTGGCTGCTTCACTGCTTTGAAGTCAGTCGCATAAACAAGCAAATGGCACACACTGATGCATTCCAAAAATAAAGAGGAGACCGTTTACAAACAACTTTTCTAAAACTGCCGGTGCTCATGACTAATTAATAAGTAAAAGCTGTGACATTGTATTCAACATATTTGAAATTTTTATTGCAGGTATAAAATGTCAGTTTATGCTTCGTTTGAATTCACCTTATTGAAAAATACAAAAAATTACTTTAATTTTAACACCGCAACATCCTTTATGTAACGAAATAAAAGTAACAGTCTATTTTTCGACATGTGCCACTGTGCCAAATGATTTTATTGAGGGGTGGGGTGGGGGGGGGATCTGAAGTTTGAGGGGGCCCAGGCCTCAAATATTTTGGGAAGCTCACGATGCCTTCGACAATGAGTACGGTAACACATTTGTTGTGCATTTTTTTTTACTCATGCCGCAGTCTTAGGCAGGGCGCATGAGCATTGCGATCATCCTGAACGCGTGTTTGTCAGCAGAATAACTGAACGAGGGACAGCTAGAATCGTCTACTTTGGCACAAAGCTTCATAATGTGAACGAGTTGGGTCACCCAATCAGAATCACATTTAGCCTTTCGCGTTGGCATTGTATTCGAACCTACTTGTGGTCATCCAATAGTGGCAAGTCTTTGGCCGGGAGAGGAGCGTAGCTTGGATTACGCATGCGCATGCGCATTCAACTGGAAGACAAAGTTTTCAGGTTGTCCATTTGGCTGTCCGTCCGTAGCATTTTCATTACCACGATAACTTGTGAACTGCTGAAGGTATTTTGACCAAACTTGGTACAAGTACGTACTATGAAATAAAGATGAACCGATTGAATTTTGGATTCAAAAAGCTAAAATTCCATGGTCAGGTCATCATTCATTGAAAATTGTCACCACAATAACTTGTGAACCACAGAAAGAATTTCAACCAAACTTGGCACAAGCATAGACTGCGATACATCGATTCGATTTTGGGTTCAACAGGTCAAAAGTCACGTCCCTTTGCTCTTTACTTCTTCGGATTCCTTCTTGATCTTCCGTTTCATTATGTTTGTACCATATGATATCCTGGTGCTGTGTGGACGGTTTCCCCACTGACAGACCTCTGGTACCTTGTACATGTTGCTACATTTGAGTCTGGGGAGTAACTGTTGAAATCTATCTGTCTGGGTTCTTACCGACATCTTTGTTCTTTTCACACTTCTTTCTAAAAAATTTTTTTCACTCAAATTCTTTTTCTTCTTTTTCATCTCTTTTACTCTCTATTCCTCTCATGTGTTGTCCATCTCTCGAAGGAGAAGTGAATTCTTAAAGAAAATTTTCTCTAAGGCTCACTTGGCTGTGCCTGGATATGTTTGCGGGTTGTGGAGTAGCTGCTGAAACCTGAATCCTATCCAGATTCCTCTTGATGACTCAATCAGGGTTCGTCTTTGTCTTCCATTTCATTTGCATATCCTAACTCGAGTTGGAAGCATTTTTTTTTTTTTGTATGCCTTGGTCGAGGCTCGTATGAGAGCTAACACACAACTCACAGCAAGGAGGCATGAGACAAGAGGGGTGGGAGTGGAAGGGACAAAACATTGGGGAACAGACACAGGTGAACTGTGGAAGGGAGAGGGATGGGGATGGGACGGGGAACATGGCGAGGAGAAGATGGACATTACAGGGACTTTCAGGAAGGAAAGCAGGAGAATTGAAGGAAGTGGGCTTGGGTGGATTATCGGGGGTAGAAAAGATCGAGGATTTGGATGGGGGAAGATAAGAGGTGGTGGTGAACAGCTGTTTTGAAAGCCTGGAGGGAAGAATGGGAAAGAATAGAGTGAGGAAGTTTATTCCAAAGGCGGGAAAAAAGAGGAATGAAAGAGTGAAGATGAGCAGTGATTCGTGATTTTGGTAGTTTTACCAGAAGGGGGTTGTTGGCGGACCTTGAGCGCCCTGTGGAAATGTGGTTGGGACAAATCGCAGAGAGAGCAGGGGGGGCAAGGCTGGAGAGGAGTCGGTAGAAGACAGAAAGACCACCGACCAACCTGCGGTGATTGAGTGAGAGGCCCAAAGACTCAGCTTCATTGCGGGAGATGCCAATGATCTTAAAAGCCCTGGTTTCGACAGCGTGAAGTCGAGAAAGGTGGGAGGCAGGAGCACCAGCCCAGAGGGGAGAGCAGTACTCCATCAGGCTACGGACAAAAGCTTTGTAAGTAGTCAGGAGCTCAAGAGGGCCGAGGAAGGACTTTGCACGACGGAGGATTCCCAGTCGGCGACTGGCTTTTGAGGCAAGGTTGGAAATGTGACTTTCCCAGGAAAGGTCATGGCAGATAGTGAGATATTAAAAATAGATTGAGCATCTGTCGTTATCTCTTTTATCTCCTACTCCCTCTCTCATATGTGACTTTTAATTGAGATCAAACCAGGGGCGGACTGAGCAGTCGGGCATTCAGGCACTGACCGAGGGCGCGTGGTAAAAATAACAAAAAAAAAAAAAAAAAAAAAACAAAAAAAAAAAAAAACTACATTTTCAGAAATAGGAGAGGAAGGTGATGTAAACATAGTACGTATATTATTTGTTGAGGGTGGAAAATCGATTTTGATAAATCCCCCCCCCACTCCCCCCCCCCCCCCAAAAATACAGCAAAGTCATTCATTGCTGTTTAACAATGTCCCTGCTTTAAACAAACAACATTTACTGCTCTTAAAGCGAGTTTCAAACTTTGCAGAAAATGGTTATTAACCATAAATGTGCATTGCAAAAAACTGGGTTTGTATCCTCTGTCCAAAAAAAATAAAATAAAATAACCATCTTCACATGTATTCTCTGCTAATGTTAGAGAAATACCACAATGTTGAATAGACGATGGAGTGAATCGACTCGGTCAGTCCGAACATCCCGCAATCTCCTTTATTTTCAATCATAAGGCTAAGGTGACCACTTATTATTCTCAGCAGAAACTTCAAGTAAATGACACGGAGAAATAATAATTTTGGCCTTGTGTGCATTTTATTATACGTTATTTCAGGCCGGTTGCCTGGAACATTTCATGACGCTTTGGACTGTAATGCATGTATTGTACTGTGCAACACGAGGTGCAGCAGTTTCTGGTTTGTAAATTAGTGTATTTGTTTTTAATTCACGGTCTCATTATTATTACTATGCATATTTCTGCACAAATGTTTGTTTTAGTAAACTTTTAATTCGCACTAAGTGTTGTGCAAAAAAAATTATCTCGGCGGCCCCAATAACCCTTTTCACCCGAGGGCCCAGAATACCGTCAGTCCGCCCTGGATCAAACGCAACAGTGGATTGACGTCTATCGGCGCATTCGTGTCAAATTGCATTTCCTAGTTATTTCTTGGTTTTTGTTTTTGCATTAGCTTGATTGAGAATTGAAAGTTTATATTGAGACGTTTACCTCCCTCATATGAAAATAGAATGTCAAAGCAAATTTTGGGGAAATTGGTGCAGGGGTTTGGAAACTTATCAGGAACAAATAGACTTCTGATCAATCAGAAAATGTATCAGGAACAAATAGACACCCTGATATACAGGGTGTCCCACAAGTCAATAACCCCATTTTGCTGAGCTGTCGATCACGGAATATTTGATGAAAACACACGTTTCTAGCATCAAAATTTAGCTTCAGGATCAGAAAAGAGATGGGGCTGCTAACCCCATGCATTTGGCCCTTTAAAAAGTAAGTAAATAGAATCAAAGACAGAGCCAACGGGGTCAACAAAATTCCTGGCACATTTATCTTCCGCCCAGAAAAATCAGCTGACGCACACGTCTTCGATTGTTTTTTTTTATTTTAAAGGGCCAAATGCACGGGTTTAGCAGCGCCATCTCCATTCAGAGCCTAAAACCAAATTTTTATGCCAGAAACGTGCGTTTTCAAATATTCCACGATCTACAGCTCGGTAAAAGGGGGTTATCAATTTATGGAACACCCTGTATATACATGCCTCAGACGAGTTCAACTTTGAGCTCACAAGGAATAATGTATAATAAAACTTAGTACAGGACTACATTTACTCACACCACAGCCATGCGGCAGTACAAGTTAGCACCCTGTTGGGTGATATTGCATCAAGAGGAAACAAAAGCATGAATCAGAACATCCAGAGTGCATTCTAGTTTTAAAAAGAAAGAGCAGTTGCCATTTTGTGGTTATGATGACCACGAAGTAAATGCATCAAAGCATTTTCACTCATTCCTCTACAACTCACCCAAATTGAGTGTGTGAGCCTTTCTCTCAAAAGACTCTCGCAGTCCCAGCTGAGCACCAGCCTCTCTTGTTGCTGCCCAATTTCCCACTTGTGCAAGCCACTTGTGGTAAGGCAGTACACTGCGTCACTCTCGGTGTGCACCAGCACGCAGATAGTCTGCACGGCACCCGGACAGCACCAAAATGTGTGAAATAAATAAATAAAATAAGTATAAAAAACCCAAAACAGATTCAAGTTGTTGTTGATCAAATGTGCCGAAGGCCAATTGAAGGATTGAGCTGAAGGATTTCGTTAACTGTTAATGGTAGCAAGGATGGAGAATATAGAATGTGGAAAAAACAAACAAACACGGACACCAATTTTTAAATTCCACCTTGTACAAACTAGTGTGATGTAACGGGAAAAAAAAGCGGAGTTCCTCTTACAGGATAGTACATGGGAGAGTTTCTCACCTTGGATTCGGTGATTGGCGAGGAGAGGAATCCAAAAACAGAGGACACTCGACGGCCGATTCCTGAAAAAACACTCATGCCCTGGCCCAATGGGCGAAGCTGAATACTCGTTTCGGAGAATGACGAGAGCCACAGCTGGCTTTTCGTCGAAGCCAGCACAAAACTGCCATTCTGTAAATGGATAACATGGCACAAAAACCCAGGGTAGGGCCAATAAGGGGCTAAAATTGTAACCTTAAACCTGCTCCACCTCACTCAGCAATCATGCACATAACTACAGGAAGTTGCATGGAATTTCTTCTCTTACCTCTCCCTCAGAATATGCAAAAGGAATGATGGATCAGAACTTCCAGGAAGAATGCAGACAGGTTTCAAAACCTCAAAATTTGGGAAAGGGTGGTTAGGCAGACAATGCTCTCCAGGAAGCCCAAAAATTGAATGAAAGAATCAAATATTAAAACTGGAGTAACAGTTTTGTGTATTCTGATCGGCAGGTATTCTAATGTCCAATCAAGTGGTAAAAATGTACCACAGAGTACCCGCAGTGACGGAACGGCATTCCCAGTGTATTCATTTTTGGGAGGAAGACTAGTTCACGTAACGTATCATTCATGACAAAGAGACTTTGCTGTAATGCTTGAGTTTTCTGGGAAACAAGAAACGTTTTCTTGAATCAAATTACTAAACTTTCAGGTGTTACTACCTTGAGTGCTCTCAGGGATTTGTACTGCACTCCTCCACAGTCTGAGAAGCTCTCCACAAAGCTTCCGACCTGAGCAAGGCTGGACCAGTATCGCAAGGCACCATCTCTGCTCACCACCATCACCGAGATGTGCTTGGGGAGGCAAAAGGGACAGATGGTTGGTGCATCAAACAGGCTTTTGTTTCAATGCAAATTATAGGAACATTTATGACCAAAGCATTTACATTACATTCAGTGGAATAGGACGAGTACAATGTAAGTGGTTTACTAGATAATAAATATATTGTTGTGGTTACCAGATTCGCAAACCACCATTCAGGTCCCTTAGGTGAGGTATCTCGGTAAGTGCATGTGTAGTTAGGCCCAAACCCGTTGTCTAGTGGGAATACATGTCATTTATACGTGCTGCGACTCTTTAGGATAGCCGTTTTTCTTTTACTATCTTTATTTTGGACCAATCGCCATCATCACAACCACAACATCAACCACCGACCACAACCACCGCTTCACCACAACCGCCACGACCTTCACGCACACCTCACAACCGTAGCATCGCCACCGTTCTTGCCCCGCTGTGGGTACCGGTTTGGACTCATGCAGAACGCGCGTCGAACAGCGTGTACAAAACCACGGATTTTCTGCTTCAAAAACGGATCGAAAACGACACACGCCCACTTTTTGCCGTCCAATCGGTGAGCGAGGGGCGAATTGGCCCCGCCCCCAGGGCGATCGATATATGCAAATTTGTGGATCAAAAAGCCTTCACGCCCACTTTTTCTCGGGCCAATGGGGAGCGAGGTGAAAGGTCAAAGGGAGGGGGTCAAAGGCGAAGTTACGGGGGGATAAAAGGACGGTGTTCGTCAGTCAAAGGAGTCGTGGAAGTCGGAGCGAAAGAGTCAGCGGGGCGAGGGCGGGGGGTCGGAGGGTAGTAAAAGTCGGAACGAGGCGAAGGAGTCGGAACAGAGAGTCAAGACTTCGCGGGCGGTGGAGCTGCTCGTCGTGTGCGTTGAAGTCGGAACGGAGGGGACGAGCTGTGGAGAGGCGGCGAGGGCGGACGAGGGGGTGCTCGCGTCGTGCAGGGAGCTGCACCCCTGGGAGGCCGGCAGCGCGACCTGGCCGAGGTGGAGACGCTCGTCGCACATAATAAAGATCCTCTATACCCCGAGCATCAGCAACCCCCTCCTGTTTCCCCCCGCGCTGAGATAGTGCGACCAAGGGGGCCCCGTTCCCACCGCCTGCCAGGCACTGTCCACGAGGCCCGCGGGTTGCGGGCCATCGCCGCTCCGCGTCTCATCACCAGACGGGTAGGCCCGACCAGGTCTCGGCCCCAGGCCTACCTCATTCTTGAGGGTATTTCTTTTCCTTGGTTTTGGGTATGTGTTGTCGGCGCCGTCTGTGAAGTAGAATTGTATAAGTGTTGCCGTGTGCTCGGTAGTCGGTATTAGCTCTGCACTGTGTTTTCACTTTTATGTTTGCTTTTTGTGTAAATGGAATTGTGTTTTCTTTTTTGTGTGCATTTGGTGGAATTGTATTTGTGTGCTTCCCGTGTGCCGAGAATAAATGTGCTTTATTGTTGAACTGTTTCCCGCTTCGCTTCGTCTTTTCCTCCATTGAATCCCCATCTTGCTTCACGTAAAGGGTTGGTAGTGGGCTGAATACGCCCGATAATTAATCGAACCGTCGAGGTCGACGATAACACCGCTCGGTTATTCTGATAGTACGGAACGGGTCGCTTAAGTGGCCCGTGTCCGAAGTCGACCTGCGGCGAGGTGCGATCGCCCGGTCTACCCTCCGCGTGGGTACTTAGGTAGTTCGAATTTGGCGAGCAACCCTATCCCACGCGGGGGCTGATTGGCTCGATCGCGGTGAGACCGAAAGGTCCACCCGTGACTGGTTCCCGGCGTTAGTCCGAGAGGGTCACGACTGGATTGTCCGTCCGGTGGGCGACGTGCCGCGATTCGAGTTACGTGGCCGGTCGCACGCCGGCGGGCGCGAAGACCGCAACAATATCTATCAATAAAGACTATTTGACAAAGAGAGCAGGTGCAGTTTGTGTCGGTTAAACAAGTAAACTTCACAACATCAAAACCAAGCTCCCAAGACCGTGATGTGTTCAGACCATGCCAGACTGTTAGCAGGAGAGCCTGATGGTTGAAATGGGATTCACGTCGATGAGGCTGTTAAAACACAGGTCTGTATCAATGCTTTAACCTGGAATTCCAACACATTCTTTGGGATTCAAGGAAAAAATAATTATAATAACTAGAGAGTTTATAGAACAACTTACCCTATGGAATCTTGCAGAAGGGGGGAGGGGGAAGGGGGCATGGGAAGTGTCCTTTCAACTCTTGCCTTGCGTTTCTGAGCACAATCTATATTCCTACGAGCCACCATTTTGTCTGAATATCGATATTCCCAAATGATGAGAGCACAAGCAGCAAATTTGATTGGTTGAGATGGTGTAAATTGGTGCAATATTTTTCCAGGCACTGCTAAACAGGGTTTTTGGAAGTAGCAAGAACTGTACGCTGTACTCTCCAAGTGGCAAAAACTATCTGGAAGTCATAACCGTGAGGCCGGCAGCTGTGTGAACAGATAAGATCTGCGGACACCACCATCAAACTTATGGGGTCGATTGGGGTGATGGCCTTCCCTGTCCCCTGGACACTCTGCTGAAAAGCTGGTCTCCAGGGGTCATCAGACCAAATCAATGGGAGCAGGTCCCTCTGACAAGCGACGAGGTATTACCTCTGCCGCTCCAGGGGGGACTCCGCCCGAGACCAGGCTATTGAACACCGCCTGGTGGCTATTGAGACCAGGCGATTGAACACGAGCCTGGTGGCTCGTCCGCACCACAATTCTCACCAGCTGTACGCCCATCGCTAAACAGCTCAAGGCGGCTGCTTCCGATGCCAGGGAGTGGGTCTTTACCCACCCCGGGCATACTTATAGGAAGGAGCCGCTTGATCTGTCCTGCAGGGACCTTAATTACCTGAGATCGCCTGATGGTTTGTTGGCGTTCTCTTACTTGGGGGTATTCCTTACCAAAAGGGCAGCCAGTGGAGAATGAGGAACATGACAGAGCTTGTGCTTCCGGAGAGCAAGTCTATAATTCAATTAAAATAAAATAAAATAAAATAAAATAAAAGGTTTCAATATATATTGTGAGAAAAACCATGTTCTCACCAAAATTAGTGTCCCGCCCACAACGTCACGTGACCTTTTTCAGGCTCCCAGGGATTGGTTGGCTAGTCGGCACGTGGTGGGTGGGCCGCGTCAGAGCTGGGGCGCCATTGCTGGCAACAGACGTGGCTCTAAGATCGCGAGTGGAAAAATATATCGAGCGCTCCAAATCGCATGTTTTAAAAGCGATTTTCAAGACTCTCGACAGCACAGTCGCGCTGATCGGTGATAGCTCCGTCTAAAGGATCGAGTTAAATCGGGAAGAGTGTGATCGTTATTCCCGGTTATCGTCGAGCGGGGCTGTGAGTTGTACAACCCGTTTTTGGAATTATATTGTTGCCAAGAGTTCTGGCAGGTTTTTTTTGTGCTGTGTAATCCATTCTGTTACCAACCATTTTTGAGATCGAGCCAATAAAATATCGTGCCTACCCCAAGAGGCCGATTTGAAACACAGTGGTGTGTTTTGTCGTTCTTTGTCCACACGTGGACTGCTTGAAGCTCGGACAATAACGTCAGTATTCCGTGCTGGAAGATATTAAACCGGCGGGATCGCAACTATATATATATATATATATATATATATATATATATATATATATATATATATATATATATATATATATATATATATATATATATATACATATATATATATATTTATATATATATATATATATATATATATGACTGCTTTTTCAAAGTTTACTGCCGTTGATGCACAGTACTTTCCTTCACACAACCTTATTTAATACATTAAATTAGTTCTTCATGCCCATTTGTGTCCTTTATGATGTCCCTAAAAACAGTAAGTTTCCTGTTTGGATTGATTTTCAATCATGTTTCACTACCAGACAATAAAATAATTACCTCACTCCTCTGTGACAAAATACACACTCAGGCCAAGATTCCATGTAATTGGCCAAATTCAGATCCAGAGCCAATGTACTGCTAAACTGCAGGTTTGTGTTCCAATTACAACATGAAATTGTAATTAATACATTCTTCGATGAATGATTTGGATCTGTAGGCAACAGACAGACAGACAGAGACAGACAGTGAACCAATTTCTTAACCCAGATTTGCGTTTTGCACGTGGGATTAAAGATTAAGAAATGAAGAAGAGTACCACCAACATCAAGCCAGTATCCAAGTATGACAAGTTTTTTATTTTTTTTTCTCACCAAAATAAGTGGAAGCAAGGTGTTCTATGAAAAGGTGAGAAAATTTGGAACGTTTGGAGTTACTATATTTCGTTAATATTATCAACGCTGAGTTTTAAAGTGCAACAAAGTAGTCGCAAATATTCACATCAAAAAAAAATTTATATTTAGCAGCTGTCATGTTTTTAAATAGCAAAATTAACTCGAGCGAAGTCAATGGCGCACCATAGCAAAGCCCCACACTTCCCACCGAAAGCAAAGTTGAAAGATGGCAAATATTTCAACCATGAATGACCAAATATCAAATTTTGAGTTAAAAAAAAATATATATTTCCCCCATTTTCACCGGTGACCCTAAATCACCACCCCTGGGGCATGAAGCTGGGTGTTATAAATCTCCCCCAAAAATGACATTTCATGTGCCCCCCCCCACAATATTTATTGCATGTACGTTTCCTTAAAAAAAATATTTAAAATGTGCCCGTAATTGCATTTTTCCGTATTTGACCACACCCAAAAATGATACCACTGTTGCACCTTCGTACCATGTGGTGGACATAACTACCAAGTTTGGTGACTTTCTGCACAACGGTATAGAAGATAGTGTGACGGACGGACAGAGACACCAATTACAATATCCACCCCGCCCCCCACACCCCCTCTATTTATTTTTCTTTCCCAAAAAGCATAGGGATAATAATTCTATAACTAGAGCAAGGTCTATGATGCACACTCACAAATCTCCACACTTCCCACCAAAAGAAAAGTTGAAATATGGCAAAAAGGTCGACCAAGAATGATCCCAAATCAAATTTTTGTCCTCCCCCCCCCCCAATTTTGACCCCTCTGACCACAATTCCTCACACCCCGGGGCATGAAGGGGAAGTCAAATCCAAAAAAAAGTGACATTTAATGTGTCCGAATGTAAAACCCCTTTACCCTTCCCGAACATGCGCCCTCGATACAAACCAAGCGATCGGTATATTATTTAATTATACTGATCTTAGGACCCAATCAATCACACGACAAGATACGAGGGCCGCACCAAAAGTAATGAGAATCAGTGGAATCCACACGTTTATGCCAAGTATAGTAGAACACCAGTTATTACCAACATCTATCCACTGCACTATAAACAGGTTCGGCGCATGTACACCACTGGTGTTCCCACAATCCATCGTGACAAAATGGTTGTCAACATCGTTTTGCCAATGTGCAGCGATTCAATTGCTCATTAAGGAGAACAAGGAAATCAGACACAGGTGCAGGCCATTCAGCCCATCATGCCTGCACCACATCAACACAAGATCAAAAGAAGAAAAAGAATATTTTTTTCATTATACATTTATAAATATAGCATTTTTGTGTTTTTTATTTTTATTTTTTGAAGTTTTTAACGTTTTTGCATTCCCCCCTCTTATTCGCCCCCTAAAACTCTTAAAAACTTTCACGAAACAATAACAGGAATTAGGACGAGCAGTGAGATAGCAAACACATGTGCACAATGCATTTGTACGTACTTTATACGGCGCGTGACGTCTCAATCAACTCTGAGCGAGTCGTGTTCTCGAGACGATGTTAATGGTCACGTGACCTGTGGTTCGCTGAACTCCACTTTTGAGGGGCGGGGCATTGCAAGTTATGAAAAGCACTACAAATGTTCAAAATATTGGTCTAATTATCCCATTGTTGATTTTAAAAAAAGAGACATGGGTGATTTCTTCACTAGGAAGGTAAAGTTAATATATAAATAACCAGAAACTTTTGAATTACATGGGACCTTTAAATGCCATTAAAAATGGCAGCTGTTTACTTTACTGCCTGGCTTGTGTTGCAAGGTCTTTGAGCACTTTAAAATAAATATAAAGGACAGATAACAGAGGAAAAGAACAAAACATAACCAAAGGTTTGGTAGGGGTTTGGGAGGGGGTAGAAATTACAAGGTGGCAGGCAAGACGGACATCTATCGACACGTTATGGCGATGCATACCTAACATCACAATTAATTACTTCTGCTTATTCTAAAACACTAAAGGAGATAGCTGCACGACACTAAGCATTTATTAACCCCGAAGCATCAGCCAGCGTGTTTAGTAAAAGTCCCATAAAACATGTCGTCATAATGGAAAGTTCCATGAAACGTTCTACTAATGCAGACCAAAGTGTGATGCTCGTTTGACTGAGGATGGGTTCTTTATTAATCCATCAGAAGAAAAAAAAAAAAAAAACCGATGAACACTGCGATATAAATCAATAATTTCATACAGACGTTTCATTTCCTTCAATAAAGCTAATGACAGAGAAGTCAAGAAGTGCAGTACAAAACGCATTCGTTGACATTTGCATCCTTTGACATGAATTGCAAGGCGATTGTAGACAATGGAGAAATACATAGCATATTTGCGATTCAAAATAAGGGACGGTCGGATGGCCAGATATACCTTTGAGTTGTCTACCCAGAGTTTAAATCTCGTCCCAGCGACTAACTGGTCACCCCGTGGTGTTTCACACGAAAAGGAGACATCAATGTGTGGGCCGTTGATCGGGAAAGATAAAACCATTAAGGACCCATCTTATTGCCAGCATTGGCTTTTTGTCGACGTTAAAGTTCCCACACATGCCTTTCGCAAAGAGGAGGCGAGTTATCTCCGGCACCATGAACAAAGTCAAAACTTCTCCCATCCTCAGTCAATCGCCAGGCCTGGCCAGCCGGTTCGTGATATATTTGAGCCAAAATATTTCTCTGGCTAACCCCACAAGACATTGGGAATAATTGTGGCTGTAGTAGGAGTTTATAAATGAGATTTTAAGATGGATTTTGAGCACAATGAGCAATTGGATCGAATGAGAATACCAAAGGACAAGGGCAGTTTGACTGAACTGACCAAGAAATACAGAGAATCTGTGATTCGAACTTAGGGCTGGCAGAAAATGTTAAGGTTAGATTTATATAAAAATAATGGATAAATTATCGGCAATCATTAGTACCCATCGGTTATTGGTGCAAAATAATTTGATTTTTTTTGTTTGTTTGTTTGTTTTTTTTAAACAAAAACAGGCATGAAACTAGAGGGGGAGCACTCGGGAGAGTGCAAAACCTCCGCCGCCAATACTGCTGGGTCACTCAAGTGAACCTTATATCTTATTCATTAAATATGATGTCAACAGTGCTGACAGTTATAGTTCTTTTCGCCAACATTTTTTTTTTGGGGGGGGGGGTGGTTGGAATCAATTAAAACATGTAGAAATGCAAAAAAAAGAAATCGAAATTTTGTTGAAAAAAAGTTGCAAAAATTTTTTTTTTCTCCAACAATTATTTTTGGGGGGGGGCAGAAATCACTTAAAACATGTAGAAATGCAAAAAAAACCATTTTTTTCTCTAACAATTTTTTGGGGGAGGAGGTTGGACATCACTTAAAACATGGAGAAATGCAAAAAAAAAAATTCCCTTATCTTAATTTTTTTCTCTAAAATTTTTTTTTTGGGGGGGGGGGTTGGAAATCACTTAAAACATGTGATGTGCCCCCCCAACAATATTGATTGCATGTACGTTGACTTAAAAAATATTTAAAATGAGCCCGTAATTGCATTTTTCCGTATTTGACCTTTTGACCACACCCAAAAGGGCGGTGCCAAAAATGATACCACTGTTGCACCTTCGTACCATGTGGTGGACATAACTACCAAGTTTGGTGACTTTCTGCACAACGGTATAGAAGATGGTGTGACGGACGGACAGAGACGCCAATTACAATATCCATCACTCGGCGTGTTTAGTGCAATATACAATTCGTGAAATCTAAATGATTTGAGTAAGAAAAAAAAAATTCTTTTTGGGGGGGGGTTGGAAATCACTTAAAAAACATGTAGAAATGCAAAAAAAAAAATTCTCTAACAATTTTTTTGGGGGGGGGGGTTGGAAATCACTTAAAACATGCAGAAATGCAAAAAAAAAAATTTTTCTCTAAATTTTTGGGGGGGGGTAACAATTTTTTTGGGGGGGGTTGGAAATCACTTAAAACATGCAGAAATGCAAAAAAAATCTCTTTTTTGGGGGGGGTTGGAAATCACTTAAAACATGCAGAAATGCAAAAAAAAAAAAATTCTAAATTTTTTTTGGGGGGGGGACCAAGTCCAAAATTTAATGGCATGATCCTTGGACCATACCTAACCCCCCCCCAAGTTTTGTCGAAATCCGTCGAGGAGTTTTTCCGTAATACTGTTCACAAACAAACAAACAAGCAGTCATAGACTGGTACTTAAGAAATCATCAACTTGACCTCTGACCTTGTATAATAAAAGCTGTCTCTGGAGAAGGTAGCGACGCAAACCAGAAGTTTCTACGATGATTCTGTACTAAACCATCAAAAATCGAATGTTTTGGATGTTTGACCTCACTGTGACCTTGACCTTTGACAGATTTTGACTAAAATCTAACCAGCACTAGCCATCACCCTCCGAAATCACGTGGTGTAATTTGACATTGGTGACTTCTTCCGTTCGAGTTATCTGTACCAAACCATCAAAAATCGAATATTTGACCTCACTGCGACCTTGACCTTTGACCGATTTCGACCAAAATCTAATCAGCACTTGCCATCACCCTCATGAATCAGGTGGTGTAATTTGACATTGGTAGCTTCTTCCGTTCGAGTTATCGTGCTGACAAACAAACAAACAAACAAACAAGCAGTCATAGACTGGTACTTACGAAATCGTCAACTTGACCTCTGACCTTGTCTAATAAAAGCTGTCTCTCGAGAAGTAAAGGTAGCGACGCAAACCAGAAGTTGCTCCGATGATTCTGTACCAAACCATCAAAAATCAAATGTTTTGGATGTTTCACCTCACTGTGACCTTGACCTTTGACCGATTTTGACCAAAATCTAATCAGCGCTCGCCACCACCCTCCTGAATCACGTGGTGTAATTTGACATTGGTAGCTTCTTCCGTTCAAGTTATCTGTACCAAACCATCAAAAATTTGACCTCACTGTGACCTTGACCTCTGAACGATTTCGACCAAAATCTAATCAGTACTAGCCATCACCCTCATGAATCACTTGGTGTAATTTGACATTGGTAGCTTCTTCCGTTCGAGTTATCGTGCCCACAAACAAAAAAACCAATGTCACCCGCAGAGTGACCCGTATCTTGCCAAAAGGTGACCAAGTGTGACTTCTTTAAGGTCACACTGAGGTGAACAGAGCTGCTATCGACCAGGAGCGACTCCTTGAGGAATATCTGCCTACGAGAGATTACGATGAGAATCGTTCTACAGAGTAACCATGAAAAATATGCTTTTGCCTCATAACGTCACCAAATGACATCATAATGTCTCAAGCTTGACATATCCAGAAAGCACTCATCGAGGTGTTCAATTTGAGGTACTACACGATATGGTTCCTAAAACTTGAAAATTTGACCTTGGGGTCAAATATGTTTGACCTGAGGCGCTAACCATGAAGGTCAAGACCAATCGCCACCAAAAATTAATCAGCTGAGCGCCAGACCATGAACTATATTCCCATGAAGTTTGAAGACGATCCGATCAAAATTACTCAAAAATTAAGGGTTTCGTCGACTCCCCTGATTTGCGACAAAGTGACCTTGACCTATGACCTTGACCTTCAAAATTTTATGCGCTGAAAGGGGCCTCTATAGGACTCTGATATGCGGTTACAAAAATTTCCAATGATAACTGTGCTCTGCAGAGCGATTTATACGCGATTACAGACAAAAAATAAATAAATAAATAAAAAACATATGAAGGTCAAGGCCAATCGCCACCAAAAATTAATCAGCTGAGCGCCAGACCATGAACTATATTCCCATGAAGTTTTAAGACGATCCGATCAAAATTACTCAAAAAATAAGGGTTTCGTCGACTCCCCTGATTTGCGACAAAGTGACCTTGACCTTCAAAATTTTGTGCACTGAAAGGGACCTCTATAGGCCTCTGATATACGAAGTTACAAAAATTTCCAATGATAACTGTGCTCTGCAGAATTTTTTATACGTGATTACAGAAAAACAAACAAACAAAAAATAAAAATAAAAAAAAAACACAAGCTGACTAACATATCTTGCAAAAACTTCATTTTGGCAAGATAACAAACAAACAAACAAACAAACAGAAACGGAAGGCATCAATATACTTTCGAAATCTTTGGATTTCGTAAGTAACAAACAAACAAATAAACCAATGTCACCCGCAAGGTGACCCGTATCTTGCCAAAAGGTGACCACGTGCGACTTCTTGAAGGTCACACTGAGGTGAACAGAGCTGCTATCCACCAGGAGCGACTCCATGAGGAATATCTGCCGACGAGAGATTCCGATGAGAATCGTTCTGCAGAGTAACCATGAAAAATAAGCTTTTGCCTCATAATGTCACCAAATGACGTCATAATGTCTCAAGCTTGACATATCCAGAAAGCACTCATCGAGGTGTTCAATTTGAGGTACTACACGATATGGTTCCTAAAACTTGAAAATTTGACGTTGGGGTCAAATATGTTTGACGTTAGGCGCTAACCATGAAGGTCAAGGCCAATTGCCACCAAAAATTAATCAGCTGAGCGCCAGACCATGAACTATATTCCCATAAAGTTTGAAGATGATCCGATCAAAATTACTCAAAAAAAAAAGGGTTTTGTCGACTCCCCTGATTTGCGACAAAGTGACCTTGACCTTTGACCTTCAAAATTTTGTGCACTGAAAGTGACCTCTATAGGCCTCTGATATGCGAACTTACAAAAATTTCCAATGATAACTGTGCTCTGCAGAATTTTTATACGCGATTACAGACAAACAAACAAAAAAAAAACATACAAACTGACTAACATATCTTGCAAAAACTTCGTTTTGGCAAGATAACAAAAAAAAAAAAAAAAAAAAAACAACATAAGAAGGTCAAGGCAAATCGCCACCAAAAATTAATCAGCTGAGCGCCAGACCATGAACTATATTCCCATGAAGTTTTAAGACGATCCGATCAAAATTACTCAAAAAATAAGGGTTTCGTCGACTCCCCTGATTTGCGCCAAAGTGACCTTGACCTTCAAAATTTTGTACACTGAAAGGGATCTCTATAGGCCTCTGATATGCGGTTACAAAAATTTCCAATGATAACTGTGCTCTGCAGAATTTTTTATAAGTGATTACAGACAAACAAAAAAAATTAAAAATACAAGCTGACGAACATATTGTTGCGGTTGAGGAAATTCGCAAACCACCATTCAGGTCCCGTAGGTGAGATATCTCTGTAAGTACATGTGTAGTTAGCCCCAAACCCGTTGTTTTGAGGGAATAAATGCGATTCATTTGGGCTGCGACCCTTTAAGATAGCCGTTTTTCTGTTCTATCTTTATTTTGAACCAACCACGTCTCAACCGCCATCACACAACAACCACCAACCGCAACGCCGCTTCACAACACCAACAACGCCAACAGCCACGACCTTTACCTTCACAACTCGCTCCCACAAACATCGCATCACCGCCATTCCAAACGTCGCCATGGCCATGGACCAGCACTTTAAACCCTCCACCACCTTCTCCTCTCCTTCTGCGGCCATTCCCGCACCGCTTGTGGGCACCGAGCGTCAGGCTGTCCTGGCCTCGTGCAGGACGCGCGCCGAGCCGCGGGTGCAAATAGCGGCCTTTCCAAGGAGAATTCGGATCAGGAATGATACACGCCCACTTCTGATCCATCCAATCAGCAAGCGCGGGGCGGTTTGGCCCCGCCTCCAGGCGCTTCGGTGTAGAATCGGGATATGCAAATTCGAGGATCAGGGGAGACTTACGCCCCTTTTTCTCCGTCCAATGGGCGAGCGTGGCTCCACCCCCGAGCTCGTTCTGATCCAGAAATTTGCATATGGGTTCTCCTGCCGGACTATAAAGCGCCGAGCGCGGGGCGAATTTAGGGAGATGGAGAAAAGGTCGAGGCAGTCAAGTCGGGTCTGGAGAGGAGCAGTCTGTGGAGCAGTGAGTCAAGTCGGGTCTGGAGAGTGGCAGTCTGTCGGGGTTCGGAGTCTGTCGGGGAGCTGCAGAGAGGGGAAGCCTGAAGCCTGGAGCGCGGTCGAGGTGGTTTGCTGAAGTCGGCTGAGGAGAATTGGGGAGGAGGTCGAATAGCTCGGGTCCAAGGTAAGGAAGATGGCGGTCGGCGACGAGGTCGCAGTGGAGTCGCTCGTCGCGGGACCCAAGCAAGCCAGCTATCCTCTTTCCCCAGAGCATCAACAATTCCCCCCTTTTTCCCCCCGCGCTGAGATAGTGCGAAAAGGGGGCCCCGTTCCCACCCCACTCCAAGCAGTGCCAACGAAACCCACGAAGGAGCGCGGAGTCGGGGAATCGCGACATTTGTGGCTCATCACAAGACATGGGTAGGATCCACCCGGTCTCGCGGCCCACAGGCCCCGTCTGTCCCCTTGTCTTTGAGGGTGGCCCTTATCTTTTGCTTTTGAGTAAATGTGTTGTCGGCACCGTCTGTAAAGTAAAACTGTGTAAGTGTTGCCGTGTGCACGCGTAGTCGGTAGTAGATTTGCATTGTTGTGTTTCTTTTGTAACATCTGCTTTTGGTGCATAATTGTTGTAATTGTATACGTGTGCTCTCCGTGTGCCGCGGAATAAATGTGAATTATGTTGAACTGTTTTCCTGTTTCGCTTCGTCTTTTCTTTAATTGAATCTCCATCTTGCTTCACGTAAAGGGTTGGTAGTGGGCTTAATACGCCCGATAATTAATCGGAACCGTCGAGGCCGACGATAACACCGCTCGGTTATCCCGATAGTTCGGAACGGGTCGCTTAAGTGGCCCGTGTCCGGAGTCAACCTGCAGCGAGGTGCGATCGCCCGGTCTACCCTCCGCGTGGGTACTTAGGTAGGTCGAATTTGGCGAACAACCCTATCCCACGCGGGGGGCCGATTGGCACGATCGTGATGAGGCCGAAAGGCCCACCCGTGACTAGATCCCGGCGTTAGTCCGAGAGGGTCACGACAGAATTGTCCGTCCGGTGGGCGACGTGCCGCGATTTGAGTTACGTGGCCGCTCGCACGCCGGCGGGCGCGAATTCGCAACAATATCTTGCAAAAACTTCGTTTTGGCAAGATAACAAGCAATCATAGACTGGTACTTACGAAATAGTCAACTTGACCTCTGACCTTGTCTAATAAAAGCTGTCTCTCGAGAAGGTAGCGACGCAAACCAGAAGTTTCTACGATGATTCTCTACCAAACCATCAAAAATCGAATGTTTTGGATGTTTCACCTCACTGTGACCTTGACCTTTGACCGATTTTGACCAAAATCTAATCAGCGCTAGCCACCACCCTCCTGAATCACGTGGTGTAATTTGACATTGGTAGCTTCTTCCGTTCGAGTTATCATTTTTTGGATGTTTGACCTCACTGTGACCTTGACCTTCGACCGATTTTGACCAAAATCTAATCAGCACTAGCCATCACCCTCCTGAATCACATGGTGTAATTTGACATTGGTAGCTTCTTCCGTTCGAGTTATCGTGCCTACAAACAAACAAACAAACAAACAAACAAACAAACGAAAGTCATCAATATACTTACGAAATCTTTAGATTTCGTAAGTAACAATCAGTCATAGACTGGTATTTACGAAATCGTCAACTTGACCTCTGACCTTGTCTTATAAAAGCTGTCTCTCGAGAAGGTTGCGACGCAAACCAGAAGTTTCTACGATGATTCTGCACCAAACCATCAAAAATAGAATGTTTTGGATGTTTGACCTCACTGTGACCTTGACCTTTGACCGATTTTGACCAAAATCTAATTAGTGCTAGCCACCACTCTCCTGAATCACGTGGTGTAATTTGACATTGGTCGGTTCTTCCGTTCTCGAGTTAGTATTTTTTTGGATGTTTGACCTCACTGTGAACTTGACCTTTGACCGATTTTGACCAAAGTCTAATCAGCGCTAGCCACCACCCTCCTGAATCACGTGGTGTAATTTCACATTGGTAGCTTCTTCCGTTCGAGTTATCTGTACCAAACCATCAAAAATCGAATATTTGACCTCACTGTGACCTTGACCTTGGACCGATTTCGACCAAAATCTAATCAGCACTAGCCATCACGCTCCTGAATCACGTGGTGTAATTTGACATTGGTAGCTTCCTCCGTTCTCAAGTTATCGTGCCTACAAACAAACTAACAAACAAACAGAAACGGAAGGCATCAATATACTTACGAAATCTTTAGATTTCATAAGTAACAAACAGAAAGGGGTGAAAACAGTAACCTTCATCCATGTTCGAAGATGGCGGAGGTTAAATATAAAAAAAAGACAATAAAAATGAAAAATGTTTTTGTATCAATGGCTTTTAACTATCAAAAAATAAGCCAGGTCAGCAACATTTCCTGCCCGATCGGTAATTAGTAGGACGTAGGACACAGTCAAGGGTGTAGGAGAAATTTTTTCTCTTTTCCCCAACAGTCTTTGTGCAAAACCACCATCATACCTGAAATGAGCTCCTGTCACCATGGCAACTCACTGCAACCAATTCCACACTCCATGGCAATGTCGTTGGGGGAAGCTGAAGCTCTTTGCACAAAGATGACTGCACATGCACGAAACAGACAAATGTAAAACGGATGAGATCGCCGTGAAAATGTGTGTTACGAAACTGAACGCATCATGGACATGAAACTATCTTCCGGTGTGAACAAACGTACATTTAAGTAAGGTACTCAGAGTAGCAGCACAAGTTGCATGGACACAAGGTTTACTTGCACTACAGGTGGCAACTATAACGGCACTCGGTAGAGCACAGACCTCCGCCAGGTTGAACAGTTTAAGTTTTGTATTGCAGCGATAGGCCAAATCTGGATCCGGACCAGAACCAAAATCTAATCGGCTTGTTCTCGTCACCTTCTCGTCACCGAACCAACTAATCCAGCTGGTTTTGTCACAACTCGTACACAACTTTTTGAAACATCATGCTTTTTTATCGTTTTTCAACCGATCTCTCAATGGTAAAGAACCACTTTAAAAAACAAACAAAAATTACAGTATCTGGATCCGGATCTTCACCAAAATCTAATCACTTCGACCTTGTCACACACGCAACGTGTCCACCAAATTGTCCGAATCAGTCGACAACTTTTTGAGATATCCTGTTCACAGACAAACAGGCAGACAGGGGTGGAAACATAACCTCTGCCCACTTTCTGTGGCAGAGGTAATAAAAGGTCTGAGGAGAGTGGGAGGTGAAAGAAGTAAAGGTAAGCATCATGTATGTTACCTTGGCAGAGCAATGATGGCTGACTTTCCACACCAGAAGCCGTGAGCCACACACGAGCCAGGCCCAACCATGCTCGTTTATCTTCACAGTCTTCTGCTGCTTGGCTGAAACACAAGGAGGTTTCTTCATATTTCATAGATAAATCCAATAGAGGCGTTACAAAGATGACATTAAAGCAATGGACAGACTTTTTTTGTTGTTGTTGAACCGATCGTGATTTGTACATTGACCAACACTCCAGCCAGCCCCTCACACACATATAAAACGCACATGGCTCCAACAAAAAGTATTGACTGACCTGTTGCCATGGTAAGCGCTTCCATCACGGCCACAGGAAGGGAGGGGCCAAACGATTGCATGGTATAGTGAGGAGCTCCCTCCATGATAACTGGAGAGTATGGAGCTTGGACCAGCGAGCTCCTAAAAAAAGGAAACATTGGTAGCAAAAGAAATACTTTTCACTTATAAGTTTCAATTTACTAATAAAGCCCTTCAGTCAAAATGAGTCACAGAAAAAGTTTGTGATAAACCTCACCTCACCACACCTCAGTCTCTCTCAAATGGAAAGCTCGGCTTAATTACCTCTGCCAACAAAGGTTACGTTTTCACACCTGTCTGTTTGTGTGCAGAACATCTCGAAAAAGTTATGCACAAATTCAGACGAAACTTGGTGAACAGGTTGTGTGTGTGAGAAAAGGCCAGATTGATTTGATTTCGGTGAAGATCCAGATCCAGGAATGTTTAATTTTTAAGCGATTCGTCACAATTAAGAAATGGGGTCAAAGATTATATACTGTATAACACGATATTTCAAAACGTTATTGACGAGTTATGACAAAAACTTGGAAGAGTTGGGTAGGCGACAACAACAAGCCGATTCGATTTTGGTTCAGGTCTGGATCCAGATCCAGCCGATCAGTGGATACAAAACAAACTGTTCAGCCTGGTGGAGGTATGCACTCTACCGAGTGCCATTCCAGTTGAAAAGGATATCGTTGTTCCGTTGGTAGACAGGTATCAAGAATGGAAGGAATCAACAGAATGTTGTTCGATGCATGCTGGCAGCCATTGGAAGCAAATAAATTGACATTTCAGGGGTTAATCCCCGGGAGAAACAATATATATACATATACACATACACATACACATACACATACACATACACATACACATACACATACACATATACACATATACACATATACACATATACACATATACACATATACACACATACACACACACACACACACACACATACACACACACACATACACACATACACATACACACACACACACACACACACACACACACACACACACACACACACACACACACACACACACACACACACACACACACACACACGAGGCGCCACGAAGAGGAGTGATGCAAGGGACACATCGGCCATTTTGGAGTTAATGCCATATAGCACTATTTTAACCCTTACCCTATCATCCGAACCTATAATCATCATATCATTAAAAAAAAAAAATGTCGCTTACATCACTCCTCCTCGCGGGGCCTCATATATATATATATATATATATATATATATATATATATATATATATATATATATATATATATATATATATATATATATATATATATATATATTTTTTTTTTTTAATACAAGGAGGTCTTTCTCCATTTTCATTCAATTATTTATTTTGCTCCAAAGAATTAATGACAGAAATCAGCTTCTTCTTGCTTCCCATGGTAGTTCGCATTGCTCTTTCAACTTCCTGTTGATTTCATACATTCATTCATTCATTCCTCCCTTTCTTTATACAACTGTTATCTTGGGAAGCAATAAAAAGCTGCAAAGAAACATTTGTACAAAATGTAGTAAAACAAATAAGAAAAATAATCAGAAGGGGTCAGTCCCGGTAGCTAATCGTTTCGATGTGATGACCGGACAATGCTGTTAAAGCAGACAGCAGAATGAAAACTGTGGTTTGTTGGTCATCACGTGCAACGTCGAGTACGTTTGGAGGCTTTTGGATTAAAAATAAATAAACTGCTGTTTTTGTGCAAAAGTCTCATCGTAAAAAGATATGATCATCAAATTCTCACTGGTTTAGATTTTAAAGGAAAGAAAAGTGGACAAAAAGGTCCATGAAACTGATTTTAAAAGCCTTTAAAATAAACAAACAAATAAAGCCTTTGGGGCTATCTTTATATTAACAAGGAACATCGAGATATCCTGCTCAGACAGACAGACAACCAGAACTGCACTCGGCAGAGCACATATCTCCACCAAGCTGAACAGTTTACATTTTGTATCCCACCGATAGGCCGGATCTGCATTCGGACCTGAACCAAAATGGAATAAGGCTGTTCTTGTCCCCTACCCAACTCATCTACCAAGTTTTGTCATAATCTGTCCACAACCTTTTGAGATACCATGCTAGATATCGTTTTTGGCCTCATCTCTCAATGATGAAGTCACATTAAAAATAAAAATTCTCAGATTCGGATCTTCACCAAAATCAAATCAACTGGTCCTGGTCACAAACCCAACCTGTTCACTCATCTACCAATTTTTGTCATAATCCGTCCACAACCTCCACTCGACTGCCCCAGTTTCATCCGAATCTGTCAATAACTTTTTGAGATATCCTGCTCACAGACAGACAGACAGACAGACAGAGATAGATAGGGGTGAAAACATAACCCTCCATCCATGAAAACATAGCCCTCCATTTGGTGGTGGAGGTAAAAAAAAATTAAAAACATCTTACTTTATTGTCGTGGAAGAAATGGGGGCCCTCTCCTCCCCTGCCCCTCACGACTTCAGATTTGTATGCATGTTGAACGGGCACTTCTGCAAACATCTTTTTGTTGAAACATATTGTTACGAATTTCGGCCCGCCCGGCGTGCGATCGGCCACGTAACTCAAATCGCGACCGCGTCGCCCACCGGAACGGACAATTCAGTCGTGACCCTCCTTGGAACTATCGTCAGAAGCTCGTCACGGGTGGGTCTTTCGACCCCACCACAATCGTGCCAATCGGCCACCCGCGCAGGATAGGGTTGTTCGCCAAACTCGACCTACCCAAGTACCTGCGCTGGTAGTTAACTGGGTGATCGTACCTCGCCGCTGGCCAGCCTAGGACACGAACCGCTTAAATCGGTCCGTTCCGTGCTTCAGTGATAACCGAGCGGTGTTATCGCCGGCCCCGACGGACGTGATTATTTACTGGGTGCTTACACCCCTCTACCAATTCCTTCCGTGATGCAAGATGGAACTTTCAAACAAAGGAAAGGATGCAACAAAACGGGGAACAGTTCGACAAGTACATTTATTCCACACTCAGACAAGGCAAGCACGTATTCACAGCCATACAGTAAGAATGCAATTTACAAGCAAGAGTTACAACCGAATAAAGCAAGGTTTATTTTCATGCACTTGAACAGTTTCTACTTTACAAGACACGGCACCACGACACGCATTCACACAATAGCAAAGGAAAGACCCCCTCAAAGGCAAGGGAGTCAGACTGGGCCCGTGGGCCTAATGTGTGTGGAACCTGGAGGAGCGGCCAGGTCCACGAGACCGAAGGGTTTCACCAACGCCCTCGTGGCGCGATGGCGGGCAAGCCGCAATGTCAGCGTAGCTGTGCCTGGCTTCGTGCCCCTGGCGTGGTCGGCGAGCTCTCTCCGGCACTCCCCGTCTGCCTTTCCCATCGGCTTCGAGCTCAGTCTCCCGACTCGACTTCTGCCAACACTGCGCCACTGCCACTCCACTGCTCCCACGTGGTTCTTGACTTTCTGCCGACGTACTGAACCTTTCTTCTTCTGCGAGCTCGAGCTTATATAGCCCGGGGGAGGGGCGTATATGTAAATTTCTGGATCACAGCGGGTTCGGAGGCGGGGCTATACTACCCGATGCTCGGTCATTGGATGGATGAAAAGGGGGCGTGAAGCATTCCTGATCCGCTTTTCGGGGCGAAAGGAACGCATTCACAGCCCATGGCACGACGTGTGGTAGAAAGGCGGAGGTGGTGGGAGTTTGGTTGTTGGCAGGCGTCGTTTGAGAATGGCGGTGAAGCGATGTTTGTGGGATGGAGTTGTGGAGGTAAAGAGGCGAAGGTGGTGGTGTTTGAGTTGTAGTTGTTTGGGAATGATGTTGGTGGCGGCGATTTGGTTGTTGGGGTATGATTGGTCCAAAATAATGATAGAGAAAAGAAAAACGGCTATCTCAAAGGATCGCAGCCCGGTGAACACGGAAATTCCCTCTAAACAACGGTGGGGAAATCTAACTACACACAATTACTTATCGTCATAACTGATCCAAGGACCCTTTATGGTGTATTGCGAATTTCCACAGCCATAACAATATTAAACGCGTTCTAAAAGGCCTTTACCTAAAGCAGTGAAAGAGAACATAGTTATTTTACTAGTATAAAAGCCCATCAAAAATGACAGGTCGGAGCTATTTTATTCAACTGCAAGATGTGATGTTTCGTCGCAAGAAGCGTTATTTGAAAACACTACATTAAACTTTGGTGAACGTGCCAAAGTCTGAAGCCTCTGTCGAGCGTCAGGTGTGCTTCAATCTTCCTTATTTATTTATTGGACATCCTAAGGACGTAAATAAACACTCGTGTTACTCTGCGCGTGTTGCACACCACCGTGCAGTGAATTTGAACTCCCTGCACCTTATATTTATTGTTTACAAACAAACAACCTTTCTGTCCACCACCGTTGAAGTTCGGTTCGCAAGTCACCGTCTACAATTTGAATACAAGAGACTTAATTACTCTTTTATGAAAAATGTTTCTCGAGTTGTTTTTTTTTTCATCCTCAAAAAGAGACCGTAGTGAACACACAGTGGTGTTCAAAGATTGGCCTTTAAAACCCTACTCAAATCGTCCGTGTGAATGGGGACGGACAAATACACACCGTTTTCATATCATCAAGATTAAAACTCCCATTCTAAGATCGGGGGAGGCTTAACGCTGTTGTAGGGTTTGTTTCTACAATTAGTGGCCCCAGTTTTTAATGGCACCACTGAGTTTATTCAACCACTAGTTGTACTTAAAGAACCATTTTGGATTGTTTTTTATTACCTTCTATTTTTCTGCCAATGTCCCGAGCTGTATCATGGATCTGTCTGGGACTTTTTGAATGAAATTCTACATCAATAATGGGAAGTAAAAGTATGTGTGGTTGACACATTTTTAGGACATGGTCCGAACTGTCGACGTGTGTGTGTGTGTGTGTGTGTGTGTGTGTGTGTGTGTGTGTGTGTGTGTGTGTGTGTGTGTGTGTGTGTGTGTGTGTGTGTGTGTGTGTGTGTGTGTGTGTGTGTGTGTGTGTGTGTGTGTGTGTGTGTGTGTGTGTGTGTGTGTGTATATATTAATATTTTGGCATGCCCCTTTCTTTGTTCCACCATCAGATTTTTGTTACTGCATGAAATGAAACAAGATTTGGAACATATACTAATGATATTATTGTCTTCCTTAAGAGGCCCCTCAAAATTCGTTTTGATGCATTTTCACAAACTTCAACGGATTCCATTCAAATTCGGTACGATTATGGCTTTTGGTCCAACTTAGGTCATTGGCTATAAAGTTTTTCCATAAAACTTCCGATATTCGAAAAAAAAAAAAAAAAATAAAAATCGACAAATCGATATCCCTTATGGGATTTTCCATTCAAATCCACTCAAGTTTAAGGCCTACGGGGGACGCAAATTTCCACTTTACCCCGGGCGCTGTTTACCTCCGCTACGCCAAGCTGTTAGGCTTTCGGTTAGTGTTAGCTACCCTAACACTAACCCTAACAGCTAACCGCTAACAGCTATTCAGGAAATTTGCAAGAAAGCCCAGGCAACACCGGGCTTTATTGCTAGCCCGAGCAACGCCGGGTATTACTATGCGTGTGTGCATGCGTGCGTGCGTGCGTGCGTGCGTGCGTGCGTGCGTGCGTGCGTGCGTGCGTGCGTGCGTGCGTGCGTGCGTGCGTGCGCGTGTGCGTGTGTGCGTGTGTGCGTGTGTGTATATGTATATATATATATATATATATATATTGTTGTGGTTACCAAATTCGCAAACCACCATTCAGGTCCCTTAGGTGAGGTATCTCGGCAAGTATATGTGTAGTTAGGCCCAAACCCGTTGTCTAGTGGGAATACATGTCATTTATACGTGCTGCGACTCTTCAGGATAGCCGTTTTTCTTTTACTATCTTTATTTTGGACCAACCGCCATGATTACCACCACAACCACAACATCAACCACCAACCACAACGCCGCTTCACCACAACCGCCACGACCTTCACGTCACACCTCGCAACCGTAGCATCGCCACCGTTCTTGCCCCGCTGTGGGTACCGGTGTTGGACTCGTGCAGGGCGCACGTTGAACAGCGTGTACAAAATCACGGATTTTGTGCTTCAAAAACGGATCAAAAACGACACACGCCCACTTTTTGCCGTCCAATCGGTGAGCGAGGGGCGATTTGGCCCCGCCTCCAGAACGATCGATATATGCAAATTTGTGGATCAAAAAGCCTTCACGCCCACTTTTTCTCAGGCCAATGGGGAGCGAGGTGAAAGGTCAAAGGGAGGGGGTCAAAGGCGAAGCTACGGGGGGATAAAAAGACCGTGTTAGTCAGTCAGAGCCGTGTGTGGAAGTCTGGAGCCCGAAGCCTGCAGTAGCTGGAGAAGCTGAAGAGAGTCGAACGAGGAGAGCCCAAAGAAGAGTCCAGGGTGGAGAGTCCAGAGGCGGAGAGGCAGCAGCGGCGAAGGCAGACGAGGGGGTGCTCGCGACGGTGCCGGGAGCTGCACGCCCGAGGAAGGCCGGCAGCGCGACCTGGCCGAGGTGGAGACGCACACCAGGGATAATAAAGATCCTCTATACCCCGAGCATCAGCAACCCCCTCCTGTTTCCCCCCGTGCTGAGATAGTGCGACCAAGGGGGCCCCTTTCCCACCCCCTGCCAGGCACTGTCCGCGAGGCCCGCGGAGTGAGGCGCCATCGCCGCTCCGCGTCTCATCACCAGACGGGTAGGCGCGACCCGGTCTCGGCCTCAGGCCCGCCTCATCCTTGAGGGATTTCTTTTCCTTGGTTTTGGGTATGTGTTGTCGGCGCCGTCTGTGAAGTAGAATTGTATAAGTGTTGCCGTGTGCTCGGTAGTCGGTATTAGCTCTGCATTGTTTTCGCTTTTATATTTGCTTTTTGTGTAAATGGAATTGTGTTTTTTCTGTGTGCATTTGGTGGAATTGTATTTGTGTGCTTCCCGTGTGCCGCGAATAAATGTGCTTTATTGTTGAACTGTTCTCCCGCTTCGCTTCGTCTTTTCCTCCATTGAATCCTCATCTTGCTTCACGTAAAGGGTTGGTAGTGGGCTGAATACGCCCGATAATTAATCGAACCGTCGAGGTCGACGATAACACCGCTCGGTTATTCTGATAGTACGGAACGGGTCGCTTAAGTGGCCCGTGTCCGAAGTCGACCTGCGGCGAGGTGCGATCGCCCGGTCTCCCCTCCGCGTGGGTACTTAGGTAGGTCGAATTTGGCGAGCAACCCTATCCCACGCGGGGGCTGATTGGCTCGATCGCGGTGAGACCGAAAGGTCCACCCGTGACTGGTTCCCGGCGTTAGTCCGAGAGGGTCACGACTGGATTGTCCGTCCGGTGGGCGACGTGCCGCGATTCGAGTTACGTGGCCGTCAGCACGCCGGCGGGCGCGAATACCGCAACACTATACACATACACGCATGTACATAATAGAGGCTTGTGGAAGAGGTAGTACTCGTACACTGAACGGATCAGGACGCAACAGGACAAAAAAGTAAGGATAGGGGGGTTGAAGCGAATACAGAGTTGAAGCTTAAGAGAAGGGGAAGCAGACGAGCAATGGGTGTGGGGACGAATGGGGGTGGGGGGGGGGCAGGAAAGGATGCATGGGGTGGACAAGATGGATACAGAAGGAAAAACTGGAAATTTGGAAGGACTTGAAGGGGTGGAGGTTAACGAGGGTAGAAAAGATCATGCTTTTGGATTAGGGATGACCTGAGATGGTGGTGAACAAAGTTGTCTTGAAGACCTAGAACGATTACAAGGAATGTCTATGTGCAGGAGGAGGCCATTCAGCCCATCATTCCTGCACATGGAAGAATGAGATTGAAGAGAATGTGGAAGTCCTTTCCACATACAGGAAAAAAAAACAACAGAGGAACACATTTGTGGAGGTGAGCAGAGATCCTGGATTTTGAGAGTTTTACCAGAAGGGGTTGATGGTGGACCATGTGAACCCTACGAAAGCCTGGGAGGGGGACAAAGCAGAGAAAGAGCAGAGGGTGCCGGACTGGAATGGAGGCGGAAGAAGACAGAGACACAGCCGACCTGTCTGCGATGAAAAGTGAAAGTTCCATAGACTCGGCTTCAACCGGGGAGATTCCAATAATGTTTAAGGCCTTGGTTTCCAAGCCATCAAAATGAGCAAGATGCGAGGCAGGGGAGCCAGCAAGCCCCCACAGGGTAGACCAATACTGCAGCATGCTGTGGATGAAGGCCTTGTAGGTGGATACGTTCAGGTATGCTAAGCTAAGGAAGGCCTTTGTATGACGGAGGATGCCCAGTCAGCACCTGGCTTTGGAGGCAAACTGTGAAATGTGGGTTTTGCCCAAAACAAGATTATGGCTGACAGTGAGACTCAAGAGGTTTGTTAAGAAAGTAGATTGGGGGGGTGGGGGTTGGTAGGCTGGGAGAAGTGGGGATGCTGGGGGGAGGGGCGTGGTAGGCTGGGAGAAGTGGGGATACTAGGGGGCGTGGTAGGCTGGGAGAAGTGGGGATACTAGGGGGCGTGGTAGGCTGGGAGAAGTGGGGATACTAGGGGGCGTGGTTGGCTGGGAGAAGTGGGGATACTAGGGGGCGTGGTAGGCTGGGAGAAGTGGGGATACTAGGGGGCGTGGTAGGTTGGGAGATGTGGGGATACTAGGGGGCGTGGTGGGCTGGGAGAAGTGGGGATGCTAGGGGGAGGGGCGTGGTAGGCTGGGAGAAGTGGGGATGCCGGGGGGCGTGGTAGGCTGGGAGAAGTGGGGATGCTGGGGGGAATGGTAGGCTGGGAGAAGTGGGGATGCTGGGGGGAGTGGTAGGCTGGGAGAAGTGGGGATGCTGGGGGGTGGTAGGCTGGGAGAAGTGGGGATGCTGGGGGGTGGTAGGCTGGGAGAAGTGGGGATGCTGGGGGGTGGTAGGCTGGGAGAAGTGGGGATGCTGGGGGGTGGTAGGCTGGGAGAAGTGGGGATGCTGGGGGGTGGTAGGCTGGGAGAAGTGGGGATGCTGGGGGGTGGTAGGCTGGGAGAAGTGGGGATACTAGGGGGACGTGGTAGGCTGGGAGAAGTGGGGATACTAGGGGGCGTGGTAGGCTGGGAGAAGTGGGGATGCTAGGGGGAGGGGCGTGGTAGGCTGGGAGAAGTGGGGATGCCGGGGGCGTGGGGGGCTGGGAGAAGTGGGGATGCTGGGGGGCATGGTAGGCTGGGAGAAGTGGGGATGCTGGGGGGCATGGTAGGCTGGGAGAAGTGGGGATGCTGGGGGGGCATGGTAGGCTGGGAGAAGTGGGGATGCTGGGGGGGGCATGGTAGGCTGGGAGAAGTGGGGATGCTGGGGGGTGGTAGGCTGGGAGAAGTGGGGATGCTGGGGACGTGGTAGGCTGGGAGAAGTGGGGATGCTGGGGACGTGGTAGGCTGGGAGAAGTGGGGATGCTGGGGACGTGGTAGGCTGGGAGAAGTGGGGATGCTGGGGCGTGGTAGGCTGGGAGAAGTGGGGATGCTGGGGCGTGGTAGGCTGGGAGAAGTGGGGATGCTGGGGGGGTGGTAGGCTGGGGGGTGGTAGGCTGGGGGGTGGTAGGCTGGGGGGTGGTAGGCTGGGGGGTGGTAGGCTGGGGGGGTGGTAGGCTGGGAGAAGTGGGGATGCTGGGAGGGTGGTCGGCTGGGAGAAGTGGGGATGCTGGGGGGGGGTGGTGGTAGGCTGGGAGACGTGGGGATGCTAGACGGTCGGTCCTTGCGGAAAGAGATAGTGAGAGGGTGGCGAGACCCCCGCTGCCGGCCGGCGAGCAGAAACTAGTAGAGAATGGTGTCCTGTCTGTAGTCACATGTCGATGTACAACGAGGTATTTTAAAAAACCGTTAACCCTTTAGATTTGGACCAGGAACAGCAAATCCACCAGATTTTGTGAAACGTGCGAATGTTCATTGTGTCAAAACAGATGAAGTTAAACGAGATTTGTTAAAATAAATAAGAACCACAAGAACGAGTGAGTACCGCCTGAGGAGCGAGCGTCGTGGAGAAGCCGCAGTGACGCGGTTCGGGCTGAACCCGGGAGACATGACGGGGCTCACCCTCCCGCCTGGGGAACCGAAGCCTGGACTCGAACTTAGGCCTTTGGCTGCAGTGAGAGGTCTTCGGGTGAGTCCCGAGTGTTGACGCCTGGCTGAGTCACGCGGGGAGAACATGTTCAGGGCCGAAGGGGATGTGGGGATGTGGGGATGTGGGGATGTGGGGATGTGGGGATGTGGGGATGTGGGGATGTGGGGAACAGAGAAGAGAGAAACACGATTGGCGGGAATGTGGGGACGCCAAAGGAACCTCAGCGACACGATGGAAACTCAAACACGACTCGTACACTGGCGGGACGTTCGCGCGTCCTTATTGGACGGGACGTATCACGTGATTTGATACTTCCGGAACATCTTCACAAACTCGCGGTGAACTTCGTGTTCTCGCTCCTGAACGCGTTTTAATCACTCGTTCTCATGTTTCTTTTTTTTTCACCCAATGTACACGAATATTACCAACGTTCACGTAAGAACACATTTCTGAGTTTTCGGATAATATTTATACTCATAAATAGTACAACTGCCCTCAGGGCAGAAAATCATATCGACCACTTGCAAGAATGATTGAGAGTATTTAGGTTTCGATTCTATACCCTTCGGGGCTATCTCTTGATATTAACAAAGAACAAGTAGAACGGCACTCGGTAGAACGCATATATCTCTGCCAGGCTGAACAATTCACTTTTTATATCCGACTGATGGACCGGATCTGGAATTGGAACCGAACCAGAATCTAATCTGCTTGTGTTCTGGTCACCTACCCAACTCGTCCATCTCGTTTTGTCATTTTGCATCCACAATTTGTTTGTTTTTTGAAACACCATTCTAAATATCATTTGTGGCCCTATCTCTCAAACGTGAAGAATCTCTTGAAAAATTTATCGGATCCCGATTTGGATCGTCAAAATCGAATCAATTCGTCCTTGGTACAAACCCAACCTGTCCAGCAAGTTTCATCCGAATCCGTCCAGAACTGTTTGAAATAGCTTGTTCAGACAGACAGACAAACAAACAAGAAAGATGTTCTGCATAGATAGTATGATAACTTGTGAAATCCATAAAACAAATTTCACCTCAAAAACAATGAGTGGTTGAATTCAATGATAAAATATGCAAATCCTCTTCAAATTTCGAATCAATCGGATGAAAATTGACAATTTTAGAAATGTGGCCTACGTCGCCATTTTGGCCTATGTTGATCGTTCGGCCAATGTTGACCTCAAAAATAATTGGCTGGTCGATTTCAGTGACCTGAAATGTAAATCCTCTTCAAATTTCAAGTCAATCGAATGAAAATTGAGGATTTTTAGAAATACCACCCAAGTTGTTGACCTTTGGCCTACGTTAACCCTTTGGCCAATGTTGACCTCAAAAATAATTGGCTGGTCGATTTCAGTGACCTGAAATGTAAATCCTCTTCAAATTTCAAGTCAATCGAATGAAAATTGAGTATTTTAGAAATACAACCTAGGTTGTTGATCTTTGGCCTACGTTAACCCTTTGGCCAATGTTGACCTTAAAATAATTGGTGGTTGAGTTCAGTGACCTGATATGCAAATCCTCTTCACATTTCAAGTCAATGGGATGAAAATTTAGAATTTTAGAAATTCCACCTAAGTTGTCGACCTTTGGCCGATGTTGACATTTTGGTCCATGTTGACCTCAAAATAATTGGGTGGTTGAGTTCAGTGACCTGATATGCAAATCCTCTTCAAATTTCAAGTCAATCGAATGAAAATTGAGGATTTTTAGAAATACCACCCAAGTTGTTGACCTTTGGCCTACGTTAACCCTTTGGCCAATGTTGACCTCAAAAATAATTGGCTGGTCGATTTCAGTGACCTGAAATGTAAATCCTCTTCAAATTTCAAGTCAATCGAATGAAAATTGAGTATTTTAGAAATACAACCTAGGTTGTTGATCTTTGGCCTACGTTAACCCTTTGGCCAATGTTGACCTTAAAATAATTGGTGGTTGAGTTCAGTGACCTGATATGCAAATCCTCTTCACATTTCAAGTCAATGGGATGAAAATTTAGAATTTTAGAAATTCCACCTAAGTTGTCGACCTTTGGCCGATGTTGACATTTTGGTCCATGTTGACCTCAAAATAATTGGGTGGTTGAGTTCAGTGACCTGATATGCAAATCCTCTTCACATTTCAAGTCAATGGGATGAAAATTGAGGATTTTAGAAATACAACCTAGGTTGTTGACCTTTGGCCTACGTTAACCCTTTGGCCAATGTTGACCTTAAAAATAATTGGTGGTTGAGTTCAGTGACCTGATATGCAAATCCTCTTCACATTTCAAGTCAATGGGATGAAAATTTAGAATTTTAGAAATTCCACCTAAGTTGTCGACCTTTGGCCTATGTTGACATTTTGGTCCATGTTGACCTCAAAATAATTGGGTGGTTGAGTTCAGTGTCCTGATATGCAAATCCTCTTCAAATTTCAAGTCAATGGGATGAAAATTGAGGATTTTAGAAATTCGACAGATCTGTTGACCTTTGGCCTATGTTGACCTTTTGACCTCAAGAACAATAAGCTTATTGCTTATGACAAACTCTACCATGTGGTGAAATTTCGTGAAGATCGAGTTTAAACTGTGACATGTAGGTGTTAAACATAACAAACATACAAACAAGCCGGTAGGTAACATGGGTGGTCGCGACATAATTGCATACTAGTCATACAGTTTTTAACAAAGAGGTTGATTATAGTGCGCATAAAAGCCTGGAAGCCGATTTTTGATTTTCGAAAAAAATAATGTTTTTTAATGATTTTCAAACATTTCAAAGTCCCGTTGCTAGGCAACGGTGGCGTCCAGAGCCACTGTGCTCAAAAGCAGAGAACTAGATCCTGGTATGAACCGACCTGTCAAGTTTCATCAAAATCGGTTGACTCCTCTGGCCTCCAGAGCTGTCCATTACATACAAACAAACAAAAAAATAGCACCGCAAAGCGGGCGTAACCCCTCAGCCCCTTGACGCAAACCAATTTCAAGATGGTGGCCATATTGAAAATCGCAGCATGGCGCACGCACGCACACACACACACAACACCAGATCAAGTGCAAGTAGAAAAAAAGAAAAAAAAAGAAAAGAAAAGCAGAGCACCCCATCTGTGATGTCATTTGACATTTACTTTGCAAAATAAAATAAAAAATAAAATCAATCTGTCAAGCCATTCTCAAGTTATTGTCTGGAAACCAAATTCAAGATGGCTGCCCCAGCCACCATATTGGATATCGCATCGCACTGCATATCGAAAGGAACCTTCCTCTACCCAGCCCCAACACATACTGCAAAATGGATTTAATCGGACAAGGCGTTCTCCTCGAAATTGACGGAAACCAAAAGTTGACAGATGCCCAGACGGACGCCCGCCGGACAACGCCTGTGACAATACCCCTTAGCCCAATTCGGGCTGAGTGGTAAAAACTGTAGGACACGTATTGAAAATACCGTACACGGTTTTTCGGCCGCTGCATAGCAACGGGTGGTTGATTAGCAACGAAACTCAAACGTGCATACTCCCAGCCAATATGGCACCTGTTCGCCAAGTTTCATCGAAATCGGTTTGCTGGTTTGTGCTGTGGAGCCTCGCGTTGCAGACACACACACACACACACACACACACACACACACACACACACACACACACACACACACACACACACACACACACGGAAAACCCGACAATAAGGGTACTCTAGCGACCACCCAATAATAAAGATCGGTGCCTTCTGGGTGACGTAGAAAGCTGAAATTTTCTGTGCCGATCGACATCGAAGCCAGTACACCAGAAAAGGTCACAGGATCGTCGCATAATATCCATAAATGAAAATATAAATAAATGGAAAAAAAATTAAGGAAAAAAATGCAGGTGAGTGACCCGAGACAATGGGGAAGCACGGTCATTTTGTGTGCCAACAGGGATCGAAACCCATACACCAGGAAAAATCACAGAACCATCGGATAGCATCCGTAAATGAAAACATAAACAAACAAAAAAATGACGGTGAATAGACACCCAATTTTTGAAGGACTACCATTTGAAAAATAAAACCTAAATCAAAAATCGGCTCGAGTGAAATTTTCTAAATATCTCGAAGTGTTTAATTCCGAAGTCTCGTTTCTTCACATTCAAAACTGTAGGACAAGTATTGAAAATACTGTACGCGGTTTTTCGGCCACTGCATAGCAACGGGTGGTTGCTTAGCAACGAAACTCAAACGCGCACATTCCCAGCCCATATGGCACCTGGTCGCCAAGTTTCATCGAAATCGGTTTGCTGGTTTGTGCTGTGGAGCCTCGTGTTGCAGACAGACACACACACACACACACACACACACACACACACACACACACACACACACACACACACACACACACACACACGCGCGCACGCACGCACGCACGCACACACGCGCGCACACACACACACACACACACACACACACACACACACACACACACACACACACACACACACGGAAAACCCGACAATAAGGGTACTCCAGCGACCACCCAACAGAATAAGCATGCAACCAACCAATACACTTGAAAAATCTTCGATTTTCGCAAGTAACAAGCAAGAAAGATGTCGTGCAGAGCATGATATTTGCGAAATCAAAATAAATAATAGTTGCAATGGAAACAGCTGTTTGGTAATTTCCTCTTTATCTCTTTGCTTATGACTCCACACTCTGCCGTGACATCCCTCATCCTTGTGATACGTGGCAGCCTCTTCCCTCTCCTTAGACATTGACAAAATCACAAACTCGTCAAACACTTGGAATGTGTCTTTCAATCCTGAGAAATCTCACACACTCACTCTCTCTCCCAAAGGACAGTTCCACAAACGCTTCCATCTACTTTCGCAACAATCCTCTCGAAGAGGTCCAGTCACTCAATGTCTTGGGTCTCAGTCTCAGCCATAATCTCTCACATTTCAAAATTGTCCTCCAAAGTTAGATGCCGACTGGACATCCCACATCATGCAAAGTGTTCCTTGGCACACCTAACCATTTACAAAGCTTTCATCCGTAGTCTGATGGAGTACTGCTCCCCCCTCTGGGGTGGTGCTCCTGCCTCACACTTAGCTCAACTTCATGCTGTGAAAACCAAGGCTTTTAGGATCATTGGTATCTCCCGTGATGAAGCTGAGTCTTTGCGTCTCTCACCAAAGGCAGGTCAGTGGTCTGTCTTCTACCGTCTCCTCTCCGGCTTCGCCCCTCCCCCCCCCGCTCTGTCCCCCCTATATTTCCTCAGGGTGCTCATCGTCCACCAAAACCCCCATTCTGGTGAAACTGCCAAAATCAAGAATCACTGCTCACCTTCACTCTTTCATTCCTTTTTTCCCACCACTGGAATAAACTCCCACACTCTCTTCAATCCCACTCCTCCCTCCAGGTCTTCAAAACAGCTGTTCACCACCATCTCATATCTTTTACCATCCAAAACCACAATCTTTTCTATCCCCGCTAATCCACCCCAAACGGTTTTGAAGATCCGGATCCCAGAATTTTTCAAGTGATTCTTCACCGTTGAGAGATGGGGCGAAAAACGATATTCAAAGTTGTGGACAAGCTATGACAAAACTTGATGGATGAATTGAGTAAGTGACAAGAACAGAGCCGATTCGATTCTGGTACAGGTCCTGATCCAGATCCGGCCTATGAGTGGGATACAAAACATAAACTGTTCTGTCTGGCAGAGGTACGCGCTCTACCAAGTGCCATTCCAGTTGGAGCATGTATTCCTGAATCTGTAGTTTCATTGAGTTTTGATTGGGCAAGATGTCTTCAACCTGTACAAGGAATTGAATAGTGTCATCGTCGTTTTTACTGAAAGTTTTCTGGAATTCTACATCTTAAAGAGTTGGACATTGCTTGAGCTTTGCTTGAACAGAAAACGGGAAAGGAAGCACAATATATTTCGCTTCAAATTCACGCAAAAAAAAAAAAAAATGCACAAATTACCCTAAAACAAGCTTTTTAAACCAAACAAAAGCAATGTCTGACTCAACTTTCTGTTCTGCATCACCATTCTGAAGCGAAAACGTGTGATTTCATTGAAATAGTGAGTATTTTAGCTTCAAATTCGCGCAAAAAAATGCTCAAATTACCCTAAAACAAGCTTTTTAAACCAAACAAAAGCAATATATAAGTAAAATTTTTCGATTTCATAATTACACTTCCACAATGAAGTAGGCTCGGTTAATTGTGTGTTTAAATTGTGTGATTGTCTCTTTGTGCACCAACTGCTCAAAATATTAATTTTGTTTGGTTCTTCTGCACAAAAAGGTTGCTGACCTCTGCACTAGGCCATCCTGCCATCCATCTTCATCAGCCAACTTTGCTGCTTCTATATGGCGTTAGAAAAAAAACCAAAAAACTCTTGCTTCATTACAAAGCTCAGTGTTGTTTGCTTCAATCCTCGCCTGAAAATGAGTGAAATCAAACATTTTGAAAATTTCTAATTATTCTTACCAAGATCTAAACATCACCATAAACAATGTAATTTCCTTGTAATGCATATTGATAAGTTGTTTAAACTTTATTTGTTTTTCATGATTCACATTGGATTAGTTACATTACTTACCTGCATATGTGGTGTGTCAAGATCTGAGGGTCTTGAGTTCAAGCCCCTGTCAGGCCATTGAATTAACACCTGGTAGAGTTGACTCAGCCTGTCATCCTTCCAAGGTCGGCAAAATGAGCACCAACTTACTGGGGTAATAAATAACCATTCGGGGTAACCTGCGTCGGAGTGGCGACCCATCCAGGACTGTACTCCTTGCCAATGAGACTGGCTCGGCAGCCCTGTGCCGAAAGGAATGATATAATTTGCTGTGTTACATATCCACCTCCAAGCATCGAAGTGGGTGCACTAGTTACCCAGAGGATGCCAGGGCACAAAACAAATAAAGACACCATTGTGCCCTTTGTGGTGTTTTTCGGGTGAAACCAACATACGACAAGAAACAGAAGGATAATTTTATAAGTAATATTTATTAATCTATTAATCTATCTTGTCTATCTTAAAAAACAATAATAATGATTAAAAGCCACCCTTGATGACTTTCCTAAGAATGCCCAAATTAATAAGGTGCAAACGTCACAGATATCATTGCAGCTATGAGTTAACTCACGACTCTCAAGGTGGCAACAAGTTTGTAAAATAAACCAGCAGATTATAAATGAGTGAAGGATTGGCAGTGAAGCCATTCAAAAGAATCTCGTTCAGAGGGTGCACACAGAATCAATCTGACAGGCTAGTAGCATCGTGAAAGTCCTTCGAGGGTGAAAGCCTTGTAACGCTGGAGCATGGAGAAGAACCTGAGTCCACAGGCCAAATTGTCTCAGAGAGGGGTTGAATTCAGCACTCCAAACTGTGAAGGACAATGCGTGACTGGAAAGGTGAGGAGTGAGTGTAGGAACAGGCAGGTTTCCTTTTCGATAATACTTGCTTTGAAGTCATTGCTGAGACAGCAACAGGGTAGTAGATTTGATGAGTAGACAAAGTAGTAGGTTAGAGTGATCAACGGATAGCGGGGTAAAGTTGGGTATGTGTGGTCAGGGAATGTTGTTGTCGAAGCATCCCAGGCTCAGCATATAGTAGGCTCCCGATTCTTCCTTTACTGTTTTGAGTTGGTTTTAAAATTAATTTCCCCACATGAAATTCAGCACAGTTCAGAAGACTGTGCCTTTTCTCCTTTGTCTCCTCCATTCCTTCCCTTTATACATTTTCCCTCTTTCCTGCTTTACGCAAACTGCCGGTGTGTTAAATATCTTTCATCAACTGCGAATGTCTCTTTCATTCTCATTTTCTTATCATTGGTAAGGCCATAGCAGCATTGTTGGTTGTCATTGCTGTGGCCAATTCAACCTTGGCTCGAGTCATTGTGACATTCAATAACCCAAACATGACATTCAACAGCCAAAACATTGATTTTACCCAGTACAATTAAATTTCACCCACAGCACAATTGAATGTTACACTGGTCCATAATCCTCTGGTGAAGTAACACAATTAATATGTCCTTAACAGCTGTTTAAATTAATAACATCATCTCTATTGAGTGCAACCTATGGCTGCTGATTGCATCATTGGTTGGGACGTGGCTATGCCGCTGATGCAATGTCCCCCTTACCAGTGCACTGCTACTCATTTTGCCGACCTTGGAAGGATGACAGGCTGAGTCAACCTCCTGGTGTATTAATTCAGCGGCCCAACAGGGCTTGAACTCAGGACCCTAGGATCCCAAGCTGCCACACTAACCACTAAGCCAACACCAGGCTACAATAACATCATTATAGACGTATATTCGACCTTTGTAGTGCTATTGAAATTTATATAAGTAATATCAGATTCATCAACCATCCTTGCTGCTTATATCTGTATATGACACAAGCAAAAATCACTTCTGCTTCGCTGTGAAGGTCAGTGTTGGATTCTTTGGTTTGAACCTCTGCTTAAAATGAGTGAAATTCAACATTTTGAAAATTTCGAATCATTCTCACCCAAATTTCAACATCACCATAATGTAAATATATTGTTAAGTTGTTTAAACTTCCTTTATATAAGATGAGGATTTGTAATACCGGGTAACGCTATACGACACACATTTACGAGATGGAATTGGGGTCTTCCCCCCACCTTGAACCCCTTCCTTCAGATATGCTACCGAGACAGAAACCATACTTGCTTCTAAGATAGAAGATATGCTACTAAGCCAAAAACCTACCTGAGGCAACATGCAAAATTTGGTTCAGTAGTTATTTTATTTTTGAAGCATATATAAACAAATAAACAAACAAGTACAGGTACATTCAAAGTACACCGTCTTCATGCCAAATAAATAAATAAATAACAAATCCTGCAGTGCGTGACATTGCCAGGGCACCTTCGGCACCCGGCGATGCCACCATGCAGCACATGGAGACAAAATTTGGAGGGAGCGCTTTACAATAATTAATTGCATAATTAAAATAAATAGATGATAATCGTAAAATAATTAATTTCTTAATCAATTGGCTAATAGCATACCAAAACCACCACCGTTTCATCCAAATCTGTAAATTTTTTAAAATCAAGTCATGCATCGCAAAATGAATAATTAATCGATCAATTGATTTATCAATAAATCAAAAATACCCTTTGTAGCCTTGTATCACTTATCACTAAAAATATCACTTGTACACTGTCGTGTCCAAATATCAGCTTCCTCGCTCAAAAGGTGCCTGAGATATTGCCCAGATAAACAAAATAACTTAGTAATTAATAAATCGATAATAATTAAGCAATTAATCAATTGATTGATTAATCAAAAAATAAAAATTACTGTTATTGCGAAAGCACATCTTTACTATTTACCCCAAATTTCAGAATCCTCGCTCAAAGAATGGCTGAGATATTGCCCGGACAAACAAGAAAACAAACAAACAAACGGAGTAAAAACTGAGTACTGTACTCCCTTCCTTCAGTGCCTAGCGGTGACGTCATGCATCACCTGGATATGAAATTGGGAAGGAGCGGTGTGCAATAAACAAGCAAATATACAGTACATACAAATTCACTTTTATAGTACAGATGCAAATTAAATTGACACGTGGGAAGAAAAGTGAAGAGAGCAATAATTTTTTTTTATTAAAGTACAAACTTTGAAGACAATAAACACTCCAAATATACTTTGAGTGAGAAAAATAAAACAACAATTTAAATAAATAGTATAAAAATACATGCTGTTGTAAGCACTGTAATAAGGATCATGTAAAGGGAAGAAAAATCCGAATTAAAAAAAAAAAAACCCTCTGCCCTGGTTTTTATTTGGGTGGGGGTGTTACTATTAAATGATCAAGAAGTCAGAAATAAACATACAAGTTTATTCAAATCACATGATGATTGAACATGTGGGTCTAATATGCAACTTTCAAAATGACATATTTTTTCCCCAGAATGCTCAGCGAACATGCGCGGGAACCCCAGGAAATGTTGGCATTCAGGGAATCATTAAGTATATTGTGTGTCAGAGATGGTAATTGTTACTTAAAATGGCTCACAAAGCTTCTGAAATCAGCTAAAAAAAACACTTGGAAAAATACCTGAAAGAAAGAGCTGTGCCTCTGCACAATGAAAGACTTGGAGAACTTTCTCAGCTCACTGAATGGGCAGCTGCTCGTGCTGCAAACTCCCGACCATGTGGGTCAGTGCAAGGCCCGAGTGAAGGGGCATGTGCTACACAAACCCCGGACACATTGCTATCAGTGAACAGACCGTTTCTAGATTAGGAGCTTCCGAACACCAATGGGAAGGACATATCTGGGCCTCTTAAATGTACAGGGTAAGTTTTAAATTATGATACATATTTATGATTAATTATGGTGGGAGGGAGGAGGGGGGAGAAACGGGAGCTACATTTGCTGTGAGGACTGTTATATATATATATATATATATACATACATATATATATATATATATATATATATATATATATATATATATACATATACATATATATATATATACATATACATACATATATATATATATATATATATATACATATATATATATATATACATATATATACATATACATACATATATATATATATACATATATATATATATATACATATATATATATACATATATATATATATATACATATATATATATATATACATATATATATATACAGTCAAAGCTCGTTACTATGCCACTTCGCTTCTATGCCACTCTCGCTATTATACCACTTTTGCTCGGTCCCGACAAAATTCAATACAAAATAAATTTACTATGCCACCCCCTACTCTCGCTACCATGCCACTACTGTGTGACTGTTAAAAGGCACGAGTCGTGAAAAAGTCTGTATTGCGCAGTGCTCGATATCACACTCACGTCCAAAGGCGAAGCGACGAACTACAGTCCAGCTGCGCACAACATAACTCAATACGTACGCGCATAGTCAGACTGTGTCAAAACACGCGATTCTTCTCCCCGATGCCAGCCACAACAAGCCAATCACAACACGCACAACGAGACACAAAAAAGCGCGAGCACACACACAGACACGCAGGCACACGTACAACAGTGACATCATTTTTTTTCAAATTCAGCCCATAATGTCAGCTCAGAAACGCAAGCAAACCGACTTTACGCTGAAGGAGAAGAAGGAGATCATCGATGCCGCGAAGAAGGAGCCGAATCAGTCCAAGTTGGCCAGGGAGATTAGCAAGAAATCGGGCGTCGAAGTGAAGAGAACCACCGTGAAGGGCATTCTCAGCAAGAAGGATGCAATCGAGGCTGCAATCAAAGCTGGATTTCCATCGAAGCGCATGAAGTTGACGCAGGCTCACGACCCGAAGCTTGATGAGGGAGTGCTCATGTGGCTGAAGCAATCAAGAGGACAGAATGTGCCTGTCAGCGGCGATCTGATCAAGGAGAAGGCGATGAAACTGGCCGAGCTGATGCACATCCCAGACTTCATGGCGAGCGACGGTTGATTGGGCAATTTCAAGAAGCGCCACGGCATCACGTTCAAGACAGTGCAGAGCGAAGCTGGAGTGGTGGGATTCACAATCCCTTCTTGAGTGGCAACAACAGGTTCTCCTCCGGACGTTACTCGGGCAGTTCTCCGCAGACGACGTCTTCAACCTGGACGAGACTGGACTCTTCTGGCAGCTGCTTCCGAACAAGACCATGGCTTTCAGGGGAGAGCGGTGTACTGGAGGAAAGAAAAGCAAGCAAAGGATCACTCTTCTGGTTGGGGCAAACATGAGCGGCAGCGAGAAGTTCCTCTTCTGGTGATTGGCAATTCCAAGAAACCCCATGCCTTCAAGAACAAAGAGATCCCGGTCAATTACAAGGCGAACTCGAAGGCGTGGATGACGGCGGAGCTTTTCGAGGAGATGTTGCATGCGTGGGACGGACGACTCGGCCAGCAGGGACGTAGAGTGCTGGTCTGTCTCGATAACTTCTCTGGCCACCCTCCCGAGCTCGAGCTGAACAACATCCAACTGGTCTTCTTCCCACCCAACACGACAGCCAATTCGCAACCAATGGATCAGGGAATCATAGAGAACCTCAAGCGCCACAACAAGAAGCTCCTGCTATGCCGCCGGCTTGAGGCCATAGACGAGGGAAAGGAGTTCAAGTTCACGTTGCTCGACGCTCACACGTCGCCCGGCGTGTTGGGAGCAGGTCGGCAAGTCGACGATCAGGAACTGTTTCGCAAAGGCCAAGTTCATCGAAGAGGAGATCCAAACTGAGCCACAGGATGCGGAGCTGCCCGACATCTGGGAAGCTCTGCCTGCCGAGGAAAAGATGCACGAGAACGAGGAGATCGAGCTGTCTGACTTTCTCGAAGCCGACGAGCGCCTCGCGACTGGCGGGTATTTCACGCTGGAGGAGATTGCGGAGGAGATTCTGTGCAGTGAGGAGCCGGTGGAAAGCGAAGATGACGAGGTAACTGTCGAGGAAGAAATCGTTCCGTTCGAGGAAGCCCAGCGCACTTGTAGCACCGTCCGGAAGTTCATGCAGCAGAGAAGCGGGAAGCCCGGTGTGATGCAAGCGTGCGATCGGCTAGACAACGAGATGCACGAGATCCGCCGAAAGAAGATGCGCCAGCCGACGATTCTTGAAAGCTTTGTGTGTCGTGAATTTCTCGCCATGCCATATGTTAGTGTGTGAACTCTGTTAGTGTGTGTATGTTCTCCGTTCTCTTAGCTTATACAACAGTCGTGCCTTTTACTTGCTGGAATAAATTTTGTCGAAAGATTAACTACAGATGGGTAACTTGAGAAAATAAGGCCGTTTTTACAAAATCTCGTTACTATGCCACTCTCGCTACTATGCCACTTTTGCTCGGTCCCGACGGGTGGCATAGTAAGGAGCTTTGACTGTATATATATATACACATTAAAGGTTGTATTATCTGGCATCTTCCAGACTGAGGGGGTGTCGGATCGTCAAATTTTCTGGTTACTAAAACGTCACATTAAAAGAATAGACCACAGTTGGTGTCAAAGCCACCCAATGCTCGCCTGTTTATACATTTATCGTTTTTAAAAGACTCGTCTAATAATTAATATTTTTATAAAGCATTGCAGTGAAGTCTGATCAAAATAATTTTAAAGCAATATATGTATTTGTTTATTGTAATCAGTAACAAGAGCGCAAGTGAGCACAATATATGCCCGAACAAGAAGGTATATGCAGAATTGTGCTACTACGTGGAAAACAGCAGCCTGGTTGCCATGGAAACCACTTTAGATGACTAATGTATGTCGCGACATACCATCTCCAGAGTCTGTACCTATATACCAGATATGAAACGTGAAAGTTGAAAACTTTGGGAGTTAGAGTGCGGACAGAAACGGATGGAAAACAGCATCCTGGTTGCCATGGCAACCACTTTAGATGACGAACGTATGTCACGACACACCGTCTCTCCAGTCTGTACCTATGTACCCAATATGAAACGTGAAAGTTAAAAACTTTGGGAGTTCGAGTGCGGACAGAAACGGATGGAAAACAGCATCCTGGTTGCCATGGCAACCACTTTAGATGACGAACGTATGTCGTGACACACCGTCTCCACAGTTTGTACCCATGTACCAAATATGAAACGTGAAAGTTGAAAACTTTGGGAGTTAGAGTGCAGACAGGAACGGATGGAAAACAGCATCCTGGTTGCCATGGCCACCACTTTAGATGACGAATGTATGTCGTGACACACCGTCTCCACAGTTTGTACCCATGTACCAAATATGAAACGTGAAAGTTGAAAACTTTGGGAGTTAGAGTGCGGACAGGAACGGATGGAAAACAGCATCCTGGTTGCCATGGCAACCACTTTAGATGACGAATGTATATCACGACACACTGTCTCCACAGTCTGTATCTATGTAGCAAATATGAAACATGAAAGTTTAAAACTTTGGGAGTTAGAGTGCGGACAGGAACGGACTGAAGGATGGACGGACAGACAGACAGACAGAGACAGACAGAGACGGACGACACATAATACGTCCCGATATATATATACATACACATACACATATATATATATATATATATATATATATATATATATATATATTTATATATATATATATATATATATATATATATATATATATATATTTATACAAATATATATATACATACACATATATATATATATATATATATAAATATATATATATATATATATATACATACACATACACATACATATACATACACACATATATATATATAGATATATATATATATATATATATATATATATATATATATATATATATACATACACACACACATATATATATATATATATATATATATATATATATATGTATATATATATATATATTTATGCGCGTGCGCGTATGTATATATATATATATATATATATATATTTATATATATATATATATATATATACATATATATATATACATATATATATATATATATATATACATATATATATATATCGGGCGCATAAAAAATAGTGTGGTAGATAAAAACATTACAAAGGAAAAAATAACTTGCACCAAAAGTTTTAACATTTTCACGCTCACGCTGACGCAGGGGGTATCGCTATAGCTCTCTGTTCTTCGAACAGGCGAGCTAAAAATTACATCTCAGAATGGTATGTAAAAAAAAGAAATGGGTAAAAGAAGCAGAAATTAACATGCATAAAAAAGAGGCACAACATTAAACTAAACAGTGCACTCACCAATCAAGCATCAGCATCGCCTGCGAGATCTGGCAGTTCTAATGGTTCATCAGTTTCAGACAGGCCTGATGATGTCGATGAGGTCAGTGTGGATGCTGTGCTAGCACTGTCCAGATCTATTACCGTATTTTCACGACCAAAAGGCGCACCGTGCCAAAAGGCGCAGTCTAAGTTGTGTGTGCCGTTCCTGTATTTGACACACACATAAGGCGCTCCTCACGATAGGGCGCGGGTTTTATATGAATATCCTCTACTACGTACGTCCGCCGTACAACAACACACTCACACAAGCACACAAGTGTGCGTATTTAAAAATAGATCGGGAGCAAAATTGAGTTTGGTTGTGCTTTATTAAAGTATTAGTTACAAAAATACTAAAACAATCAAATACCGGTAATAGTCTTTAATCAAATCCATCGAAATCCTCATCCTCTGTTTCGGAATCGAACTGCGCTAAACCCAACCTAGCAGGTCCACCTTCCTCGCCGTCAGAGTCACTTTCTGCACCGTGCGGCTCCTCCGAAATGATGCCGGCTTTAGCGAAAGCTCGGACAACAGTGCCAGCAGACACGTTAGCCCAGGCATCAACAATCCAGTGGCAAACTGTGGCGTAACTCGCCCGGCACTGCCTTCCACCCTTTGTGAAGCTGTGCTCTCCTTCGGTCATCCACCGCTCCCACGCCGCTCGCAGCCTCACTTTGAACGGCCGGTTCACGCCGATGGCTCGGCTGGATCCGTTTGTCGCAGATGTGCTTGCTGCAGTAGGAGCGGAAGTTTTCCATCATTTCTTGATAATCCGCCGGACGTTGCTGCGCTATCGTAGTCCTGGTCCGGATGGAAAAATGGCACCGTTTCATGAAGCGAAAGCACCAAGACGGACCTCCGTGGAAATGTTCGATTTTCATTTCCTCCGCTATCGATACTGCCTTCAGTCGGATCGTGACCGTCGAAACGCTCCTCCCACTTGCTCTTTGCTCAACGATCCACTGCTCAAGTCTTTCCTCCAACTCTGGCCACCTCGCCTTGTTTCCACGGAAACTCAGCTGCGTCTTCTTCACCTGTCGCAGCTCGTTTTCCAGCTTCCTCCACTTTCGAACCATCGACTCGTTGATCTGGAAATTCCTCGCCGCGGCTCGATTCCCATGTTCCTCCGCATAGCTGATCGCCTTCAGTTTAAACTGAGCTTCATAAGCGTGTCTCTTTGCCATTTTCGGGGTTGTTAAAACAGCAATGTTCTGCATACCGCACATACCTGTTCTTTTATACACACAAAGGGCGCACTGCACTATAGGGCGCGTCGCACATTTTGACAAAAATCTAAGACGTTTATATGCGCCTTATAGTCGTGAAAATACGGTACAAGCTTGAGGCTTTCTTGAAGAGCTTTGTTGACTTGCTTGCATGACACTTGATTCTTCTGCAGAAAAGTTGAGTGCATGACATGGAACTGCATAACTTCTTGCACTGAATTTCAGCAAACTTCACAACTGTCTTGAAAGTTTCAGTAGTCACTTTCTCATTCTCAAGTGGTCCTTCGGTGCCTGATTTACGTTCCACACTCTAACTTTGAGGATTCACAACTCTTAATAATCTCAGCATCAATTAGCGCATGCGTCATCTCAATCTCAAGATCAATTCAAGATAGGCTGGTACAGTGTGCAGTGTCTGGCAGTGGCTTGTGCTGAAAAACACAATTTGCTTTTTGTAATTGAATTACTTAAGTCACCACCAAAAACAGAATAATTCTGCTGGGTTTGGCCTCTGTAATGGGTCATTGGAATGTTTGGAGAGGGTGAGAAGAAACCCTGCCCATGTCAGCCTCTTCTAGTATTGCCCTCCCCCCCCCCCCCCAGATGCCGAAGCACAATTATGAGTGGTGAAGCAGGAAGCAAATGCCATGCCTAGTCCTAGTCTCAGATAAAGTGGCCACCAAACGGTATTCATTCACTTTGGTGGTACTGTATACACTTGAAATATTTTACTTTTGGTGGGGAGGAAGACACTGATTTGGAAGCACAGACCCTCCTGTTGCAGCTGTTTGGTATCTGCATATATTTAATGGAGTGTCTTGTTTCTTCCTTCTCAGCAGTCACCCGTATTTTTGGTGAACGAGCTGTCTTCCACAGACCATCCATCCTGAGACTGCAAATGCTCCATCATTTTAGAACTGAAGTAATTTCCTCTGAACCTGCAAAAGAAAGAAACACAGAGAGAGAGAGAGAGAGAGAGAGAGAGAGAGAGAGAGAGAGAGAGAGAGAGAGAGAGAGAGAGAGAGAGAGAGAGAGAGAGAGAGAGAGAGAGAGAGAGAGAGAGAGAGAGAGAGAGAGAGAGAGAGAGAGAGAGAGAGAGAGAGAGAGAGAGAGAGAGAGAGAGAGAGAGAGAGAGAGAGAGAGAGAGAGAGAGAGAGAGAGAGAGAGAGAGAGAGAGAGAGAGAGAGAGAGAGAGAGAGAGAGAGAGAGAGAGAGAGAGAGAGAGAGAGAGAGAGAGAGAGAGAGAGAGAGAGAGAGAGAGAGAGAGAGAGAGAGAGAGAGAGAGAGAGAGAGAGAGAGAGAGAGAGAGAATCTGTTATCAGAACACAAACAACATCTCCAGTGCAGCAACGGCTGAAAGGTGTTTTGTAAAGAGACAAAAAACAATCGAGATGTAAAGCAGCCACGAGTAAATGTGTTTTGCTGGATTTGTAGAGTATAAATTTGCAAGGACACAAAACTACTAACAGGACGTAAAAAGACATTAATAATAATAATAATAATAATAATAATAATAATAACAACAACAAGCCGGTAGGCAGCGATGGGTCGCCGAGTATGGAAACTAAAAGATATAGAGCAAAATGGATGTCATATAGCGGATAGGGAATCACCTTAAGATTATATGCATATCAAATCTCATCCAGTTCCATCTACTAATAACTACTCAGTATCCATTTGAATGAAAAGTACCAAAAATGCGGTTTGAAATCGGAAATCCCCAAAATTCGAGGGGGTGCTGTGGGTGAACAAAGATGTAAATCGAAAATCTGGCTCGATCCTTTGTGCACAATGTATTCCAGACAATTAGTGTGAATTTTCATGACCATCCGACCATAACCCTAGGAGGAGGAGCATTTGGCGCGAAGGCACCTCCAGCTCTCGCATATTATTGATTTTTGCACTAATTGACCTTTGACCCCTGACCGAAGCGAAATCAGTCAATATGTCCTGAGGCAAAGTTGTAGTACTCATTGAGTACCATGAACCTGCAATGTTTCATTCGTATCGATGCACTCACCTGGTCGCTAGGGGGCCTTCAATTTTGGCCAATTTTCGTGCATACCCTAATTGTAGGGGGCGCTGCAGGTAAAGTATTCCATATATCACAAAAACCGGAATATATTTGATAGAGCATCACCTGTAGATCATTCGTGCCAAATTTCATAACCCTACGTGGGATAATGGCTTTCGGAATTGATTTCGCGTGAACGGTACCGATTTTGAAGGTTTTTCTGTTGTTGCTGGGGAACCAAAGCGTCCCTAGCAACCATCACAATTTCCAAAGCACTAGGTCATAAGATGTACCTACCACCCGAGTTTGGTCAAAATCCACCCACGTTTACTACCAATTATGCTGATGACAAACGAACAAACTTCCAAACAAACAGACAGAATTACTGACAATAAGGGTCACCTATTTTGACGACCCTTATTAGCGGTTGGGAGTCAAAGGTCAGGGGGGGTCACGACATTGCAAAATGTGCGGTTTTAGTCATAACACGGTCAATTCTTATCCGATTTGCATGAAACCAACACCAAAATGTTGACTGTTCTGTTCCCCACACTCCAATACCAATTACAAAATTAAGAGTACAAAGGTCAAGGTCGAGGTCATGAAAAGGTCAAAATCATCATTTTGCCATAGTGTGGTCGATTTTTATCCAATTTGCATGCAACCAATGCCAAAATGTTGTGAATTCAATGCCCAATCTTGTGATATACGATATGACACAATGACGTCATTACCTTTGTTAGCAGTTTCAGTCAAAAGTCAGGGGGGTCAACGACCTTTATTATCATACCGCGGTCAATTCTTATACAATTTGCATTAAAGTAGATTCAAAATGTTTAGAATTCAATTCCCTATCCTGTGATGTGTAATATTTGACAGTGACTTTATTGGTGAGTTTAAAGCATTTGGGGGGGGGGGGGGGTGTCACTGAACTTATTTCTTATAATGTGACCACTGACCAGTTGTCATCAGATTGACTTGACACCGACACCCAAAAAGCTCAGGGAGTTCATACAGAAATTGTACAATGTACATGAATCAGTGTCAAACAGCAGGAAATGTAATGTTTTTAAGCCATCATAACACATATGAGATGGCAGATGTGGTATGGGATTAAATACCCTCACAATCAACGGTTTCTAGGGGGGGGGCAAAATCTAGCATTGGCGAAGGTATGCGCTCTACTGAGTGCCCGTTCTAGTTTCAAATGCATGAAAGAAAATTTCCACAACATTGTAGATGCGTTCCTAGAAAGTGCAACATTAAGCAAAATGACAGAAAGCAGACAAGATAGTCCCATATACGTAACTAGAACGGGCAATCAGTGGAGCGCATACCTTCGCCAATTTTATCTAAAATCTAAATAAAATCGATTTCGAAATCTAAAGATTTCGTAAGTATATTGATGACTTCCGTCATCTGTTTGTGTGTTTGTGTTTGTTTGTGTGTGTGTTTGTGTGTTTGTTTGAAGGCACGATAACTCGAGAACAGAAGGAGCTACCAATGCCAAATTACACCACATGATTCAGGGGGGTGATGGCTAGCGCTGATTAGATTTTGGTCAAAATCGGTCAAAGGTCAAGTTCACAGTGAGGTCAAACATTCGATTTTTGATGGTTTGGTGCAGAATCATCGGAGAAACTTCTGGTTTGCGTCCCTACCTTCTCCAGAGACAGCTTTTATTAGACAAGGTCAGAGGTCAAGTTGACGATTTCGTAAGTACCAGTCTATGACTGCTTGTTTGTCTGTTTGATATTTCTGACGTTTACAACTTACAAGCTATAAATAATAGCAACATAAAGCTGAAAAGTCACATTACAATTAAAAAACATTGCCCTGTTGAGGACTGAAAAATAGCCCCCACAGGAGGAGTGAAAATGAGGGATTAAGGGGAAGGGGTCATGGCCCCCTTCCTGAAGTGGTATGGTCATGGGGAACACAACTTAAGTTAACGGCATGGTCCTTATATTTCATGAAGAGTTTGGTCTGCATCTGGCTGTCGGTTTCTGAGAAGATGTTACAATTAATTACCTGAATTTGAGTCAAAAGCCCCCATTTCAGCCTCTTATAGGGGAAAGATCAACTGTTACAACCTCCATTATGTTAATTCTCTTTTATTGCATCCCTCACGTAATGTCTTTAATCACATCTCTGAAGTTAAAAATTTGAAACTCCCAGTTTGCAATACATGATCGTGTTCCATCAATCGTCCTTTTTTTTTCAAACTTCAGTGCCAATTCACCACACCTCCTTAAATCTACCTTCTCCTTACCCATACCATCTTGCCCCTCATCCTACCTCCGCTCTTAGCGCCTCTTCACCGTCTTCTGTTTTACTATCAGCTCCTCCTCTGGTGTCCCAAACTGTGCAGTGTTCTAACATCTGTGGGCTCCATTCTAACCGAACAGATATCTCACACTCTCTCACAATCAGTACACACCTCAATATTTCAAACATGCTCTTTCTTTCCTCTCATCAAACCTCATCCTCTTCCCAACGCTTCAAAAATCTTGTGCCTCCCCCTGCCCACTCCTTTCTTCACTATACCACTACCAAGTCTCATCCTTCCCCTCCTCCCACCTCTTCCCTCGCCCTCGGCCATGCCTGCTCTCATCATCTCCCCTCCCTCTCAAAGTAACACTCACCTTCTTCTCCCTTCAAGCTTGATTCTCACCTTTCTCAAAAACTCACCCCTCACAATTCTCCCTCCAATCTCTACCCTCACTTCCCCTTCTCAAAGTTGCCCCGTCCTCACATCCACAAAGCTGGCTCCTTTCCCTGCCCTCTCTCTTCCAACTCATTCCTCCACCTCCTCCAATCTTCAACTTCCCTCTGACCCCCTCTATTAGTAGTCCCCCACTGTGCCTCATCCCATCACCATCACCACTCATCCCATTCTCCTCCTCATCCAGCCCTCTCCTCCAGCTCTTCTGCAATCCCCCACACACTGTCAACAACTCTCCCTACCTCCCCCCCCTCATCCCTCGTCCTACACTCCCCCTCCCCTCCTTTCTTAACCGTGTGGGCCTCAAACATCTGGGCCCTTCGCTCTAACCTGACATCTTTCCATACAGGTTGCCACTGACAAACTAGACAGAATCTGCTTAATAGAAACTTTCCTCCTTCAAGATGTCTCTGACTCCTTAGTATCTCTCCCTGGTTACTCCCTCCTCCAGTATGACAGACCTGAGCCTCGTCCTGGCGACGGAGTTGCTCTCTTCATCAAAAACTCTTTTCCTCACTCTCCATGCACTACCCTCACTCCCCCACATCCCCAGGAATACCCCTGCTACAGCTTCTCCTCCACTCCCACCTCATGTTTATACGTGTGTTGTACTTTCCACCAAACAGTGATGACTTCATTTACACCTTCTATCGTCTCATTCCAACTCTCTCTCCCTTTTACAGTTTGTTGTGACTTCACTTGTCATCATGCCAGTTGGCTAGGTGTGGGGACCTCTCTCACCTGTCATGGCACTTCAGCAAAGGATTTCTGCGACTCATTGGGACTGACACATCTGTCAACTTCCCGACCCGGATCTCAACCAACGGTACTCCATCTCTTCTGGATCTGATTTTGCCAAAACCCAGAAAATGTCTGCTGTTCTTCTTCTGCTTCCCCAATGTCAGTTCAACCTTGCTTGCTCTTTCATGAGCCTATCGTGCTTGTAGAGAGAGAAAAATGAGAAATTAGAATTTCACATGAATGGCTCAATGGATATGCCTCCGCCTATGTTAGATGTCAATCCATTGTTAGGTTTGATCTCAGTTAAAAGTCACATGATAAACTAGACCGGCAAACCTCCGCCAGGCTGAACAATTTAAGTTTTGTATCCCACGAATGGGCCAAATCTGGATCTGCTGACCTGAACCAAAATCTAATCAGCTTGTTCGCGTCACCTACCAAACTCATCCACCAAGTTTTGTCATTATCCGTCCACAACTTTAAGAAATATTGTGATATACATTGTTTTTGACCCCATCTGAGCTCAAGTATTTGGACATCGGTATTGCAACACTCACTGACGTTTGGAGAAAGGATAGTGGTGAGATCATGGCAGGTGGTTACACCTACTATTGGTCTGGTCACTTTGATGGTTACCATGCCCAAGGAGTTGCTGTAGCTGTGTCCAATAAGTTGACTCCAATGATAATTGAGGTAACACCGGTCAATGAGCGTATTACGAGACTAAGGATTCGTCACTCCTTGGATGTCGTTTCCCTGATCTCTGTTTATGCTCCGAATGAGGCGAGTGAGCTCACCGTGAAGGACGCATTCTACGCCACGCTCGAGTCTGTGGTTGATCAGTGCCCCAAGCGAGAGTCTTGCCAGGTTTAGTCTTATCTTGCGGGATTTAAGTGCATCGACTGGAACTGATAGAGATAGTTATGAGATGCGTGTTTGTCCCCATGGGTCTGGAGCTGTGAACCAGAATAGCACTAACTTCCTTGACTTTGCAAAAAGTCATGGACTGAGGGTGACTGGTTCATGGTTTCAGCACCCACAAGCTCATCACTGGACTATGTATTCCAACGCTGGTGGTATGGCAAAGGAGATTGACCATGTGCTCATTGATGGTCGCTGGAGGATGATCGAGAACAGCAGGGTCTAACGGAGTGCTCAGTTACTCAATACCGATCACAGGCTTGTGGTAGCAACTCTGAAATTGCAGCTAATATCTGGGAGAATCATTGCAGCTAAAATCAGCCTCGGCTGGATGCTGGCAAGCTCAAGAATGAGAGGGTGGCTGAGGAGTTTGCAAACAGGCTGAGTGGGGATTTGGGGGCCTGGGTGCTTTGGGGGATCCTGAAGAGTTGTGGAGTGCCTTCAAGACCACCATCCTTGATGTTGCCGGTCAATGTCTTGGAACACACCGTAGGGCGAAGAAGAATTTTATCTCTCCAGGGACACTGGATACCATTGACCAGAGTCGCTGGACCAGGCTTAATGGCAGAGCTGAGCTGTTCAGGGAGTTGAAGCATAAAACTGTACCTGTGCTGATGGTGGACAAGGAGGCCTATGTGCGAAGAATTTGTGAGGAGGTAGAGTATCACCTGTGGTTAAGTGATCACTCATCCTGCTTTCAGAGGAATTCATGCATTGCTTTCCTCCAAGACCATCCCTCGGTGTACTGCAGTGAGAGCGGAGGGTGGTGGGCTCTTGACACAGGAGTCCGAAGTGAAGGCCCGCTGGGTCGGTTACTTTGAGCAGCTGTTACAAGCTGATCCACCAGCTGTTGTGTTGGATGTCAGGGGTGTTACTATCCCAATTGCTGACCCTCCAAACAACTGTGATCCACCTTCGTTTGTGGAAACACAGGCTGCGGTGAACCGGTTGAAATGGGGTAAAGCTCCTGGGATCTGTGGCATTCATGCTGAACTTCTCAAGGCTGGTGGAAATGCTGTACTCATGTCATTGCATGCAGTTCTGTGCTCTGCCTGTAACACAGGCATCATCCCAACTGACTGGAAGAGGGGCCTTGTTGTCCCTCTCTGGAAAGGAAAGGGTGATCACCAGGACTGCAACAACGAGTGAGGGGTGATGCTGCTCTTAGTGCTGGGCAAAGCCTTTGCTTGGATAATTCTTGATCGGGCACCAGCGCTTGAGCACCAGCGCCCAGAGCAGTCAGGATTTACACCAAAGAGGTCAACGATTGACCGTATCCTTGCTCTTCGGGTCCTCGCCGAACGCAGACGAGAGTTTCGGCAGGGGCTGCTTGCAGCCTATGTTTATCTCTGTAAAGTGTTCAATTCAGTGAATCGGGATGCCCTCTGGAGGATTCTTGGTCTTCGCGGGATGCCACCAAAACTGATCAATCTGATGTCTGAACTATACTTTGGTACTGAGAGTACTGTGAGATGTGGTGATACCATGTCTGACTTATTTCCAGTTGTTAATTGAGTTCGTCAGGGGTGTGTACTGGCCCCCACACTTTCCAGTGCTTGTGTGGACTGGATTCTGGGGAGGATGTCGGAGAGATCAAGCTGCGGTGCATCGTTTGGGAATGTCACAGTTGATGGTTGACAGTTGACATTGACGAAGTCATCTTTGCAGAGAATCTGGATATGCTTTTGGGGGCCTTCGAGGTGCTGAATGAGGAGTCTGAGCCGCTGGGATTACGGGTTTCCTAGGTCAAAACTAAGATCAAGGCTTTCAATGACATCTTGGATGCTGCTACTTGTCTGTACCTGCTTGTGGTGAGGATGTTGAGGTCACGGAGAGATTAACTTTCCTTGGCAGCGATATTCATGTACCTGCTGGCTGTGAGCCAGAGGTCAAGAGACGTCTGGGTCGGGCTTGGAGAGTCATGGATTCAGTGGATCATGGAGTGTGGAGCTGCCGGTACCTGTGCAGGAGGCCGAGAGTCTGAATTTTCAGGACCTTGGTGCTTGAGTCTTGCTCTACGGAGGTGAGGCTTGGACTCTGACCAGGGATCTGAGATGGAGACTTAATGCCTTTGGTACCAGGTCTCCGGAGAATCCTTTGCCATCGCTGGTCGGATTTTGTGTCCAACGAGCAGTTGCTGAGAGCGACTCAAATGAGATTTGTTCCCTGCATAGTCCGTGAGAGTCAGCTGCAGGTGCATGGACATGTGGCTCGTTTTCCTGACGCTGATCCTGCTCACCAGATTCTCTCAGCGAGGGAGCCTCGTGAGTGGAGGAGGCCAATGGGCTGACCACGTACCTCCTGGTTACAGCAGATTGATCGGCATCTCAAGGAGACGGGGATGGGCCAGGCATCTATCTGCCTGGGGGATGGCCAGACAGAGGCCCCTGGAGTACCGAAGGAAAGTGGATGCAGCGACTCGCTGCTCTGCCGCATTCTCCCATACCTGACCTGACCTGACCCCATCTCTCAATGGTGAAGAATTACTACATGGGACTGACTCAATTTGTGACCTATTCAACCCAGATTTATCCCAATGGCAAATCCTCCCTTCTGAACTTGATAAATATAGGATCGAAACATTGATGAAAAACAGTGCCAGCTGATGATCCAGGCAGTTGGGAAATCAGTCATTTGCTTATACGTTAAGGATATAACTTATAATAACGATATATAAAATAGCTTTTGTCAGTACTTACCAGTACATAATATATCAGTGGTTGTGTGTGTGTGTGTGTGTGTGTGTGTGTGTGTGTGTGTGTGTGTGTGTGTGTGTGTGTGTGTGTGTGTGTGTGCGTGCGTGCGTGCGTGCATTGTTATGTCTGACTTACTTCTTGGGACTACGGTACAGTAATTGGTCTTTATTTTGATTTTCCCACAAATGTCTTCTGTTCTTTCTCTGCTCCAAATGGTTCATCTGATCATATGCTTCTTAAAATACTCATCTCTCTCGCTGTTATTAAGGAACCACCTCAGTGCTGTCGAGTCTGGCATTTCACTCAGGCCGACTGACAGGGACTTCAAGCGGCCATCAAACTTCTAGACTGGTCTCCCATCTCTTTTTCCTCCGATATCAACTCATCCTGGGAATTATTTCAAACAAACATTCTCTCTGTCTCTGTCTCTCAGATTTATCCCATCTCGTCTTCAGTTGTCCTACCCTTCTTCCCGCCCATGGTACACGGAAGCTTGCGGTGAGGTCATCGTCCTGAAACAACTTGTCTTCGCCTCATGAAAGGCAAATCCAACTGAAGGCAATCTCAGTTCATTCCACAAAGATCGGAATAAGTGTGTCTACCCTGAGGAGAGCCAGGAAAGAACATCTTTCTAATCTCAAGTCCGAACTCTCAAACCTGTCTCCCTCCTCCAAATCCTGATGGCACCTACTTCTGGTGGATGTTCCCCACAATCTGCTTCTGGTGTATGTTCCCCACAATCCCCTGCCTTACCTCAAATGGCCACACAGGTGACACTGCATGTGAAAAGGCTGAATGCCTAAACTCGGTGTTTGCTTCTAAATCTTGTGTCCCAAACCCATCGTTTTCTGCACCCACCTTACCCAGTCACATCCAGCTGGTCCTGAACTCTGTGTCCTTTTCTCCTGACAAGGTGGAGAGCTTGCTGTCAAACCTCAACTCTGATTCTGCAACCGGTCCAGACGGCATCAGCCCACATGATGTAAAACCGGTTCTGCTGCTCTTGCTCACACTCTCTCGCTTCTTTCAATTCACCCTCTCATTCGTTAAAGGTCAACTGCAATCTGCTTGGAAATCAGTAAACATTACCGCTCTGTATAAAAAAGATGCAAAAACAGATCCCTGCAACTACAGACCAATCAGCTTTCTCGCAATCATCAGCAAGGTCACGGAATCCATCATCGCTTCCAACATTAAATCCTTCCTCTTCTCTAATGGCCTGATTTCCAATCATCAATTTGGACTTAGAACAGGTCACTCTACCCTGGACATGCTGCTTCTGTTCTCCGAACAATGGATGGAGATCCTCAACGCCAGATATGAGATCAGAGCCATCTCTCTAGACATATCGCGTGTTTTTGATACGGTCTCGCACCCCTCCCTGCTCACCAAACTCTCTTCCTATGGTATCCAAGGCAATCTCCACTCATGGATCACAGACTTCCTCACCTGTCGCAGTCAATGTGTGGTCCGTAATGAAATTCTCTCATTCCCTCTTCCTTTCTAGGCTGGAGTTCCTCAAGGCAGTGTTCTAGGCCCTGTCATTTTTCTGGTTTTCATCAATGATCTGACTCTGGAAAATCCTCTTTATCTCTTTGCTGATGACTCCACCTTCTGCCGGACCATCTGCAATCCCTCAGACCGGCATGCAGCAGCTTCTTTGCTCACTGCAGATCTGGATAAAATCACAAGCTGGTCCAACACGTGGAACATGTCTTTCAATTCTGACAAATCTAACTCTCACTATATCTCTCTGAAAGGATCCCCCCATGCCTCCCCACCCAATCTACTTTCTCAAAAATCCTCTTGAAGAAGCCTTTTCATTCAAGATTTTTGGTATCACTATCTGTCATGATCTTTCCTGAGAAAGCCACATTTCCAAGCTGGCCTCCAAAGACAGTTGCCAACTGCGCATCCTCCATCGTCCAAAGTCCTTTATTGGCATACCAGAGCTCCTTACCTCATATAAAGCTTTCATCCGCAGCCTGATGGAGTACTGGCTTTCTCCCCTTTGGGATGATGCTCCCACCTCACACCTTTCTCAGCTTCACGCTGTGGAAACCAAGGCATTTAGGATCATTGGTATCTCCCACGATGAAGCTGAGAGTTTGGGCCTCTCACTCTCTCACAGCAGGCAGGTCAGTGGTTTTTCTGTATTCTACTTCTCTCTGGCCTTGCCCCCTCTGCTCTGTTTGTGTCCCCTCCCCCCCCCCCCATATTCCCGCAGGGTGCTCAAAGTCCGCCAGCAACCCCTTCTGGTGAAACTACCAAAATCAAGAATCACTGCTCACCTTCATTCTTTCATTCCTCTTCTTTTTTCCTGCCTTTGGAACAAACTTCCACACTCTTGAATTCCACTCTTTCCTCCAGGTCTTCAAAACAGCTGTTTACCACATCGCTTGTCTTCCCCCATCCAAAACCATGATCTTTTCTACCCCTGTTAATTCACCCCAAACCCACCTCCTTGAAATTCCCTGCTTTCCTTCCTGAAAGTCCCTGTAGTGTGTCCATCTTGTTTACCCCATGTATCCCACCCCATCCCTCTCCCTTTCACAGATCTCCTAATGTCTCTGTTCCCCAGTTTTGTGCTTCCCTCTCCCTCCCCTCTTGTCTCCTGCTCCCTGTGCTATACATTCTGTGTTAGCTCTTATACGAGCCTCGACAATGTACACAAAAAATACCTCCTATAATCTCCAATACTTACCAACAATCCTTTCAATTCTCACAGACTTTTATACTCTGTCCAATTGTAGATTTTCCACATCTGCAGTTACCTTCTTTCTTGGTCATCCTGTCTTTTTGCATGGCCATCACCAACCTGTCCCCTTCCATCCCATTGTGCTACCTGTCTGGGTGTCTTCCTTTTTATTTTTGTCCTATGTGTCTTTCCCTTATCTTTTCGTCTGTGCCATATTTCTGCTCCAATGCAGTGCATTGGTTTCCACCACTGGCATACGTATATCTATCTCTTCCATGAGCCATGACCTCGAGAAATAATAAAAAGTCTCCATGTAAAATGTGGTGATAAAAACAACAGAAAAAAACAACATTGTGCTCGAGTTCACGTTTACAAATATATTACACTAGTTATTAAAACATCAGTCCACAAAACCAACATACAAAAAAAACCACATGTGCACACACGCACAGTTCTGGTACGGCTGAGCTACTTGTGCAATGTCAACTCTGGAATACTGTAATCAATCACGTCCACACTTTCAATCTTGGGAATAAAAGACAAAAAATAAAAATAAACAATAAACGCTATCGCAATGTTATCCACATGTTTCTGGGATATCAATATGGCCCATTGTAACAGTTACAGGTCTTCTCTCTTAGCCCTGCTCTGACATGTCATTGAACAATGGCCTTGGAAAATGAGGAAGAATCTGCCGAGACAAAGGGCCTCTGACTGCTTGTACATCCTTGAGATGGTGGTGTATTGGAAGTTTGTAAATCGATGAAACTGTTCAGAAATCATACTCAAAAAGTCAGCTGTTTATTATGAGTCAGGATGTGTGGGAGGGGAGGAAGAGGGGTGGTGTTAAATCAAGAAAACTATAATATTGTTACGGTTCTGGGAACTGTATGCATACAAAACATACAGTTGTCCCGAAGTTAGTTATGCCGTTAAGTATATGTGTAGACAAATCCCGTCCTTGTGTTTAGTGGGGAAATTAAAGGGGTGCGTTGTGATGTTTTTTTAGTTAGGCTAATAAATCTTTATACCCCCTCCAACAACGTACCACTGTTCACCCGTTGTCTACTCAGACTCTCGCTTTCCGAGGCAAAATCTTTGTGCAGTACCTTTTTGGCGAGTCCAGACACGGGTGGAGTGGGCAGGCTTCTCGTAATGGCCGAAACCCCACCCAGAAAGGGCGGACCCATGGAAGCCCCGTCCAATCAGGGTGGATAGTGACGTCAGCTTCACCAAGGCCCCTCCCCGCTGAGGGAGATCTATAAATTATGAAGCAACCCTGAGAGCAAAGAGTGTTGGAGTGAGACAGTTCGTCGGCAGTTAACGAAAGAAAGGAGGAAGGTCGTAGAGTGGTTGCGCTCTTTGGGGGTCGTTCGTTTTGAGTGTGAGAGAGCTGGGAAGACCTCGACCCGACCTTGACCGGGTGTCTCGTTGGGTCCTGTCTGCAGCCCTGATCCCCGCCTCGGACTCCGCTCTACTCGACCCAGACTCCTTCGCAGACACGGTCGCCACGCGTGCGGCCGTGGACCGAGCCGCATGACCATTGACAGGTGTCGCACCACGGTGCATCCCTTCCCTCCAACGTTCAGGTACCCAAAAGAACTGCGACCTCAGCTCACCTCCCTCTCTGGCTGCGGGGGGTCGTTTGCCATACAACTGGGTTTATTTTCGTCTGAGTATGCGTCTGAGTGTGTGGTGCTGTCTTTAAGTAGAATTGCATAAGTGTTTTTATTTGATCGTTGTAAATCTTGCCTGTTTTATTCCCGCGTAAGTCTGCTCTGTGTCCTTCTTTTGTAAGTAGATTGTAAATAAATTATTGCAGAAATGTTCCCAGTTCGTTTTTGTCTTTTCCTTCATTGGTCCAGCATGGTTCGGATCTGAGTTTAGCCGGGTCTTTATCCCTGATAATAATCTGTTCATTCTTGCCGGTACGTTCTTGGCAGGTCCGCTCGGCTGCATCCGAACCGGAAAGGTAGTTGGTAGTTGGTAGAGTGATCCGGTTTGAGCAAGGCGTACTGAGGGCATGGTTCCCTGGTAGTCGCAACTGCATGGTTAAGGAGGTAAATGGATTCTAGACAAAAAGACCCTACACTACGCGGTGGAGGTATTGGCGTCCACGGTCAGTTAATCGACCCGCCACGTCACGGAATTATCCGTGAGCGACGGCCTACAATTCCGGGAGTCTGGTGGGAGACGACATAACGTCCCGCACCTCGCGGTCGTTCTCGCCACCGGACTCCGGCCCACAACAATATGTGTGTGTGTGTGTGTGTGTGTGTGTGTGTGTGTGTGTGTGTGTGTGTGTGTGTGTGTGTGTGTGTGTGTGTGTGTGTGTGTGTGTGTGTGTGTGTGTGTTGGGGGAAAGGGGGTCTCATATTCCACCATATATGCATATTTAACAAATAATAGATGGCCTGAAATCTCTGCAACTATTTTGAAAGCTTCACTAGAACATTCAGTGCTGTCGTCTAATTATGCGTCTGGTGTCACGTGACATCTTTCAGGGTTTGCCTGGCATTATCTTATTTGAGAATCAAGGTAGAGTGTGGTGTGTGATGTTCAACAACCAGAAACAACAATGATGTCTCACTTACATGATCTGCTTGATGCTCGGGACGCAAGAAATTCTGAAAAGAATAGGAAGCGCTTCATCCGTCAGGGAACAGTAATCAAGTCTGAAACAAAGTTAATGAGAAACTGAGGACAAAAGAGTTCAAGTGTTTGGTGACACACTTTACCCATTCATTGCATTCCCCCAACTATAGACCCAAGAATGTGAAAACCAATTCCTACTTCTGTGATTATTATTCACCTTTCTACTACAGAAGTTTACAGTTTGGTTGCATTTATTACCTCCAACACCAAAGGTGGAAGGAGGTTACGTTTTCACCGCTGTCTGTCTGTTTGTCAGTTTGTTTGTGTGCAGGATATCTCAAAAAGTTGTGGACGTACTTGGACACAACTTGGTAGACACGTTGTGTGTGTGTGAGAAGGAAGAATTGATTAAATTTTGGTCAAGATCTGAATCCGGCTCCAATAATTTTTGAAGCGATTCTTCAACATTGATAGATGCGGCCAAAAACAATATGTAGCAAGATATGACAAAAATTATTGGGCCTGATATATTCTACTGGATCAGGCATTGCGTGACAGAGGTAGGCATTCTACTGAGTGCCGTTCTAATTATCATTTTAGTCATTTATCATTCACATTGGAAATTTTTGTTGTTGTCAAAACCATGGTATTTGAATCCTGCAAATAGTAAAATCAGAAAAATCTAGAACGGAACTCGGTAGAGCACGTACGCCAAGCTCAGCAATTTACGTTTTGTATCCCACTGATCAGCCAATCTGCATCTGGACCTTAACCACAATCGAATCGGCTTGCTCTTGTCACACACCCATCCTCTCCACCAAATCCATCCATAACTTTTTGAGATATTGAGCTATATTTTGTTTTTGGCGCTATCTAGAAATCGTGAAGAATCACTTAAAAAATTCTCAGATCCGGATCTTCACCAAAATCATATCAATATGTCTTTTTCACACACCAAACCTCTACACTAAGTTTCGTCAAAATCTGTCCACAACTTTTGAAGTTATCCTGATCACAGTGTGGAATAAAAATAATTATATTCATTTTATTCTCAATTATATTCACTTGTTGCTGACTGTACTTTTTAAAATTGAACACAGCATCATCCTAGAAGGGCACTCAGTTGAGCGCATACCTCCGCCATGTAATGCCTGATCCACAAGAACATATCGGGCCCAATACATTTTTGGAATATCATGCTATACAGTACTATATAGTTTTTGGCCCTATCAATGATGAAGAATCACTTAAGAAATTAAATAATTCTTGTATCCACATCCGGATTTGGATCTTCACCAAAATCTAATCAGTTCGTCCTTGTCACACACCGAACCTGTCGACAAAATTTCATCTGGATCCATCCGCAACTTTTGGAGAAATTCTGCGCACAGCCAAACAGACAGAAAGGGGTGAAAGCATAACCTCCTTCACCTTCGGTGGCGAAGGTAATAAGGTCTTACTTTTGTACTGGAGTCAAATGACTGTCAGTAAATTCTCCCCTCCCTGACAGTCTTTTGACCTCCATCGTGATATAGATGAACATACAAGTAAAGCAGAATTGTCTCTTACGAAATCTTTTGTGCTTTTATCTCACTGAAATACATATGACCAAGACGAGTATCTCCAATGTTTACGTGGAACTGCCCAGCTGGTGAAGAGAAGAACGCCTTACTGCCACCCCATTGTCTGGTGGAAATTAAATAACTCCCGGAAAGCTACTGCAACAGACGCCTTGCTGTCTGAGGGAAATTAAATAATTATATTGGCTTTTGATGGCGAAGGCCTTGCTTGCTGCATGAAAACATGCTTGGTGTTTTGAGAATGCATGTTCAAAGTACTGAGCATAATATGTATCCCTCCACCCACTCACTGCCTTTCCTCCCCAAACTTATCCTTTCTTCAAGGCTGACCTGGCATTGAATCTGCAAACTGTTTCCATGAGCGTGTCCATATCCTCCCCTCCCTCCTGAAGTGGCCGTGTGTTGCAGTTCTTAGTCCTCTTCCCTTATGCCTGTCAGCGCTCCCCTTAATTAACCCTTGCCAAAAGTCTCACCCTTCCTCGTCTTTCCTGTCAAAATAGTATAAAGGGCGTCGCCGTGTGCATTTTGGGCAGAAAGAGGATCGTGTTTGATGTTGCTTGTGTCTTGTTTTTCTTCTTTCTCCATGCGCACGTTTGTTGTTAATAAATGGTCTCAGACTCTGACAGAGAAGAACTGAATTCGTCCACAACAGGCAGACAGACAAAAGAGGTCGGTATATTCTTCTTGTTGAAAATGAGATTTAAAAAAAAAAAAAAAAAAATCAAAAGTAAAACAAATTTTTATTCCCAGGTATATTGTGACATTAACTTTCCATCCTCACTTCGGCCCACATTTGGAGAATAAAAGCACAAATAAAGTTTCAATGGCAAATTGAATTTCCATCAGATGCAGAAATTATAATCTTCCCTTCTTACCACACCACGTACAGCAAGAAAACCAACTCACCTGAGTTCCTTCAGAGTTTCTGGGGGCACCAGACTCTCCGCCAAACTGCCAAGGCCCTGATCACCAATACGATTCTCATCCAAACTGGAGGAATAATAGAGAACAGGACGTCGATCGTGGTATACTAACCGCCATGGGAAGTGAGGACTATCAATACGTCATGATACCTCAATCAATGTCACGGTGATTTACGGTGAGAGTAATCCATTCATCTGTCAAGCAGTCGTGTATCTGTTTAGCATTACATTGTCTATTTCCATCAAGTTTCATCCTAATCTATTTCAGATGCCATTTATATTCTTTAAGCACATTGCAATCATGTCACTTTTCTTAAACAAATAAAAAGGGACTCTGCGAGTACAGCGTCATCCAGTCTTGAGCAAATGAGTTATGTTGAGCATCGTGCGTTGCAGTTGATTTGATTTGCCTTGTATAATTGCATTTATGTTTCGGAAAAAAAGTGTATTTTTCATGGTGCAGGTTATTTCTAAAGGTGAGACCTGAAGGGTTTTGGTGCTTTGCTGAACCCTACAGGATGGTGCGTACCGCGTAAGGTAGCACACTTGTCCTTTCGGCTGACTGGTCTGAATTTGATCCGCAACCCACCGCTGAACTGCTGGATCGGCGCTTCGCAGGCAGGTTGTCCCTCTGATGGACATTAAGCTGGATGTCCCGCCTGCGAGCATTAGTTTGTGGACGTTTATGATCCCACAATGTCCTTCGCGAAGAGGAAGGGAGTTATTGTCGGCACCTTGAAAAAATTACAACTTCTTTCCGCTTTCAGTCGGTTTGTGCAGTCCTGGACAGCTGGTTCAATTCACACCAAAAGGTTTCTCCGGCTGACCCCACGAGAAGGTGGGAATAATTGGGGTTGTTGAAGCAGTGGACTGAGTAATTGTCTGGTACTTGGGTGGCGATGAATATCAAGCGATTTATAACAGGAGTAAAGAAGGAAGAAACAGCATCAACAGCAGTTGAGAACTCACTGGAGAATCTCCAAGTTGCTCTTCTTCATAATCTTCTTCAGGGGAGGACCTGCATTGGCACTCAAATTGCAGCGGAATAACCTGAAAAAAAAAGAGAAATCAAACTGTGCCAGGAATAAAGAAGGGTCATCATTTTTTATTTATTTTTGTATACAATGTTGAGGCTCAATGCAATGAGGAGCTGCAACACAGCTACAACCGAGCCGTAACGGCATGAAAAGAACAGGAGATATAATTTTCTGCTTGTGAGAGAGGAGGGGTGGGGGGCACACCAACAGCATGGGTGAGGGACAAAATAGAGGGAGACGTGAAGAAATAAGTGATGTGGGGAAGAATGGGGGCAAGGGGAGGACACAGAGGGGTGGCGGTGAACAAGATCGATATAGCCACAAACTCTCAATCACAGAAGTGGAAGGAAAAACTATAAACCTGGAAAGAGGTGGATTTTGGAAGAGTTAATGGGGGTAGAAAAGATCATGATTGCAGAAGGGGGATGACCTGAGATGGTGGTATAGTGAACAGCTGTATTGAAGCCCTGCAGGGAAGAATGAGATTGTAGAGATTAAGGAAGTTGGTTCTACAAGTGGGGGAAAAAAGTGAAACAAATGAATGAGTGGAGGTGAGCAATGAGTCTGGATTTTGGGAGTTTCACCAGAAATGGGTTACAAGCGGTGACGTGCAGCCTACGGAGTGGAGGGTAGTACTCCATAAAGCTGCACATAAAGGCTTTGTTGGGGTAAAAGTTCAGATGAACCAAAGAAGACATTCCATGACTTAGGATGTACAGTCAACAACGAGCTTTGGAGGCCAACTTAGATAAATAAAGGTCAACTCTTGTCCACACAGATATATTCTTTACCTTGCTCATCAAAGGCCCTGCTCTCGGTTGGTAGTGTACACACATCCAAACACAATGTTAACTTTGGATCAATACTACTCTTTTTACTTTCTTCACGTGCCATGGCCCATGGAAATGATAAATGACAAAGGGGAAAAGGCGTCACAAATGACTGGTAGGGTACAAGTGGATGCATAACATTTGGGGATATGTAAGGTTGGGCTAGATGAGGCAATGGATAGATTTAAGATACCCATTGCCTGCTGTCTTGAAGGAAAGAGTGGGATTGGAAGGAGAAAGGCAGGTGACGTAGTCACCCTCAACTCGACATTGGTATTTACAATACTGTAAATGACGATTTGAATTCATCATCACATTTTGTCACAAAATATTTGACATTATCTGAATATTTACTTTTTCATCCCTGTCTGTCTGTGAACAGGATATCTCAAAAAAGTTGTGGACGCATTCGGATAAAATTTGGTGGACAGCTTGGCTGGGCGATCAGGGCAAATTGAATAGATTTTGGGGAAGATCCGGATCCGGAATCAGATCTGGCAATTAGAATTTTTAAGTGATTCTTCACCATTCAGAGATACGGCCAATAATAATATATGACGATATCTCCAATTATTATGGAAGGATTCAGACAAAACTTGGCAGACAGGTGGGGTGTGTGTGTGTGACATGGAAGAAATGATTTGATTTTGGTGAAGATCCAAATCTAGATTCGATAATTTTCGAAGTGGGCATTGACCATTGAGTGATCGGGTTAAAAATGATATCCAACATGATATCTCAAAAAGTTGTGGATGGATTCGGACGAAACTACTTGGTGGACAGGTTGGGTGTGTGATAAGGAAGAATTGATTCGATTTTGGTGAAGATCCAGATCCGCATCCGGTGAAGAGTATTTCTAATTTGTTAAGTGATTCATAACCATTGAGAGATGGGACCAAAGCGATATGCAGCATGATATTTGAAAAAGTTGTGGACAAGTTAGAACAAAACTTGGTGGATGAGTTGGTTAAAGATGACAAGAACAAGATGATTAGATTTTTGTTCAGTTCCAGATCCAGCCTATCAGTGGGATACAAAACGTAAACTGTTCAGCCTGGCGGAGGGATGCGATCTTCTGACTACCGTTGTAGTTACCCTCGCTGAAGGAGAGGTATTGCATTTGGGTCCGTTTGTTACTTACGAAATCTAAAGATTTCATAAGTATCTTGATGACTTCCGTCCTCTGTTTGTGTGTTTGTGTGTGTGTTTGTTTGTGTGTTTGTTTGTTTGTAGGCACAATAACTCGAGAACGGAAGAAGCTACCAATGTCAAATTACACCACATGATTCAGGAGGGTGATGGTGAGTGCTGATTAGATTTTGGTCAAAATCGGTCAAAGGTCAAGGTCACAGTGAGGTCAAATATTAGATTTTTGATGGTTTGGGACAGATAACTCGAGAACGGAAGAAGCTACCAATGTCAAATTACACCACGTGATTCAGGAGGGTGATGGCGAGTGCTGATTAGATTTTGGTCAAAATCGGTCAAAGGTCAAGGTCACAGTGAGGTCAAATATTCGATTTTTGATGGTTTGGGACAGATAACTTGAGAACGGAAGAAGCGACCAATGTCAAATTACACCATGTGATTCAGGAGGGTGGTGGCTAGTGCTGATCAGATTTTGGTCAAAATCGGTCAAAGGTCAAGGTCACAGTGAGGTCAAACATCCAAAAATGATAACTCGAGAACGGAAGAAGCTCCCAATGTCAAATTACACCACGTGATTCAGGAGGGTGATTGCTAGCGCTGATTAGATTTTGGTCATAATCGGTCAAAGGTCAAGGTCACAGTGAGGTCAAACATCCAAAACATTCGATTTTTGATGGTTTGGTGCAGAATCATCGTAGAAACTTCTGGTTTGCGTCACTACCTTCTCGAGAGACAGCTTTTATTTGACAAGGTGAGAGGTCAAGTTGACGATTTCGTAAGTACCAGTCTATGACTGCTTGTTTGTTTGTTTGTCCACACAGAACTTGTGTTTTTCTCCGCAACTGCTTGTACAATTGAGATGAAATTTTCACCATAGGAGCGGCTACTCGTGTAGAATGTTTTCATGATAATTATGATGTCATCGGCCATGTTATTCGGCAGTCATATTGTGTTTGTTTGTTTTTTAAACCTTCAAAAATCTTCTTCTCTGAAATGGCTGAACAGATCGAGGCGAAAGTTTACTCGTATGACCGCCCATCCACGAGGAACAAAAGGTTCGCACATATGATGCCATCGGTCACATGGTTTGACAGCTATATTGAATTTACCCTAAAACCTATAAAAAATCTTCTCCAGAACAGCTGGACAGATCGAGGGAAAACGTCACACAGATGTTCCCCAAGCCATTGGTGGACAAGTTTGTTTAGGAATAATTGATCGGTCACATGGTTTGGCAGCCATATTAGATTGAAGAAAAATATTAAATTTTTCTCTGGAACCGCTTAATCAATCGAAGTGAAACTTCACATCCCTGATCCAGTAGTGAAGGGGAATATATGTTTTAAATTTAAACTTGATCGGACTCATAATTTGGCAGCCAGAATTAAGTAATTTTTTGATCTGGGTTATTTTTTGTTTTTTTTATTTCTTTTTTGGAATAAGGCTCACTTGGCTGTGCCTGGATGGTTTTGAGGGTACAGGAGTAGCAGCTGAAATGTGAATCCTATCCAGGTTCCTCATGATGACTTCATCTTTGCTTTTTGCTTGTTTTGGTTCTTTCTGATGACTCCAATGCAGGACTGTACTGATTTGGTCTTCCATTTGATTTGAATTGAATTGATTTTAATCCCATTCTGAATTCAATTGAATAATAACAAGGACAAATGTGTCCAAGAGCAGCGTCCTAAAGGTTTTGTCGGCTAACAAAAAAACAAACAAACAAACAAACAAACAAAAAAAACAACAACAACTTCCGATATTTCGTCACGTGCCTTGATTAAGCCAATAGCGAGACCAGTCATAGTGTATTTACGTATTTACGAAATAAATAATGTATTTACGAAATTACAATACATTAAATGGAATAATCTTTAAATAGTAACATGAACTTTTTGAAACTTTAAAGCAAATGTCCGAATATATTTAAAAGTTCATGATAGACGCTCTCAAAAGGCACCCTCAATGCGAGGATGTGTACAGGTGTTTAGTATTTAAGGAGATCCGGATCCTGTATATAAAGGAGCTGAGTCCTAAGATAAAGGTTTTCGAAGAAGAAGAAGAAGAAGAAGAACAACAACAACAACAACAACAACGCCGAGCTCTCTATGAGCAGCGTTCGCTATGCGAGACACTGCTAATAAAAAAACATCATGGGGCAGGGTCAGGTGTCCCATCAAAGTGGGATGCATTGGTGTCCGGGCATCACTACCAGCAGTTATAAAGTGGCAGTTTTAATCATGTCTCTTATTAATTACGTAACACCAGTACACAAACACCACACAAAACTGCACAAACACCTCAAAAAAAAGCCCTGGCGAGGGTCTGCAATCTCTGATTGCTCTTTTTCTTGTTTTTACTTGTTTTGCTGAGTGCAGTTTGATTTTTTTGGTATTTATTTTCACCAACGGTCCTAAACAGTCAAACAATGTCTCCTTTTTTAAAGTCATTATTGTCCAGGTAACGAATTCCATTCTGTTTTTCACCCACTTATCATTTACAATGCACCAGTTACAGAATCCATTTCCAACACTTTCCAAGTACCATTTGGGTGAGAGGGAGCAGAGAGAATGACATGATTTATGATGCGATACAATCATGACGACAGCAGAGGAAATTGGAGTGCATTGGGACACCCCTTATAGCATTTTTCTTGGCCAACGATATGAAGTGCCAAAGCCTCGGCAATATATATATATATATATATATATATATATATATATATATATATATATATATATATATATATATATATATATATATATATATATATATATATATATATATATATATATATATATATATATATATATATATATATATATTATTGGTCAAAAGTTTTAGAACACCCACATTTTTCCAGTTTTTACTGAAATTTAAGCAGTTTATTGTTTCAATCAACTTTGAAATTAAAGCATAGAACAAATAAACAATTGCAGATAAAAAAGAAATCATGGAATCGTTTTGTTGAAAATTTTAATCTAAAATTTTGACTCATCAAAGTAGCCACCTTTTGCAGATAAAACAGCCGAACATACTCGTGGCATTCTTTCTAAAATGAAAATCAAATATTGTTCGGAAAGTTCTTCCCAACACTGTTGCAGAAGTTCCCACAAATGTGTTGCACTTGTAGGTTGCTTTGTTTTCACCCTTCTGTCCAGTTCCTCCCCAAACCAGCTTGATGGAGTTTAAGTCTGGAGACTGTAATGGCCATTCCATGATTTGAAGCCTACAGTCTTGTTCTTTTCTTCTAAAGTAGTTCTGACACAGCCTGGAGGTATGTTTGGGTCGTAATCATGCCGTAAAAAATTTTTTTTCTTATTTTGCCATCTTAGCAATGGCTTTCTTACTGTCACTTGACTTGTCAAACCTGCAGCTCGAAGTCTTCTCTTCACGGTTGAAACTGAGACTTCCTTACTTCGACCAGTGTTAAGCTGTGTTTGAAGCTGCTGTCCTGTGAGCCGCCTATCACACAAGCTGTTGACTCTCAGAAACTTGTCTTCTGATTGTGTTGTGGCTTTGGGTCTGCCAGACCTCTTCCTGTCAGAGTTTCCTCCAGTTTCCAAGTGCCTTTTGATGGTGTAGGAAACTGTACTCACTAACACCTTGGCTTCTATGCAATTTCTCTCAAGGAAAGACCTCCACTTTTAAGGGTTATAATGGTCTGTCTGTCTTCCTTTGTTAATTGTCTTTTTCTCACCATTATGATAGCAATATACTACTTCCTGCAGTGCAATTTTGTCCAAGTAATGCTTCAGAGGGTGTAGCAACACAATCTGTTACAACACTGCATTTATACAGAGAGAGGGTTTGTAACTAATCAACAAAAGTTGGGACACCTGGAGGAATTGTTTACATTAACTTTCAAGGCTTAATTTACTTATATTGTTGCAGAACAGCTGCAGTTGCTAACCCATTACTTGTTCCGTGAAAAGGGTCTTTTTTAACAACTCTGAAATTTACATTATTTTTCAGTTTTTGTTAAGCTAAACTTTTTTTTTTTAACCTCTGGCAGTTTCCGCTTAGCTTTGTACCATTTCAGGTTATTTACTGGACTTGAACTGTTTAAATTTCAGTAAAAACTAAAACTTTTGACCGGTAGTGTGTATATGTATATATGTATGTATATATATATATATATATATATATATATATATATATATATATATATATATATATATATATATATATATATACATATATACATCATTAACCAAGAATAGCTGATAGAGATGTTCCAATGCACTTGGTGCCATGTGCAATGTATTCCAGTTTCCCGGTATAGTATGCTTTGTGCAGGCTCAGGATGCTTTAGGGCACAATGCCTCCCCAGGACAGACACTCACCGAAGTTCTCTCAGCTTTGCATGCGGCTTCAAACCATTAGCCAGCATCTCCAGGCCTTCATCACCGACGTCATTGCAAATCAAGCTGAATGAAAAGGTGTTGAAGTTCAAATAGTATCATACCCAATGTTACATTGACAAATACAGCAAGCTTCTGGTGCTCTCACTACTTTTGCTGAAGGTCTAACTTGGTGATCATACGTCATAATTATTACAATACTGTGAGAAAAATGTTACTTTAAGTGAAAGAAAAGTGGAATGAGCAAGTAAAGATCAGTTGGAACAAACAGCAAGAGTCGAAGTAAGGTCAGGGCAAAGACCGGGGGTAAGAGCAATTGCAGGGTTGGTTTATAGTGATCATCAAGAGCAACAGTAAGGTAAGGTCAAGAAGCAAGACGAGTACCAGGAGAAGAAGTGAGAACAGGGCCAAGTTAAGGTGAAAGAGAAGCGGCAGGATCAAGACCAATTAATTTTCATAGCCAATAATAATACAGTGTGCTATGCAGATGAAGAATTTTGAAGATAATAAAAATAAAATGACCATTTTTACAGCCATTTTTCCCTGCTGTGCAGGGGTTTGGCTTTTTCTTGAGGCAATGTTTTATGGCCAGATGCCCTTCCTGACGCCAACCCTGGTCGCCTCTTACGACACACAGGGATATGGTACACCTATTCTAACCGGGGCATACACCGGGACCAGTACACTGGTACTCATTTCGCCAACCTCGGAAGGATGACAGGCTAAGTCAACCCCCTGGTGTTAATTCAGCAGCCAGCAGGGCTTGAACTCAGGACCCTGGGATCCCAAGCCACCATCCTAACCACTAAGCCAACACCAGGCTTAATTTTGAAGATAATATGGAAGACAATAGATAGTGTGGTGTCTAAAAAATGGTAGATAATATTGCATTGGAGAGATGGAAAGGGAGAGGTAGGGGTGGGGAGAGGGCGGCATGTCATCTCTCATGCTGGGGCTCAGAAGCAAAGAGGCCTGATGGCAGTAGAACAGCTCCAGGCACTTCAGTTGGCCTGTTTAGCATTCCCATCTGAAACAATGGCTTGACGTTCTCGGAACCCAGGTCCAAATGTTACGTGCGATATGCATTTGTCCAATGTTGACTCATGTCCTTGTAATTCACATTGAAGTGCATTGATGTATACTTTTTGTCCTGCGCGTGATTTATGCACAAGCTCCACAGATTTACATGGAAAAATACAACTCACTCAAGAACCTCCAAATTGCTGTGGTTGATGATGCTTGTCAGAGCAGGAACAGAATTAGCACTCAAATCGCAGTCCAGGAGCCTGTGAAGAGGGAGGTTGCAGGGCGTAACATTACAGTGTGATGAAAGATATCATGAATATCATGCTGTTGTTTGACTTTGATATGAAAAAAGATACCCTCACACCCTCTCCCAACCTCCCCTATTTGCCAGCACATCAATATCAGTTACTCACTGGAGGTTCCGCAGCTTTGCTTCGGGCATCAGGCCATCAGCCAAACCCTCCAAGCCTTCATCCCGGATGGAATTCAATCTCAGTCTGCGGGCAAAAATAATAAAAAAAAGAGACCGACATTAAATTACACCAGGTTTGTTCGCCAGTTGTGACAAAGTGTGCAGACATTTAAGGACAACTTTGACAACAATGGCTGTTTTTAAGTGGTGAAGCTGCTTCAATATCTGGCTATGTCCTTCCATCCGTCTGTCAAAAATGAAGAAGAACCCCTTCTAAACCATTGTGTTTAATTCTAAAGGGGGATTCTAAAGGGTTTTGTTCGTTTCTCGGCTTTGCCATATTAAAAATGCGAAACTGAATGGCCTCCTTTGGACACGGACGTGACTTATTATTATTCAGGGTCATGAAGTGTTTTGTTTATGACCTCCGTCACCTAAGGTGGACGGAGGTCATGTTTTCACTCCTGTCTGCCTGGCTATTTGGAAATGTGAGTCGGATATCTCAAAAAGTTATGGATGGATTTGGACAAAACTTGGTTGACAGGTTGTGTGTGTGACAAGGATAAATTGATTCAATTTTGGTGAAGATCTGGATCCCAGAACTTATAATTTTTTTTTTTTAAGTGATTCATCACAATTGAAAGATTGTGCCAAAAACCATGTATCAAAAAGTTGTGGACGGATGATGACAAAGCTTGGTGGATGAGTTGTGTCGGTAACAAGAACAAGCTGATCAGATTTTGGTGTGTGATGAGGACGAATGGTCTGGATGCAGACGTGTCCTATCAGTGGGATACAAAACGTAAACTTTTCAGCCTGGCAGAGGTATGCACTCGACCGAGTGCCGTTCTTGTTGATATCATGTTTCATTCAAAAAAAAAGGAACAAGCAGCCTCGGACAGTAGTTCAAGACTTACTCAAGAACCTCCAAGTGGCTGTTGTTAATCAGATTCCTCAAAGCAGGCCCAGAAATGGCACTCAATTGACAGTTTTCCAACCTGCGAATAAAAACAAAATCACACACAAAAAAAAATCCTCAAAGTGTTTCCTTTTCTATGCATCCATATCATATAATATCATGTGGAAGACAAAAATAAGAATGAAAAGAGACAACCTGTATGTACACACACACACACGCACACGCACACGCACACGCACGCACACGCACGCACACACACACACACACACACACACACACACACACACACACACCTGGCAGGTCTCTGTTTCACCTCATGAAACCCACCCACCATGTGGAGACAGCAGGCAACAACAGCAACTTGCACGTACACGTTCACACACAGGAATACGGATACTTTTGAGACCTGGGCCATGAGCATTTAAAACCCACACTATCTCCCTGGCAAGGGTCTGCATGCATGCATGCTCGTACATGCAGCGACCTTTGTACCCCACCAGTAGGCTCACTCCAAATCAAAGAGGGAGAGGGGTGAGGGAGGGAGAGGGGTGAGGGAGGGAGAGGGGTGAGGGAGGGAGAGGGGTGAGGGATTCCAGCAGATGTGACACCCAGTTTATCATCCATCTGAGAGACAGCACACACAATGATGAATCACCCTGCCTGAAAGTTTATAGCCGAGTTGGGATTCAAATCCAGGCTACACAGAGTGAGCATGCATACCTCCCGGCTTTCCTACCCTGGTGTGGCGATTCATTATTTCATAATTGAAAACATTTTTCACTCATTGTGATCAAATCATTTATTCTGCCTTCCAACCTCAGGTATAGAACCATGGTATTGCCATTGAAACTTAAACGCGCGCCAAGTGGCTTCACTAAACAAAACGGTTGGAGAAACTTTTCAAAACGAAATGTTTAATTAATCTCCACCACCGAAGGTGAAGGAGGTTATGTTTTCACTTCATTCTGTCTATTTGTCTGTGAACAGGATATCTCAAAAAGTTGTGGACGGATCCGGATGAAAGTTTGTGGACATGTTCAGTGTGTGACATGGATGAACTGGTTAGATTTTGGTGAAGATCCGGATCCGACCACTAGAATTTTTAAAGTGATTCTTCACCATTGAGAGATTGGGCCAAAAACGATAAATAGCACAATATCTCAAAAAGTTGTGGACGGATTCGGATGAAATTTTGTGGACGGGTTGGGTGTGTGACAAGGAAGGATTAATTCAATTTTGGTGAACATCCAGATCCGGATCCGGATCTACTAATTATTTAAGTAATTCTTCACCCTTGAGAGATAGGGCGAAACTGATATATAGCACAATATCTCAAAAAGTTGTGGATGGATTCGGATGAAATTTTGTGGACGGGTTGGGTGTATGACAAGGAAGGATTAATTCAATTTTGGTGAACATCCAGATCCGGATCCGGATCTACTAATTATTTAAGTAATTCTTCACCCTTGAGAGATAGGGCGAAACTGATATACAGCACAATATCTCAAAAAGTTGTGGATGGATTCGGATGAAATTTTGTGGACGGGTTGGGTGTATGACAAGGAAGGATTAATTCAATTTTGGTGAACATCCAGATCCGGATCCGGATCTACTAATTATTTAAGTAATTCTTCACCCTTGAGAGATAGGGCGAAACTGATATATAGTACAATATCTCAAAAAGTTGTGGACGGATTCGGATGAAACTCGGTGGACAGGCTGAGTGTGTGACCACGACAAATTGATTCGATTTCGGTGAAGATCCAGATCCAGATCCGACGAAAAGAATTTCTAAGTGATTCTTCACCATTGAGAGATAGGGCAAAAAATGATATATAACACGACATCTCAAAATTTGTGGACAGATTCGGACGAAACTTGGTGGACACATTCGGTGTGGGACAAGTTAGAATCGATTCAATTTTGGTGAAGATCCGAAGCCAGATCCGGATCCGATACTTTTTTTCGTGATTCTTCACTAATGAGTGATCGGACTAAAATGATATGTAGCATGGGTGTCTCAAAAGGTTATGGAAGGATTGGGACAAAACTTGGTGGACAGGTTGGGTATAAGACAAGGCCGAATTAATTCGAGTTTGATGAAGATCCAAATCCAGATCCAGATTTGGGAGGAGGTACGCGCTCTTCCGAGTGCCCTTCTAGTTATTTTATATTTTCATGAACTCTCTCATTAACCATGTTACCATTGCTCATTGTTAACTGCAACACTTAGACCAATTCGAATAAATAAATTAATTAACAAACTTACCTGACAGACACACAAGTGATATGTTTACTTATAACCAACTTTGCCAGGATGTTCTTGATATGTCATTAATTATCTATTGATGTTTTGATGACGATTGATGTCTGTTTACGAGACACACCCAACTGCCAACTACAACATGATTACAGCACCACACGTAAATGCACACGCACGGGACTACAACTTACCTAGTACATAAACGACAGTGAAGTCCGTTTCCTTCTCAGACAAAATACCTTTATTTTTCCATTTTGTTTTTTCCTTCCACGTCTGCAGGGAGTCTACACATTTTGAAACCCTTCTCTGATCGATTGCTGGTACATTCAATGGTACAGCTGTCATTTTTTTTTTTTTTTTTTTTTTTTTTTTTTTTTGTATACCTTGGTCGAGGCTCGTATGAGAGCTAACACACAACTCACAGCAAGGAGGCATGAGACAAGAGGGGCGGGAGTGGAAGGGACAAAACATTGGGGAACAGACACAGGTGAACTGTGGAAGGGAGAGGGATGGGGATGGGACGGGGAACATGGCGAGGGGAAGATGGACATTAAAGGGACTTTCAGGAAGGAAAGCAGGAGAATTGAAGGAAGTGGGCTTGGGTGGATTATCGGGGTAGAAAAGATCGAGGATTTGGATGGGGGAAGATAAGAGGTGGTGGTGAACAGCTGTTTTGAAAGCCTGGAGGGAAGAATGGGAAAGAATAGAGTGAGGAAGTTTATTCCAAAGGCGGGAAAAAAAGAGGAATGAAGGAGTGAAGATGAGCAGTGATTCGTGATTTTGGTAGTTTTACCAGAAGGGGGTTGTTGGCGGACCTTGAGCGCCCTGTGGAAATGTGGTTGGGAAAAATCGCAGAGAGAGCAGGGGGGGCAAGGCTGGAGAGGAGTCGGTAGAAGACAGAAAGACCACCGACCAACCTGCGGTGATTGAGTGAGAGGCCCAAAGACTCAGCTTCATTGCGGGAGATGCCAATGATCTTAAAAGCCCTGGTTTCGACAGCGTGAAGCCGAGAAAGGTGGGAGGCAGGAGCACCAGCCCAGAGGGGAGAGCAGTACTCCATCAGGCTACGGACAAAAGCTTTGTAAGTGGTCAGGAGCTCAAGAGGGCCGAGGAAGGACTTTGCACGACGGAGGATTCTCAGTCGGCGACTGGCTTTGAGGCAAGGTTGGAAATGTGACTTTCCCAGGAAAGGTCATGGCAGATAGTGAGACCCAGAAGCTTGAAAGAAAAGACTTCTTCCAGAGGATTGTTGAGAAAGTGGATGGGGGTTTTGTAAACGGTCCTTTCAAGAGACATAGTGAGAGTGTGAGATTTGTCTGGATTGAAAGACATGTTCCACGTGTTGGACCAGTTTGTGATTTTATCCAGATCTGCAGTGAGCGAAGAAGCTGCTGCTTGCCGGGCTGAGGGATGACAGATGGTACGGCAGAGGGTTGAGTCATCGGCAAAGAGAAATAGAGGATTTTCCAGAGAGTCCGAGAGATCATTGATGAAAACCAGAAAAAGAACAGGGCCCAGAACGCTACCTTGAGGAACTCCAGCCTGCACAGGAAGAGGGGATGAAAGAACTCCATTTAGGGCCACACGTTGACTGCGACAGGAGAGGAAGTCTGCGAGCCATGAGTGGAGATGGCCTTGAATACCATGGGCAGAGAGTTTGGTGAGTAGGGCAGGGTGCCAGACTGTGTCAAAAGCACGTGATATGTCCAGGGATACGGCTCGGATTTCCTGTCTGGCATTGAGGACCTCCATCCATTGATGGGAGAGCAGTAGCAGCATATCTAGGGTAGAGTGACCTGGTCTGAAACCAAATTGATGATTGGAAATCAAGCCATTGGAGAAGAGGAAGGATTTCATGTCTGAAGCGATGATGGATTCCATAACCTTGCTGATGATTGGGAGAAGGCTGATTGGTCTATAGTTACAGGGATCTGTTTTTGCACCTTTTTTATGCAGGGCAGTGACGTTAGCAGATTTCCAAGCAGATGGCAGATGACCTTGGGAAAATGAGAGGGTGAATAGAACAGAGAGAGGGTGAGCAAGAGCAGAAGAGCAGGCTTTGAGGACACGTGGGCTGATGCCGTCTGGACCGGTTGCAGAAGCTGACTCGAGGTTTGAAAGCAAGCTCTCCACCTTGTCAGGAGAAAAGGATACAGAGTCCAGGGACAGTTGGGTGCGACTGGGTAAAGTGGGTAGAGATAGTGATGGGTTTGGGACACAAGATTTAGCTGCAAACACCGAGTTTAGACATTCAGCTTTATCATGTGTGGAATCAGCAGTGCGGCCATTTGAGGTAAGGGAGGGGATGGAGGGGGAACATACACCAGAAACAGATTTGATTAAACGCCACCAGGATTTTGAGGAGGGAGAGAGGTTTGAGAGTTCAGACTTGAGATGAGAAAGATGTTGTTTTCTGGAACATTAAAAAGAAATTTTAAAAAGAATGATGAGTTCTCATGTGCTCATTCAATGAGCTATCGATGGTGCTCATATCAAAATGGTGCTCATGATCCACGTGACCAGAAATTTCCAGGACACGCCATGTCACTACTCCGAGTACATGGGGACTCTAACCCGGGCAGTCCCTCCCCCTCTTCTGCCAAGTGGCCCTGGTCACTGTTTTACCACCTAAACTCGTACTCAGTGGCTTGGCAGGTGCTAGAAAGAAACATTTAAGACGGATATTCCAAAGGTTTACACATCAAATAAAATGTCGGAAGGGATGGCGGTTTTTAGACACAGACAATGAGGGAGGTGGACGTCGTCGATCTAAAAATAATAGCAACGCACATGTAATATCACATGTAATTATTCTCCGCTTATTCTCAACACTCATTAAGGAAATAACTACACCATGTTAAGCATTTATTAATCCCAAGGAATCATTTCAACAACAGTATCTATAAATATGCCTGTTGTTAACTCAATGGTTAGGGTGGTGGTCTTGGGATCCCAGGATCCTGCTTGATCCAGTTCAAATCCCCCTTGGCTGTTGAATTAATACCAGGTGGGGTTGACTCTGCCTGTCATCTTTCTGAGGTCAGCAAAATGAGTGCGAGCTTGCTGTTATACTGTGTCGGAGTGGCGACCCGTCCAGGATTGTGCCCAATAGCCAAGGAGACTGCTGAGGCAGCACCAACGCTTTGCACAGAGTATGGTCCCAAGGCTTGGATCTATACATACATACATACATATATGATATGAATATCAACAAAAATAGTCAACACTGCCCTGAAGAAGGGTTAATGCCTGAAATGTCAGCTTCACCTTGCTTCCCACTGAGGTTAGCATACCTTGATGAATGTTTCATCCATCATTCCATAAATGCCATTGTTCTTCCCCTTCCCTACCCTAACCTCCTTGATTTCCCAATTTCCTTATTGTCACCGCTTGTCAAAACGGAGAGAGAGGATTTGTTTTCAGAATTGGAATGGTTTCCCCACACATATTATCCACTCCTCTGGCAGGAGTCAGTGGTTCAACAACTTGCACGATTCCATGTGTACAGGTGAAAATCGTAAGTCATCTCCCCACACTCTCAGGGGTGGTGGAGGGAGGGGGGGTAAGGGTAAGGAGAGGAAGGGAGATTTATTTAATGGCCATTATATGACCCTGGGTACCCTCAACACGAATGCAAAATCTCGTGGAGGTCAGCCAAGCCATTTTCGATTCTATTATGAACAGACATACAGATCCACAGAAATTGCCTTATTTTTGTTAGATTTAACCACCCCCTTCACTTCTAGTGCTCACACAATAAATTGAGGGCCTCTTTTTGCATGTGGAATATTTTTGTTCGATCACTGCCCCCTCCTTCCCCCTAAACCTCAACACCCCTCCTCACCCCTGCATCATGTATTTGCACTCACGTCATTTCTCTTAGATGGTTTGGTTTGTTCGCCAAAGCATCAACCATAATCTTCATTCCATCATCACCAACGATCTGCCTTCGAAACCTGCAGGGAAGACAACTCAAAGTGGGCACCTGTGATTGGAAGCAAATGTCAACATCAACTGTACAACACTGATGAACTTATAGCTGGTAATATCTGTCTGTTTGACGTTCCCAACTGAGTGTATTCTCATGATGTTGGGATTCCAGTTTCAAATTCCCATACACTGTGTTGGTTTGTCCATTGTCTACCAATGTCCATCTATTTCATGTAAAACGAATAGAGCACTCGGTAGAGCGCATAGCTCCGCCACGTAATGCCTGATCCACGAGACCATATGGGGCCCAATACATTTTTGAAATATCATGCTATACAGTATTATATAGTTTTTAGCCTTATCTCCAAATAGTGATGAATCACTTAAAAAATTATAGTAGCCTGATCCGGATCCAGATCTTCACAAAAATCTAATCAGTTCATTCTTGTCACACACCGAAACCTGTCCACAATATGTCATCCGGATCCGTCCACAACTTTTTGAGATGTCCTGTACACAAACAAACAAACAAAACAGACAGACAGGAAGGGGTGAAAACATAACCTCCTTCACCTTCGGTGGCAGAGGTTGAATAAAAAAAACCTGACGTCTCCTAATGTCCTCCTCCTGGATATCCTGGCGTTGGCTTAATGGTTAGGATGGTGGGCTTGGGATCCTAAGATCCTGAGTTCAAGCCCTGTTGGCCACTGAATTAGCACCAGGGGGTTGACTCAGCCTGTCATCCTTCCGAGGTCCGCAAAATGAGTGCCAGCTTGTTGGTATAGTGTGTCGGAGTGGCGACCCGTCCAGGATTGTGCCCAATAGCCAAGGAGACTGCTGAGGCAGCACCAACGCTCTGTACAGAGTATGGTCCTAATGGTTCTGGTTCTCTCCTCATGGATGTGATGTACTTGGAATCTCATTTACGATCCCTTAGCTCAAGGTATTAAAAAAAAAGAAGAAAAAAAAGTAAGGAATTTAAAAGGTAAAATCAAAACCAAAGGGAAATGTGTCACAAGGTCAAAGACTCAAGGCTCAATGTTTCAGCAACAGTGTTGCCTTCATCAGGTTCCTCTTGGAAACAATGTGGAAAAGTGTGAAAATACCTCCCCCAGGTAGATGGACAGGGCATGTGATTTGGCAGTGAGGCCTGCACATCCTATTAATCAGAGCTTTTGTATTCTTATTCCCCTCCACTGTATTTTCCAAGAACCTTCAGCTTCGAAGCATCCATCCTAATGGAAGGGAAACTGGTGACTCAATGATATTGCATAGCATACCTGTGCTAAGCAGCACGCCCCCCCCCCCCCCGTCTCCATCGCCACCCCATTTTCATTATGTAATTATTTTGATGAGAACAATGCCGAAGTAACAGTAAACAGCACACCATGACACATCGTATTCTGAGTTTTCTATGGTTTGAAGGGCCATCTTTCGGGTAGAAACCTCAGATTGGATGCCAAATCATCGATTCTTTATGAAGGATAGCTGATCAATGCTTTTGAGAATTCAAATGCTGGTTTTCTTTGATTTGCATTGACTGGCACATCAGACCCTTGCCATCATGTTCAATTCACGACAACAGAGAGAATTTGCAATTTCATGTTGACCGTGACACTCATCGAATTTCATCCAGCACACTGTAGAAGAGGTACCGCAGGGACCATGATGCTTGAGATACATTCCACGCACAGCGTTTCCAACATTAGGACTGCTCTCCAGTCTACACCGACTCAGGTCCATCATGTATTCTCTTCTGATGATCCTGATCTACCATACTCTGTTACAGAGCATTGGTGTCGTGGAAACAGTTTATTGGCAAGGGTTATACTGGGTGGTTTGCCATTGGCTTCCCAGCAGTAGTTAAGGAAGGGAATTTGGAATTTGTTCATGGTGCCGGCAATAGCTAGCTCCTCTTCGCAAAAGACATCATGGAATCGTTAACGTCCAGCAACTGATGGCGGCAGATGGGATGCCCAGTTTAACATCTATCCGAGGGACGGCACACACATTGATGAATAACCTGTCTGCAAAACACTGAGATGGCAGGTTAGTTGAGTCGAGATGCAAACCCAGGCGAGACAGCTCAGAGGTGAGTGTGGTTCCTCTTGGCCATTCTGCCAGCGCCACCATGTATGACAAGTCAACCTCCACGACCGAAGGTGGACGGAGGATATGCTTGCACCCCAGTTTGTCTGTCTGTTTGTTTGTCTGTCTTTGTGCACGATATTTCAAAAAGTTATGGATGGATTCAGACGAATCTCGGTGGACAGGTTTGGGCGTGTGACAAGGACAAATTGATTAGATGTTGGTGAAGATCTGGATTGGAATTTTTTAAATGAAATTCTTCACCATTGAGGGATAGGGCTAAAAACGATATATAGCACAATATCTCAAAAAGTTATGGACAAGTTAGGAAAAAAAAAAAAAACTTGGTGGACGAGTTGGTTCAGTGACAAGAACAAGCCGATTAGAGTTTGGTTCAGGTTCGGATGCAGATCTGGCCTATCGGTGTTATACAAAACGTCAACTGTTCAGCCTGGTAGAAGTATGCGCACTACTGAGTACCATTCTACTGACTAATTTGTTTAATACAATTTTACCGTTTGGTTTTCAATCGCCGATCCATGGTTACAACGCTCGAACATCTGCGCAGCCCAGTGCAGACCATATCATCACTAGGTTATATTATCGAAATGTAAAAGCGAAACAAAGAAGATAATTTCTATTTGAACCTGGGTTCCCTGTATCATGAGCTAGTGGTTCCGTTTTGGAGCACCAACAGGACAATCCAATAGTTAAGGATATGACTCACTGAAGCTTCTCAAACAGAGGGAAAGCTGGTGCCAGAATCCTCATCCTTTGTGACGGATCGTTCAAACCAAGGTTTACTTGCCAAGAGTTCATCTGTTTGTTGGACGTCTGAAGAGCATATACCAGCACGGTGCAATCCATAGGTGAGGTCATGCGTTCTGTTAGTTCTCCCAAGTCCACATCCTCCATCAAAGAATTCATAAAGTTTGTATCTTGAAGCTCATACACACAGTGGAAACAATTGAGGTCTTTGAGTTTGTGTTGTTTGAGCCAGGAATGGACTTTAACCTTTGGTGTGTTCGTCAGTGATATGGAACACCTCTTCAGGCTATGCCGCGGTTTCTCTGCCAGCAGGCCTGACAGGAACCTCTGAAAAATATGATACCGGTTGTCGTCTTTGTCTCCAGGTTTTTCAAACACACTATTCAAGCGATTCTCCATGAATCCCTGAACGTTGTTCGGCTGAGGAAGGAAAAAATATAGTGCTGCAAAATACTCCTGCACGGTCTGGTGGAAGAATTCGTAATGACAAATGCATTGGACTTCGCTTCTCAGGAAAACCTCGGAGAAAAATGTTTGACAAGTCTCCGTGACGCCGTGTTCGCTGAGGTCTTCGGCGGTGAACAAGATCTTTTTCTCTTTCACGCCATGAAATGCCAACTGGCAGAGACCAAGCAGTGTGTCTGGGGAGCTGCTGACAGTTTTGCCTCCGTGGTGCTCCAAGTGAAGCAAGATGTACTGAGAGAACAGCTCGGTCATCGTTTTGGGTGCAACGTCAGACATCTTGCCATCGTTATGCGTGAAGTACTTGCCAAGACAGGTTGCAGTGATCCAGCAGAAGGTGGGGTTAAAACAAAGAGACGACAAAACGTCATTTGCCGAAAGGTGATGAAAAACCTGCTTCGCTATCTCTTCGTTGTTGTAGAATTTCTCAAAGAATTGCCGAGTCTCCTTTTCAGAGAACCCCACAATCTCGACAGCATGAAGATGGTGATCAACATGATTCATCCACTCCAGGCCCACGATTCTTGTCGTCACCAGGACAGTTCCGCCTTTTAAAAGAGTGTCGTTTAAAAGTCCCGCCACGATGCCCCCGAGGTCGTGCGGTTGCCGTGGGGATCTGCAAACATTGTCGAAATCCAGAGGGTGTTTCATCTCGTCCAGAGCATCAAGAATCATGAGCAGCCGGAAGCCATTCTTCAACAGGTCATCAACCACCTCCTCCAAGCAGGGGAACTCATTCAGTACAATATCCCTCAGAGTGGTCAGTGAGCAAATGTGGTTCAAGTTCCGACACTTCAAAAGCAGCACAAAATCAAACCGTTTGTTGAGTGTGCAATCACCAGAGGCCCAGTCGTAAACTAGTTTTTGGCTGAAGATGGTTTTCCCAACTCCCGGCGCACCGCATACCACCACGTCGTTTTCACAGTCCACCAAAAGGTCTTGCCGCTCAAATATGGCATCTCTTGTGAGTCGATCGTCGGCGATATTCTTGAGCCGATGCTCTCTGCACAGCTTGATCATCTCATGCTCTTCAGGTACATCGTCAATTCCTGGTTTCCATTTCACAATTACAGGCTCCACAAAACGATGTTCAAATTTAGTCCTCCCACATGGTGGCGCGTTGTAATCCTTTATTGTACCGAAGTTTTTCCTCAGTTCTTTCTTCAAAGCATCTTGGGCATCGCCTGTTGAGGAATAAGAGGGGAACGATTTCACAAAGAGTTTTAAATAACATAAAAAACATTGACTTCAATTACCCCCATATAGAAATGTGATCGTCTCAAGTTGTATCAATCAATTAATGCAGGAACTTATTCACATTTTCCTCTCCGTTTCACGAAACCCACCCTTTTATCTTGCGCTCCTTCCCCCAAGCCACACTTCTTCCCCATCTGTCTGCTCTCATCCGTTTCCACATAACCAATGTCACAGTCTCCAGCCCCTCCTTGCACTTCATCGCTCATCTCCATCTGCTCCTCCTTGCCAAGTGCCCCTCAATTCTTTGCTTCATCTCCCATCAATCTCCTCATCTGTTCTCTCAACCCCCCATCCCTCCCCAAGGGCCGACTCTCTCACTCCCACACCTCTGCCTTACTCTTCTTTCACCTTTCATCATCCTTCCAATGACCAGTCATACTCACCCTCCACTGGTGTGAACCTCAAACTGTGGAGGATTGAAATCTTTCTTGACAGGTTTCTACCACTTTACAGGTGAGTGAAATAATCTTCAAACAGGATGTTCCTTCTTGGCCACAACCTCAAACACTTTTACAAAATGAACTCTCACATTAGTCATGGTGTTATAGTTAGTAACTTTGTACTTTACAGCCCATTCTATTCAACCTTGCAACCGTTTTCAATGTCTCTGGGTTTTCATAACCATCCACCGTATCTGTATTATCACCGTTGTGATTGTGATTGCATATAAACCTCACTCTTTGCCAACATAAACCAACAAACAACCACTCGCAACTCTCCCTTATTCCTCAATGGTGGTCAACTACCAGTTCGCCAAATAATGTCGACACTGATCTTCTACAACTCGTCAGGGTATAGCTACTTAGGTCTTCTGTGATGCGGTTGACCTGACCACCAATAGATCTCAACAAAGAGAAATAAAATAAACTTCAGTGCTGAACTTGATAATATCCAGATAGAGTGGTAACCTCTCCGACGTCAACTCTACCTCATTTAACACATCTTTTTATTATTTTATTTATTTATATGCAGCCTATGGCTGCTTGGCTGCATCATTGTTTGGGGACGCAGCTGTGCTGCTGATGCAATGTCCCATGTTACTCGGCCAGGCCTGACAGTCGATTGGAATCGATTTGGACTGGAATTTGTAATTTGTTCAAGGTTCCGACGATAACTCGCCTATTCTTCACAAAAGACACCAATGGATCTTCAACATCCACCAATCAATAATCTTCCTTCTCAAATACCATTCACCGAGACAGATGTGTCCCTGGCTTAATGTCCATCCGAGGAGGAGGTGCATTTTGCAATGCAACACCCTAACCGCGAAGCACCAATCTGACAGAACTCAAACGTAGGTGCGCTCCCTCTGAACCAACCTGTCAAACCTAATAGACGAGACTAAATGTTGTGAATGCTTCGGTGAATTTAAATTCTCGCTTGGTGCTTCGACGTACCATATGCTTGCAGCATTTTCTCCATCTTGCTATCTGGAAAAAGAAGAAGCAGAAGAAGAAAGAAACAAAACAATACATTGGCCTTTAGATGCAATGTATTACAAGGAATGTTGACAGGTGTTAATGCAATGTATGAAGTAGCATGCAACACATGCACACCTCACCCCCTGGCATTGGCAGGGGCTTTCAGGTTTGAGAGAGACTGTGGGTATGTCTAACTGTGTTGAAAAGAGGCTTGCTTGTCTTTGGGGCTCAAGTGAGAGGGACAGAGACAGAGAGACAGAGAGACAATGCACCTAGAATGATTATTCATTCACATGCATGCAAGACCTGACTGCTGGTTTGTTTCATTTTAATTTCTGAGCTGATGCAGTTCCCCCTCAGAACGAGGCTGGCCAGGCTACCAACACTAAATGACTTTAAATTACCAAGGGATACTTAAGGTCCACCAGCAAATGCCGACAGACTGAACGGTGGAAGTATCAGGTGTTTTGACACGACACATTCATAAATAAAAAGCAATACACACCTTGTAGTTTGTCAATTGTTTGTCTGACAACGTCTCGCGTGCTTTCATCGTTTTTCAACATCCACCAAAAAGAGGAGACATTCTCCACTCCACCCTCCAAGATGACGTTCAGCAGGCAATCGACACAGCTATTGGAATTCTTCATCTTTGTGAAATTGTTAAAAACCTACACAGACAAGCATCATCTTTATTGTGACTTTGAGCAAGTTACTCACATAAAAAGAAAAAAAAAAAAAAGAAGAGATCAAGGGGAGAGGAAAGGAAATTGGAGATACCTGTACCTTATGGCAAACAGCCAAACACATCATGTATCCGAGTTGATGGAATTTTAGAAAAACAATTTAATTGTTTGGTATCAGTGTTGTTCACGCAGCGCAGCTTGAACTACCTTCGAGTTCACACGTCACATGACGTGATCCAACGGATTTGCATCTTTACTTGTGTATCTGCCTTTACAAAGAAATCCAGTTGTGTTTATAGTCGAGGAATGCAGCATCCAATGGTGCATGCAGATCCTCATGAAGTGGCCAGACAGGGTAAAAGTATTTTAAAGTAAGCTTAGACAATGATCTAAAAGTTTGACAACCCACCCATCATGATGTTTTCCACATTGGTGTCTTGGACTTGGCTTTACAGCACTTGTTTACATACATCTCCGCAACATTCGAGTGTTCTCCCCTTCTACTGGAAGTGATAATTCATCGATCTGATATTGTTGCGATATGCCCCAAGCCCACCATCCATACATCAATGGCAGCGCCAAACAGTTTGAAGACAGATGGCTTTAAAACTTGGAATGAAAAAAAATTCACAAAATATCTTGCCAGAAAAAAAAAAAAAAACTCAGTTGCCGATAATATCGACCGTTCTTACCGAATCAGTGTGGCTTACCTTCACATTAAACACTTCAAATCACGTTTTCAGCTTTAAGGAGGGAGTAAAGGTTCCGGTGACCCCTCTGAACACCGGTTCGACTCGGCCTCAACAACTAAGGAACATTTTTTCACCCCGATTACTGGCAACTCTCTTCGGTAAGATGCCACATTCTGACGGTTTTCTCTTGGAGCGGATACACCACCTTCTGTGCATATTTCTTTGGTACTTTCAGAGCGCATCGCATCGATGAATACCAATGGAGAGCTTAATGGGGCATATGTCCCAGACAACCCCTTTCACCAAGACAAGATAAGGCTGCGATGAACTTTGCAATTGTGTACTCCAATATGTGGGGAGGGGTGGGAAGGAACACTTTTTCTTGGAGGGATTTGGGCCTCAAACACTGCACAACCTCTCTTAAAGAAAGCTAAGTAAACTCTGAGTAAACTTGTAATGTCTAAATCAGTACTGTCATTGGAATTTTTAGATAAAGATGGTTGGCCAGTTTCAAACCCTTTACAACCTCACCCCTCCCTCTTCTAAGGCTCTTTGATCCGAACAGAGAAGCTCGGAAGGTAGCTAGCCGTCAGGTACGAGTTCAATTCCTGTTGGGATAGGATCTGACTACACTACACAGTCAGTCTGGTCTTTTCTGAGAGAATATGAAGCCAGTTGTTCCATCTGCTGATGCTTTTCTGGTGAAGGTAAAAGACTTCAAGCCACTTTTTGAAAGGTGAAGGGCAGCGATTGTGTTCCGCACCCTGGCTGAATTCTGAACCTTGTAATATTGTTGACAAACCAATAGCAAAGCACCCATCGTATTCCTTGCTACAAAACGCTGTCTGGGTGAATGGTATTTGACAATGAAGTTTCTTTAACGAAGTAAAGTTTGCCAACTCAAGCATTTACACATGGCCTCACAAACCGCGTTGAGTTAATGTTGGCAATAAGGAGATGGTACACTTCACAAGTGTACCTACTCTCAGCAGATGCCAAACTCTACATTTTGATAACTACCTCCCCATTGTTTGCCCACGATATATATGAAGATCTGCTTTACCATCCCAGGATAATCTTACTGAATTATTACATCCAACACTGAACTACTCAACCAAACCAATGAATCGTTCAATACTTTGCATATTGCCTGGGCTGTCTTATTGTGCCGTACTCGTATTACATTCCATGCTTTGCTTTTTTGGATAAGATGGTTTCCCATAATCTTTACTCTTCGTTAATCTGTACTTAGGTCTGTTTGAGTGGCTGGCAGGATGGCCGAGAAGTAAGCACATTCACCTCCGAGCCATCTCGCCTGAGTTTGAATATCGACCAAGCTCCAAACTGTCATCCTGGTATGTTACAGGCAGGGCGTGGCATCAATGTGTGTGCCATCCCTCGGATGTACATATGGTAAACGTGCATCCCGTCTGCCGAAATTTGTTGGTGGACGTTAAAGATCCCATGATGTCCTTCGTGAAGAGTCGGCGAGCTATCACCAGCACCCTGAATAAATTCAAAATTCCTGCACTCACCAGCAGAGGGTACTGCATCAGCGGCACAGCTGCACCCTCAGCCGGTGATGCTACTCGCAACAGTGTGTTGCATGCACACGAGAAAACTAAGAAAAATCTGTTTGGGGAGACAAAGGTGCAGGGATATTTTTCATCACCGTTCACCTTTCATAGCAATATAATTATGGAGGTGACATCTCCCCAGTACACCTGGACGACTGCAGTGTGGTTGCCCCACATTGGTTGAAATTATTTTACCCCGTCATTTGCGTTTTTGCCAGAACGCAATGGAGGGGAATCCATTTCTCCACCGACATGTGAATGGCAACACGTTCCCTTTCAAACTCGCTTCCTCTACATTCCCTACTTTTTACCTCGGTGGCAGCGAAGCATTGGGGCAGGAGGCTTGCTTTTCTGGCTTCTTCACAAAGTCTGGGAAAGTCTTTCCACAATCTCTTTGCCAGCGATGATTTTTCCATTCTCAGAAGGAAGAGAAGTTGTACATTTGAGAAGTCTTGAAGGTTTATTTGTGCTTCTGTGGATGAAATGACAAAGCAGGAAAACATTAACATTTTCTTATTACAATCATCATTTGTTTCACTATATTAAAATGTGTACAATTATTTCATGGTGAAGTGCTTAAAGCACTTTGACAGTGGAAAAGGTGGGACGAGTGGGGACAAAGGAATCGAGCATTGTAGTGGTGCTGACGAATGCCAAAGGTTGTGGTTTAAATCCAGGGTTGGAATTCATAATCTTTTTTTTTTTTAAAGTGTCTCAAGCTCATTCTGATATTAACTGGAATAGTTCAGAGGTAGCGTGTTCACTTTTGATCGATCTAATCTTGGTTTGATCACTATCAGAATGACTAGAGACTCATCCAGGTGCTTAACAGGTGGGGGCGTTGAATCGACAAGCGAGCCGTCCTTCGGTGATGGAATCAAAATGGCTATCCTGTAGCTTGTATTCGCTTATGGATTTTTTTTAATGCACCGATGCCGTTTCAAAAAGCTGGCCATTGTGTCTTCACCATGCTTGTGCTCACATATTACCACGTATTGAAAAACAAAATCGAACTGTGACCTGAGATTGTCAGAAATGTTTCTGGATGACATTCGCACTACCACCATAATAGGTACATATGGCATAGTCCCCCCACAGATCATCAATTCTTGATCTGACGAATGAATGTGTCCATGGTGCATCTCTGTCCACAGCTCCGTAGGAAGTGTTTTGTTGTGGCCACATTAGGTCTTCATGAAAAATGGCAAAAATCATCCTGATCTGTTCGTAAGGTGCCAAGTTTGATCAAATCTCCAATAAGCAGGTTTCGAAAAAATTGAAAACTTCAACAAGGTATTGGGATCCATCATCACAAGAGCCAATATCTCTCTTCCCTCTTGTGTTTCATCAGGAGCTTTTGTCCTGTTTACTCAATGCAAAATGTACTTCTCGTAATATCACGAGAAGGTGGTAGGCTGTCCACAGCCACCTGGGTACCACCACCTATCCCGTAGGAGCCTTCAGCGGAACATTGGTTCTGTTGCAAGCTCTTGGGCCAGCTGCTGGATTTGGGGGGGGGGGAGGGGGCTGGTGTGTTTTGGGGATTCTTTCTGTCTTATGGGGTGTGTTCCTAGTTCTGCAGTGCCTGCTGGAGGGTACCATTGGAGTCGTTGTTCCCAAAGGATAGTCACCAGAAAGCTAGAGGCCCGAACCCAGGTTTGGCACCCTGTGAGGCTGCCTCATCATCCGGCGCATGACCTTGGTTCCCCTTTTCCACCAGTTAACGACTGGAACCATGCCGAGCACGGAATTCCGGGAGGCCACTGGTTTGCACAGTTCATGCCACCTGAAAATGGAATGCTCCATGTTTGCCTGCAAAGTTCCCTGCAGCTTCTCACCAACTCTTTTGTTTTACTGTGGCCCAATCATCTGCGGTATCCCATCCTCATTATATTTTCTCATCTTCTTTCTTTGCTTTTCCACCCAGGGGACTCCTTTTGGTTTTTGGGCTCGACCCTTCCCCTGTGGTGTTTATAAGAAATATATAAATAAACATCATGGCAATGGATGAAGAAGATGAACTCAAAACCAGGATTTGTCGGTGAAAATTTAATGGTTTTAATAACAGTGCATTTTTAATGCAAAGGTACATGCTCATGGAGGAGTGAAACAATAAAAGGGTAGCATGTTTACAAACTACCACATGGCATGAGGCAATTGACATACACAATGAGGAAAGGAGGAATAACACAAAAGCAGGCAACAATGGCCAGGAGAGGAACACAATGGGAGCGTGTGTAGAAGAGATCATGGATGTCCATGGATGAGCACATGAGGTAGTGATGGGGAGCACATTTTCAAGACTGGAATGAGGAGGATGAGGCAACGGACAGAGGGAGACAATTCCACAATTGGAATAAGGGGACGAATTAATGCAGGTGGACAGCCAGCCTTGACTTTGGGAGGGTGAGCAGGTGAGGGTTTCTAGAGGAATGCATGCGACCTGAGGTGGCTTGGGGAGGGCAGAAATAAGAGAGTGCAGGAGAAGCAAAGCCAGATGTATAACCACGTTAATACTGCATAACCAAATTCTGGTCCTTACCCAAAACAGACGTGTCTGCATAATCCTCGATCCAGGATCTCAACGGTGGATACCTGCCTCGAAGGTCATGGAGAATTTTGAGAAAGCTTTTCGCACAGTCTTCACCTTTTCCTTCCACTGTATTCAGGCATTCCCGGATTACATTCGCATTGGTACTTTCACTGTTGATTCTGTCACAGTCTTCGCGGTTGAGGAGTTTTCTCGAAATTGCTTCATCAACAACAGGCTTTGGGTCATGCAACAGAGCAATTCTGAGGTCAGTTCTGTGTTGTACGAGTTTATCAACTGCCCCGTTTGTCAAATTCACAACAGACATGCTTCAAATAATGTGAGACTCAAACTTCCTTTCTCCCCAGCGGCACTGAAACAAAAAATGACAGCATAGAGCAAATTAAACAAATAAGTATATGTCAATTAGACTCGGAGAGATAAGTACACACTACATGCAAAAGTACATTAGCGGCGCTGAAGAGTTAGACAAATAAATCTGGAATTGGAATGATACCTGTACGAATGTCGAAGAAAGTTTTCAATTTGGCTCGCTCATCAATCTGACACTGTCAAACAATATTCGAGCTTCCACTAGACTGGTGCTCCTCGGGATCCAGCAGGATTGCTTCCGAGCAATGGGAACAGCTTTCACCAGCAACAGCACCAAAACGGACGTTTTCAACGACCAAAAACTGGCTCCAAATTCACCCAAAGAATCAAATGTCTTGAAAAGTTGAGAAGCAGTGCGACTCGCACTGAAGTCTACGAAAAGTTTGAAGAGAGTGACACGGTCTTCTATGCTTTTTTTTTAAACTACCCTCCAAAGCTAACCACAACCTCCCACATCCATACTAACATCACCATAAACACAATAAGTAAATAAATATGGACCCAAACAGTATCCTCGGCACTATACCCCCAACCATCAACGACGCAGACAAATGACCGCAGGTCTGACCATGTTTACCTTTCATGCCTCCACTGTAGATACCAAGCACAGCTTTTACAGTACAAACATAGATGCGACAACCCCATTGATGACGCCTGAAACCTCTGCCACGAGACAAACAGTAAAACACATTGTGGAACATTGCATGGTCATGGCTCCATGAAGGCAAGAGCACAACATCTTAAATGTGAGGGATCTCCAGAACGCTCCCAGGCAATTGATCGGTTATCTCCATGCCGTGAGCCTGTTCAAGCAGAACTGACTGGGGCTAATCTTCACAATCTTTGGTCTGCATTTCAGATTGTCATGCTAATTGTGAATCATTTCTATACTCAACCCAGCTATAAAATGTGATCCCGGTGTGTCACGGGCAGGGCGAGGGATCAATGTGTGCCGTCCTTCGGATGGATGTTAAACTCGGCATCCCGTCTGCGACGTTAGTTCGTGGATGTTAAAGATCCAAGGGTGTCCTTCCTGAAGAATCCGTGAGCTATCGCCGCCACCCTGAAACAATTACAAATTATTGTTCTAAGCTCCAGGGAGCACTGCATCAACTGCAGCCGTGTCACCAGCAAAACGATGCTACCATTAACCATGTGCTGTGTATAAAAGGAAAGGAAAACAACATTTAGATTTGAAAGATATTGATGAGAAGAGTATGTATCTACTACTTTAACAGTGAAAATGATTCCCACATTCCTGTAGACTCAGTAGGCGAATTATCACAAGCACCCTGAACAAGTCACAATTTCCTGGACCCCCCCCCCCATTCAACCCCTTCAATTGAACTTGCCAGCCGGTTCGTGAAATGGTCAAATCAACAATGTTCTCCACCAACCCCACAACCAGGTGCGAATAATTGGGGCGACATGAAGTAGTAGTAGTAGTAGTAGTAGTAGTAGTAGTAGTAGTAGTAGTAGTAGTAGTAAGCACTATCAAAAGGTTGGTAAAAGTTCTGAGAATAAGGAAGGTGTGTTAGATATTGCCCACATTAAAAACATAAGGCACAGTCTTGTATGCAATTGACCTGATTGCCCAAAACGAAATTATATTAATAGTATTTAAAACATCATATGAATGAGATAATCATCATAGTACAAGCAAGACAGGTGAGCGCAATATTATTTTTCGATAGACAAGTGAATACAGTTTTTGGTGTTAATAATACACGAGATATCTGTGATCACCAAGAGAAAGCCTCCCCTGGCACCCACGATCCAGTGATGGCCATATTATTTTCGGACCACCATAAGACCTTGACCTTCAACTTTCAGTGCAGGTACACTATTATGATGCAAGAACATGTTGGAAGGCCAAGCGGTCTTTGAGATTCCGCATCCGCATCCCACACTTTTTAATTCCCATCATTGATGCAAAAATTTATTTCCCAGCTCTCTGTGATACAGCTTGGAAATTTAGTCAGGTCAATATATGGAAAATACCCCCTCAAGCCCCAAAAAATTGCCACTAAAGGTTTCTCAACCGATTCTGGTAGGTTTTAGTGTACTTTATAACATACTAAAAGTTTACGAAAGTATGACTCCCGGAAAAGTGTTTTTTTCAAGATGGCGTCCAAGATGGCTGCCGAAACCTTTTAATAATCATAACTCTGTAACTATCAACTCAAATTTGATGATCTTGGTGTCTATTCCTAGGTTGTTGGGGGCAAAGAACACATTGAGATCATAAAAAATGATGTTGGCCTCCTATGTAACATCAGAATCCAATATGGCGTCAAAAATGAACACATTGTAACCATTTTTATATCACATAGCGTAAGTTAAGATTTTTTGCTGCAGTGGCTTTCCATATTTTCAGTGCTGCCATCAGTTGACAAACCTTTTATACCAGTTTTTTGGGGGTTGAGGGGGCATTTTCCATATATTGACTTGACTACTATAGATGTGACACTAATTCTCATCTTTCTCTTTTTCAGATTCAACAATGAGTGCAAGCACAGCCAGTCAAGCTTTTTGTCCTATCTGCAAGGAGGAGATCGAGGATTCCAGTGATAACTGGGTTGAAATTCAGTGTAAGGGGGCGAAGGGAATAAATGAAGCCAGTGTAAAGCGGAAGGACGATCTTGTAGTTGAAGCCGGTACGAAAGTGCATAAAAGCTGTCGTCAACAGTACATAAATGATAAAAACATTAAAAGCCATGTTGCAAAGAAAAGTAGTGGTTCTGTGCCAGCAAAGAGAACCACAAGACAATCAAGTGGAGGTTTTGACAGTGAAAAGGATTGCATATTCTGTGGATGTAAAATTGAGTTGGACAAGGGACACTTTAGCTGGGTACTGACTGACAAATTTGTGGAGACAACTTTGGAGGTCTGTGAATCGCATTCAGATGATTGGGGACTTACTGTAAAGGGTCAGATTGAATACTATTTACGAGATTTACATGCAGCAGACAGACTTTATCATCATTCGTGTAGTGGAAGTTTCCGGTCCTTTAAGCCTGTACCTTTAGAGTTCCAGAATGCCCCCGATGCCAAGCGCAGAAAGTCTGGTCGTCCTAAAGATGAAGATAAGTATGAAGCATTTCAGAAAATTTGTGCTTACCTAGAACAGACAATGAGATCATCTACCTCTGTTCTGACGCAAACATGCAGTCAAAAGAACACAAAGTGTATAACAATAACCTGTTGAAAGACACTTCAGGAGACGATGTGTGCAATGAGTTGCTCTTTGTACATGCCTACACAGGCTGTGATTCAACTTCAAGGATTTTTGGCATCGGAAAAAAGTCAGCCTTCCGAAAATTAGTGAAATCTGATCCTGTCATGAAGTCCTGTGCTAGTGCATTCATCCTTCAAAACAAATCTCAAGAGGACATATCAGATCTTGGAAAAGACCTGATGGTTGATCTCTTTGGTGGCAAGTCTAATGATACGCTATCATCACTGCGCCATATCATTTTCACCAAGAAAGTGGCAACTGCTCAAGCATTTGTCACTCCTGAACGGCTTCCACCAACATCACCTGCAACAAGATTCCAACGTGTGTACTTTCAAATTATGGTATGGATGGGGATGGCAAATGAAATGAACCCAACTGAATGGGGATGGAAACAGGAAAATGATCAGTTCATTCCAATTATGACCCAAAACAATGCTGCGCCTCACGAACTCTTGAAAATTATCCATTGCATATGTTCGAGGAGGTGCAAATCCTCTCGATGCAGCTGCAGATGCTATGGACTCCCCTGCACTGCTGCATGTGGCCCTTGCCAAACTGAAAACTGTGACGATCCAAATAAAACAACACTCAAGACGTCGATACTGAGGAGGAGGATGACACTCAAAACTGAACGCTCTGAAACTTATTCTATGGACAAAGGTTGGATTTTTGTGTTACATAATCGGCCAACATCATTTTTTATGATCTTAATGTGTTCTTTGCCCCCAAAAACCTAGGGATAGACACCAAGATCATCAAATTTGAGTTTATAGTTACAGAGTTATGATCATTAAAAGATTTCGGCA